>NC_058124.1:18603236-19325736 GCF_914725855.1 Thunnus albacares | reverse complement strand
GACCAACTTTTTTTTATTGCTTTTTCCCATATAATTTGCTAAGTGTACAGGGCACATAACACGAAAGGAATCAAAAACTCAGACAAGATGTGTCAACATCTCTGTCCAGGATTTTTACATTACCAAAATAACACAACAAACAAAAGCAGCCTGTACCCACCTACCTGTTATACCCTATACCCCTTGGCTGATATCTCTCTTTTTCATGGTTTTATCTTTACTATTTTTATCTTTTATGTTTTATTCTTTAATCTTATCAGTTATAAGCTAACCAAGGAGGGCCTAGAGTGCATTTCACTGCACATTGTGTTGGATGCTTTGTGTACATGACCAATAAAGAACTTTGACTTGACATCGTCTCAATAATTAGGCTACTACAGCCGCTAAATGGCACCTGTCACTCAAACGTGACTATATGTTGTCTCTATATAAAATAAAGAGTACCTACAGATAAAAAATGTCTGTCAATATTTCCATGGTAACCAGATCCAACAAAATTGTGGATTAACTAACTTGGAACTGCTCCAGTTGGGGTTGCCACTGGCAACAAATTGTTTAGCTGAAAACAACTGCAGGATTTGTCATTCACTGACATCTTTTTCTGTTACCTGTTTTCCCAGAGTTCAATGCTACAGGGCGGGTCTCCCTACACACCCGCGGCTGCCTGGACTCAGACCTGTGTGGTGTGACGCTAACTGGTACCCTCCTGAGCGTTGGTTGGACCAGCAGCTTCCAGTGTTGCAACACAACCCTGTGCAACGGAGCCACCTCTGTCCAGCTCTCCCTGACTGTGGCCGTCTGCGCTGCAGTACTGTCCTCTCTGTGGGGCCTGTGGGAGTAATTTTACATGATGTCTCTGTTTCCATAACTCCCCAAGTGGGTTTTTACTGTTTGCACTTATACTATCAATCAATGTACTCTTAACTCAGTGTGTCTTATTCACCTTGTAATAAAGAGATTCAATAAAATTCATGAGATAAAATAAAAGGCATCACAACAACCTGTTGTTCACCTTGTGTCATCATCATAAAATACGGGGTCTTTGAGCACATTGGCAACATTAAGAAATTAAGGTTTTGACATTCCACAGTTACTTTTCAGGCTCTCAGTTTATTTAAATCAGATTGCTTTTAGTTAAACAAATTTTTAAAAATAGTTTCAGCATCACCAGAGTTTTATTCTTGGTATCATGGAGGAGGCTTTGGAACAGTATTTATATCTTCGTGTTAGCAAATAAAACATTTACAGGTCCCTAATGTCCTAATAATTCCCTATAGGACATTTTACAGTAAGAACATTGTATTATGATAGAGTTTAGTTAATTGTTTAGGGTTTATAAGCACCTGTTGATATCCAGAGGAAACTTGCAAAAAAAAAGGTATAATGAATAGAGTTCACTGACTATGTGAAAAGACATTAAGTGTTATTTCTAAAAACTTCTTTAGCCTGAATCAGTAAAGGCAGTGTTTATGTTTAAGTAAAAGATCAGAGTACTTTTTCCACCACTGCACATGGGGCCACAGACAGACACAGACTGAAAAGTATAAGTAATTTTTAAATGTTCTATGTAAAAACATTTAACAAAAGACTGCTGATCTTCTTGCCCTCCTTCAGCCTTCAAGGTCAGCAGTTTGATGAGACTGGAGACTCGAGGCTGCATGGCCACGGCTCTCTGCAACCGAACAGAAACAGGAACCCTCCTGACTGCTGGATACACCATCACCAGTAAATGCTGCAGCACTGACCACTGCAAAGGCACCATACCTCTCCAACTCCCCGTAATTGGTGATCTGGGCGTCACTTTAATGTCTGTTTGGAGGACCTGGGGCCATTAAAACAAACAAATAAAACAAACAAAGGATCCCATTCATCACTGGGTGTTGTCTTTGTCTGCAAGCACTAAATAATCACAAACAGGTTTTTTCGCTATAAATGCCAAACTTAAAGGATGGGTTCACCATTTTTCAAGTCTGTCTTAACACAACAGTCAGGTGCCCAGATGAACACTAAAATAGGTTTTTCTCGCCATAATTTTTGAGTTTTAAGTTTCAATACAGACTTGAAAAATTGTGAACCTATCCTTTAATGAAAATTATATACTCATCTATATACAGTACCATTCAAAAGTTTGGACACACATTCCCATTTCACTTAAAGGGGACTTATTATGCTCATTTCCAGCTCTATACTTTTATTCTGGGACTTCATTTGAGTAGCTTTGCATGATTCACAGTTCAAGAAACTCCTTATTTATCTTATGCTGGCCCTTTATGCAGCGCCTTAGTTAAGCCTCTGTCTCTTAACAGGCAGTCTTGGCCCCTGTCTCTTTAAGGACCTTCTCCCAGTGAGCCTGCTCTGTTCTGATTGGCCAGCTATCTGGAAATCTGCAGAGGGAGAAGGGTCTATCTGCAGTCTTGCAGACCTACATGACACACCCACAATACTGCGTGACACATCCGCTTTACTACATGACATACCCCCCCCGACACCTAACCCTGACCCTGACCCTAACCCTGACCCTAACCCCTAACACTAAACCTAACCATCTCACTGCTCATGCCTAAACCTAATCAAGTGGGTGTTTCATGTAGATACTGTGAGTCTGCAGATAGACCTACTTGTGCCAAGGGACAAAACTATCAGAATTGTGTTAAGTTACCACTGATGCAAACCCAACATTTCCTGCTTTACTGCTTCAAATCTAAATGGGAGACTTTTACTGTGAAGAATTTACAGGAAATGAAACATATTCCTCACCAAATTAGCAGGGCTTGGTTATCAGTGCTAAAAAAAATGGGTGACACAACAACATATTGAAGTATTTGGAGCTATTTGTTCAATGGATCAGTTAGCAATACTGCAGGGAGGAATAGTACAAGCAGAAACAGCCACAGTGATGATGATGTTTGATGAAGAGCTGCAGATGACCAGCACACCTCCAACATGTAATCTACTTATTTTACTTTGCCGTACTGTGTGTGGTTAGACTACCCCCAAAACAATGGAAAAATGCCATTATGTTAGCAGAGCGGAGCAGTGAACTTGCGCACTGTGTGTGGAGCAGATGACCAAATAAAGAAATCAGTCACAGGCCGACATTAGCTTGGACTGAAAGTAGCAAAAACTGTTGGAAAGCGAGCGTTCAGAGCAGTCTGAAGCCGGTGATTTTGCTCACAGGGATTGCTTAGATTACTACATTATTTGACACTTTGACCATGTTTAACATGAACATCCGATATTGTAACATTATGACTGAAAATAAGGAAAAGCATAATTGGTCCCCTTTAAATGAGAAAGTATGTCCATACTTTTGACTGATATATACACTGTGATAGTCCTAATGTTATTGTCTGCTATATTTTGAAATTTGGGGTTTTAAGAGAATATAAACACTGCCTGAAAGCTTAACATAATAAAATATTTTGAAGTCTCATGAACTTTGAAAAACTATCTTTTGCCACCACAAAGGAAACTTTTTACTGCATGAAACCTTTGACTCTATATGTATATACAGTATAATCTCAGCCAATAAAAAAAAACTATTGAAAATGCTTAAACATAATTTGCGTTTTACTTTCCTGTAGGCTGTGAATGGTTGAATTGTTTAAAAATGTCTAAATTAATAATTGTCTAAAAATGCAAAACCTGATGAACGTCATCCTTGCACGTCGCTTTATCCATTCAGTCCTACCAGACATCAGGTCATTGCTTTCTCAGAAGCTTGCTTGACTGAGACAGGTATTTAGACCTTTAAGTTCTTTTTTGAATAGAAAGGAATCCGTTGACCTTGTTACCCCGAGAAGGATGAATAACTTTTGGAAAGCAGCGATTCTCCTGGGTGCCTTCATCGCAGCAGGTAAGTTGAGCACAACTAGAATAAGTAGAGAAAACTGAACCTTTAAATATTATTGCACTTATTGTTGTGGAACAAAATGTCTTTAATTAAAAATCTTAAAGGTTATGGTCTGTTAATCTTAGCTCAAAACCAATTAAGTACATGTGTGTTAAATACCAACACTATAATTGGTGGACAAATGTTAAATAAAATGGTACATACTTTGATTGCACTTAATAATAATAATAATAATAATAATAATCATCATCATCATCATCATCATTATCATAATAACAACAACAATGTAACCAAGAGTCCTGGGTTCAAATAATTGTGTAAACTTAATAAGACAACAATAAACAGGACGATAGATGTTATAGCAGGTCAAGCAGCAACCACTTCCTTTTTATTTGCATTCAACAACACATGTTCAAAAGCAGAAGTCTGCCAACCATTTCATGCTCTACAGCAACTCAGAATGACACATTACCATTATGGAAGCACATAGTAAAATATTAAACAGTCTGTTACAATATTATTAATAATAATAATAATAACAATTTGTATCGCACTTTTCTCACAAAGTGTTCCTAGCTTGAGTTTAAGGGTAAAGGGCTAATAATAAAAATGGGTAAAGGGTTAATAGTAAAAATGATCACAGGTTGAAGAAATATTTGTCATTGTAAGCATTATTATGATTATTATCAAACTAGTAAAACTATAATAAAAAAAAAACCTCACATCATTCAGTGGATGACACAGTAGCATGACAAGATATAAGCTTTGAACTTAATAACCTCACAAAGGACTTAATTGTCATCTATTAATATGCAAGATATTTTGGATGCCAGTGGCTTTACATAGCTTTACATAGATTTACATAGCTTTACATAGGAAACCTCAAAACAATTTTGTTACTGTAAACCTGAGTATCACATTTATCTTCCTTCTTTTTCAGCACAGTGCCTGACCTGTCGTCAGTGCCCAGTTGGCATACTTGGGACGTGCCTGTTTGGATCAGATGTCACATGTAACAATGCAACTGAGAGGTGCTACACTGGAGAAGCACGTAAGGAAACCTCTACAACAGATTCATCGTAACTACGCTGGTTAGGTTGAAATGTACCTATATATAGAAAAATATAGTAAAACTTAACATCATGAAATTTAGTTTAGGGTATGATTTCTGCAAATGAAAACACGATAAAAAATCTAAATAAATCATCATCAAAATCATGTCTGGCACAACTACAACTTTACATCTTAATTAAAACCTACTAACAACAAGCATTACTTGAGATTTGGAGTTCACTCTTGACCTTGGAAACAACAGCTGACAAACAATTTCACCTCAAAGTCCACTTAGTAGCTGTTCCGAAGCTTTTGACTCTATTGCAAGATCCTCATTTGCCCAATCGTCATTGAATTATAGTGTAATGCTCAAACTTTCCTAGAAGTTTTGATAATATATATATGAAGTATGAACATCTACAGTCGAAAGCTCAAGAACAGCTGCTAAGTAGACTTTCCAGTGAGACTGTAAAACTGACATATATGACTTCATCAGAGAAAACCAGCAAACCTGAAATGTTTTTTTAAAAGCTTGACATTAATGTGGACAGCAATATCTTCCATTGATATAGCTCTCATTGAGATTAAGATCTCTTTTCCAAGAGAGACCTGAAAACAAACATTCATAAGACAAGAACACAATCAGCAGACAAAGACAACATAACTACACAATAAACAAAGAATTAATAAAAACAGTTGCAAGAATCATAAAAACATCAGATAATAAAGCAACATTTGCACATGTAGAACTGTGGAAACAAGTTTTTCTTTTTATGACCAACTTTTTTTTATTGCTTTTTCCCATATAATTTGCTAAGTGTACAGGGCACATAACACGAAAGGAATCAAAAACTGAGACAAGATGTGTCAACATCTCTGTCCAGGATTTTTACATTACCAAAATAACACAACAAACAAAAGCAGCCTGTACCCACCTACCCGTTATACCCTATACCCCTTGGCTGCAATCTCTCTTTTTCATGGTTTTATCTTTATTGCTATTTTTATCTTTTATGTTTTATTCTTTAATCTTATCAGTTATAAGCTAACGTAGGAGGGCCTAAAGTGCATTTCACTGCACATTGTGTTGGATGCTTTGTGTACATGACCAATAAAGAACTTTGACTTGACATCGTCTCAATAATTAGGCTACTACAGCCGCTAAATGGCACCTGTCACTCGGATTTGTCATTCACTGACATCTTTTTCTGTTACCTGTTTTCCCAGAGTTCAATACTACAGAGAAGGTCTCCCTACATATCCGCGGCTGCCTGGACTCAGACCTGTGTAAGAAGCAGCCAACTGGTACCATCCTGGGCATTCAATACACCAGCAGTTTCAACTGTTGCAACACAGCCCTGTGCAACGGAGCCACCTCTGTCCAGCTCTCCCTGACTGTGGCCGTCTGCGCTGCAGTACTGTCCTCTCTGTGGGGCCTGTGGGAGTAATTTTACATGATGTCTCTGTTTCCATAACTCCCCAAGTGGGTTTTTACTGTTTGCACTTATACTATCAATCAATGTACTCTTAACTCAGTGTGTCTTATTCACCTTGTAATAAAGAGACTGATTCAATAAATTCATGAGATAAAATAAAATAAAAGGCATCACAACAACCTGTTGTTCACCTTGTGTCATCATCATAAAATACGGGGTCTTTTAGCACATTGGCAACATTAAGAAATTAAGGTTTTGACATTCCACAGTTACTTTTCAGGCTCTCAGTTTATTTAAATTGGATTGCTTTTAGTTAAACAAATTTTTAAAAATAGTTTCAGCATCACCAGAGTTTTATTCTTGGTATCATGGAGGAGGCTTTGGAACAGTATTTATATCTTCGTGTTAGCAAATAAAACATTTACAGGTCCCTAATGTCCTAATAATTCCCTATAGGACATTTTAAAGTAAGAACATTGTATTATGATAGAGTTTAGTTAATTGTTCAGGGTTTATAAGCACCTGTTGATATCCAGAGGAAACTTGCAAAAAAAGGTATAATGAATAGAGTTCACTGACTATGTGAAAAGACATTAAGTGTTATTTCTAAAAACTTCTTTAGCCTGAATCAGTAAAGGCAGTGTTTATGTTTAAGTGAAAGATCAGAGTACTTTTTCCACCACTGCACATGGGGCCACAGACAGACACAGACTGAAAAGTATAAGTAATTTTTAAATGTTCTATGTAAAAACATTTAACAAAAGACTGCTGATCTTCTTGCCCTCCTTCAGCCTTCAAGGTCAGCAGTTTGATGAGACTGGAGACTCGAGGCTGCATGGCCACGGCTCTCTGCAACCGAACAGAAACAGGAACCCTCCTGACTGCTGGATACACCATCACCAGTAAATGCTGCAGCACTGACCACTGCAAAGGCACCATACCTCTCCAACTCCCCGTAATTTGTGATCTGGGCGTCACTTTAATGTCTGTTTGGAGGACCTGGGGCCATTAAAACAAACAAATAAAACAAACAAAGGATCCCATTCATCACTGGGTGTTGTCTTTGTCTGCAAGCACTAAATAATCACAAACAGGTTTTTTCGCTATAAATGCCAAACTTAAAGGATGGGTTCACCATTTTTCAAGTCTGTCTTAACACAACAGTCAGGTGCCCAGATGAACACTAAAATAGGTTTTTCTCGCCATAATTTTTGAGTTTTAAGTTTCAATACAGACTTGAAAAATTGTGAACCTATCCTTTAATGAAAATTATATACTCATCTATATACAGTACCATTCAAAAGTTTGGACACACATTCCCATTTCACTTAAAGGGGACTTATTATGCTCATTTCCAGCTCTATACTTTTATTCTGGGACTTCATTTGAGTAGCTTTGCATGATTCACAGTTCAAGAAACTCCTTATTTATCTTATGCTGGCCCTTTATGCAGCGCCTTAGTTAAGCCTCTGTCTCTTAACAGGCAGTCTTGGCCCCTGTCTCTTTAAGGACCTTCTCCCAGTGAGCCTGCTCTGCTATCTGGAAATCTGCAGAGGGAGAAAGGTCTATCTGCAGTCTTGCAGACCTACATGACACACCCACAATACTGCGTGACACATCCGCTTTACTAAATGACACCCCCCCCCCCCCCCCCCCCGACACCTAACCCTGACCCTGACCCTAACCCTGACCCTAACCCCTAACACTAAACCTAACCATCTCACTGCTCATGCCTAAACCTAATCAAGTGGGTGTTTCATGTAGATACTGTGAGTCTGCAGATAGACCTACTTGTGCCGAGGGACAAAACTATCAGAATTGTGTTAAGTTACCACTGATGCAAACCCAACATTTCCTGCTTTACTGCTTCAAATCTAAATGGGAGACTTTTACTGTGAAGAATTTACAGGAAATGAAACGTATTCCTCACCAAATTAGCAGGGCTTGGTTATCAGTGCTAAAAAAAATGGGTGACACAACAACATATTGAAGTATTTGGAGCTATTTGTTCAATGGATCAGTTAGCAATACTGCAGGGAGGAATAGTACAAGCAGAAACAGCCACAGTGATGATGATGTTTGATGAAGAGCTGCAGATGACCAGCACACCTCCAACATGTAATCTACTTATTTTACTTTGCCGTGCTGTGTGTGGTTAGACTACCCCCAAAACAATGAAAAAATGCCATTATGTTAGCAGAGCGGAGCAGTGAACTTGCGCACTTGCGAAATCTGTCACAGGCCGACGTTAGCTTGGACTGAAAGTAGCAAAAACTGTTGGAAAGCGAGCGTTCAGAGCAGTCTGAAGCCGGTGATTTTGCTCACAGGGATTGCTTAGATTACTACATTATTTGACACTTTGACCATGTTTAACATGAACATCCGATATTGTAACATTATGACTGAAAATAAGGAAAAGCATAATTGGTCCCCTTTAAATGAGAAAGTATGTCCATACTTTTGACTGATATATACACTGTGATAGTCCTAATGTTATTGTCTGCTATATTTTGAAATTTGGGGTTTTAAGAGAATATAAACACTGCCTGAAAGCTTAACATAATAAAATATTTTGAAGTCTCATGAACTTTGAAAAACTATCTTTTGCCACCACAAAGGAAACTTTTTACTGCATGAAACCTTTGACTCTATATGTATATACAGTATAATCTCAGCTAATAAAAAAAAAAATATTGAAAATGCTTTAACATAATTTACGTTTTACTTTCCTGTAGGCTGTGAATGGTTGAATTGTTTAAAAATGTCTAAATTAATAATTGTCTAAAAATGCAAAACCTGATGAACGTCATCCTTGCACATCGCTTTATCCATTCAGTCCTACCAGACATCAAGTCATTGCTCTCTCAGAAGCTTGCTTGTCTGACACAGGTATTTAGACCTTTAAGTTCTTTTTTGAATAGAAAGGAATCCGTTGACCTTGTTACCCCGAGAAGGATGAATAACTTTTGGAAAGCAGCGATTCTCCTGGGTGCCTTCATCGCAGCAGGTAAGTTGAGCACAACTAGAATAAGTAGAGAAAACTGAACCTTTAAATATTATTGCACTTATTGTTGTGGAACAAAATGTCTTTAATTAAAAATCTTAAAGGTTATGGTCTGTTAATCTTAGCTCAAAACCAATTAAGTACATGTGTGTTAAATACCAACACTATAATTGGTGGACAAATGTTAAATAAAATGGTACATACTTTGATTGCACTTAATAATAATAATAATAATAATAATAATCATCATCATCATCATCATTATCATAATAACAACAACAATGTAACCAAGAGTCCTGGGTTCAAATAATTGTGTAAACTTAATAAGACAACAATAAACAGGACGATAGATGTTATAGCAGGTCAAGCAGCAACCACTTCCTTTTTATTTGCATTCAACAACACATGTTCAAAAGCAGAAGTCTGCCAACCATTTCATGCTCTACAGCAACTCAGAATGACACATTACCATTATGGAAGCACATAGTAAAATATTAAACAGTCTGTTACAATATTATTAATAATAATAATAATAACAATTTGTATCGCACTTTTCTCACAAAGTGTTCCTAGCTTGAGTTTAAGGGTAAAGGGCTAATAATAAAAATGGGTAAAGGGTTAATAGTAAAAATGATCACAGGTTGAAGAAATATTTGTCATTGTAAGCATTATTATGATTATTATCAAACTAGTAAAACTATAATAAAAAAAAAACCTCACATCATTCAGTGGATGACACAGTAGCATGACAAGATATAAGCTTTGAACTTAATAACCTCACAAAGGACTTAATTGTCATCTATTAATATGCAAGATATTTTGGATGCCAGTGGCTTTACATAGCTTTACATAGATTTACATAGCTTTACATAGGAAACCTCAAAACAATTTTGTTACTGTAAACCTGAGTATCACATTTATCTTCCTTCTTTTTCAGCACAGTGCCTGACCTGTCGTCAGTGCCCAGTTGGCATACTTGGGACGTGCCTGTTTGGATCAGATGTCACATGTAACAATGCAACTGAGAGGTGCTACACTGGAGAAGCACGTAAGGAAACCTCTACAACAGATTCATCGTAACTACGCTGGTTAGGTTGAAATGTACCTATATATAGAAAAATATAGTAAAACTTAACATCATGAAATTTAGTTTAGGGTATGATTTCTGCAAATGAAAACACGATAAAAAATCTAAATAAATCATCATCAAAATCATGTCTGGCACAACTACAACTTTACATCTTAATTAAAACCTACTAACAACAAGCATTACTTGAGATTTGGAGTTCACTCTTGACCTTGGAAACAACAGCTGACAAACAATTTCACCTCAAAGTCCACTTAGTAGCTGTTCCGAAGCTTTTGACTCTATTGCAAGATCCTCATTTGCCCAATCGTCATTGAATTATAGTGTAATGCTCAAACTTTCCTAGAAGTTTTGATAATATATATATGAAGTATGAACATCTACAGTCGAAAGCTCAAGAACAGCTGCTAAGTAGACTTTCCAGTGAGACTGTAAAACTGACATATGACTTCATCAGAGAAAACCAGCAAACCTGAAATGTGTTTTTTTAAATGTTTTTAATGCTTGACATTAATGTGGACAGCAAAATCTTCTAATGATATAGCAGAGGCACATCAGAGACACATAGTTTATGCTTTTCAAGGACCAAAAACCCTATGGGCTCCTATTTTTTATTTATTTAATCTTTATATAATCGGGCAGTCTCACTGAGAGTCTCAGGGTCTCTCTTTTCCAAGAGAGACCTGAAAACAAACATTCATAAGACAAGAACACAATCAGCAGACAGAGACAACATAACACATACACAATAATCAAAGAATTAATAAAAACAGTTGCAAGAATCATAAAAACATCAGATAATAAAGCAACATGAGCACATGTAGAACTGTGGAAACAAGTTTTTCTTTTTATGACCAACTTTTTTTTATTGCTTTTTCCCATATAATTTGCTAAGTGTACAGGGCACATAACACGAAAGGAATCAAAAACTGAGACAAGATGTGTCAACATCTCTGTCCAGGATTTTTACATTACCAAAATAACACAACAAACAAAAGCAGCCTGTACCCACCTACCCGTTATACCCTATACCCCTTGGCTGCAATCTCTCTTTTTCATGGTTTTATCTTTATTGCTATTTTTATCTTTTATGTTTTATTCTTTAATCTTATCAGTTATAAGCTAACGTAGGAGGGCCTAAAGTGCATTTCACTGCACATTGTGTTGGATGCTTTGTGTACATGACCAATAAAGAACTTTGACTTGACATCGTCTCAATAATTAGGCTACTACAGCCGCTAAATGGCACCTGTCACTCGGATTTGTCATTCACTGACATCTTTTTCTGTTACCTGTTTTCCCAGAGTTCAATACTACAGAGAAGGTCTCCCTACATATCCGCGGCTGCCTGGACTCAGACCTGTGTAAGAAGCAGCCAACTGGTACCATCCTGGGCATTCAATACACCAGCAGTTTCAACTGTTGCAACACAGCCCTGTGCAACGGAGCCACCTCTGTCCAGCTCTCCCTGACTGTGGCCGTCTGCGCTGCAGTACTGTCCTCTCTGTGGGGCCTGTGGGAGTAATTTTACATGATGTCTCTGTTTCCATAACTCCCCAAGTGGGTTTTTACTGTTTGCACTTATACTATCAATCAATGTACTCTTAACTCAGTGTGTCTTATTCACCTTGTAATAAAGAGACTGATTCAATAAATTCATGAGATAAAATAAAATAAAAGGCATCACAACAACCTGTTGTTCACCTTGTGTCATCATCATAAAATACGGGGTCTTTTAGCACATTGGCAACATTAAGAAATTAAGGTTTTGACATTCCACAGTTACTTTTCAGGCTCTCAGTTTATTTAAATTGGATTGCTTTTAGTTAAACAAATTTTTAAAAATAGTTTCAGCATCACCAGAGTTTTATTCTTGGTATCATGGAGGAGGCTTTGGAACAGTATTTATATCTTCGTGTTAGCAAATAAAACATTTACAGGTCCCTAATGTCCTAATAATTCCCTATAGGACATTTTAAAGTAAGAACATTGTATTATGATAGAGTTTAGTTAATTGTTCAGGGTTTATAAGCACCTGTTGATATCCAGAGGAAACTTGCAAAAAAAGGTATAATGAATAGAGTTCACTGACTATGTGAAAAGACATTAAGTGTTATTTCTAAAAACTTCTTTAGCCTGAATCAGTAAAGGCAGTGTTTATGTTTAAGTGAAAGATCAGAGTACTTTTTCCACCACTGCACATGGGGCCACAGACAGACACAGACTGAAAAGTATAAGTAATTTTTAAATGTTCTATGTAAAAACATTTAACAAAAGACTGCTGATCTTCTTGCCCTCCTTCAGCCTTCAAGGTCAGCAGTTTGATGAGACTGGAGACTCGAGGCTGCATGGCCACGGCTCTCTGCAACCGAACAGAAACAGGAACCCTCCTGACTGCTGGATACACCATCACCAGTAAATGCTGCAGCACTGACCACTGCAAAGGCACCATACCTCTCCAACTCCCCGTAATTTGTGATCTGGGCGTCACTTTAATGTCTGTTTGGAGGACCTGGGGCCATTAAAACAAACAAATAAAACAAACAAAGGATCCCATTCATCACTGGGTGTTGTCTTTGTCTGCAAGCACTAAATAATCACAAACAGGTTTTTTCGCTATAAATGCCAAACTTAAAGGATGGGTTCACCATTTTTCAAGTCTGTCTTAACACAACAGTCAGGTGCCCAGATGAACACTAAAATAGGTTTTTCTCGCCATAATTTTTGAGTTTTAAGTTTCAATACAGACTTGAAAAATTGTGAACCTATCCTTTAATGAAAATTATATACTCATCTATATACAGTACCATTCAAAAGTTTGGACACACATTCCCATTTCACTTAAAGGGGACTTATTATGCTCATTTCCAGCTCTATACTTTTATTCTGGGACTTCATTTGAGTAGCTTTGCATGATTCACAGTTCAGGAAACTCCTTATTTATCTTATGCTGGCCCTTTATGCAGCGCCTTAGTTAAGCCTCTGTCTCTTAACAGGCAGTCTTGGCCCCTGTCTCTTTAAGGACCTTCTCCCAGTGAGCCTGCTCTGCTATCTGGAAATCTGCAGAGGGAGAAAGGTCTATCTGCAGTCTTGCAGACCTACATGACACACCCACAATACTGCGTGACACATCCGCTTTACTACATGACATACCCCCACAACACCTAACCCTAACCCTGACCCTAACCCTGACCCTAACCCCTAACACTAAACCTAACCATCTCACTGCTCATGCCTAAACCTAATCAAGTGGATGTTTCATGTAGATACTGTGAGTCTGCAGATAGACCTACTTGTGCCGAGGGACAAAACTATCAGAATTGTGTTAAGTTACCACTGATGCAAACCCAACATTTCTTGCTTTACTGCTTCAAATCTAAATGGGAGACTTTTACTGTGAAGAATTTACAGGAAATGAAACGTATTCCTCACCAAATTAGCAGGGCTTGGTTATCAGTGCTAAAAAAAAACAGGTGACACAACAACATATTGAAGTATTTGGAGCTATTTGTTCAATGGATCAGTTAGCAATACTGCAGGGAGGAATAGTACAAGCAGAAACAGCCACAGTGATGATGATGTTTGATGAAGAGCTGCAGATGACCAGCACACCTCCAACATGTAATCTACTTATTTTACTTTGCCGTGCTGTGTGTGGTTAGACTACCCCCAAAACAATGAAAAAATGCCATTATGTTAGCAGAGCGGAGCAGTGAACTTGCGCACTTGCGAAATCTGTCACAGGCCGACGTTAGCTTGGACTGAAAGTAGCAAAAACTGTTGGAAAGCGAGCGTTCAGAGCAGTCTGAAGCCGGTGATTTTGCTCACAGGGATTGCTTAGATTACTACATTATTTGACACTTTGACCATGTTTAACATGAACATCCGATATTGTAACATTATGACTGAAAATAAGGAAAAGCATAATTGGTCCCCTTTAAATGAGAAAGTATGTCCATACTTTTGACTGATATATACACTGTGATAGTCCTAATGTTATTGTCTGCTATATTTTGAAATTTGGGGTTTTAAGAGAATATAAACACTGCCTGAAAGCTTAACATAATAAAATATTTTGAAGTCTCATGAACTTTGAAAAACTATCTTTTGCCACCACAAAGGAAACTTTTTACTGCATGAAACCTTTGACTCTATATGTATATACAGTATAATCTCAGCTAATAAAAAAAAAAATATTGAAAATGCTTTAACATAATTTACGTTTTACTTTCCTGTAGGCTGTGAATGGTTGAATTGTTTAAAAATGTCTAAATTAATAATTGTCTAAAAATGCAAAACCTGATGAACGTCATCCTTGCACATCGCTTTATCCATTCAGTCCTACCAGACATCAAGTCATTGCTCTCTCAGAAGCTTGCTTGTCTGACACAGGTATTTAGACCTTTAAGTTCTTTTTTGAATAGAAAGGAATCCGTTGACCTTGTTACCCCGAGAAGGATGAATAACTTTTGGAAAGCAGCGATTCTCCTGGGTGCCTTCATCGCAGCAGGTAAGTTGAGCACAACTAGAATAAGTAGAGAAAACTGAACCTTTAAATATTATTGCACTTATTGTTGTGGAACAAAATGTCTTTAATTAAAAATCTTAAAGGTTATGGTCTGTTAATCTTAGCTCAAAACCAATTAAGTACATGTGTGTTAAATACCAACACTATAATTGGTGGACAAATGTTAAATAAAATGGTACATACTTTGATTGCACTTAATAATAATAATAATAATAATAATAATCATCATCATCATCATCATTATCATAATAACAACAACAATGTAACCAAGAGTCCTGGGTTCAAATAATTGTGTAAACTTAATAAGACAACAATAAACAGGACGATAGATGTTATAGCAGGTCAAGCAGCAACCACTTCCTTTTTATTTGCATTCAACAACACATGTTCAAAAGCAGAAGTCTGCCAACCATTTCATGCTCTACAGCAACTCAGAATGACACATTACCATTATGGAAGCACATAGTAAAATATTAAACAGTCTGTTACAATATTATTAATAATAATAATAATAACAATTTGTATCGCACTTTTCTCACAAAGTGTTCCTAGCTTGAGTTTAAGGGTAAAGGGCTAATAATAAAAATGGGTAAAGGGTTAATAGTAAAAATGATCACAGGTTGAAGAAATATTTGTCATTGTAAGCATTATTATGATTATTATCAAACTAGTAAAACTATAATAAAAAAAAAACCTCACATCATTCAGTGGATGACACAGTAGCATGACAAGATATAAGCTTTGAACTTAATAACCTCACAAAGGACTTAATTGTCATCTATTAATATGCAAGATATTTTGGATGCCAGTGGCTTTACATAGCTTTACATAGATTTACATAGCTTTACATAGGAAACCTCAAAACAATTTTGTTACTGTAAACCTGAGTATCACATTTATCTTCCTTCTTTTTCAGCACAGTGCCTGACCTGTCGTCAGTGCCCAGTTGGCATACTTGGGACGTGCCTGTTTGGATCAGATGTCACATGTAACAATGCAACTGAGAGGTGCTACACTGGAGAAGCACGTAAGGAAACCTCTACAACAGATTCATCGTAACTACGCTGGTTAGGTTGAAATGTACCTATATATAGAAAAATATAGTAAAACTTAACATCATGAAATTTAGTTTAGGGTATGATTTCTGCAAATGAAAACACGATAAAAAATCTAAATAAATCATCATCAAAATCATGTCTGGCACAACTACAACTTTACATCTTAATTAAAACCTACTAACAACAAGCATTACTTGAGATTTGGAGTTCACTCTTGACCTTGGAAACAACAGCTGACAAACAATTTCACCTCAAAGTCCACTTAGTAGCTGTTCCGAAGCTTTTGACTCTATTGCAAGATCCTCATTTGCCCAATCGTCATTGAATTATAGTGTAATGCTCAAACTTTCCTAGAAGTTTTGATAATATATATATGAAGTATGAACATCTACAGTCGAAAGCTCAAGAACAGCTGCTAAGTAGACTTTCCAGTGAGACTGTAAAACTGACATATGACTTCATCAGAGAAAACCAGCAAACCTGAAATGTGTTTTTTTAAATGTTTTTAATGCTTGACATTAATGTGGACAGCAAAATCTTCTAATGATATAGCAGAGGCACATCAGAGACACATAGTTTATGCTTTTCAAGGACCAAAAACCCTATGGGCTCCTATTTTTTATTTATTTAATCTTTATATAATCGGGCAGTCTCACTGAGAGTCTCAGGGTCTCTCTTTTCCAAGAGAGACCTGAAAACAAACATTCATAAGACAAGAACACAATCAGCAGACAGAGACAACATAACACATACACAATAATCAAAGAATTAATAAAAACAGTTGCAAGAATCATAAAAACATCAGATAATAAAGCAACATGAGCACATGTAGAACTGTGGAAACAAGTTTTTCTTTTTATGACCAACTTTTTTTTATTGCTTTTTCCCATATAATTTGCTAAGTGTACAGGGCACATAACACGAAAGGAATCAAAAACTCAGACAAGATGTGTCAACATCTCTGTCCAGGATTTTTACATTACCAAAATAACACAACAAACAAAAGCAGCCTGTACCCACCTACCCGTTATACCCTATACCCCTTGGCTGCAATCTCTCTTTTTCATGGTTTTATCTTTATTGCTATTTTTATCTTTTATGTTTTATTCTTTAATCTTATCAGTTATAAGCTAACGTAGGAGGGCCTAAAGTGCATTTCACTGCACATTGTGTTGGATGCTTTGTGTACATGACCAATAAAGAACTTTGACTTGACATCGTCTCAATAATTAGGCTACTACAGCCGCTAAATGGCACCTGTCACTCGGATTTGTCATTCACTGACATCTTTTTCTGTTACCTGTTTTCCCAGAGTTCAATACTACAGAGAAGGTCTCCCTACATATCCGCGGCTGCCTGGACTCAGACCTGTGTAAGAAGCAGCCAACTGGTACCATCCTGGGCATTCAATACACCAGCAGTTTCAACTGTTGCAACACAGCCCTGTGCAACGGAGCCACCTCTGTCCAGCTCTCCCTGACTGTGGCCGTCTGCGCTGCAGTACTGTCCTCTCTGTGGGGCCTGTGGGAGTAATTTTACATGATGTCTCTGTTTCCATAACTCCCCAAGTGGGTTTTTACTGTTTGCACTTATACTATCAATCAATGTACTCTTAACTCAGTGTGTCTTATTCACCTTGTAATAAAGAGACTGATTCAATAAATTCATGAGATAAAATAAAATAAAAGGCATCACAACAACCTGTTGTTCACCTTGTGTCATCATCATAAAATACGGGGTCTTTTAGCACATTGGCAACATTAAGAAATTAAGGTTTTGACATTCCACAGTTACTTTTCAGGCTCTCAGTTTATTTAAATTGGATTGCTTTTAGTTAAACAAATTTTTAAAAATAGTTTCAGCATCACCAGAGTTTTATTCTTGGTATCATGGAGGAGGCTTTGGAACAGTTTTTATATCTTCGTGTTAGCAAATAAAACATTTACAGGTCCCTAATGTCCTAATAATTCCCTATAGGACATTTTAAAGTAAGAACATTGTATTATGATAGAGTTTAGTTAATTGTTCAGGGTTTATAAGCACCTGTTGATATCCAGAGGAAACTTGCAAAAAAAGGTATAATGAATAGAGTTCACTGACTATGTGAAAAGACATTAAGTGTTATTTCTAAAAACTTCTTTAGCCTGAATCAGTAAAGGCAGTGTTTATGTTTAAGTGAAAGATCAGAGTACTTTTTCCACCACTGCACATGGGGCCACAGACAGACACAGACTGAAAAGTATAAGTAATTTTTAAATGTTCTATGTAAAAACATTTAACAAAAGACTGCTGATCTTCTTGCCCTCCTTCAGCCTTCAAGGTCAGCAGTTTGATGAGACTGGAGACTCGAGGCTGCATGGCCACGGCTCTCTGCAACCGAACAGAAACAGGAACCCTCCTGACTGCTGGATACACCATCACCAGTAAATGCTGCAGCACTGACCACTGCAAAGGCACCATACCTCTCCAACTCCCCGTAATTGGTGATCTGGGCATCACTTTAATGTCTGTTTGGAGGACCTGGGGCCATTAAAACAAACAAATAAAACAAACAAAGGATCCCATTCATCACTGGGTGTTGTCTTTGTCTGCAAGCACTAAATAATCACAAACAGGTTTTTTCGCTATAAATGCCAAACTTAAAGGATGGGTTCACCATTTTTCAAGTCTGTCTTAACACAACAGTCAGGTGCCCAGATGAACACTAAAATAGGTTTTTCTCGCCATAATTTTTGAGTTTTAAGTTTCAATACAGACTTGAAAAATTGTGAACCTATCCTTTAATGAAAATTATATACTCATCTATATACAGTACCATTCAAAAGTTTGGACACACATTCCCATTTCACTTAAAGGGGACTTATTATGCTCATTTCCAGCTCTATACTTTTATTCTGGGACTTCATTTGAGTAGCTTTGCATGATTCACAGTTCAAGAAACTCCTTATTTATCTTATGCTGGCCCTTTATGCAGCGCCTTAGTTAAGCCTCTGTCTCTTAACAGGCAGTCTTGGCCCCTGTCTCTTTAAGGACCTTCTCCCAGTGAGCCTGCTCTGCTATCTGGAAATCTGCAGAGGGAGAAAGGTCTATCTGCAGTCTTGCAGACCTACATGACACACCCACAATACTGCGTGACACATCCGCTTTACTACATGACCCCCCCCCCCCCCCGACACCTAACCCTGACCCTGACCCTAACCCTGACCCTAACCCCTAACACTAAACCTAACCATCTCACTGCTCATGCCTAAACCTAATCAAGTGGGTGTTTCATGTAGATACTGTGAGTCTGCAGATAGACCTACTTGTGCCGAGGGACAAAACTATCAGAATTGTGTTAAGTTACCACTGATGCAAACCCAACATTTCCTGCTTTACTGCTTCAAATCTAAATGGGAGACTTTTACTGTGAAGAATTTACAGGAAATGAAACGTATTCCTCACCAAATTAGCAGGGCTTGGTTATCAGTGCTAAAAAAAATGGGTGACACAACAACATATTGAAGTATTTGGAGCTATTTGTTCAATGGATCAGTTAGCAATACTGCAGGGAGGAATAGTACAAGCAGAAACAGCCACAGTGATGATGATGTTTGATGAAGAGCTGCAGATGACCAGCACACCTCCAACATGTAATCTACTTATTTTACTTTGCCGTGCTGTGTGTGGTTAGACTACCCCCAAAACAATGAAAAAATGCCATTATGTTAGCAGAGCGGAGCAGTGAACTTGCGCACTTGCGAAATCTGTCACAGGCCGACGTTAGCTTGGACTGAAAGTAGCAAAAACTGTTGGAAAGCGAGCGTTCAGAGCAGTCTGAAGCCGGTGATTTTGCTCACAGGGATTGCTTAGATTACTACATTATTTGACACTTTGACCATGTTTAACATGAACATCCGATATTGTAACATTATGACTGAAAATAAGGAAAAGCATAATTGGTCCCCTTTAAATGAGAAAGTATGTCCATACTTTTGACTGATATATACACTGTGATAGTCCTAATGTTATTGTCTGCTATATTTTGAAATTTGGGGTTTTAAGAGAATATAAACACTGCCTGAAAGCTTAACATAATAAAATATTTTGAAGTCTCATGAACTTTGAAAAACTATCTTTTGCCACCACAAAGGAAACTTTTTACTGCATGAAACCTTTGACTCTATATGTATATACAGTATAATCTCAGCCAATAAAAAAAAACTATTGAAAATGCTTAAACATAATTTGCGTTTTACTTTCCTGTAGGCTGTGAATGGTTGAATTGTTTAAAAATGTCTAAATTAATAATTGTCTAAAAATGCAAAACCTGATGAACGTCATCCTTGCACATCGCTTTATCCATTCAGTCCTACCAGACATCAAGTCATTGCTCTCTCAGAAGCTTGCTTGTCTGACACAGGTATTTAGACCTTTAAGTTCTTTTTTGAATAGAAAGGAATCCGTTGACCTTGTTACCCCGAGAAGGATGAATAACTTTTGGAAAGCAGCGATTCTCCTGGGTGCCTTCATCGCAGCAGGTAAGTTGAGCACAACTAGAATAAGTAGAGAAAACTGAACCTTTAAATATTATTGCACTTATTGTTGTGGAACAAAATGTCTTTAATTAAAAATCTTAAAGATTATGGTCTGTTAACCTTAGCTCAAAACCAATTAAGTACATGTGTGTTAAATACCAACACTATAATTGGTGGACAAATGTTAAATAAAATGGTACATACTTTGATTGCACTTAATAATAATAATAATAATAATAATAATCATCATCATCATCATCATTATCATAATAACAACAACAATGTAACCAAGAGTCCTGGGTTCAAATAATTGTGTAAACTTAATAAGACAACAATAAACAGGACGATAGATGTTATAGCAGGTCAAGCAGCAACCACTTCCTTTTTATTTGCATTCAACAACACATGTTCAAAAGCAGAAGTCTGCCAACCATTTCATGCTCTACAGCAACTCAGAATGACACATTACCATTATGGAAGCACATAGTAAAATATTAAACAGTCTGTTACAATATTATTAATAATAATAATAATAACAATTTGTATCGCACTTTTCTCACAAAGTGTTCCTAGCTTGAGTTTAAGGGTAAAGGGCTAATAATAAAAATGGGTAAAGGGTTAATAGTAAAAATGATCACAGGTTGAAGAAATATTTGTCATTGTAAGCATTATTATGATTATTATCAAACTAGTAAAACTATAATAAAAAAAAAACCTCACATCATTCAGTGGATGACACAGTAGCATGACAAGATATAAGCTTTGAACTTAATAACCTCACAAAGGACTTAATTGTCATCTATTAATATGCAAGATATTTTGGATGCCAGTGGCTTTACATAGCTTTACATAGATTTACATAGCTTTACATAGGAAACCTCAAAACAATTTTGTTACTGTAAACCTGAGTATCACATTTATCTTCCTTCTTTTTCAGCACAGTGCCTGACCTGTCGTCAGTGCCCAGTTGGCATACATGGGACGTGCCTGTTTGGATCAGATGTCACATGTAACAATGCAACTGAGAGGTGCTACACTGGAGAAGCACGTAAGGAAACCTCTACAACAGATTCATCGTAACTACGCTGGTTAGGTTGAAATGTACCTATATATAGAAAAATATAGTAAAACTAAACATCATGAAATTTAGTTTAGGGTATGATTTCTGCAAATGAAAACACGATAAAAAATCTAAATAAATCATCATCAAAATCATGTCTGGCACAACTACAACTTTACATCTTAATTAAAACCTACTAACAACAAGCATTACTTGAGATTTGGAGTTCACTCTTGACCTTGTAAACAACAGCTGACAAACAATTTCACCTCAAAGTCCACTTAATAGCTGTTCCGAAGCTTTCGACTCTATTGGAAAGTCCTCATTTGCCGAATCGTCATTGAATTATAGTGTAATGCTCAAACTATCCTTGAAGTTTTGATGAAAACAATATAAAGTTTGAACATCCACAGTCGAAAACTCGAGAACAGCTGCTAAATAGACTTTATGGTGAGACTGTAAAACTGACATATGACTTCATCAGAGAAAACCAGCAAACCTGAAATGTTTTTTTTAAAAGCTTGACATTAACGTGGACAGCAATATCTTCCACTGATATAGCTCTCATTGAGATTAAGATCTCTTTTTCAAGAGAGACCTGAAAACAAACATTCATAAGACAAGAACACAATCAGCAGACAGAGACAACATAACTACACAATAAACAAAGAATTAATAAAAACAGCTGCAAGAATCATAAAAACATCAGATAATAAAGCAACATGAGCACATGTAGAACTGTGGAAACAAGTTTTTCTTTTTATGACCAACTTTTTTTATTGCTTTTTCCCATATAATTTGCTAAGTGTACAGGGCACATAACACAAAAGGAATCAAAAACTCAGACAAGATGTGTCAACATCTCTGTCCAGGATTTTTACATTACCAAAATAACACAACAAACAAAAACAGCCTGTACCCACCTACCTGTTATACCCTATACCCCTTGGCTGATATCTCTCTTTTTCATGGTTTTATCTTTACTATTTTTATCTTTTATGTTTTATTCTTTAATCTTATCAGTTATAAGCTAACCAAGGAGGGCCTAGAGTGCATTTCACTGCACATTGTGTTGGATGCTTTGTGTACATGACCAATAAAGAACTTTGACTTGACATCGTCTCAATAATTAGGCTACTACAGCCGCTAAATGGCACCTGTCACTCGGATTTGTCATTCACTGACATCTTTTTCTGTTACCTGTTTTCCCAGAGTTCAATACTACAGAGAAGGTCTCCCTACATATCCGCGGCTGCCTGGACTCAGACCTGTGTGGTGTGACGCTAACTGGTACCCTCCTGAGCGTTGGTTGGACCAGCAGTTTCCAGTGTTGCAACACAACCCTGTGCAACGGAGCCACCTCTGTCCAGCTCTCCCTGACTGTGGCCGTCTGCGCTGCAGTACTGTCCTCTCTGTGGGGCCTGTAGGAGTAATTTTACATGATGTCTCTGTTTCCATAACTCCCCAAGTGGGTTTTTACTGTTTGCACTTATACTATCAATCAATGTACTCTTAACTCAGTGTGTCTTATTCACCTTGTAATAAAGAGATTCAATAAAATTCATGAGATAAAATAAAAGGCATCACAACAACCTATTGTTCACCTTGTGTCATCATCATAAATTTTAGCACATTGGCAACATTAAGAAATTAAGGTTTTGACATTCCACAGTTACTTTTCAGGCTCTCAGTTTATTTAAATCAGATTGCTTTTAGTTAAACAAATTTTTAAAAATAGTTTCAGCATCACCAGAGTTTTATTCTTGGTATCATGGAGGAGGCTTTGGAACAGTATTTATATCTTCGTGTTAGCAAATAAAACATTTACAGGTCCCTAATGTCCTAATAATTCCCTATAGGACATTTTACAGTAAGAACATTGTATTATGATAGAGTTTAGTTAATTGTTTAGGGTTTATAAGCACCTGTTGATATCCAGAGGAAACTTGCAAAAAAAAAGGTATAATGAATAGAGTTCACTGACTATGTGAAAAGACATTAAGTGTTATTTCTAAAAACTTCTTTAGCCTGACTCAGTAAAGGCAGTGTTTATGTTTAAGTGAAAGATCAGAGTACTTTTTCCACCACTGCACATGGGGCCACAGACAGACACAGACTGAAAAGTATAAGTAATTTTTTTTAGTTTTGTTTAGTTAGTTGTTCAGGGTTTATAAGCACCTGTTAATATCCAGAGGAAACTTGCAAAAAAAAGTATACTGGATAAATAAAATATGACAAAATTAAAATAATTAAAATATTTTAGAGAATTTCTCAGGGATGACATGAAGTCTTTTCTGTGCTTTTGGTAGCCTATTAAATGCTTTCATTCTTTTTTGGATAATAACACCTTATAGTGACGTTGCCATAAAGTGTAAACAAGTCATAAAATCTTCCACAAAACAAAAAATGCATGACGTCACTTGGTGGCAGACTGTCTGGTATTAAACTGAAAGCCTTTGTACGTCAACAAACATGCGCCCTGATGATGTGTGCTTGAGGAAAACACTGAATCACTGCATAAAATCAGCATCCTGACTAGTAAGAAACATATTTCTGAGTATATTAACTAAATTGTTGACTCCAATATCAAAAATGTAGCCCTTAAGAGTTACATTACAACTCAAGTTTCTCACAGATTGAGATTAATGGAGTATCCTTCTGCTCCAAAAAAGCATAAAATGTTCATGAAACGTCTCTATTATGGCAGATACAAAGTATAAAGGAGCTTTAGGATTCAATCATTTAACTATTATTTCATGTTTGGGTGAATTATTTCCTAGACTACAAACAAACAGTCAAAAAGAAAACAAGCTTGATCGCAGAGACACAAAACGGATTAGACAGACATCATGCAGAGGAAAAGAACACACAATCTAAAAGTTAGTAGTAAAATAAATACAGACTAAAGTAAAATAAGATAAAAGTTAAATAAGAATAGCATAAAAGCATCTCCTTAAGAACTGTCTAAATATGCATGACTTGTTCTGACACGAGGATCTGTTATGTGACATATTTTGTTGTCAACACTTGCCATTTACAGTCAACAATGCTGTATTGTTTGCTCCGCAGACAACCTGATGATCTCATTAACCCTGTTTCACCACCTTACCTGCCAAAAACCCGAAAACCAAAGATGCCCTCTGGTGCATCACATGACAGCCACAGGCTGAACATACCTCCCTACCACAACCTGACAGTATACGTCTGCTGCAAAGCGATAACTGTGGGATTGACCTCTGATTTATTAGCAGCTAGTAGGTGTTTTTAGAAGGAAAGAAAAGTCAAACCCTAACATATCTACATTATACAAATTAATATTTTTCCTGTATTTGACTGAGTGGTCAAACTCGCCTGTAACAGTTAACTACTCCCCAAAGGCTGTTCAATATTTATTTGTTTAAGTTTCCAAACTTCAATCTCAACGTCTTCAGTCAGCTTGAAAAAGAAGGCAAGATGCATTATTTAATTATTCTGAATCCTCCAGTATTATTAGCTACATGTTTTATTAGTGATTTATGAATTTGTAGACATGTGGGGCTGAAAATTTTACTGAGAACTTGACTTTTTCAAAATGTATACACATGCAGCATCAATTCATTCCCG
The DNA here is from genome assembly GCF_914725855.1 of Thunnus albacares. Classification (NCBI taxonomy): domain Eukaryota; kingdom Metazoa; phylum Chordata; class Actinopteri; order Scombriformes; family Scombridae; genus Thunnus; species Thunnus albacares. The sequence goes on along the minus strand of NC_058124.1, from coordinate 19,300,537 downwards.
GTATGAAACACAAACCCCTAAATGGGATGTTTTGTTATTTAGTTGTCTCTATTAAGTGATGGCAGGCGATGATAACAGTGGAAAATAAATCCTCCCATTAGAAAACGTAGTCTTACACTGTCTCTGAGTTAAATAGATTAAAACACCCTCAAACTGTCCCCTGGAAGGTGCTCAAGGACGCCCGGAGGTCCCTGGATCATAGTTTGGTGCTACATGACACAGCGTCTAAAAATAAAAACAGTGTTACGTGTTCACTGGACTGACGACTCAACGGGACTTTCTTCTTAACACTTAATTGATTTTCCAGACTTTTGGACAAGACTAAGTACAGATTTTCATGTCTTGAGAGCAACAAGCCAAGTAAAGCTCAACATCGCCCTCAGCTGGACTTTCAGTATACAACGAATACTGTGCAGAACTGCATTGAAATTTTACAAATCCTGCATAATGGTTGTTTTCTATTCCCAAGTGTATCCATGATGAATGCCTAAGAAAGAGTGAAGCACACATAAAGAAACTGTTAAGGCAGAAAGACCTAATACAGAGAGTTATCATTTTATGATAAAACCAGTGAGGTGTGAGTTTTATATCCAGTCATTTCCCCCTAAACGTGCATTTGTGACAATACCTCATTCTTTTTTTGAACAATTATATTGGATCGCTGCCACATACACACATATTCAACGCTAACAGGAAGCGTCCAGATATTAACTTCCAGCCATGTTTCCACTTTCAGTTGTTTCAATATTGTAAAATACCTCTGTGTAACTAGCCTGCTTTGTTACATTTTACATGAGGAAAATCAGTTATGTTCACTGTCAAAAATCAACATTCACTGCAGTGAAATACATATTTTGTAGCTTTATGTTCAACTACATGAACAATCCCACTGCTGACTGTTGGCATGAAGCACATTTTATACGTTATTGTTGAAGATATGGGAGCCATCTTAAGACATTTATGGTATCATTTTCTCACAAGGCACCCTATAAGCATTAATTAATGGCTCAATTAATTGTTAATAAATAATTTACTAATTCTTTATGAAGAATTTATAAGCCATTAATAAGCATATTTTTTGAAAGTGTGAAACATTTAACACCAGCTGTCTTCCTAAACAATTGGATAAAGCAAATGTTATGGTGGTATAGAAAGGAGGGATTTTTCACAACCTGGCAACTCAAAAATTATGCTTATTAATGGCTTATAATTGATTTATAAAGCATTAATTGAGCCATTAATTAACTATTATAAACTCTTTAAAGAAAGTTTTACCAAATTTCCTTATAAAATGATTTTTTCTGTCATTTAATTAACATTTTTATAACTTCAAGTTCCACATGTAGGTATGAAACATTTCAAATATCAACATTTAGGCTAATTTTCAAATCTCTAAACATATTCTGACATATATATTTAACATTGGAGACAGGCAGCACCTGAGGATGAGTCTTTGCACAAGGGGTGGACACAAAAACAAGAACACCTGTACAATATAATACAATGCAACAACAAGAGAGTAGCGCAGAACAATTGCAGAACAATCAAAATCGCAATATGTCCAATATCCAAATCGCAGGAGCTGCAATTTTTTGATAAAGGTAAAATCTATTGGTGACTATTGGTGCTTTCACAAAATATTTACACAATGAGATTTCTGATAAATAATCATCAGTAATATTGATATAATGACTAAGTGTGTAAAGGCAAATAAAAGAACAGCTATAACAGTCTGGTAAGTTCAGAAAATGACATCATTTTACAGCAATGCAGCCTTTAAAACCAGGAAAAGACAACACTTATGCCATATCACGATATTATGATATCTCATATCACGATATCAATATAATATCGATATATTGCCCAGCTCTAATTATAATGTTGTTACTACTATAGATGTTCCTTTAATTGTGTCCTTGTAGCTTACATATTACGCCTTTAATGCTTATGACAGTATCAGTAGTATAATAGTATTTCCTTAATAATATTCATTCCTTTCTATCCTGCAGATTTCTGGACCACATTCTCACATTACTCTTTTTTTTCTCTCTCTTTTTTTTTTTTTACTCCTGTCAGGACATTATATCAAGTGTCTCTTTTGAAAACGACTCTTTCAAACTGTCTCTAATCGGTGTCCCTCCTCACTCAACAAACAAGTTTTGCATCTTACTTATTTCTTCTTCCTCCTCTTTGATTTCAAAACCAGTCCGCGCTTTTTTTTTCTCTCCCCCCCTCTCACTGTATTTGCTGAGAGCTGAACCCGTCACGCACCTCCAGGAAATGGAGGAGCTGTGATGATGAGTGTGTCGCTGCAGACAGCAGCAGGACTGGGAGGGGTAACGAGTGGCGAGCAGCAGCAGCAGCAACAGCTACAGGCGTCAGCGGCAACTTTCAGCACTTGAAGGTAGCTCTGCAGTCTTTATATCAGCTACAATTTAACATTTGGAGCTTTTAGAAAGCCGAGGTGTTGCCTTATCTAGCGTTTGTGGCGCCTGTGTGGTTGTTACAATGTTTAATTTGTCACTTTTCTCCCCGGGGTTTGTAGCGGAAGATGGGCTTGGCTATCCCCGAGTTTCGAATTGGTTTCTCGCATAGAAAACTCAAAAACTTTCCGCTTTATTTTGAGCATTTTTTCCCACCATCCTTGTCTCCTCAGAAAAAGCTCTCGTGCATCAACAGGTGAAGATGAGCGACGGGTCTCAGCCCAGAGTTGAACTTTTTGTGAAGGTAAGCGATTGAATGATGACACGCGAAAAAGAAAAACCTCACACACACACACACACACACACATGCACACACACACACACACACACACACACACACACACACACACACACACACACACACGCATGCATACACACTCAGAGAGAGAGAGAGGCTGAGGCGTGGACGACGACATGATGTGACATTAATTTATTTAAAGGCTTGAAGCTGCACAGGCCTCGTGCTGTTTTGTTTGTTATCTTATCGTTTCATCAGTTTCCTGTGTGTATTTTGCTGCATGTTTACTTCTAGCTGATAACGTGTCATTATGGTGCCTTTTTTTAAGGGCCATAATGTCACCTTGACGACATTATACAGTCATTATGTGAGCTATAATATTCATGTTAGCCAGACCACCTCTGCTGAGTCACAGGGCTTATAAACGACAGCTAGTCTAATCTCATTAAATGCACATTAAGATAACGGGCAGGCGACTTTAATCTATATTTAGTATGTTGGCCAGACAGGGTAATCCCATTTTCTTTGAGCCAAAAAACATGCTCTACAATAACCAATATGGCTTTTTCCCCCCCTCATGCCTTCCCTTCATGCTCTTACACAAGTTTCCATAATGATTCCTCTGTATGAACATGTGAACATGTGCGCCACCCTCTACTTCTCTCTCTCTCTCTCTCTCTCTCTCTCTCTCTCTCTCTCTCTCTCTCTCTCTCTCTCTCTCTCTCTCTCTCTCTCTCTCTTCCCCCAAGCGTGAAAGATTCTGTTGTAACTTCTCTAAATCCTGGTTTACAGTCAAGCTCTTCAATGACACTTGACACCCTTAATTAACAGAATATCTGATTATAGCTTCACATGGGCCTCGGGGACAGTAAGCGGTTTCCTGATTTACCGGAGCTGCCTTTAACTTTATGTGCCATGCAGGCCACAGTGCAGATCCTGAAGGAGATGTAGTATGATTGAACATGAAAAATGGCCTTCTGCAGCCATGAATAGCACATTTTATGGCTGTATGGTCATTTCCTGAGTAGCCAACAAGCTATACTTGAATTTAAGAATGCTTTATTTTGCTCCAACTAAACATTATTTTCATTATGGATTAAATCTGCTGATTATTTTCTCAATTGGAAAATTGCCTGTCACCATTTCCCAACCTCAATTTGCTTGTTTTATCCAAACCAACAGTCCAAAACTTAGAGATATTTGATTTATAGCTGAAACGTTTAGTCAATTAATTGTTCAACAGAAATTAACCAGCTACTATTTTGATAATAAATTAGTCATATAAGTAATTTTTCAACCAAAAAATGCCAAACACTCCTTAGTACCAGCTGCTCAATTGTGCCAATTTGCTGCTTTTTTCTCTTATTTGTGATGGTAAACTGAATATTTTATATATAAAAAGACACATGAAGCTGTCCTTTAGGAAAATGTGATTAGTTTTTCTCTATTTTTGGACATTTTCTCGGCCAAATAATGAATCAATTAATAGGTAAAATATTTGGAAGATAAATCAATAATCAAAATAATTGTTAGTTGCAGCCATACTACCATAACAGACTAAGAAAACCTTCATATTTGAGAAGCTGGAACTGGTGAATTCTTGGCATATTTGCTTGAAAACTGTGGCATAAATTACACAAATACTGCAGAGACTTGCTGCTGACTTGAACAGGATCGAACCTTGTGTTCAAGTTTCTTTTCAAGCTTGAGGTTTATATATTTATGCAACAGGGCTGAGTGACCTGAGTTTACCCTCTTTTCTTTTCCTCCCTTCTGTTCTTGCCCGTAAAGAAGGTTACAGCTCTGCATGAGGTTTCCAAAGAGTTTAAGGTTGACGAGTGAGTGATAATCTTTCATTCAGTGTGCTGACCTTACAGCATGGACAGAGAATAAGGACTTCCAAAGCACAATTTCTGTCTTTTCATCTTTTTTTTTTATTTAGTTATCTTAAAGAAGGAGAGAAAAAAAAACACAAAACACTACATAAGATAAATATGTAAGCAAATGTATGATTAAAATGAGCTAATAATAAAAGTTCTGTTTCTTTATTTGCAGGCGGGGAGCGATGGTCAGAGCATCGGCAACTGTCCCTTCTCTCAGCGTCTCTTCATGGTGCTGTGGTTGAAAGGAGTCACCTTCGACGTTACCACAGTGGATATGAAGAGGTGAAAAACTAGTCTTTCATGAGTGTGCATGTTTTTTTTTCTCTCTCTCACAACCCTGCAGGTTTCTATTGGCACAACAGAGGAATGTCCGCCTACTGTTTTTTAATGCTCCCAAATGTAGCGTGCAGTAAGAGAACAGAGGGATTTTCATTTAGTTAACAGGTGTCAAAAGATATACAGCCACACTGGCATTGATGTAAGTGAAAGCGGGCACATCTCAGATGCAAAACATGAGTAATTTCCTGTGGGTTCATATGTTTTCTTCGCTTCATTCTCCTTGTCTGCTTCCCCTTTTTTTTATTCCACTCCTGTCCCTCTGTTTAACCCTTTATCTCTCTGACTCGCTCTTCCTCCTCCATATGTCTGACTTTTCCTTCTTTCCATATACCTACAGGAAGCCAGACATTTTGAAGGACCTCGCTCCCGGTGCCCAGCCTCCCTTCCTGTTGTACGGCAGCGAGGTGAAAACCGACACCAACAAGATTGAAGAGTTCCTGGAGGAAAATCTCTCCCCTCCAAAGTAATCACCCCATCCAGCTGTTTCCCAGCGACATTTTATTGTGTTGTTTTGCTTGCCTCCCCATTTTTTTTTCTTCTTATATTTATTTCTCTGTTCTTTAGGTATCCCCGTCTGGCTGCTCGTAACCCCGAGTCCAACACGGCTGGCATGGATGTCTTCTCCAAGTTCTCCGCTTACGTCAAGAACTCAAACCCTCAGACCAATGAAAGTGAGTGAAACATAATTTCTCCAAATCAGAAGTGTAATTTGGCTCTTTACAATAAAACAAAACTCTTCATCTTCATCTTTGATCTTTTGTAAATAGACCCTGTTTTATTTTTGGCGGTACTGCCTGTAACAAATGCTGCTGAGCTCTGACAGAAAACCAGCAGGGAGCGTCCGCGCTAATAACATTACGGTCTGAGCTCTTCTGCCTCGCTGCAAATAGGTCGCCTGCTGCTCTGTGTGTTTAGCTTCGGTGTGTTGGGTGATCTCATTGGAAATGTCACTTTTGTTGGTTGAAAATTGTGCGTTTATTAGGTTATTTTCTTTGAAACTAAATGCACTCATTCATTGCAGTGAAAAAACTATCCTTTTATCCTTTGATTACCTTCTGTGAATGAGTATTTTCTGTACATGCACGTGCTCAGATCTAGAGAAAGGCCTTCTGAAGGCTCTGAAGAAGCTTGATGACTACCTCGGCTCCCCACTTCCTGATGAGATCGACGAGAATAGCGCTGATGATGTCACTTCCTCGTCCCGCCCCTTCCTGGACGGCCAGGCTCTTACTCTGGCTGACTGCAACTTGCTGCCTAAGCTCCACATTGTGAAGGTAATCTTCAGTTTTAAGCAGTGCAGTATGCAGCCTAGTTTGAATAAATTATAAGGTTGGTTCTCCTTTTTTTTTTTTTTTTTTTTTTTTTTTTTGAAGGGTTTTGTTCATCAAGTCTTGCTCTTGCTCCTCCTGCAGGTTGTGTGTTTAAAATACCGAAACTTCAGCATCCCTCAGTCTCTGAGCAACCTCTGGAGGTATATGAACGCTGCGTACGCCCGGGAGGAGTTTGCCTCCACCTGCCCGGTCGACGAGGAGATCCACATCGCCTACTCCTCTGTAGCTAAAGCTCTCAAGTAGGAGAAGAATGGGGGTTGCAATTCATGAAAAAAAACACCGTTAGAACAACTTAAAAAAAAAAAAGCACACAAACAAACAAAAAAAAAACACATGTACTCACCTTCACACACTCAAGTTGATATCACCTTTCATAATGCGACTCAATACAGCTGGTTTACATCGCCAAACTATACTCCGAGGTTTGTTTTCTAGATGTTTATTCATGAACAGTGGTTTTTTTGCCAGGTAGATCAGTTCATGTCATTAGGAAAAAGAAGGACGAGGCAGATAAGCTGTAGGTAGTAACACATGCACAAAAAAATGTCAGCTGTGGCTAAATTTATTTCACTGACAAGTTTGTTGACTGCCCACATATCTTCTAGGTTTTCCTGGATTTACAGCTCTCGAGGAAATTAATGAACTTGTGGATGTTTTGTGCACACTCACACACTCCTAAAATTACAGCCTCGCTCGTGTACAGTTTCACCATCAGTAAACACGCACTGTAACGTTGGAAATGTTTCTTTAGCTTAGCTGAAGTTCCCTTCTTGATGACAGTCACTAAAGTGTGTCCTTAATTTTTTTTTTTGGAGATTCAACAGACACGAAGCTGCCTATCAGATCAAGCCTCACACAAGCTGATTCATCTCTTTATTTTCAGTCATGGTATTAAGGATTTTTTTTTTTTTTTTCGGTGACAAACATTCACACCAGCACCAGCTCACCTGCCAAAATATCTTCATATTGACTTTATTATTCTGCTACTGAGGGAACAAGGCCTTTTTACAGTTGCATTTTTATTAGAGTCAACTTGAATTTAAATGTTCTTCATAGTGCACCTCAGGGAGGAAAAAGGGGGTGCTTTTTGTCGGCCTGCAGACCAGTTCTCACTTTAAGGAGGCAGGGCTCAAAACAGTTACAGAGACAGGAAACTATTTCAATAGACTCGGGCTTCCCCTTTCTGTGCTCCCATAGCAGGCGTGAAGGATTATTCAAGATTACTGAGCTTGTTATGATCCGCTGTAAAGTCCTCTTGCCAACGGTTTATTTTGTTCTGCCTGTCATTTATGAAGGACCTTTTTTTTTGTGTGTGTCTTATAAAAGACGTGAGATTAGACTGAGTGTTATTGACGTTAGTGTGGATGAAGGAGTGAAGGCTACACTGAAAGGCCTGCTCCTCCAGCAGCCCCGGGGCACAAGGCCTGTTCTGTCATGTGTTTCTCTTCCTTTCTGAGAGGGGAAAAAAAAATAGCAGGAAGTTGAATATAAGCACACACACAATGTTAAAATTAAAGTATAGCAGTGGTAGCTTTAGCTTGTAGGATGTTATTAATTACAGGATAAGGCTGGTATTACTCTATATTTTTATATAGTGTCAACAAATCACATGAAAAGACCAAAACAATGTGTAAACAATGGGTTAAAAATATATAGTTTCATCTTTATAAAAAGCAAAGTACTTTCATAACACAGCTGGGCACTGTAGTTTTTAGCAAGAATCATTCAAACAGGAGAAAGTTATGGATCTGATGGGGACTATTTTCAGCTGCGGATGAACACACATTTGTTATACACATATTCATGTTCCCCCTCAGGATGAATTGCAATAACTTTGGTGATCCCTTAAAGCTACAATATGCAAGTTTTGGAAATCAAGTTATATTTCCGGGGGACTGGAAGTAATGGAGTTCTTAATTACAGTTACTGGGAGCTTACTAGCCTCTGAGTAAACCATGGCGAAGTCTTCCAGCAGCTAACGCTAGCTTGGCGCCTCAGTACAAGAGGACTAGTGGGCCAGAAGTGCGTTCACGTGTTGATTGACAGCTGTGAGCTCCCGTCCCTGACTTTGACCTCATCTGATTGGTTACTGGTTGTACTTTTAGACCGTATTTCAACCAAAAATATAAGAAAAAAACTTACATACTGTAGCTTTGAGTCTTCAAAAAGCGTCATTATTGGGTCAAAACTTGTCTTTTACTTATTTTTATGACCAAAATCTAAGGTCATTTCCGTTAGCCTCAACTGTACTTTGGTTTAGTGATAATTAGCAAATGTTAGCATGCTAAGATGTTACTGAACAACAATGTAATAAGCTATATGAGGCAGATAGACAACACTCATTGTCGGTTTTAGTCTTTTCATGGGATTTTTTGACAATAAGAAAAATATAGAATATCACTAGACTTTATCCTTCATGTAAAGCCTTGTATACTTGGTCATTGCAGGTTGATGATACATTGTCATGTGTTTCCAGCAGATCTAATCCACTGTGGGAGCTTTGCTAGACTTGAAATAGAAGCGCTGGAAAGAACTGGAACTAATAGCAATACGCCTTGTCCAACTGTAATAGCAGTTTGTGTGGAGGATTTTATAAACTGCAAGGCAATTAAGACTTAATTTAGAGGTAAACATCTTTGTTGGGAGCCCAAGATAACCTCATGTGTCATGTCTTTCATATCAATATGAAGCTCATAGAAAGAAAAAAAAAGAAAGAAACCTAAGTGCAATTTAATCGGATTGAAAAGACAATCTTGTTCACAGTGTTTAATTATGTTATATACGTCCAGTATGAGCACTGTTGGTTATTTTTCTACGGAAGTTTAATCACGCAAGTTAATCCCTCCTTTCTGAACTGCTAGCTGTAACACAAGTGTTGATCAAAGAGATGATATATTTTACTTGACTGAATTGTTGTGGATTTCATCTATTTTCTAAAATGGACCGATTGTTTTTTTTTTTTTTTTTTTTTTAAAGGGAGCGTGTCTAATTAATGTCAGTGCTGATATATTCGAGTGTTTTTCTTTTCTTACTGTAGGATTTGATACAATTTCAGGGACCATTTAACGTACTTGTTACATTCATTAAAATGTTAACTTTTATTTGAATAGTTTGTTTCTCACCTCACTGTTTTTAACTCTGTTTTATCTTCATGCAATGTGTTTTATTTGTTATGAGACCTATATTGTGCTTTTCACTTTGTTTCATACCCCTATGCATTTCCTTCCAAATATTTTAGCCTTTTTTTTTCTTTTTTTTTTTGTCTTTTTTTGTGCTGTCTGCCATGTAGTCACAAGCAGTTGCACTTAAAAGTCCACAGGATGAAAACCGTGGTGTGGACACTAAACCAGTAGATTAAATCAACAATGATGACAATCAAACTAACAGCACGGCCTGGAAATTTCCATTATGTATTTTGTACTATAAAAAAATCTTAAAAAGACACATTCATTTATTAATAACCCAATAAAACAATCTTAATAATAACTTGTGTTTTTATTTATTTGCTTTTTAACAACTTTTAAATGTAATAACATTGAGAAGGAAGCGTGCAAAAAGGTGTAAACAAACATTTCTACTGTATACAAGCAGTGACTATAAACATTCAAGTACAATCATGTTAAAAAAAAACATGTATATAGTAAATACACCTTAAATAGAGCACAAATTAGAGGCATAATACTGAGAAGAGCATCTCTTCAATATAGATTATTAAGGTTAAACTTAATTAGCATCACTATTATCATTAATGTTGTTTAGAGATGCACTGATATACTGTATAGTCTTATACTAAAGGTCTTATCCAAAACAAAGCAGTTTATATTTTGAGGTTCAAAACAGTTGACAAAATAATCTCACCTCAAGGTCCATTTAATAGCTCTTCTGCAGCTTTCACTCTACAAGGACTTCTTTTTTTCTTCCATGTTGGCTAAAAGTTAAGGTTTAAAGTTCATTCTTGACCTTGGAAACAGCAGTTGATAAAATCCAGAGCTACAACGACGAATCGATTAGTCGATGGACAGAAAATTATTATTATATGATAATATCATATAATAATAATAATAATAATGCTTTATTTATGTAGTACTTTTCTTAACAATGTTACAAAGTGCTTCATGGAAAAAGGAGGAGTAATGAAAATCATTAGTATCTCATTTATTTATGGTATACCAATTGTGTGGCTCTTCGGGGGCTTTCGGTCATATCACATGATCTTCATCAACGGATGATCAACTGTTTCCAAGATGAGGACTGAACTTCAATTTTTAAGCAAAACATATCCAATACTGACTCAAATAGCTGGATCAGGTATCAGTGAAAATGGGCTGATCTGGTATCGGATACCGTTATTTTAACAAATAAGAATTCAGTAAATTTATATTTCTGTATTTATTTGTTACATTTTGTTTTACAATGTTAGGAAAGCAATGTTTAAGTCGAGCCTGATGTTGCCCTCCACATGAAAGAACGATCCCAGTCTCTTCTACACACTGAGGCACACAGCTTCTTAATTAATCACTGGTATTGGTTCAATACTCAGTATTGACTGAAAAAGGTGCATCAGTGCAACCGTAATATGAATGGAAGCTCCAGAACAGCCACTAAATGGACCTCGAGGTGAGATTGGTTTTTCAACTTTCTTTTTCAAGGTCAAGAATGAACTTTGAAACTTTTCAGCCGACACGGGGGAAAAAAAGACGCCCCTAAAGTACTTGGAAATGGAAATTTGGACATCTACATTTCCATGATATGATTGAAAGCTCCAGAGCAGCTACTTGAGGTGAGATTGTTTTGTCAGCTGTATTTATTTGGTTTCAGTTTAGTATTTTTACTAACTATATTTGGACAATTTTGTCATCTTTTTGTATATCACTTCATACAACCATCAAATCATGTTCTAAAAAAAACGGAAAAACATGTGACTTAGACATGTAAGTTGATAGTAAGTGCATTTTTACCAAAACATTATGATTTTGACTACTTTGGGTAGGACAATATAAAAGATTTGTGTGGACTGTATCACTAAAATGTGTAATTCATTGGGTAACCATTGGACATGTTCATTGTTAATGCTCTCTTTGCTCTGGTCTGTCATTGTACATTTACATTTACACAATGTCTCCCAGGTCACTTACACAGCTGGTGTTGAGCGTGACCCAGTTTGACCTCCACCCCATCATCATCATCATCGTCATCTCTGCTGCTCAGGCCAGCAAGAGGCTGAGTGCAGGCAGCAGGCAGAGTGCCGCTCCTCCCCAGCTGAGGGCAGCAACGGACACGGCCCCGTTACACAGGTCTGTATCACAGCAGACATTGGTGTAGTTGAAGTACAGGCCTGTGGAGTATTTCTGCCCACTCACACCGCACTGGGCGGGAAGAGCGCAGCTTTTCTCGTACATTGTCACTTGTAGTGAGCCTACGAGAGCGGAGAAAGGAGAGGAATTTATTTTGGTCCATGCCGTGATGGCTGATGACGATCAAACAAAACTATGGAAGCAAAGAAAGGCCATAATTAGAATTTCAAGCTGCTGATAAACAACTAAAAGTAAATAGTTTAATTTATAGTACAGTAACATATAGTTTGTATTTTGAAGTCTCCAGTTTCAAAATTTCCAGAAGAACATTTCAAGTTAGAACTGGAATATATATTTTTTAATATAGGAAACTTCAATGAATATAAATATATATTGTGGAAATTGAAATTGCCAATTGGGAATTTCAAAGACAAACATTGATCAGATCATTTTTGCTGTATATTCTGTTTCAAGTTCAGCTGTGATTTAATTACACAATTAGGTATTGAGTATCTGCCTTTCGGTGCTTTCATACAAAACCCATTAATTTTGCTCCATTTGGTTAAGTTTAGTGTAGCATTAACAAGTGTTTCATAACAAGCAATATAACTGAAATGTAACATATCGTCTAGTATATCGATAAAAAAATATTCTTCCACTAAAATCCTTATCTCACTTTGTCAAAACATTGATGCTGATGAGAAATAAACGTGAAAAGGAAGTGAGGACATTTTGGCAGCCGTTTATCTTTAGTTATTTAACAAGATGAGGAAGCAAGAATTTGAATGTACGTGCTCTTAAAAGTGTAACGCCAAACCCACATGACGCTCACACGGAAAACCGCCTGAACATTTAAAGTTCAGTTAAGGTGCATGTGGGAAAGGGGCTTTTACAGCCTCTGATGAGACACAGTGAGCGTTTTGCCCCACCCGGGGCCGAAGCCCGGCGAGCTATTTTTAGAGATAATTTGATGGCATCACAGGCTTTAGTGAGCTGACAACTGGCCCGATGAGAAATGGTGCTAAAAGCTGATCTATTGAGTCATTCTTTTGTCTCCTTTTTTGTTTTTTGCACTCGGAAAGTCGAGAGAGGATCAGGCTCCAAAAACCGACCACATGTTTGAGTTTTTTAAAATTTTAGTATCCCTAACATCAATAAATAGAGACTGTGTAATGCGGACTGTAAATATTTGAACAGTGATATTGTTTTGGCTCTGTACTGCAGAGGAAAGTTCCAAAAGGTGGTTTATGGAGTTATCTGGAAAACTTTGCAGAGTAAAACCAGGTATTTTAACATCAGTCTGTATTCCACATTTAAGAGCTTTTTCTATGTTTGTCTTCAGCAAAGTTATCCCGATAACTCAATAAACTTTCTTTTTAGAACAAAGATTCCCACAACACTGGATTTCAAATAAAACCATGACTTTGAGGTTAAAGTGCTGACTCTCAGCTTTAAAAGCATTTGGCCTATATTGGGTGTAACAGTGTAGGACTTGTAACAACAAAAAGGACTTCAGTTGCTACGGAGTTCTTCATGATGTGGGTGTTGATGAAAGTCAGCACTTTCACTTTATATCCATGGTTTTCTCTTCAAATCTAGTGGGCTGGCAGCACAAAAAAAGCCAAAACAAAACTGTCCTTATACTTACAGAATGGACAGTACATTTCTCAAATCTGCTCCCAGACAATGCTTTGTACAATGAGGCTTTGTCTGCCAAATTTCTGACCATTGTGCCCTAGATTCTTCAAAAATAATCTAATCTGCAGACACAGATACAGTATAAATTCTCTGTCTTTCTCTCTTTCTCTCTTTCTCACACACACACACACACACTGATCTGGATCTCACCTCGTATTCCCATCGCAGTGCTGGACAGGCAGCGCTGCCCGGCCGGGCATTCCTGAGGAAACTTAAAGCAGTCCAGAGGAGAAAGGGCGGGGAACACACAGGTGAAACAGCGCAAACAGGCTGAGGGGAAAAAAGAAAGCAAATATCAAGAAAGTTATTGTGAACATAGCTCGACTGATTCAGGATTTTGGGGACAGATATATTGACATTTGGTGGTAAAAATCTGATACATGAATCAATATACATTTTTTCACATAAGTTTGGTTTTGGGGACAAACTGTTTATAAACTACCATAAACATAATTTTAGCATTTCTGCACCGCAATTTCTTGTATCTGATAACGATACTTATCAGCTGACATATACGCCGATGATGATTTATCTTTGAGTTAATATCAACCAATATATCAGTCATTGGATTTTTTGGTCAGCCGTTTGACGGCTACTTTATGACAGTTGTTTTTACTGGTTCCAGTGGGAATAAATCCGTATAAATCAAAAAAAAATAAAAAATAGAAGCCACAATTAGCCACAATTCTGCTAATGTTAGCACATGAACACAAAGCAAGCTTAAAATGCAGCAAAACTTTCCAAATTTAGGAAAAATTGTTTCAAAATCTTTTCATAGATGTTTGGATTTAATCAAATAACCATTTTACACAATTACTGTTACATAAAAGCAGTTTTTTTTTTGCCAAATTTCAACACTGAATGAGCTAAGAAAGACTGACTTGTTTGCATCTTTTTAAATTGTTATTTGATATATTTAATGAAACATAAAACTATGGCTGTGAAGTCCAAAACTTTTAACCCAGTGAATGAAGAAACACAAACTAAAACTGATAGTGAAGTTTGATAAAATGCAAATAAGGGAACAATTTGTCTTCTTCCAGTCCTTCAAATCATCAAATAACTTTTAAATAAGTTTTTTTCACAAGATTTGTTTCTTGCATGTCCTACATACTTGCCAGGGGAAGACAACACAGGAGCACAATCAGAAGTTGTGAACGAGGCATGATGCTTCCAGTGAGAAGTCCTAAATAACAATGTTTTCAGTTTACTCTTCAAGCGAATCCAAAAATCTTTGTCGTTGGAAGCCCACACCCTCAGCGGCAGCTCTTCTTCTGTTGTATTTTAGGTTTAGCTGATTAAGTAGTACCTCCTCAAAAATAATTAAATTTGTTCCCTGCGTTCACCTCCGAGTTTTTTTCCTTTATGTCACCCTCGTTCTTGACTTCTATGTTTTGTCGTAGGCTTGATTTTAAAAGACGTTACTCGTGCGGTCGGTGTCTCCTCCCTCCCTAAAACTTTTAATTTAATCTGGAGAGGTAATTATGATCAGCTGATGTGGTTACGGACAGCCTAAGACTGTAGGTTGGTCTTCATTTTCATATCACGGTGGGTGTCTCTTGATAAAAAACAGCGCCTTAGTCAAAGATGCTCTGTGTATTAAGTTGAAAAAAAAAGGAGGATACTGGTACGTTAGTATTCAGAGGAAGTGAGAAACATAGTAGATAGAAAAAGGAAGTGTTTGAGTCATTGAGCTAATTAAGTGGACTTATACTTCTCTGACAGTCAGCAGAGAGAGACTGGACTTTATGGTGAAGTGAATCGGATGGTGTTTAAGATCTGCTCCTCTGGAGATGACCTCTGACCTTAAAGGAGGACAAGCAAAAAGATTATTTATAATTCTCTGTGTTGTTGCATGTAAGAAATACTATCCTTTTAAAAAAAAAAAATAAAAAAAAAAGATTTTGATTGAGCAGTTTGGGTCGTATACAGGTGACAATGAGTCAGTTGTTTCTCAGTTTAACACTTATAGAGCCAAGCGATGTTTTATACAGGTAATAAAAAAGAACTAAATGAAACATTTTTTTAAAAAAGGAAAAATTTAATGTGATCTCTCTTTTTTTTTTGCTGTAAAGAGGGAAAAAGAAAGAAAAGGTTTCTGAGTCTTTGATTCAGGATGATAAGTAGGATGATAAGTACTGTAAGGGATCTGGTTCTTGATTAGAGGTGACGACTTTAGAGGTAATATAAAAAAATACCAGACCAAGAAGGTTCAATTTTAAAACATGTGAAAAAACAAACCAAACCAAACTATCATATATGGGAGAAACATCCGGGTAGATTTAGTGTAATTTTGCTCTAGAGAATAGTGGAGTCTGTGTATCTATCGATCTTAAATTGAATTAAACAAGTGCATTAAAGAATAAGTTCACAATTTTTCAAGTCTTTCTGAAAACACCAGTCAGGAGCCTAAATGAATATTAAAACAGGTTTTGCTTGTTGTCATTCCTCACCATCAGAAGGTCCCCTCAAAATGCCCTTACAATGTAGATGATGCTGGCCAAATCATACGAGGCTTCAGCAGACTGAGTCAGTCAAATAAAGTGGATATTTTCCACAGTTACAGACTTTTTAGCAAAAAAAAAATGTCCCTCTTTGTGTCTCAGCGGACAGTGTTTTCCTGTTTAGCTAAGGTGGAAGGATATTAACAGAAAGGGAATTTGGCACTAAAAAGACAGTAAGTTTGGAAGATATTGACCTGATTTGACTCATTTGGGTGGCTGAGGCTTCATATTAGCTTCAAATGAACTTTTAAATACATTTTCGCACGGAAGGAGGGCTTGTGGATTTTGTCCTCACATCACTTACATGAAAACTGCATTATGAAAGAATCTCTTAAAGGTCAGTATGAGCAAGAGGAATGATTACAGCAAAATCGTGTGTATGTATGAGAAATACGATCCTTTTTTAAAGTCAGAATGAGACATATTGTGTATGTGTTAATGTGTATATGTGTGAGACTGCAGCTTCTGTAATGAGTAAAGGTGTAAAGTAAAGTAAAGGCAGCACAGAGGAGAAAGAGTCAGCATCTTAGACAGAGAGAGACAGTCAGCATGTCAGAAAGACAGAATCAGTGAGTTGGAGAGCAAGTCAGTATAACTGAATTATCCTTTAGGGCGTAATAGAAGACGTGAGGGCAGCATGTAGAACGGTCTGCTGACAGCAGTCTTGTGATAGGGCGAGCCAAGCAGGCTCAGACTGAATAAGCTGTTTACCAGCTGATTAATTACACAGCAGCACACAACCAAAAGCCAAAAAACTCCACGGAGAAGTTATCAGACTCCTGCTACATCTCAAACTGTATTTACGATACGTTTTCTTTCATTTCTCCGATTTATGTGCAGTAATTAAGGTGATATGTTAGAAGGATAATCAGTCCGACAACTCTACTGTAAATCAGTTTACTTCTGTTAGATGAAAGCATGTTTTTGACAATTTTTTTGCCAGTTTTTTTTTACTTTTATAAAAAATAAGAATGGAGTTTGATCATTATTGACTAATCATGATCTCCGTTTCACAAAAGTGATTTGTGAGCCGGTTACACACGGATCGCAAATGGTTCCAGTGCCCGGTTTCACAAATGTTTGTCACGCCTGCAGTTCTCTCGCATGCTCATCTGTGAGTCGCGAGTACTGTGTTTAACGTGCCAAAATTAACACTAGAGGAAATGATGTCATGCTGTTAGTCGCAGCTTGCATGTTAATTGTGGAAACTGGCCCCTGACTAGTTTGACAGATGCTTTACAACAATTATTTCATGGCTCCAGTGAGAATTAATATATATAGATCACAATAAAGTAATTAAGAAAAATAACAAAAAACACTAAACAATTTAAAAGTGCACCAAATCTCCCAAATTCAGGTAAAATTTGATTCATGAGTAAAAGTTTGATTCATGAATTTGTCTCTTTTACACAATTACTGTTACATGAAAGCAGTTTTTTTGCCAAATTTTAGCACTCAATGAGCTAAGAAAACAGACTAGTTTGCATCTTTTTAAATTGGTATCAGATACATTTAATTAGAGCTGCAACGATTAGTCAATCCACAAAAAATCAATCTGCAACAATTTTTATCATCGTTAAATTTTTTTGAGTAAAAAATGCTCAAGTTCAAGCTTCTAAAATGTGAATATTTTCTGGTTTCTTTAGTCCTCTATGATAGTAAACAAGACATTTCAGGTTGCATCTTGGGTATCTTGGGAAACTGTGATTGATATTTTTCACCATTTTCTGACATTTTATAGACCAAACCACTGAAGAAAATAACCGACAGATTAATTGATAATGAAAATAAGTTAGTTGCAGCCTTATATTTGATAAAACATAAAACTATGGTTGTAAGGTCCTAGCTGAGTGAAGAAACAACAAACTAAAACCGATAGTGAAGTTTGATAAAATGCAAATTAGGGAACAATTTGCCTTCTTACAGTCCTTGATTACATCATTGATAAAAACTGCAAAATCTGTCCAAAACTGGGTCTGAATTGAGGTTTATAAGTGACTCCAAATTACTAAAACAAACTCCAGCATCACAGCATCCACACGATTGCTGTGGGTTTTGCCCCTGTGAAGTAATTCAAGGAAAATCAAGTCCATTTCTGCCAGCTGTGACAGGATGGGTAGTTGTTGAGGACAAAAGCATTGATGAATTGTAATTAGAGAGGAGTGGAGGAGACTTTTTTTTCCACAGAGGGTGCTCGTGTGGTGAACGTGCTGATGCTGTATTCGACGGGGATGTTTTGTGTGTTGGCTGAAGGATCTCAGTGGACAGATGGTGTTCTTTAATCCTGTCTGTGCCGGTCTGTGCTGTCTACTTCCCATCTTCCCTCCCCCCCTCCCTCCACACACACATCCCTCTACTATTACATCAACCTCACATTTTCTGACTTTATCTCTTCTTTTGTGTATAGGATATACATATTTATATTTCTTCTCCGTCACCGGGTTGCCTCTTCATCTCTGACTTTCTGTTAATGAACAATCGTGGCTGCAGTAACTCAATCTAGTCAGTAGAAGGAAATATTGTGCCGCCTTACGAGTCAAAAAGTAGTCCCACACGCCCACGTGCACGTACACATTTATAAACTCCAGCTCACAGCCATCTGTTACCTAAGATGTGTTTATGCATGTTTATGCCACTGCTGTCCAAACTTACAGATAGTGTTGTTGCCAAAGTTTAGGGGGAAAAAAAACCAAAATTGTAAACACAATTCACAAGACAGCTGTTTAAAAGGGATGCATACAAATAGCAGAGCTTTTTCTTTAGTGTCTGATGTGGTAACTTGTTTATCCAACAATCTCAACAGTGTCCAACATCATTTGACCCACATTTCAGGAAAAGCCAGATTATTTTTTTTGTCATGTCACACAGACAAACACAGCCACAGTGTGGCTCAGTAGTACTGCATGTACAGGCCTTAATCTGTGATGACTTTGAACAGAAAGAGAGGAGAAAGAGAGGACAAGGCAACTTGAGAATGTTTAGACAGCTTAGAGAGATAAATGAACTGTGAACCTGATGCAGCCAATTATTTGGTGCACTGTGGGAGAAGTGAGAAGAATATTGACTTATTTGATTCAATGCAGACAGTCCAAGTTTAGGTTACAGTATAATATTTAATGGGCAGATAAAAGCAGAGAGGAAAGGCCTTTTATAAACAATTCATCGGGATTACAGGGGGGGATATGAAGCCCTTAATCCCAGACAATCTAATAGAAAAACGGCAATCCGTCATTAATTCAATGTCCTAATACAAGGAAAGGGTGTCAGGGAAGGCTTATGCTATATGTGGCAAAAGTAGGGATTTCATCAGTGGGTTAATTTATGCTAAGATTGCTAAGAATTATGCTAAGAACAATGTTAAATGAAAATATGTTTGCCTACTCTGGGTGACCTCAAAATTTGACATTTCCTTAGCTGTAAATGATTATGAAGTAGCTAGTAACAGTTTGCAGTCACAAGCTCCAAACTGGCTGTTATAGTCACCAGCTAGTCACCTTAAAAAACTAGCATAAACAGTAGATAACGTTAGCTCAACTGTCAACAGTTAACGTTTAATTTTCAGGTACTACAGGTCCACTGTGACGTCGGCACTCGGATCGTTGATGAGGTGACAATAATGTGTTATGATACTAATATATTTTAATTTTTATGTCACTGTAAAATAGCTGTTTTGAGTTAACTCTAGTTCGTACTAGTTCTTATTCTGACTAACTAACTTAGTTTAAAGTGTATGATATGGCAACTAAATACCTATATTAAAGGGAAACTTTGGGTATTTTTCAAGCTGGACTCTATTTTCCCATCTTTTTGTGTCTAAGTGACTAATAGGGTCAACAATTTTTGAAATTGGTCCAGTATTGAGTGGGAGTGCTGCAACAGCTGTGAAATGGGCTGCAATGTAATCCTTTGGGGCAATTGCGCCCCATCAACGTACGTCCACTAAAAGTGCTTGTTTCTGCCACTGACGGGCTCAGATTGTTATTAAGTCTCTGACATTATTGAAAGGAGTTTACAGAGAAATAAAACATGTTTATTTTTCGCTTGATCCTGTCTGTTTGTTATTGTATCTAAGCAAGCCTCACCCAAGGAGAAGTCTCATGCTGGTATCTCATGGGAGTTGAGTTGTCGAAATCAGCTAAATATTCAGCCATGACCTTGCATATCTTTTCAATGACACTAAGCTACGCTTTCTGTCCTCCAATACAACAAACTCGTCCCGGCACTCCTCCAATCTGAGCCTGTCAGCGGCAAAAACAAGCACTTTTAGTGGACGTACATTGGCGGTGCACTATTGCCCTAAAGGATTACACTGCAGCCTGTTTCATGGCTGTTGCAGCACTCTCACTCAATACTGGACCAATTTAAAAAATTGTCCCCATCAGTCACTTAGACACAAAAAGATGGGAAAACAGGGTCCAGGTTGAAAAATAATGAAGTTTCCCTTTAAGTCATCCTTTTTTGGTGAATTTGGAGTTGACATTCTCAATTTCAACAAAATTCTTTTTTTTAAATCAGACTTTGTACTGCTGTGCCGTTATTAATGAGTGTAATCTGGTTACTGCGTCATGCAGCTTCAAGACTGGTTGTAATTTAACAGAAATCAATCTTGATTGACTCCGGACAGGACGTGTGGGGGATGGGGGGGCAGAGCTCGGGAGCTAAAGTCAAACTAGAGATACGTACGTAAGGCAAACCGGATGTTACGTCTTTTAGCTTGAAGAAATAAAAGCTCAACTGTTATGAAAATCTCTCACTTTTCAAAGACGACGTAAAACTGGTTCGTTTACTTTATGTGGTGACTTTTATAAAGCCATTTTCTACTAAATTTTCCCCATTATTTGCTAATTCAAAGTTGCTACATAAAAACGCGACTTACGTGTTCTTCCGAGGCGTTTTATTTTTAAATGTACCGCCGGAAGTGTACGTGTGCACGTTGTGTACGTTGACACGTAGCTCGTCAGTCAGAGGGAAAAAGGAGCGAGAGGATAACGGGAACGGGGCTCGTTTGGATATTAAAAACCAAGCGGAGGAAAACACTCCGGAGCGCGGGGCTCATACGCTTAAAAAAGAGGTGAGGAGATATGAATTTACATCTGTATTTTGTTATTTGTACAACTTCTTGGAGTGTTAGTGATAGTTTTCCCACCCAGCTGGAAAATGTGGAACATCATCACAAGTATTTAGGAAGGAGCATTGAACTGCGGGGCGGTGTGTTGCCAAACACTTGGAGATGTTTTCTTCTGCGTTTTGCTGATGGTCACATTGGTTGTTGCAGCTGGATAGCTCAAGATTGCTTAGCCAGAAAGAGCAACAGTGCACTAAAATCATACTAGGGAAAAAAAACTATTGTTCCACCACAGGTATCTGAGGACTAAAAATCCTCTCAGGAGTGGTCACTTGCAGGTAACTCTTAAAATGCTTTGTGTGCTGCCTTATAACAGAATGAAATGAATATCAAAGCCCGGCACTTGTTGCATAAGTTATGAAACAGATTTAGGGGACATCCTGTGTGGAAAGGAGCCAGGTCCCCTTTCTGCAGCCTCACAGTGGGCGACTGCTGTGAGTTACAGGGAAGATGATAAAAGGGCAATTGTCCCAAATCTAACCCACTGCCCAAATATGGAAAGGCTTTGCAGCATATTGCAAGGCTATTGAATAATGTTTCCTTATAATCTAACCTTGGACAATGCTCCTTTGTCTACTCTATACTGCGCTATCTCTGTATGTTATTTCAGCTGGCCTTGGATGTTTCACCTGGGATAAATTTTCTTTAATTGTTTCTCCTTACAAACTAACAATCAGCGAGTCACAAGAGTACAATTCTGTGGAGCCTTGCTATATTTTAATTGGAAGAATAATGAGGTAGACATTTACTTCTCATACTAGAATGAAATCTTTGTGTCCCACTGCAGCTTAAATAAACTGATCCATGTTGTTTAGTTCATTCCGTTGTGTCTGGTCTTGTTAATGTGTCCGTGTCCCTCTGTTTTAGGCCAGCTGGGATCATCTGCCTCCACTTCTTGGCATCTGTAAGAATGCAGATGGGGAAGTAGCCGGTGGAGAGCTGAAATGAAAGAAGAGAGACAGGGATGAAGATGCTCTCCTCTTCCCTCTCGGATCTCCTGATTCATCCCATTATTAGCTGCATTTAAAGTTCATCTGGTGCTTTTTTTTTTCCAAGACCAGACTGCTGTGAAGAAGTTGCATCTTTTTATTACCTCTTGCTTGTCTCTTGGCAGAACACCAGTACTCGGCTACCACTTTTTTTCACAGAGAAGAAGTAACACACACGCTAGTAAAATCATGGCAAACATGTGCCCATATGGCCGATTCACCCACGCTGTGGTGCGGGGCATCCCAGAGACCTTTGGGAAAGCAGTGGGAGACGGTGGTAAGAACGGGGACGTCTCAGTGGACCTGGCCAAGGCTCAGCGTCAGTTTGGTTGCCTGACAGGAGCCCTGAGGCAGAAGGTCGGCCTGCAGCTGATCGAGATCCCCCCTGACCCTGAGCTGCCAGAAAGCTGGAGGATAGACGATGTGGCAGTCATCCAGGGAGACACAGCACTCATCACCAGGCCTTTCAAGCAGCAGAGACGCAGTGAGGTAACACAATGGAGAAGAAAATGGCTTCAGTTCACCCATTTTGGCGCCATTAATCCTCTGATAATGCACTTAATCTTCCTTCATGAGATAAAGGGGGAGTATTTCTGCTGTTTCATGCTTAAAAAAAACAGCCAGGTATCTATTTATTTCATTTCATATAAGTATGGTATGAAAATAAAACTTTTTAGTTGCTTTAGAGTTAAAACAATACAGAAAATGAAGCAGCAACAGTTTTGATAAGCAATTAATCATTGCATTTTTAAAGGACAACTTCACTGGTTCCAGCTTCACAGATATGAACATTTTCTGCCTTTCTTTTGTCTTCTATGATAGTAAATTAAATATTATTGGGTTTTGGACTGTTTATCAACAAAAACAAGCTATTTACCGTAAGTCAACTTGGGTATTTTTCACTATTTTCTGTTGTTTAGTAGACCAAACAGTTATTAGAGAAAATAATCAGCAGAGTTATCGATAGTAGATGGGAGAGAATGCTGTAGAAAAGCAACTCAAAACATCTATTTCATGATGTCCATGTTTGCTCATATCATTTGTCCTCTAGGTTTGATTTTGTAAAGCAGTTAGAGGTTTTTTTTTTGGGGGGGGGAGGGGGGTTAGGCACTTGAGGTGACTTAAATCAAAGAACACTTAATTTTACAGGTTTCCTGGAAAATAATTAAGTTATTTGATACTAATTATAAGCAGAATAGAATTTCCTTGAAAAACATTTCTATTAAAACCCAACACAGTACGCATTCATTGATTATTGGCAACTTTATTCTTTATATATAAGTTGAATTGTTTGCTTGCCTGTAGACAAATTACACAGTTTTGAATGTTCAGCTCTGTCATCTTAATGTTTTAAATTACATTACATAACAGGTCTTTCCAGGAAAGTCGTTTGAAGTTATTATTAAATAATTCAGATAGAGCTGCAACGGTTAGTTGATTTTATAAAAGCAAAACTCCCAAAATATTCAGCCGTTGCAGCTTCTTAAGGCTTGAAGCTTTTTTGTGTCATTCATGATAGTAAGCTGAATATCTTTTGAATTTTGGACTGTTGATTCGACAAAACAAGACATTTGAAGACATCAGCTTAAGCTTTAGGAAATGATAATGAGCATCTTTGTCTGTTGTCTGACATTATGTAGACAAATCGATTAGTAGAAAAATAATGGGCAGATGAATATTTTATGAAAATAATCGTTATTTGCAGCCCTAAATTCAGAAATGACTGACCTGTTAAGTGTTACTGAGGTTCCTTGAGTTCACCAATGAGGAAAGTTTTCAAAACATAAAAACATGATCTTGGACCTTCACAAAACTCTCTAACAACTTAAATTTTAAAAAGAAATAAACCTAAAAATATTAACTTAAATCTAGAAACATAATTGTATGTTTTAGAACTCAGTAAATAGATAAAACAAACTGTGTTCATCCAGGAAAACATGCAAACATTAACCACCTTGTAAGATTGTTCACTTGCTCTGTTAGTCAAACTCTCAGTGTGAATTAAGTTGAACATGTCTGTTTCCTTCTCTGTCCATCTCTCTCTCTCTCCTCTCTCGCTCAGGCGGAGGCAGTGCGGAGGGTGATGTCAGAGCTAAACCTGACGGTGGTGGAGATGGGGGCTGAGGAAGGGGACTCTGGAGGGGCCACGCTGGAGGGCAGCGACGTCCTCTTCACGGGGAGAGAGTTCTTCGTCGGCATCTCCTCCCACACTAACCGCAGAGGAGCCGAGGTGCTGGCAGACACTTTCAGGGTGAGAGAGAGACAAATGCAAGAATAATTGAATTGTCTGTGTGAATCATTGACGTAGACGGTTTGTAATAGAAGGTGTTAAAGTGGGATGATGTACTTCAGAGGAACTTATCTTTTTAATATGTTAAATCTCCTGCTTACAATATGAATTTCTGGCTTTAGGCAAAATCCTACAAAAAAAAGCTTTCGACCACAAAATAATCAGTAGAGTTTCAATTTCCAGCTCATGCAACAAAGACGATCTTAGCGCCAAGGATCCTTGTCAGAAAACGACCCAGCTGCCAAAGTGAGCAGGTGGCCATTAACAGTATTGCATTTGTGGAATTACAGTCTGTAAACATTGATGAATGAGGTCGTTCCTTTAGCCAAATAATGGAGACCACACAATGTGGCCCCTTTAGGCTTTACATAACTCAGCCATTAATATTGATTCCTTCACTTCTCTTAAGTGCATTTTGCGCACTTCTGCCTTTCTAAACACACACTCACACACACACATATATACTCTGCACTCGTATTGAATGTGTGTGTGTGTGTGTGTGTTTTTGTGTGTGTTGTTGGCTTCGTGTCAGACGCTTTGGTGGAGGGAGACGTATTAGTGTGGGTGGGAGGGTTCATGCAGTCAGAACGGGGGATGAAAGAGAAAGACCAGCAGATCCTCAGTATCATGTTTCAGAATTGTTACATTAGTGTCTTGCATGCTTTTCAATTGTCATCTATAAAATTCCAGTGTACAATATTTTGCTTGTACTTTGGCTAGAAATATGTAAAATATGTCTATTTTGCAGCTTAGAGTGATGTAACCTCAGTTTGATTCAGATCTTTGCAGTTTTACTTTTGCAAGCTTAATTCATATTTGGGTTTTTTTTAAGCATAAAAAGGAAAAATGGCATCGAAGCATCTCAACCCAGGAAACATATCACACCGGGTATTTAAAAGAAAAAAAGAAAGAAAATTCACTAGAGCATGACTTCCAGTGAGATCATTAATGATTCCTGATAACAGTGAACATTTGTTAATGTCCTAATTAGGATTGTGCCAAATATGTCTTTGGAGGCTTGCCAGTAGTTTAGCTCCGCAGCTACTGGTTCCCATTTACACACCAAAAACATCCCCCACTAGTTACATGTGTTATTATTTTACTAAATATTATTCTTAACATGATGGAAAATCCTCAGCATAATTTTTTTTTTTAGACCATGAGACGTTAAAACTCTTAAAACCTTCTGTTGTTGTAGCCATTAATCTGTTGATTATTTTTTCAATTTATCAATTAGTTTCTTGGCATATAAAATGCCAGAAGCCCAAGATGCAACCTAAAATGTCTTGTTTTGTCCCGACCAAAAGTCCACAACCTCGTCATATTCATAGAGGACTAAAGAAACCAGAAGATATTCACATTTAAGAAGCTGGAATCAGAGAATTGATTTAAAAATAACTCAAAATTAATTATCAAAATAGTTAAATGTTGTTGTAATTGTTTCACTTCACTCACTTCACGTTTGTTGCAGCTTTAATACCAATTAATTTGTTTTATGTAGGTCTGGCAGGTTGTGTCATTACACTGAAAACAAAACCACCTCTGTCAAAACGCCTACAGCACGATATGTTTCTTGTCAAAACTACTGAGTAAATTGTAAGGAATGAATAACTGCATGTAGCCATAAGTAGGAACTATTCAAACCAAGAATCTGTAACTGGATGTCTGCCTCTGATCCTGCACAGAATCACACAGCAGGCTGCTTTGTGTCGAGCCGCTAGTGGTAAACGTTCGACATGGTCAGTGATAGAAAATCTGGAAGCTCGTTTACAAGGCCTGTTTTTTCCACAGAAGACATGTCATAGAAGGAAAAGCACGGGTGTAACTAATGAAATTAATGATGGCTGAATTCTGTTCAGCTGCAGGTCATGCTGACTCACAATGACTGAGCCTTCGTTAATGTGATTAGTAGCACCTGTGCTGTTTTGTCCCCCTACTATGACAAGTTAAAATGTCTGATGTGGAAAAAGACCTCTCCTCTGCTGCTGGGCTACCAAAGCAAGATGAGAAAACTTCTCTTGTGCTCAAAAAAAAAAAAAAAGGAAAAGAAAGGAACTGCAGGGACTGTGTGTAAATGAACCTTTTCAACCTCCATCTGTTCAGGACTTTGCTGTGTCCACTGTCCCGGTCTGCGGTGGAGCCCGGCTGAAAAACATCTGCTCCATGGGAGGTCCAGACACGATCATCATCGGCAACAGTGACGGGGCCAAGAAGACACTCCGGGTGAGTGAGTGTGTGCATTTCTCCCAGATTTTTTAAAATAAATATAAAATACTTAATATTTTCTTTGACCTCAGACTTAAGTGGTCAGTCTCTGTGGAGATGCAGCAATTCTTTTTTGCTTACTTCACCAAGCAGCAGCTAATACGTTGAAAAAAAAGCCACATTCAGAGTAGAAGACAATTCCAGCAGCAGTTAAATTAGATTTTGACTGGTTTTTTTTCTATGTACTATCAGAAAATCATGTTCTGGCCGGACACTAACATCTCTTACAAGTTTTATCTGTCATCATTTTTCTCTCTGTGTGTGCATGTGTTTGCCTCATCTTTGTCCTTACATGAACTGCACACATCATGTATCTTTGACTGCTGATGACATTAATAATGGGCCTGATGTTGCCTGGGAGTCTGTATGTAATGCTGGGATGATAGCTGTAATGTGTGTGTGTGTGGCTGTTGCACAGTAATATTAAAGTGTGTGTGTGTGTGTAATGTCTCCAGATGATGGAACAGCTGACTGATCACCACTATGAAGTGCTGACTGTCCCGGAAGACTCGGCGGCCAACTGCATCTACATAAAAGGCCCGTCCAAACGAGACTTCCTGCTCCACCGGCCTGCAGAGGAATGTCCTGACAGCGTCTCTGTGAGTACAGCTCTGTTGTTTTGTGCAAGCCTCAGATTTTTTTAAAAAAGACATTTTTTTGTCAAATTAAAGGATTATAGAAGCATAATTTAATTTTGTCTTATTGCAATGAATGTAAATAAAGGCTCTAAACCCACTGGTGTATCTACTGTAGTCAGAAGCTGCTACTACTGGAATTTATAGCCTGAAAGTGTGTAGATTAATATAGTGAAGGCCTTATTCTTTAAAACTGCATATTTCTGACCTTTTACTGGTCTTATCATTAATCAGCAGAAACGGAGAGACTTAGATAATCTTCTCCATTTTGTAGACTTTACTATTTTTAGACCTTGTTTCCTGTGATGCAGGTATCTGCTGTAACCCTGTAATATCCACAATGTCAAAATACTAAATATAACTACTGCAGTGATCAAGCTGAAATATCTTATTAGGCCAGTTTCTTGCTTAATAGCACTATCCTTCTCTTAAAATTGCAGGGAGTGAGGACAATATCATTTCTTGTTTCATGTTTTTTTTGTTCCAAAACAGTGAAGAAATAATCATTTAGTAGTTCTTGGTTATAAAAATAAAACTTGCTCCCCCCCTTTACTATATCAATCTTTAATGATTCCTGCTGGGAAATGCACTGTGGGCTATAATTTTACTTACCGGGCAAGATGTGCAGGTGTGAATCTGGTTCCTTTTCACATGATTGCAGTATATTTTTACCCTGGGAAAAGGTGTATGATCAGGATAGCAATAAAAAATAAATGATTTGTGAGAGCACAGGAATAATGTAGCTACATTAGAAATTCTTCTTTTCCCCAA
The DNA here is from genome assembly GCF_914725855.1 of Thunnus albacares. NCBI lineage: Eukaryota > Metazoa > Chordata > Actinopteri > Scombriformes > Scombridae > Thunnus > Thunnus albacares. The sequence continues at coordinate 19,272,692 of NC_058124.1, read as the reverse complement.
CTCTTATAGACAACCAGAACAGATGTATCTATTTAATTATATAGATCCAATTTAATTTTACTAGAAGCCGAATGTTATTTAAGGCGCTGTCAAGCTTCTTCTTCCTCTATTATTCTATAAACTTCTGTCTTATGTCCAATAGTCTGTTCCAGTGATCAGTGTGTGTATGACTTAGTTGTTTTCTCCCTTTTCTCTGCAGGCCTTCCAGAAGCTACAGGACTACACCCTTCTGCCTACAGCCAGCAGCGAGGCCTCCAAACTGGGAGCGTCTCTGTCCTCGCTCTGCCTCCTCATCAATAGAAAGCACACATATTTCTGAAAAAAAAAACACCCCTCAATGTTACACGGCATTAACCTACATATGATCACGGTTGGTTGGAGGGGTGTCCACGTCACTAAAACATTGTACAGATGGCTAAAATTCTTGTGTATTTATTGTAGGGGGGGGGGAAACACTGACACGCAGCATATGTGTGAGGATATGATCCAACGGTAACATCTGAAAACGAGCTGATTCTTGGCACAGCTGCCCCCCCTGCTGATGTTATAGTGCAGCATGCTGGTTTCCTCACAAAAGTCTAACAAAACTAGTTAAAGACACCACTGAATGCAGTCGTAGTTTTACACTGTTTTAACTCGAAAGTCATGACCACTTTCCCCCCCCAGTTGCTGCAGACTTTTTCAAGAAAAACAAATTTAAAGAAACTGTACAATTTCATGGCTGTAGATTCAAAGCAGTTCCATGAGGACAATGTGCAGCTCTGTAACAGATTCTCTGTATCCATAATTACTTGTACTTTCAGTCTCAATTACAGGACATGTAGCTGCTAAGTGTAGAATGCAGACTTTTTAAATGTTAACTTTCCTACCTATGAATTCATAGCAAATGTAGAGATACCAATAAACTTAAACTGGTAACAGTAGTTGTCTTTGTAGTTTGTTCCCATTTCAAGCCTTAAAATTTGTGTGTGTGTGTGGAAGTACATAAGAAAAAAAGACACTCATAAAACCATCAACATTAATGTCAAATTTATTTGTTTTGTTAGAAAGCAAACATGTTTAACGGTTGGACTTGGCGACTCTCTCCAACTCGTCTTTCTTCTTGATGGCATAAGAGTTAGATGAACCCTGAAAGAGGGAAAAAAAAATTGTTTAATACACAAATACTTTGGCATCAGTAGCAGCACACATTCTCAAGCTTCCTACACAAAAAGCACTGGGATGTGAAGTCATGGGAATTTGATGTTTGTTACTCAGCAGATATTGAACAGAACCAGTCATCCTATAAGTGAATAAAAGTTACTTTAGCTGCATTGATCAGCTCATCAGCCAGGCACTCGGCGATGGTCTTAATGTTCCTGAAAGCAGCTTCTCTTGCTCCTGTGCACAGCAGCCAGATGGCCTGAAAGACGAGACACGAGAGAGAGAGACATAAGTGAGCGAGATTGGCTGACAAATTAACTTAAATGGAAGAACAGAAGGCGGTACAGTAGTGTGATGTGTCTGAGTTGGTGATTGACTGGGCCACAACAGACTACAGCCAATGAATAAGCAAAGACATTTTCTCTACGAGCACTCTAGCACACCAGGACAACGGGTGATACCCAGGCGTGACTCTAGCCTCGCTTAATGCATCAAACAGTCACTTCAGCTTGAAGTTAAAGATACAGAAACATTTAATAAAAACAATTTCAGAGTATAAAAAGGTGTAGGGTCAAGCATTTATGCAAGTTGTACAATTGATTAAATGCATAAGTGGAGCCTTTATGACTTTTTTTTACATGACAAAGTTGTGTAATTATATGTTGACTATTATCAATTCTGAATTTGTGAAAGCATCTACTCTCCACAGCAAGGTAACTTTGATTTCATGCAACACATTTAAGAAAAGATGCAAAACATCTATACGTCTTTACTGTAAATGGAAAGTGACGTCATGTTACCTGGTTGACTCTGCGGAGGGGGGACACGTCCACAGCCTGCCTCCTGACGGTACCGGCACGACCGATACGGGTGGAGTCCTCACGGGGTCCACTGTTGATGATGGCGTTCACCAAGACCTGGAGGGGATTCTGTGGACAAAATTGGGAACAACATTAAAACCCCTGAAAACTTTATTTCTCTAAACATTAAATATTTCTGACCAAGTAAACAACAATTACAGCTAGTTTGGAAAAAGCATCCTACTTTAGTTATTAGTGTTCAACTTATAAAAAATACTCAACGCTCTGCTTGTGCCCCCTGGCAACATCATTAATCCCATAACAGTCATTACACGTTTTGAGTTAAATGTTGCTAAAACTTGATTGGTGTACAGAAATATGACATCACATTTCTCCAACTGGGTCCAGCTCAACTCTAATCAGTGAGAAGAGCACAGACAAAAACAACTATTATAGAGAGAAAACAGGCTTCCAGGGACTTTAATAATTTCAATCATTACCAAACATGGTAACATAATGTCAAGATCGATATCAATTGAACTGTGCATCTACTGAGACCTGTTATTCACTGTTAATACTACTGTGCTCTGCTTTATTTTGGGTCCCAAACAGGAGCCCGTGGTTTGGCTAGTTAGAAGTTTAAGATTGATCTACAAAAATCTAATAAAACTGAGTATTAGTGTCATTCACAGCAAAATGACTGCAGTTTGTGTTTGATTTTTTTTTTGTGTGCGCAACATATTAAAGCAGCTTATTTGTATTTTTCTATTTAAGTTGTTTTAATGGAAGCAAATTTTTAGTTGTCTGCACCACAAGTACACCCTGTTTACTGTGCAAAAAAGTTTTTTTAGAGCAGGAACAACAAGTTTTGTACAGCTGCAACAGTTGATGAAGTTGATTATACAGTTCAGTCATTCTCTCAGCAGAAATGCCAAACATCTGCTGGTTCGAGCTCCTCAAACAAAGATTTCCCACTTTTGTGTGTTTTTATATAATTGTAAATCGAATATTTTAGGGGTTTTGGACTTTTGGTCAGAAAAAAAGACATCTGAAGATGTCAACTTGAGCTGCAGAAAATTACAAAAGACAATTTTCACTATTATCCGTCATTGAGACAATCAGCAGATTAATTGATAAAATAATTGTTAGTTGCAGCCCTAAGATTTTGTATCTGTGGCACAGGTTCTTTTTTTTTTAGTATAACTAGTTCTTGTGTATAATAAAACTAAAACCTGTTCCATAGAAACCCTTTGCTGTAGTTTATGGTGGATTGCTGCCCTCTGAGTGTCAGTCTTGGTTGGATGCTGTTGTCTAAATCACGCTACACATACTGTAAACGTGGTACGTACCTCTCCGGTCAGCAGGTGGATGATCTCGAAAGCATGCTTGACAATGCGCACGGTCATCAGCTTCTTGCCGTTGTTGCGGCCGTGCATCATCATGGAGTTGGTCAGACGCTCCACGATGGGGCACTGGGCCTTACGGAAACGCTTGGCGGCATAACGTCCTCCAGAGTGTGGCAGGTACTTGGCGTACTTCTCTTTCACAGCAATGTAATCCTGTGGTGAAAAGGGGTCGTTTAAGCATCACGGACTACAGAGTTGAGCGCAGCATTGCAGAGTTATCTACAAGGAGGTAGTGTGTCTGAGTTGGTGATTGACTGGGTCACGACAAGACTGCAGCCAATGAATAAGCAAAGACGTTTTTCATCTGCGAGCACTCTAGCACACCAGGACAACAGGTCAGTGTCGAGGCGTGACTCTAGCCTCGCTTTATTACAAGTTCAACAGCAGCTCTGTAATACAGCTTACCTGCAGAGAGATGTCATTGATCTGAACATCGTCGGTGCTCCACTTGCCAAAGAGCTTGATCTCTGGGGTCTCGGCCACGGCTGGGGCAGTCTCCCACTCAGTCACTAAAAAAAAATAATTAAAGGATTATACTCAAGATAAGGAAATAATGTTTTAATTACAACATGTAGGCGCCTCACTTATATTCTGCACATCTGTTTCATTTACACAGAACTTTGATTTTCTGATGATGAAAGTGAGATAAGATTCCTGATGTTCTATAACATCTAACAATTTTCTGAAGTCTGGATGGTTCAAGAAAATTACTATCACAGTATATAAGTCGATCTTCCAATGTTGATGATTAGGCTGCATAGTGATGTTAGGTCCAAGAGAAACTGTCAGCTGGTATTCCCGCTTATTTCTAAATTTTATTTACACTAATTAAACGTTCAGCGGATCATTTATATAACAAAACCGTGTGTTCTGATCAACTACTTAAACCCAAACGTGGGCATTGCAGCAGCACTACCTAACGTCAGCTATGCCATTTACACGTATCACAAGACGATGTTGGCAGCAAGTTATTGAGACAAATCTGACATCGCGTTAAAAACGCCGTCATGCGGTAAATTGTTTCCACATAACGTATCAGCAGACATGACTAAATGCCAAGTGAAAACTTAGTAAATTAAAGATAAGCGCCAAACTTTCGAGGCAGGGCCCGAGACGAAGCCTGCTTCACTCAAGTTGACGTTAGCTAACTTCAGCCATGTCCGCTAACAAACGCTCAAATACAAGCGACTTTCTCAATTATTTATCACTGACTGGTTACTTTACCATAAAGCATATGGTAATAATAATTAAACGATGGCGGCAATGTGTCTATTAAGCTACTAAGTGTGAAATCTAACGAGGTGTCTCATCAACGTGCCGCATCCACATGTGCTAACAAAGTAGCCACATGCTAGCGCTCAACGCTGCTGTCCTGGTTCGTCACATTTAGGGGAAATAAAACCACATTTTGGCAAAACTTAGATGTTTTGCTCGTATTTCTCGGGCACCTGGATCGGTACCGCTTCTAAATTTTCCACAATAATCTTTTTTGGTGATATATGAAGCAAGCAAAATGTGATTTTTTCACTCACTTGTGTCTGCCGTTCTGCTCCACACTTCTCAGAGACGGAAAAGGGCCTTCTTGGGGTGCCGCGCTCTCATATCCGGTGGACCTGTCGGATTCTTCCGGTGCGCAATGCATGTATGGAATTGTAGTTTTTTTTTTTAACTAAACGGGTCAGACCCACTTGTTTTGGCCACAATTAATTTTACAATAGTGTCAAAGTGAAACTAGGGTGAACATGTGGAGGAGAAGGTTTAAAAAATGTCATCAATTATATACTAATGGACGAAAAACAATTTTAATTATTAACTATTAGCGCAACAATTAGTCAATTAATCAATTTGTTGTCAACTATGAAATTAATCAGCAACTATTTGATAATTGATTCATTGCTTGGAGTCCATTTTTTAAGAAAAATGTGTCCTGTTGATCGGGACAAAACTTTTGAAGACATCATCATGGGCTTTATGTTTCACCATTTTCTGACATTTTTTTTAGACCAAACAACTAATCGATTAATCAAGAATATAATCAACAGATTAATCTACAATGAAAATAATTGTTAGCTGCAGTTCTACATCCTATAATATATTCATGACACACATCAGTAGAACTCGACTGATACTGGATCTTTGAGGTCGATACCAAAGAAATATCAGATAACGATATACTGTCAAATAGTAATTTGTAACATTTTTATCTCTTAATTTTATGCACTAAGACTGAGTGGGACGTTTTAATGCTGGAAATTAAACTTTACAAAAACACTCCAATTAAATAAGTATCAATAATAACATATACAACAACACAAATTTACAACAAAAATATACTGTACATATTTGTGCAAATAAGATAAATAATACTCGTATTACTCAAAAAAGATGTTCAAAACTGTCATTTATTGAGGAATTGACATTTGACACCTTTTTTATTGGCGGATCACATACTATACAAATTGTGGGACACTGTCAAAATAGTTCAGTTTCTGTACGAGTTTTTAAAAAAGTGTCCATATCCACATTTACTGTTTGTAAAGCAAACAAACAAACAAAACAAAACAAAAAAGAACAGAGGAGGACATCCCTTAAATCCACAATTTGGGCAGTTAGGTCAATTAATTTGTACTAGCATACATGATACAAGGACCGTAACAATATTAAAATAATACTGAATATTTAACAGCTTTAAAACTGTTGAATAATATCATTCCATCTTTATCATTTTCGTCTTTTCCCTCATCAGGCAAAAATATTGTGCAACGCATACTTTGCCGATTCAAATAGTTACATATTCACTTCTTGTTTCATCACACAATAGATATTTCATTTCTTCTTCTTTTCTGAAACAGGCATCCATTAACATCCAACAAAATGCAAACAGTTACTTTAAAGAGAAAACCGATCCCTTTTTTACAACAGAGACACACGAACATAAATGTTGCTAAAACGCCTGAGATATCTAAATGCGATGGGAGGTAAAGAGTGCCACGTACGATAGTTTGGTGGACAAGTAAACACTAATATAGCGCTGCCACTCTCCGGCCATTCTTCACCACCCCTCCATCTTCATTTTTAGCACCGTCACTAAAGGCAGCGTGTCATAGCACTTCGGTATGGGACATGAAACACTGAGGCTTATAGGGAAAGTTTAAGGCTTAATCTACTAAAGCGACTATGGCTCCAAAGCACTGCATGATAATGACAATAAACATGATATTCATGATCACATGTACACACTAAAAACAAAATAGAAACACAGGAAAATATGATTCCTAGGATTTAAAAAAGGGAAGGATAAAAAGATATAAATTACTGCATCAAAAGATGAGCAGGGCAGTGAGTCTGTACATGTAGACTAGATGACAGAACGTCGCTCAGGCACTGTCGTGTTGTGTGGTGTTTTGAGGTATGTGTGACCGAAACGCACACAGACACACACATGGATATACTGTATGTAAATGGGCTTAACTCTTTCAAGGTAATAAACTAAGATGTTTTGTGTAAATGAAAGGGGCATTACACTGAGTTTTCACAGGTAACGGATCTCTTCATGTGCTCTGGAAAGCTCTGAAGGAGAGGTCTGAGAAAATAACCCTGGTGATGTCATCAGGGGGTAACCACAGCTTGAGGTTGAGGCTTCAAATTTTAAACAAAAATCTGGAGGCGAGGACTCTGAGAGAGGCGTGTGTTTACCAAGCAGGATAAGAAGGATAATAAAAGGTGCTACTGAGTTGCATTATGGAAACTGCAACCAAACTTGGCAACAAAAGTCAGGATATCTCGACCTCTCACCCTTTGCAGCATCGATTTTTAACTGTTCTGTTTTTAATATGTCCCCAGCAAGTCAAGAAAGATGGATAATGTGCATATCCGACCCCAGAGGGGTACAAGTGCAGGACAAAAAGCAGCAACAACTTGCAGGTCGAACCGGGAGCTTGTAAATTTCAGTGGACGGACAGCCTCTAACTTAATTTTGTCTCTAGCAAGTCCCCAAACGTCATTGAATTGCATTACTAAATTTCTGGAATGCTCCTTTAAAGGGGACATATTATCCTTTTTCTGATTTTCTGTTATTTATGTACTGCTATGATGTCGGATATCTATGTAAAAAATGGTCAAAGTTTCAAAACTTGAGGTTAACATATGTAGAAACGCTCCTTGCAAGTCAAAAGCCAGGGCTTCAATCTGCTCTGAAAGCTTCATTTGGGACATTTTTTCTACCTTGCTGATGAGCTGATGTCACACATGCCCACTGAGAGGCTGTATAAAGGGACGGTATGAGTTAAATAAGGGTTTTTTTTTAAATGTAAATGCAAAGATATTCCAGTAGAGCCCCAGAATATAAATATAAACCTGGGAATTTGCATAATATGTCCCCTTTAATGTCTGATTTACTTTTCTGTTCCCTCTCTGTTTTCTGTAATTACATAACAGTGGTTAAACTTATACCAAGTCTCTTAAAGTGTTAAAATTTGATGCTTTTGACGGTTTGTGCCTCGTACTGTATGTCGTTTCTGAGGAAAAAAATCCTTCAGCTCACACAGTTATGGGTTGGATTTTTCCAGCAGCAGCTACAGTGGTTTGAAATACATATTGACAAGTAACCCAGTAATTAACATGCGCGCATAACACAGAAAAGATACTTACAGAAACAAACCCAGTCAACAGACAGTACAAGGAAAACTTGCCTCAAAATACTGGCAATACTGTTTGATTGCCGTTTGATTTCTAGGAGTCGTAATCCAAAAAATGAGATTACCCTCTCAAGAGTAGATCCAGAAATGTTTGTGAGTAAACGTTACAGTGGTTGTAGAGGCAGAGTTTCATATGTTATGAGGAGCTTATCTGACTGCTGATCTGATGCTGTGTGTGTGTGTGTGTGTGTGTGTGTGTGTGTGTGTGTGTGTGTGTGTGTGTGTGCTGTATAAGAGTTGTGTTCTACACCAGCCACTTTTCCATGCACAAGTGGAACACAGTCTCATTCGAGTGCCAAAGGACGTGTACAACGCCGGGAACAGAACACAAGATCAGATCCCCCCGAGCCGCCAGTGTCTTCAGGCCAAAAACATCCCTTAAGTAGAGCTGCATTAAGGAGAAAAGAATTTAGAGTCAGTGCAAAGTTCATCTACAACGATTAGTTGATTGACAGAAAATTAATCTCCAACTATTTTGATGATCGATTAATTGTTTTACTCACTTTTTAAGAAAAAAATGCAGAAACTTTTCTGTTTTCAACTTCTCGAATGTGAGGATTTAATGCTTTTCTTTATCATACAAGATCATAAACTGAGTATTTTTGGGTTTTGGACTGTTGGTCAGATGCAAAAACACATCTGAGGACTCCTTTTCACTCTTTTCTGACATTTTATACATTAATCGAAAAAATCATTGGCAGATTAAATCAAAAAGTGAAAATAATCTTTAGTTCCAGCCCTACTTTATTATCATTTTCACATTTTCCAACTGAATGTATTTTACTGTATGTATTTATAAGTTAAGATTTATATATCCCATTTACACTCAGCTACTTCATGTGTCTTGAACGGATTCTCAAACAAGCTGAGAATAATCCAAGCATTACAGACTGCTTAAAACCACATTTTTGCCAAGTTTGTTAAAAAAAAACAAACAAATGTTTTCTATCCCCAACTGTAACGTGGAAGTAGCTGCTACCTACAACCTACACCTACAGCAGCTGAAATCTGACGTCTTTCTGTCTGTCTCATTCAATAAGATCCCAGATCAGAGCAACCGTTGATCTGTGTGGGTGAGGTAGTGGCATGAGTGAGAACCATGAAGACCAATTTTTTATCTCACCAGTAGTCCATCATGTGTTTGTGTTGTTTTTACACAATTGTTGGTTACCTGCTAAACTGTTATTGTTGTAACGTAACTGCTAAAGTGCCCAAATTCTTCTTCTTCTGGTGATTTTTAGCTGTTACCAATTGCAGTCAGATTTGTGATCTGACTAATGGAGAAGCATATATGTGTAAACAAAAGTATATTGAATCAAATTAGGGTTTTATCTGTATATGAGACACTTTAAGTGACAAGAAAATGGGGCCATAAATCAGAATAATGATGAATAATGAATGAATATATGTGTCTGTAATGTGATTTGCACTCACATCTTGGTTCTGCATCTCAACGACGGTCTCGTTGTTGTCATAAAATCCAAACTGACTAAACAGCACAAGACAGACAGAAAGAGAACGTGTGAGAGCGTCACATGAGAGTCATCTGATCATCAACAGGCAAAAGAGGCAAATGTAGAAAAGCAGAGTAAACAGAGCGTGAACGGAGAACAGAGAGTTCTCTGTGACATCTGAGACTTTGTAGAAACCAGATTAAAGTAGTATAAAGTATAACAAGAAAAAACTGTTGCTGCCTTGTAGTTCAATCAACATGTATGAATCAAAGCGATGCAGATGATCTTCCAGCAGAGAAAAGACTGTAATGTAAACAATCAAGGTGTTTCAAAAGGCTTTCATAGGTGCTAGGAGTAATATTCAACTGTATTAATTGACCCTGGTTGTTCATTTTGGAGCTGGGATCAGTTTCATGCTGTGCCTCATAAAGCAGCTGTGTATTAATGGAGGTTAACACATATATGGTAGAAACATTTTAATACATTTTAAAGCACAACACTCTCACTTTCTTGTGCTGATTGCTTTTTTTCCCCCAAACAATGTGTCAGAGATTACAGTAAAAATGATTCATCTATGAGAAAGATTATTTATAAAATCATTACTGTAGATGAGGTTAAAAGACCATAAGCACAAACATATTTATGAGAAGAGGAACTCGACAGACAATGAACTCACCTCGACTGCCAGGGAGTGATGACTCCGTCGTCTGGGCCTCCGATCAACACCAGCTTTTGGATTTTGAGGAAGTTTTTCTTCCACTCTGGAATTTAGAGGTAAAACACACTGAATATATACTCCATATGAACATGAAATATCCACCAATTTAAATGAAAAAATGAAGTTTGTAGCAATCATCTTTCTACAACTGCTAGTTTAATAGTTAAACTATTTCGTTTTTCAAATAACGTCTGATGAATTGCAGGTAGCGTCATTCTTCCAAAATCAATTTAAAGCCTTTTATGGAATGAAATACTTAATGTAGTGTTAACAGCTGCATGAGGTGAAAATGTATTGTGTAAATATGCACTAATTGATATAAAAATCTGTTATAAACAAATTTAAATAAAGGAGGTTAATAAAGCATTTCTTATACAATTATGAAATGACATTAAATAATTTGTGTCATCTTTTGTTATACTGTGATTGGCGCAATATGCACAACAGCACTCTGTGACCTTTTCAGGACAAAATCCCTACACAATTTACTTGAAGCACCTGCAGGTTGTTGTTATTTATGGATTATTCTTATGCAAAACAATATTTTCCTACTTACTGGTAATTCTCTTTAGGAGTCATGAGGTCAAACTCAGTAGCTGTTGCATTATAAAGATAAATGTGCACCCACTGATATTTACACGAGTTTAACTTGTGGATGAGTTTTACCCACAAGGAATTTGCTGACCTGTTGAATTTGGATTTGGTCTCTCACTGTTGAGCAGAGCCAAATAATCACTGCTGTTCACGTACAGGTCCCTGTGGTGTGGGTCTGGAGGAGGAAGAGGGGGAGGAGGAGGAGAGAGTACACACAACCAGTTTGTCAAAATGCTTATTTATGAAGTTTCTTAGTAGTTAAGCAATCTGAGACACACACCCTTTCTTATAAAAATTGTCACAAGCAAGGGAATATAACTGAATTTTATGACTTAACACTTCACGCCTTTTGTGTGCCACATGCATGAGAAAGTTATTCTTGGAGTCTCACCGTTCCAGTAGTTGCAGATAGATATCCTCTGTCCTATTCCAGTGTAGCAGAGGTGGTAGAGGTTGGACTTCATAAACTGAGGAAAAAGGTACTTCAAGTAATCTGTGTCTGAAAGGAAACAAGAGGCCAAGAGCAGCATGAAGAACAAGCTCAAGGGAAACCGGTCCTTAATATGTGTTAATATGCTTTTGAAGATGAACCCACCTCCGTATTGCCCGGCCTGAGGCGAGGACAGAGAGATGAAGGAGTGGACGTTGTGGTCAGACAGAGTGGAGAGGATCCCCCTGCAAATCAGCCCACCTGTAATAATAACATAAACAAACAATATTTTCCTACAGTCTTTTTACATACTGGCTACATCATGGATTTTTTGGGGAACTGGGAGTTTTTCCTTGTTGTTTTTGCAGGAAAAATATGTCTTAATGATGCTTCAAGTAGAAAATTTGAGGAGAAATTTTCAACCCTATAGGTGACCCACACAAACACATGCAGTTCATTATGCAATGTGAAGGCTAAAGGCCTCAAAATACACTTACATTTTATTTTCAGTATTGCATAACCATCTAAAATTAGTTTAAAATGATACTAAATAAATCTGAAGTGTGAAGTTATTCACAGAGTAACTAATGACTTGCCAAAATTGCTTATACATGTGTATCGGGAAGGAAAAATCTCATCTGCTGACACAGTTTTTATCACTGTATTTTACAAAGTGAAGCAATAGATATTTTTGGGTTTGAATTACAAAATGCTGGCTGGGAATTTACAAATGAGCAAATAAAACAACAATCACTCCCTTTTTTGTCCCAGCTTTTAAATATAAGAGTGAAACATTTACAGTTTTTTTTGCAAGAATGACACTGCAACTACAGGACATACCGAAACTGTTTTATAATCTTGAGTAAACACCACATTTATGTCTCTATTTCACTCGCACACACCTTGAGAGTAGCAGATGAAGTGGACTCCGTCTGCTGCGTTTTGCATTATTGGGTAAATAGCTGCTTTGAATCCCTCCACCTGTTTCCACATGGGCTCCAGGCTGGCACTTCTGTCAAACAAGTCGAGGACCGTCACGTTTGTTCCAGGATGAGACTGCAGGAGAGAGGAGGAGATTGTTTCACTTCAGTATCAGAGTGCGTGAAAGGTTGTTTAACGCTTACATGAAGCGTAAAAACAGCAACATGCAGAGTTAAACGACAAGGCTGATCCAAACATCAACTCAGATGCCTATGTTATCAAATATCAGTGGGAATGTTTAGCTATTTATTGATCAGGGTGTGTTTTAAATATTTATGATTCATTAAGCTGTTTGCCGAGCAGACAGGACCACAGACTAACTGAAGCGGAGAGAGCGAGGATTTCCGCTTTTGATTTTTTTTTCTTTCTCTCTCCAAAAATTTCAATTTTCTGGTTTCATTGTGCAGCTTTCTAAAACAAGAGAGGCACAAAAAGAGGAACCTAATCTTGGTTTAACCTCATCAACCTTGCCAGTCACCACAAAAAACACTTTCGTAACATCACCACATCTACCACGTTACTCCCAATGGAGTCTGAAGCTGTGTGTTTGTGTGTGTTGTAATGGGCATGAGGGGTTTGGAGAATTGAAGAAGAAAAGCAGGAAAGGGTGCATTTCTTTGTCCCTAACATATGCGATGTGAACTCTTCTTTATCACTGCCAGTATTTAGGGCTGCAACAAACAATTATTTGCATTATCAATTAGTCATTTGGACTATAAAATGTCAGAAAATGGTGAAAAATGTTCATCATTGTTTCCTGAAGCCCAAGATGCAACCTAAAATATCTTGTTTTGTCCCGACCAAAAGTCCAAAACCCAAAGATATTCAGTTTACTATCACAGAGGACTAAAGAAAATTGAAAAATCTACTAATCATTGCAGGCTCTACAAGGATTGACAATTTCATTGAATAAAACTTCCTGCCCACAACCAAATACTTTCAATTTTAATGTACCAAAAAAAAATTCAGTTTGGATTAAGACAGTTAAAGAGAGCATTCAAACAATTTTACACTGAAAATTACTCGTTATATTAAACCAACATAAAAATAACTACACCTTTACAACTCTATAATGACTTATTATAGTACATTAACTCATATTGTGCTTAATGTTACTTATAGATTAAGGTAATGTTGTCAGGATGATGCACAAAACTAGTACATCGTGTACTTCAACCTCCTGATTTTCCTATTATACTTACTGCCGAATAATATGGCATACATACACACTGTATATTGCATGTTTCGATATGTCAGACCACGTTTGCTGATAACATGGTGATATAAGCTTTAAGGCCCGCAGTAACTGTTTAATACTGTCATATCAACCCCCGGAAAACATCATTTACATTGTTGTTCTAAAAATATCCCATCAAAACAACCACAATGAACCAGGTTCTCTTCAGTCCGACTACTCACCTCGTTAATAAAGCGTAGTAAGTTTTTAAAATCCCCTGAGCTGTCGAAGAGACCGTGCACAATGATCACCGGCTTGTATCCGACCACCGCAGCCCAGAGACACGCACCGAGCAGCGGGTAGAGCAGCCTGACTGCCCCGCTGCTGCTCCCCCTCCTCCGGCTTGTGGTGGAAGAATGGGTGCCCTTCATGATAACTCAAAGCGACAAAAAAATAAAATAAAAATAAAATAAACACTCTTTCTCTAAATCTTTCCGGAATAAAAAAGGACACCTGTTAAAATAAAATACAAACATAAAAATCCTGATGTCTGGCTAATGTTTTGCTATCATTTTTATCTCCATTTTTTTTTCTTTCCAAGCTTCGTTACAGACGACCTTATGTCCAGTGTCCCTTGAATAATCCTGTTTTAAACAAGCTGCGCTCCCTTTTATGTTTATTGCGTAAATAATACTTGGAAGAAAAACACTGTGCAGCTGCTGAGCGTCCCTTTGCTTTTGGTCGCTTTTGTTTGTTCCGGCTTTAAAGCAAACGTCATACGGCGGTTTGTGACGTAATATCCGGTTCCAGCTCGTCAAATCAGTAGCTCGGACACTTCATAACAGTCCCTCGTGGTTATAATACTTACACAAAGCAGTTGTTCGCCAACTTTTTCACATGAAGGAGCCTTAAACTGACACAAATTAGACCACCGACCCCCATCTGATAAGATTTTTTTATGTGTACTAAAGACCAATCAGCTGTGTGACATTATTTCAAAATGACATTGTGGGTGTATGTTATGTGCTGTGTGTGGTTTTGTATTTTGTATTTTGTATGGTGTGTTCTGTGTGTGTATGCGTGTGTTTTGTTTGTTTGTTTGTTTGCTTTGCACTGTTTGTTGTTGTGCTGTTGTATGTTTTTTTTGTTGGGGACTACAGATGCAAACTAGCTTCAAGCTAACTTTGGTGCAGTGCGTCTTCAGTGTTTCAAACTGCACACTGTCCCAGTCAATAAATCAATCAACTCAATCAATCATTGTGTTACTCATGAATGTAATTATGGTGAAAATAAATTATTCCCCTGGAACTCCCTCAAGGACCCCAGGGGGTCCCCGGACCCCACTTTGAAAACCACTAATATAAAGTATTAATAAAAGGAGTAATAACATAGTAGAGTTATGTTTAATAATCTTATTATTGAGATGCTTCTTTTTCTAATCAACAACATCAATTAACATCTTGATCTATCAAAGGTATATTCTGTCAAAAGGCACTTGTGTTCATTAACTAACTTTATCCAATACATACCAGAGATAAGACCAGAGTCTGATTTTTTACCACATGAAAATGATTATATCATAGAAATATGTAATAAAAAAACATGTAAAATTACAACAAAACATGTAAAAACCAAAGATAAAAAAATGTGCTGACTTTTACTGAACTGTTGTACCACATAAATAAGACAGTAGCTAAATTGAATCATAATGAAAACAAAGAGCAATATTAGCTAACTCATAGCTTAGCCTGTCTATGGGATAAACTAGTTCTGCTAAGACCAAGAAAGTGAATCACATCACTCCAGTTCCCAGATCTTTACACTGGCTTCCTGTCTGTCAACAAATTGATTTTAAAATACTGCTGTTGGTTTATAAAGCACTGACTGGTTTTCAAAATACATTCCTGATCTTCTGCTATGTCATTAACTATCCAGACCTCTACGGTCGTCTGGGACACGTCTGCTTTCTTTCCCCAGAGTCAAAACTAAACATGAGGAGGCAGCATTTAATTTTTATTCTTCACATATCTGGAACAAACTCCCAGAAAACTTCAGGTCTGCTGCAACTCTCAGTTCTTTTAAATCACAGCTGAAGACTTTTCTGTTTGCCGCTGCCTATTATTATATCAAATATGAGGCTTTTTATTAATATCTTACACTGCACTGTAACTTTTACTCTAATGTTTTATCTGTCTTATTCTATTTCAGCTTATTTAATCACTTTTAAATTGTATTTAAATGTCTTTTTATATGACCTTGTGTAGCTTTTACATTCTGTCTTGATGCCTTTTATGTTTTATGTAAAGCACTTTGAACTGGCTTGTTGTTGAAATGTGCTATACAAATAAACCTGCCCAGCTAAAATCTAACCTGCCTAACTTGATTGTCCAAACACACTGTAGTGTCTCATTTTATGACTTTTCTTCTGTTTTATTGACAGAGTTTAAGGTTTTAACTTATGTTACACCTTGAAACTTCAAAATCCTTTTTTTCTCAACTTCACTGTTTTTGTAGTTACTGTTGTCTGCTGTCAGATACCTGAATATCCAACAGGTGAGGAAAATGCAACTTGAAAACTTATTAACTTATGTTTCGGTGTGTCTCAACTTCATCAGGTATATGGGCAGTTTGCAGGTGTTTTTCTCATTGTTTTCAAGTATAAATATCTATAAAATCTGTAAAAAACTATTGTATCTGCTAATATTATTTACATGTGGGCAAGTTTTTTAATGAACTACTATGATAAACTATATGAAATTATCTAATAAACATACACGAATAATAAAGCAGTTCTCAGTAAGTCATAAAAAAGTAGTTGACAAAACAATCTCTACTCAAAAGCAACTTACTTGCTTGTTCCTGAGCTTTTCGACCACATCATTTATTTTTCATCAGTAGATTAAGCTGTCATGTTCAATTAATCAGAGCACTTTTAACTTCAACTTCAAACTTGCTCAACTCTTAAGCAAGGGCAAAAATTTCAAGAGGTGCTCAGAATAACCGGAAGTTTGAACAATACGGTTCTAACAACTTGACGGTCAGAAGCTCTTGAGCTCGAGTGGAATCTGTGGAATCAGGAAACGTTGGTGCTTCTGCAGAATATCACTGTATTGCATTATTACATTTCCGAATCAAAGAGTTGTTTAGCTGCAGTATTTTTTTAAACATCCGTCTTGAAGTATAAAACATTTCTATAACAAGTAGAAGAAAAACTTGTCTGCAGCCCTTATTGAACATCTGTCTGTGCTAATTTGAATAAACACAAATTTATTTAGGAATATACACCATATACATTTGACACAGGGTCCTCTATAATACAGTAAACTATTGCATCTAATTGGTGCATATTCCTTAACATATTTGCAATTAATCAAACTGACACACAATGAATATGTGGCCTTTGGGGCTGTTGCTCAGTTTGCCCTGTTGGTCGTCGTGTCCTGACCCTCGTAGCTGCTGCAGAAATCACTGTGAGCATGACGTCTTGTGTTTTGCTGCAGAGCTTAAATAGCTCACTGATTGTTGTAGGGATGCCATAACGTCTGCGCACCAGTTAATACAAAACAAACATAACTCTGAGGAATTTGTCCTCCCCCTCAATCACTGTCAGGCACTCATAGTTATTACACACACACACACACACACACACACACACAGAAAGCATTTAAACAAGTAAATCATGTGATGACAGGCTTTATTAACCAGCCCTGCAAGTTGATAGCGAACACGCCCCACCGAGGGGGCCAAAGCCAAACATCACATTCATCTCAACAACAAAAGCACCTGTCACATCTTCGCACAATCACCAATGACAACCAGCTTCTTGGCTTTTGGTCCTTTTCAAACTCAAACTTGTTAAACCTGCAAAAATCAAATGTTTCCATAAACATTTTGTCAATTAACTCTGGTGGCAGTGCAACATATAAATCAAATATTCTCTCTGTAGATGACACTGGAAGGCTATTCGTCATCTCATGCCTGGTAAAAGAAGTGCAGTCAGTTTAAACACATATGCTCTGGCTTGTTCTGATTAATGCTGGAGTGTCAGATAGGCTTCGACTTTGTTTTGTTTTCATCCAAAAGACAGTGTTAGACGCTTCCACTGTGGCAACTACATGCAACTTGCTTGCTCAGCTTTTGCAATAAAAAGGTAGGAGATGAAGTGCTTCATCCAAAGCATAAAAAAAGCACCATAAGCACCTCAGAGCAACCAAGTTCAGTCATTAATGCTCTTTCAGAATCAACTGCTGTAGTGAAGCGTTACAAGTGGCATACTTGGGAACATATCCATGTCAAAAACAAGCCTCATCAAGACAAAATATTTTTCTCATCGGACAAACTGCAGGAGCAGCGCTACACGGTAGGCTGCAGTAGTTCCTGTAGCTGACACAGGGTGTCCTTCAGGGTGAGGGCTAATGTTTCTGCATGTGTCTCCTCGCAGCAGTTGAAGGCAGTTATGGAAAAGTGGACGTGGTCTGCCTGAGGGTTGTAACATATGGCATAACCGTCAGGAACGAGGGGCCCGAAACACATCACACTGTCTGTGTTTGCAGGCACCTAAAGGGGGGCGAGAGAGAGGAAAACATGAATGAAGTATTTTCATAATCAATTAATCGTTTTGGTCATTTCTCATCATTTGTCATACATGATATTAAACTGATCTGGTCAAAGAAAACACAACATTTGAAGACAATACCTATGTGCTCTAAATTATAGAGAATGTGCTCTAATTATGAGAAAATGTTAATGATTAAAATGTCTGTTTTTGGCTAATCCAGCAATAAATATGTGACATATCAAAATATTTCACCAAATTCATTTAAAAAAAATGTATATATTGAATATTAAAAATCCAATCGAGATTAAAGGGATAGGTATCATGGTATAAATCTTTATAGTCTGATGGTACATATTTTTATCCAAAAATTAAAAAAGCTTTGGCACTCTGAAAGATGTCTCAGAAATCTTTTCATTAAATTACATGGCTGAACACAAAGACAGACATTTCGGCGCAGACGCCTTCGTGGACACCTAACAAGTACCAGTTGCTTTGAAAATTTAATCTCCGACCCCAAAATTGGGTGAAACAATGTAGTAACTTCCAGGGAATCTCCAGAAAATGATTAATGACTTTCAGTACTGCAATTTGTCTGCCCAATAAAAAAAAAACAAATGAGGATGACTCCTTTGCAAAATGATTTTGCTCTTCACGCTGTTCGTATCACCTCACCTTAACTATAAACAGCTGCTGTCATTACAAAACAATTCAAATCTATTAACAAAAGCATGTTGAATTGAGTTTAATGGGGCAAAACCTTTTAAATTAGACTACACTGTATTGCAAGCAAAATCTATTTGGGTGTTCTTGATATTAAAAGACCCTTTGGTAACTCCTCTTCTAATTAATCTACAACACAAGATTAATACCATGTTAATGTTGACTTGTAGTGTGTTTATTCATGTAAATTATATGTTGAACAGTTTAGACTGAATAAAGTGTGAAAAGGTGAAGTAAAGGAAAAGTGTTTTGATCAGCAGCATGATGTTGGAATCAAGAGGTCACAGTATATTCAGCAAGTAGCTACGCTGTAAAAGGCCGATAACACAAAATGTGACTGATAAAACCGGGGAAATTACAACAGGCCATAAAAACCACATGAGCTCCGGTAATCGAGAACAAAACTAAAGCCAAATCAGCTGGTAGGTTTACAGCTGAACTTGGGGAAGCAAATTAAACTCCAGATCTACGTGTCCTTCTTTGGAAATTCCCAAAATGCATAATGATGGCAGTAAATGTGCGATCTTAAGAGACCATCACATGCTCCAGAACAACCTGAAAACTGCTGATAGAGAACTCTCTCTCAATTATTCACAGTATCATCTAAAATAACAAAAACAACAAAATTCCAACTTCCTGATGGGTTACATGACTTTAAATACTTCCTGTCAAAGAAATCTCTCAACACACAAACACACCTGCCCAGTTCGTAGTTTCCAGTGTGTCGCCAGCCCGTAAGCTGTATCCATGAAGACTTTGGGAATGCTCAGTCCCTCCTCAATGGCTTGCAGCTTCAGCCCCAGCAGGTGGCAGTCAATGCCGTGTCCTTTGAGCGCCTGAACGGATCAGAGGACGGGCGACAGCGGACATGAAATAATAAAAGATAAGAGTTTATCTGTTAATAACAGATAAATGACAAATACTGTTGAAGGTTTAGTTTTCTTGGTATTTACCTGATTAGTCAGAGCTGTGTAGGCGTCAACAGCTTCTCTTAACAGTTGCAGCTTTGCTTCACGCTGCAACACATTAATAATACGCACGATTATTACAAGACATACCAAATTTCCTCCCTATTGAAGCACCTGAAACCGAACGAGCTCTCACCGAAACAGTTGGATCATCAAAGGCACGTATGAAGTTGAGCGTTTGATTTGTGGGCGAGCGGATGTACTCTGTTCTTCCTCCTCGAAACATCCTCAGAGTGGCGATGTCACAGGAGGGACAGACCTCATTGTGAACTCTACAAACAAAAATTAAATTTAAAAAAAAAAAAAACATTGTGTGAAATCTTAAAGCTCAAAACTGCAGATTTCAATTTTCAATCACAATCACAAATCAGTCCTCTGCTTTTAAGACAAACAACAAGGAAACAAATGATCCAAATACAGAATATTTTTTTTGCTGCAGGGTAGCAGACTCACCCCAGTGTTCAAAAACTTTCTGTCCAGCTGTGACAGGAAACTACATGATCATCCTCTTTCTCTGCTATTTGTTGAAAGTCATTCTTGGAATCGTAGGAAATCACTAACTTATGTGGAACTGGGCAAATTACAGGAGACATAACTCCCTGGAATGCTCCGAACAGCAAAACATTGTACATGAAATACAACGTTTTTTGGTTTATTTTGTCATTTCAGACATTTAGTGACTTTTAAATCACATCTAACAGCTTCGTTCAAACATGACACAAGATTTTCAGGAGAGAGAAAATGCTTGTGTAATATTTGGCAGCTGAGTAGAGAGAGTGAGTGTGTTGAAATGTTATGATAGCCAGGAATGAGACTTTTTTTTTGTCCTTTCATAATCTGCATCAGTGATGGATTGTAAACTTACGTAACTACATATGTAACTTGCACAATCATTGAATGACAGGAAGTTAAGTTGCCAATCTCCTACTGATCTGATATGAGAAAATTGATTTCCTAAACACCTTAAAATTGACTCATTCACAGTGTTTCCTTTGGTTTTGTGCATAAAAAGATGAAGACTGAGATATTAAATTTAAAACGGACGTGTTAGAAGGTGAAACAAGACGCACATTTCTCTCTCTCCATGTTTTACCTCGTAAAAAGACTTGTGTTGTGTTCATAGTGATACGGAAACGTGACTGGGTCCAACCCAGTAAGACTGCTGTTGAGACTTTTATGTAGAAGTGACCAGGGGTGTTTGAGACCGACATGTTATATTGCCATCAGTTTAACAGAAAGGGGAGCATATCTGAGAGGAGCTTTACTGGAACATGAGCAGAGAAGGATCAGTGCTGTCACTTGTTTTTATTATTAGCTAACGTTAGCCACCATAAGCTGCTGGTCATAGTAAGGTGAGGTCGAATTAAGGCTGTAGCAGTAAAACCCCCCCCGAGTGTGCTGAATAGAGCAAGAGTATCTTTAATTGCTGATAAATTCAAGAGTATGTTATGTCTTCTTTGAATAGTTACATTATTGCGTCAATGCAAATACTAAACAGCAGGATTTTGTCACTTGAATCTGCCGAAACCAGTGACAACATCGCTTTTCTTACCTGTAGTAGGCCAGCTGCAGGGCGACTTGGATGAAGGAGTTTGGACTCAGCTTGTGCTGCTTGGGAAGCTCTTTGCCAAACCTCTTGAAGTTGAACACATTCACATCGAGGTCGTTGATCAGTCTGCAGAAAAACAAAAAAAAAAAACATTTTTCTGATAAATTATTCTAATCTCAAGATTCACTCGCTAGCTTTTTGGGAGCTTTTAGTCAAATCTTATATTCTTCTTCAGCGAATAAACAATCAAGGTTTAAAGTTAAAGTAGCCAAAGTTCGGCCTCAGCAGCTACATATGTAAAGCTAAAAGGCAATTAAACTGGAGACACAATTTACAATACTTTACGATAAATTTCAGTTAATCTGTTGATTATTTTTCTCAATTAGTTGTTTAATTATTTAGTCTGTAAAATGTCAGATAATAGAAAAAAATCCCTATTTTTTCGCTGCACTGGGTGACATGTTCCTTCATCATGAAGAGTTTTCGGCACAGTTGTTTAGAAATGGCTCCGAAATCTAATAACAACGATCACGTTTTCAGTCTCTGGAGAGTATTTCTGTGTAAAGCAGACGCCACTGCGCATGTGCAGAGCTTTTCTAACTAGTTGTGCTACATATCACAACCTCTTTGTATTGAAGTCCTTTGACAAATTAACAATGCAGTACAAAGTCAAGAGCTGGCGAACAACGGAGGTGAACAGCACAGAGGAATACAAAATATCAGGTTTTGGATACACACACAATAAACTTCCTCAGGTGTCATCAAGTATAAAACTTCAGTCACATGATTAGAGGTGGTCATATATGGGAGATCGTAACCTCTGCCTCAGAGGGATGGTCTTTGGCGTCGGGGGAAACCTAAGTTACAGGCAAAAGCTCCAGAAAAAGCTGATAAATGCAGCTTCAGTTTATAATCATTTCTAACAGGTGTGTTCCTGAGGTCGAGAACGAACCTTCATGCTCATAATTTGTATTATCTATACTGTTACATGGTAATTATGGCAATGTGAAAAATACTTTTCATACTGCAATATAGAGATTTTCCAATTACACTGCAGGTAATTATGTAAGTGGGTTTTGTGAGGCCATTGTTTACATATCTCCTCTTCAAATTTAACAGTTAGTAAAAGCTTTATTCCCCATTTAGATCTTGGCAGCTGAATTTTGGAGCGCTCTAAAATTATACCACAGTGTATGAGGTCTTGTGGTCGGGAAGGCACTGGACTGAAAGGTCTAGATCACAATAATGACCTCTGAGGGATTCGAAAAGGCAGCTAAGCCAATGAGAGCTTTCCGTTTGGCCAAGGTTACATTAACACAGAGAGGAAGATAAATTTGTTTACACTCCTGCGTTTCATTTCAGCTTTGTTGAAATTTGAATCAAAAGCAAACATCTGGCTTACACTGCAGAGCGAGTACATTATTCTCTTATCATGACATGAGTATTCTGCAGAGACTTTCACACTTAAAAACACTCCACCCTGTTTGTGAGAACATGTGAGGAAACTGATACTTACATATCGAGGTTCTGCTTGGCGTGTTCTATGTCTCTCTTGATTTCTCGGTCGATGTGAAAGTAAAGCTTCTTGGGCATCGGCAGAGGGACCAGCGGCGCTCTCTTTGGGTCTGGATTGTTACTGCAGTGAAGAAAACACAAATTAATGTCATTGTTTCATAATGTGTGTGTGTGTGTGTGTGTGTGAGTGTTGGACACTCATGAAATCCACAAAAAATCTACGCATGGCAAGTTATTTTTCTGTCTCAAAATAATGATCAACCGTTTGTGATGAGATATTTTGGTAACAAGAATGAATGAAAATTATGTGAGAACATCTTTTTTTTTGTTTTTGTGCTAATTTTAGCATCTTCTTGGCTACTTTTTGCTGCCATCCTCACACTGAAAGTAGTGTTGACATTTGTCCTGGACAGATTGGAATGGAAAATAAATCTGCATCTCATTGACCACAGAGCATAATGCTAAAAAAAAAAAGTTTACATTGTCTAGTGGATTTTGGGAGTATCGACTGGACCTATAGGGTACAATACTTCACACCCAGGCAAACAAGATTTATATGCACGTCTATAAATAATGATGTTCTGGTAACAATCAAGGCTTAAAGTTTAAGTAGCCAAAGTTCGGCCTCAGCAGCTACATATGTAAAGCTAAAAGACAATTAAACTGGAGACACAATTTATGATACTTTAGAGATAAATTTCATTATCAATTAATCTGCTGATTATTTTAGAAAAAAATCCCTAATTTTTCTTATGTTGTTAAATGAACAACATGGGTTGAAAGTTCACAAAGGAGTGTGTTTTGAGTTAGACTGTACGGCAGCCAACAAGGAAAAAATGATCTGCCAGACAAAATTCTACTGACATTTGGTGTTTGGTGGGCGGTAAATTCAGAGCCAATACAGAAAACGTCTTAAACACAAAAATATTAAAAGATGAGGCTGCTGATTTCTGCTGAGAGCCACACCAACAATGAACTCATCCTACTTACAAGTATTGTGTGGGTGTGAATGAGAGGCCAAAATGTAGAGGAAAATATCCGTATTAACGTGGACAAGGCCTGTCAAATTTGCAGAAGGCAAGAACTGGCGGAGCACTGTAAACAAATTTTTTTGGACATAAACAGACGTCTACAGAATACGATATATCAGGCTTTGGATACATAATACTTGTAAGTAGATGAATTAATTGTTGGTTTGGTTTGCTGGTTATCCTTAAAAAACCTCAATACATCAGGATATGACTGGTATTAACACTTTATCTCACCAGTACTCCAGGATATGATCCAGCAGTGTTGCTATGGGTGGACCCTCAGCTGTTGCCGGTTCATACAGAAGACCCCATGAGCCGTCCTCACCCACCACAAACTGTTCAAACAAACACAGTCAGGAGGAGTTAATCTAATCTGTATCAGTGATTGTTAGGTAAACTATTTTTTTCTTTCTTGTCATACATGAATCATCCTGCAGCTCACCTGCAGTGTTTTATCAAACCAGCGGTTGCCGCTGTTGGAAAACGTCCCGCCTCCATGCAGAATCTGGGCTGCCTTACGGCTGGCATACCTGTCAATCAAAGACGGAACAAACATATTAACATTAAACATATATAAAGTTCTGATGAAACGGCATTTTGAAAGTATCTAACTTATTAGATTATGACATAACGTTGGGAGGAAAGTGGGCGTGTCATAATGAAGCTTAGCTCTGATTGATTGATAGGTGTGTGTCATGATATTATTGGTTGAAATTGGTTGGTTCAAGCCTATGAAAGCACACGTCATATTTTGTTTTACAGGAAGAAAACATGATTGGATTTTGATATAAGAATACAAAGGAATTGATTTGTTTTTGTATTTTTTTTGGCACATATTGTTAAATAAGGCAGTTTTCATTTCATCTCAACTTTAAGAAGAAAATTAAGGGATTTGAAAAGTGATATTTAACATCTCAGACATACAGATTTAATACGAGTGTCACATTTTTTTAGACACAAAGCTGCAAACAAAGTATTGTCACTACAGGAAGTGACACTTATTGCTTAAGACTAAATGTCAACAGACAGGACAATGATATCTGAGCACACACAGAGGATTACACAACATACAGCGCAAACACAGAAATACCTGAGTGTGGATTATGTGTGTGTGTGCTTACTTCTCATCTGATATCCTCATGACTGGAGAATCCAGACACAAGGAGAAAAGTCCCTTCTCTATCACCCGCACTGATTCCCTGTTTAGTTTATCTGAGTCACACAGAGAGCGAGGAAGGAGACACAGACAAAAAAAAAAGAAAAAGAGAAACAAACACTCAGCAAAAAAGGTTTGTTTAAAATAAACCTTACATTTTTCAATATGAAACTGCAAGTCTGATATCAAATTATTATTGTGATGCCACACAAACACAAATTTATCAAAACATATTATGGACATTTGTTGTGGTTTGGTCAAATGAAACATGTCTATTATTATAGTTATCTACATATTTTTCCTTGCTGATTTTGCACATTTCAGCTCATTAACTACAAGTCAAACACACTTTGCATCATTGATTTCCTCGCTTCTGTACTAGCCAGCGAACCAATGTGCAGGCACTTGATTGGGATAAGTAATCAGTCCATTACAGTGATCAATTAGTCAGCTTTATTTATGTTTTTTTTAAAGTCTGTGCAGGGTAATGGAGAGAAGAGCTGGGATGAGAAACACAGCTCCTTTGTGGTGTGTTCAAGGAAGCTCTGACATCTGAGTTTCAGGAGTCAGCTTCATTCACAAGCTGCATTGTCGAACCCCGAGATGAACAGTGACCTAACTCTAACAGGGTGAAATTTATATAATGTGTAAAGAATTTGAAGCTCCTACAGGTTTATCACAAAAAATCTGATGAAGCTGCTTTCTGTTTTTATTAAATAAAATGTTTTTAATTTGGGGTAATTCAACCTTGTTAAATTTTAATCTTTTTTGTTTTTGTTTTTGACTTTGTTGGTTATCAAACTTTTTACTCATTATTATTTAATTTCATTTTAGTTTTTGCTTTTTTTTGTTTAGTCTTGGATGACTTTTCCCAAAGCAGGTTCCTCTACAAGTTGATTTTGATAACGTAGTGAGATGAAAATGAAAAATGGAATATTAAAAAAAACTTGTGGTATGCTTTAGAAAATGATTATTAGCACTTTTGGGTGTACAGAAATTGCAATTAATGGGTTAAAACACATAATTCCACCAGTATAACCTTAAGAATGAACACAAATCA
The DNA here is from genome assembly GCF_914725855.1 of Thunnus albacares. Lineage (NCBI taxonomy): Eukaryota > Metazoa > Chordata > Actinopteri > Scombriformes > Scombridae > Thunnus > Thunnus albacares. Next base: position 19,246,735 of record NC_058124.1, on the reverse strand, counting down.
GACATATTTTTACATCTACAAAAAGTTTCCTTATCCTGATTTATTTTCTTTCCCGCCTTATTTCTTATTATATCCTTTATTCCTCTAATTTTCACTCTTCCTTCAACAGGTTTGTATGTGTAGTCCTATGATCTACCTTTCAGCAGGCGGTTATAAGCTTGTCCCCAGGTGTGGCGGTGCTCGCTGGTGAGGATGCCCATGGGCTCTTTGTCGGTCTTCCAGGACTGAGACCTGATCCTCAGCAGCTGCGAGTGGATCTGACTCTCGGTCATTCGAGAGCCGTCGCTGTTGTAAACCTCCAGCTGGAAGAACTGTGAGCAAGAGACAAGACAGTGTGAGGAGAAAGATCTGTCCTTTATCAGCAGATGATTTGCTAAAGTGTAAAAAGTGTTAAGACATATGAAGCTTTTTATGTCGGCTGAGCAACAACAGGTGTCAACACTTTCATCCTGACCTCAACAGAACTCTACACAACCTTGCATTTTGTGCTTATGTAATTTAAAATGTAATAAAAGATGCAGAGGGTGTGTTGTGTTAGTTGTGAGCATATTTGCGGTGATTTATTTGGCCTCTGGAGTATTTCTCTTTCACAATCACCACCATGCATGCCAACATGTGCAGCACTGCTGCTGTTAACACAAACAAAACAAATTTGATCTCATGAGACGTCACACTTGATATTTTCATAACAAATGAATCGTTTCAGTCTGTCTTTAAGCAAAAGTGCCAAAAGTTCACAGGTTCTGACTTTTAAAATGTGAATATTTGCTGGTTTTCTTAGGGTCACTAATATTAAAGTGAATATATTTGGATTTAAGGCTCTTTGCTGGACAAAAAAAGCAATATGAAGGTAGGAGAATGAGCTTTGAGAAACTGTGATTGTGGCATTTTTCACCATTTTCTGATATTTTTTAGGCCAAAAGATAAATCGATTATTTCAGGAAATAGCTGAGTTAAGCCTTTATTTTTCAATTGCCAAAGAACAATAGATGGGCCTATAATATAACCCATTTGTAGACCATCATGTTTGCAAAAAGAGCAAAAACCAGTATCATTAAAACCCCATGTAGTTTGAAATGTCCAGTTTAACCCTGTGATTCATTCATAACTACTGCACGCTGCATGACATTTATGTTAAAGTTGCTTTATGTTCAATCAGATCAGGAGATGTGATATCATTTAAATGCGGGGATAACGTTGCATATTTTTCTTTTTGTCTCTCCTGGAAGACATTCATAGTGTTGCACTCAGTTGTTCATGTCAAAAGTGAAATAAATAGCTGTGTCATGACTGAGACCTCCACACAGCTGACCTTTCACTGCGTGAAGTGGGTGGAGAGGTTTTTTTGAAACTATTGGACCATCTGACAGGCACGTCTGATGGAGTATACCTGCCCCTTTAGTTTGATTTATATTGACTCATGAGATCAGTGCAAACATGTACCAAATAGAAACACCAAATAATTTCCTGGCATTTTTCAAGTGAAACAAACTGAAAATTCAAAGTTCAAAGTAAGAACCTCAACTGAAATGACTCCTGGCTCACATTCAGCCATTTCTCATGTTTTGATCCGATATGAAGACGCCAGCTTTAGGCTTATCTGAAATTAAAAGCACTGAGATTAAATTTATTTTGATTATTTTGATTCCTTTGTCTGCCAAAATCTTTAAATAAGCTTCTTGTACGTCCACGTAACTCCTGCTTACAAGACTTGGTGCGCTTGTAATTGGTTTAGATCTTAATAAAGCTAACAAAAACAAAACTGTAGTTGTGACTGCACAAGATTCCTATCATTACAATGAGGTTATTTTATGCCATCTGACATGCCTGCCATGTCGTATAACTTGTAATCCCAAAAAATAACAATGACAGAGGTAAACAAGAGAGAAAAATAGATTATTATAGTATCATCTGATCACATCCCACCTGGTAGTTCCTGACAACTGTGATGTGTGTTGGCGAATGCCGGGAGCTGCCGTGGTGAGCGATGTAGTCGTGTTTGGGACCCGGGATCCTGCAGGAGGAGAAGAGGAGCGGGTAGAGCTCCATGCACAGAGGCTTCCCTCGCATGTACTCCACTGGCAGCTTGCCACTAACAGAGACAAGAGAGAGATGGAGATTTTTTTCATTTGAATCAAAGGAAGCACCTGGTAGGAGAGGAAGGCAGTGGTGGAAGAAGTATTCAGATCCTTTACTTCAGTAAAAGTGTCTATACAGCAACGTAAAAAAAACTCCATTATAAGTACAAGTCCTGCATGAAAAATCCTACATAAGTAAAAGTACATAAGTTTTGGCAGCAAAATGTACTTTAAAGTATTGCAGTAAAAGTAGTGGTTTGGTCCCTCTGACTGATATATTATTATATATGACATCATTAGATTATTAATACTGACGCATCAGTGTGTGAGCAGCATGTTACTGTTGTAGCTGCTGGAGGTGGAGCTAGTTTCTACTTTATATACAGTTAGGTAGTTTAGTCCAGTGGTTCCCAACCTAAGGGTCGGGCCCCTTCAAAAATCTGAGGGGTCATGAGATGATTAATGGGAGAGGAAAGAAGAAAAAACAAAGTTCTGATACACAAATCTGTTTTCAGTTTTTGGACTTTTTCTCTAATCTTTGTTTTTTGGTGAAATATTGGATCATTTGAACATTTATTCAATTGAAACCATGTGAGAAGTTTAGAGGGAAAAATCACTATTTGGTGGAGTTGTTAACAACAAATGTGACCCCGACTACACACTGCTTTTCGTAAGGCGTCGAAAAATGTTGTAAACCACTGGTTTCATCTTTAACAATGTGTTTTATTTTAAAAGCTTGATTTATTATCCATTGTGTCAAATCTTCATCTGAAAAGTAACTAAAGCTGTCAAATAAATGTAGTGGAGAAGAAAGTACAATATTACCATCTGAAAAGTAGTGGAGTGGAAGTATAAAGTAGCATCAAATCGAAATACTCAAGTAAAGTACAAGTACCTCAAGATTGTACTTAAGTATAGTACTTGAGTAAATGTACTTAGTTACTTTCCACCACTGGAGGAGATATTTCTCCTTTATGCTCATTTTGTTAATCTGAAATAAAGTAAAGATTACAATGTTTTTTGGAATACAGGCTTTGGCCTTAAAAAGTGGAGAAATGGACAAAAAAGAACTGCAGAAAGAGGCCAAAACACTTTAGTTTTGGCTTTATAACACATTATTAGATAATATTTCCATTATAAATGTGGTAAACTGCATCAAACTGCTGCTCTGAACAGACTGAAACAAAGACTGAGGATCTGTTTACAACTAGTATTTCAGCTGCGTTTAGGGTGAAGAGTGTTCAGGATGGAAACGGCAGCAGAGACGTTTAAGTAATGTTGTTATTGGTGTTGAACAGATACTGTTACAGGCAGAGCGGGTAAGTAAATTTAGACACAAATAAATTTCATACAGTAAAGAAATACGGGGCGATGCCAGCCGGGCGAAAGGTTGCAGCACAAAAATAGCCGCCAGTGAAAGAGACTGTAATGCAGCAGATTAAAGAGTCGTCAGGGGATTACTGCAGATTGACTACAGAGCTTGTACGATCAGTATAAAGCTAATAACTGACTTTATTGATTGTGGCGAATAACTCTCTGTAGTATGAAATATTAAAACTTCTCATCACATTTAACCTTTAAGACATGAAAAGGATTTACTGCTAATTTCATGTCTGTTGTCATTTTTTATTTGGCTCCAGTTCAGTCACACATGGAAGACTTACGTGTTGATTTTGGCCTTGAAATCGAGCACCGCTGCTATCAGTCTGGATGCAAACCTGGAGGGAAACAAACATGTTTTGGTTAAGTTTTTTTTTTTTTATTATGTAACACAGTCAGTCTGTTAGAAACACGCACAGTGAAAAATTCATCTGTAGAACAGACACAATTCATATTGAGTCAAATCTGATGGAGGTATCAAATAAATTCAAATTCAAAGTATGCTTTAAAGATTACTAATGCACAACAGAACATGTATAAACAGCATTTTTCATGGTTGTTAACTTCTCAATAAATGGAGCGTGGTTTTACAGCACTCTGAAAATATTACTTCATCCTTTAAGTAAGCACATTGAAATAGATTTTTCTAAAGTTGGGTTTGCAATAGAGTTGCAACGATTAGTCAGTTGATCGATTAGTCTATCAACAAAAAACTTTTGATAATCGAATTATCTTTTTAGTTATTTTGTAAGCAAAAATGCCAAATATTCAGTGGATGCAGCTTCTTTCTTTGGATTATGGACTTTTGATCAGACTAAACAAGACATTTGAAGACGTCAACATGGTCTCTGAGACATTTAAACAGGCATTTTTCACTATTTTCTAACATTTTATAGACAAAACAATTAATCAAGAAAATAATCAGCAGATTGATCAATAATGAAAATGATCGTTAGTTGCAGCCCATGTTAACAATGTACTGTGTGAGGGGATAGTGTTTGCTCTGCTGTGTCAGTGTTTGTGTGTATTAGTCTATATTAGTACAGTATGTGTTCACTCACACTAACTGGCTCCTCCAGTCATTATAATCTCTCCTGGGAAGAGAGATGGCCGGGTTCGAGTGCACGGGCAGCGGCTGTCTGCTCTCCAGGTACGCCAACTGCACCCACCAGTCTGAGATCTACAGGGGAGACACCACAGACACACACACACACACACACACATGCAAAGGACATATAATTACTTGAGCAGCAGAAAATAAATGTTCAGGCAAAAGGTTGTAAACTTCGTGGTTGGGACGTAACTACAGTGATGATGTAAAGAGCTCAGAAAGATGATGGTGGATTCATGAAAATTTACACATTTATTTTCTCACCAAGGAGGTTATGTCTATGGTCCTGTTCAAAATTCAAATACTAGTTAACAGATTTTAATTAAATTTGATGGAATATTCAGCCATGAGACAAGCAACAAGTTGTGTTCTGTTGCACGTCAACATCGGGCTTCTTAAAAAAAAAAAAATCACTAGTTTTTCATAGACTTACCTGAATTATAAAATGTGACACATATCCCACAGTTACAGTGGTGTGACCTTATTAAAATAATACACTATTTTAAAATAATAAATTATTTTAATAAGGTGTTGTGGAAAAATATGTCTGCAACTAAAGATAACTTTCATTATTTGTCAGTCCAAACCCCTAAAATATTCAATTTCCTGTCATAGAAGACAAAGACAACCAGGAAATTCATTGCATTTTTACTAAAAAAAAGAAATCTATGAATACTGATATACTAATCAATTAACTGACTAACCTTTTCAGCTCTAAACTGAAGAGATTGTCCAGCCTTGGCTGCGTTTTCTGAATGTTTTCAAGTTAACATGTAGAGGTGCAACAATTAGTCGATTGACAGAAGATAAATCGGCAACTATTTGATAATCAAATAAGTGTTTTAGTCACTTTTTAAGCAGAAATGACAAACATTTGCTTGTTCTAGATTCTAAATTGGGAGGATTTTATGTCTGTCTTTGTCATATATGCAATACAATACAATAAACTAATATCTTTGGGTTTTGGACTGTTGGTCGGGCAAACATTTGAGGACGTCACCTTGGGTGGTTGGGAATTATAATGAAAATTCTACACTGTTTTCTGATATTTTATAGACAAAATCAAGAAAATAATCAGCACATTAATTGATGATAAAAATAATAATTTATGGCAGCCCTATTGACGTGTTTTTTGTTGGGATAAACTTTTGAAGGCTTGATGCTTTTCAATACTTAATCACTAAAATAACCCGAAAAACACATTTAAAAACTCAAATATTTAGTGTCAGAGTTCACTTTTCTACAAGAGGTCAAGTGCAGGTGGTGTTTTACCACCCATGAATGCTCCAAACACATTCCAGCATCTCTCTCCACGCTTTAAAAAACACACCCACATCCATCTGTCACATTTCCCACAAATGACACAACAGATACAGACCCAGTTCTTGGTGTGTCTCGCTCTCTTCTCCAGCCCCTCCTGCAGATGCGTGCCGAGACCGCCCGGCCTGCCGAAATCCTGCACCATCCTGCGGGTGTGCCTGAGCTCCTCGGGGGGCAGCAGGGGCTCCAGGGCCCTCAGGTAGCCCTGCAGGGTCTCAGCCAGAGGGGGCACCGGCTGGAAGGGCACAGAGGAGAAGAAACACAGCTCCTGCCTCAACGACACCTAGAAGGAGAGAGATTTAAGTGAAATCTATTTGTTTATCGCACTATTTATTGGTAAAATTCAACTTTTTAAAGTGTAATCATAGTGTTGGTACAGTAGAGCAGCGGTTGTCAAACTTTTTCACACCAAGGACCCCTAAACTAACACAAATTAGATCACGGATCCCCATTTGATAAGATTTTGTCCCAGGATCCCCAAAAATAGTCATATTTTCTGTCATTGTGTTACTAAAATAAATGATTCCTCTTTTTGCTGAGGACTCCCTGGAGCCCCCTTAAAGACCCCTGGGGGCCCTCAGACCCGACTTTGAGAACCACTGCAATAGAGTAAACTGTTTGTCAGCACCATGCAGTGACTTCCAGGAGAGTTTGATTAAATGCCAATAAAAAAAGGAGGGCAGGACTAGGGCGTATCAGGAATAGGAAGTGTGAAAGATATGATTGTGGAAACACGATCAGCTGCTTCTTCCTCGTTTGTTATAATAACTACACTCTATGTGAGGATCCGGGCCAATATGTCAGCAGCAGTGTTGCTCCTCCAGTAAAAACACAAACACAAAACAAGACTCACCCGAGACAGCCAAGCTCTGTAGGCCCGTGGTTGAATTTTCCTCAAAATCATATTTCCTCAAATCAGAAATCCACCCTCTGTTGCATCTGAGTCAGTTCAGTTTTTTTTTTTTTAAAGCAACTTTGCTTTTGTACTCTGACAACTTCTGCACAGGCTCCACAGGGTCAGATCGTCAGACTGAAGTCCAGCCCTGCTTCTTCTGCACGGTGGATGTAGGTCCGAGTTTGAAAACATCCGCGCAAAAAAAGACTCCCTCTCGGTGTTTTTAATCCTTCACACTGCGATCATGCAAAGATTCACGTACAGAGCTGGACTGAAGCTACAAGCCTGCACACGTGTTGACGTAAACGTGTTTCCGTAAACAGCTGCGTGACCTGCGTGCAACACCGCATCTGACCACAGAGTAGCGCTGTTACACTTCCTTCTTCTTCTTCTTCTTCTTCTTCTTCTTCTTCTTCTTCTTCTTCTTCTTCTTCTTCTTCTTCTTCCTGGTATGGCTTCAAATCTCTCGTACTGTATATTTGTATTCTATTACATATATTATTTATTATAAATTTATAAAGTTGTATAAATGATTTTTTTTCCAAGTTTCAAATTTTAAAAACACAATAAAAACAGTGATTAAAAAACTACAAACACTACTTTATTTGTTTTACCTCATGGAAACTGATATCAGCAAATTTTAGTTACCTAATGAAACTGTACTCAGTAAAAATGATTTTAAAAAAATAATTAAAAGAATATTTATTTTTGTTGAATGTTTATTTCCGGTTTCAACACAAATATTTTGTCCAGTGTTATTTTACATAATTATATATTATATATTATAAATTATATAGATATTGAACAATGGCCATTTCATCGTCCTCCTAGTTTCTTCTTTTCTTCTTATAATTTCTTTGTTTTCTCCTAAATGTTTCTCTTTATTTGACTTTGCATATTGAGAAAGCACACAAAATATAAATACCTTTAAAGTTTGTGTTTATTTCATCATGGTTTTCTTAAAAAGTATTTTCTCGTGCGCTGTATTCATGTATTTACAACATTCTTACAATGTTGTAGGTATTATTTATAATGTATTATAAAATTCTATTGTTCTATTTAAATCTTGGTATAACATGCTGCTACAGTGTGGTGCAATATCCACTATATATACATATAAAGTGTCTTAAAGTGTCTTAGTACGGTGTTGGGCCACCATGTGCTGCCAGAACAGCTTCAAAGCACCTTGGCATTGATTCTACAAATCTCTACCAGGAGGGATGAACACCATTCTTCCAAAAGATATTCCCTCATTTGGTGTTTTGATGATGGTGGTGGAGCGCGCTGTCTAACACATTGGTGAAGGCCATAGAATATGATTCACACCATTTCATACTCATCAAACCATTCAGTGACCCCTCGTGGTTTTTGGATGGGGCCATTGTCATCCTGGAAGAGACCACTCCCATCAGGATAGAAATGTTTCATCATAGGATAAAGGTGATCACTCAACAACTTTGTATTGATTTGCAGTGACTCTTCCTTCTAAGGGGACAACTGGACCCAAACCATGTCAGCACAATGCCTCCCACAGCATAAAAGAGCCACTGGGTCCCCTCACTGTAAGGGTAAAGCATTCAGACCTGTACCAGTTTTTTCCTTTAATCTATCATTCATCTGTGTATATATATATATGTATTGGTCTTATGGTTCCAACCAACATTTCAAAAGAGAGTATCCCTGAGACAAAACCTCTTGATTTTGGCTGTTTCAACATCTCTTTTTAAGTGGGACTTTCTGTGTGGAAACAAAATAAGAGACAAAACAGTTTTCAGAAATATTTATTAGATTTTTTTCTCTTGAAGCCAGCTTCTTCAACCATGATAGAAAAAAAAATTGAAAAGAATTTGCACAGAATTTGCAAAATTCACATCTTTTTTTTTTTTACCAATTAAAATATTACTTTACAAACAAGATTTACTCTGTATATATATTATATTATAAATGTAATACAGCCAAAAGTCAGATAGCAGCTGTAATAAATGATGAATGATGGAATTGAAATGTTGAAATGGTGAATTGTTCATGTTCTCAACTCGTCTTCCTCTCAGAGACTTCCACATTACAAAAATAATAATACCTTTATTTTAAACCCACACACGTTAAATGAACTGTTACCAGAGTTGTCATTGTGAACAGTAAGGCTTGATTAAACCCCATAAAAAAAATGCAGACCTGTACTTCACACATTGCACCACCCCGTTCCTGCAACGTTCAATACAACACACACTGAGAGGAGGTTCTTCTGAAAGGCTTCAGACAAGAAAAATCTACTATCTAATCATCTAAATTAAAGGATAGGTTCACAGTTTTTAAAGTCTGTCTTAAAACAACAGTCAGGAGCTCAAATGAACACTGAAATAGGTTTTTCTTGCCATAATCATTCCTCCTGTTCATACTAACCATTAGAAGATACCTTCATAATGCACAATGTAAGTAATGGGGGACAAAATCTACTCCTTCTGTGCAAAAATGTATTTAAAAGTTTATCTGAAGCTAATATGAAGCTTCAGCTGCCGAAATTAGTCAATCAACATTAAAGACTTTTTAGTGCTAAAGTCCTTCTTTTTGTTACTTTACTTCCACCGCAGCTCAACGGGGAAACACCATCTGAGGAAACACAAAGGGGGAATTTGATGCTAAAAAGACAGATATTCACTTGATATGACTAATCCAGACTGCTGAGGCCTCATATAAGCTTCAGATAAACTTTTAAATGCATTTTTGCACCAAATGACTGGATTTTGTCCACCATCACTTACATTGAAAGCACATTTGAAGGGGATCTTTTAACAGCTAGTATGAACAGGAGGAATGATTACAGCGAGGAAAACCTCTTTCAGTGTTCATTTGGACACCTGACTGTTGTTTTATGACAGACTTGAAAAATTGTGAACCCGTCCTTTAACCGATCTTCATATCATCTGTGTGGGCAAATCCAGCAGGCACATGAAACCAGATGACATAAACATCACTCTTCTGTGCTCACTTACACTGAGAAAGTAAATGACATATAAGAAACTATCAAATGCATCAACTAGAAAGTAGAATCTTATCAGTCTCATTATAGTCTCTTTATATTGCATAGATAAGTGATCTTTTAGCACCCAACAGAACACACCTGCAGGTCTTTTACAATACGTACCGTAATTATACATTCACATTAGTCCCTGAAAATTAAACTAGGTGATATTTTCCCCCAGTAAACACAATTATGTCTCTTTTATTAACTGCATAAACCAAACTGTTCTGTACATTTCCTTCTGCACACTCATTCGCCCTGATACTAAATATTAAACAAAACACCACAAAGGATTACAAACACTCACTTCAACACTCCATACAGCGATTCACATGAAACAAAACATGATAATAAAAAAAATCAGATAATATTTGTTCAACAAAATGGTTGCTGATCTCGTCACATGGGAAATTTTGGCGAGGTGACTGGCTTCTACCGGGGGCCTGACTCATCTGGAAGACATAGAGACGGAGACGGAAGGTAAAAAAGGTGAATCTAGGATTTTTTTTTTAAATTTTATCTTTGAATCTAACTTCTTCTCATTCACCATCAGTGACAGTTATGGTTCTGTTTCTGTTTGATCTTGTGAATTTGACCTCATTTACATGTTTCATTGCTGCATTTGAAACCAATATTTAATGGGAACTTTAATATGTTTAGTGAGGGTGTTTTCACTTTGTTGAGCTTGCAAACACTCCTAACCTGCTAAGCACCATATAAGTCTGAAAATTGGTCAGTTTGTTCATTTAAAGCAATGGTTTCCAACCTTTTTAAGCTTATGGACGCTTAAAAAGAAGCATTGTCTAAACTTATTGAAATAATTACTAGAAACCTGAGGATTTAAAGGACAGATCTGTCTCCAAATCTGTCCTAAAACAATATTCAGATGCCCAAATGAACATTGAAACAGGATTTGCACGCTGTAATCATTCCTCCTGTTCATACTGCCCATTAGAAGATCCTCTACAGGCGTGTTTACAATGTAAGTGATGGGAGGGAGACAAAATCTACAGCCCTAATCTTGAGCAAAAATGTGTTTAAAAGTTTATCTGAAGATAATATGAAGCTTCAGCCATCTGAGTTAAGCAAATAAAGTGTGTATCTTCCACAGTTACAGTCTTTTTAGTAAATAGTCCTTTTAGTCTTTTAGATACATTCATGCACAGAAGAAGGACTGTGGATTTGTCCCCTATCACTTACATTGAAAGTACATTATGAAGGGATCTTCTAATGTCCAGTATGAACAGGAGGAATGATTACAGCAAGAAAAACATGTGTCAACGTTCATTTGGGCACCTGGCTATTGTTTTAGGACAGACTTGAAAAATTGTGAACCTATCTTTTAAAATGATCCAGTAATTCACCAGAAATAATACAAAAAGTTCAAAGAACATCAACATCCCGACCTCCGGGTTGGGAACCACTGATTTAAGGGATAAAGCTGACGTTATTCTATATTTTTCTTATTGTCAACAAATCCCATGACAAGAACAAAATTAATAATGTGTTAGTCTGACTCTCAGAACTTTAGAAAAGGCTCAGTAATTTCCTAAAACAGCTGGGAACTGTATTTTCAGCTGTGGATTTATACACGGTGAGCTATAGTCGGCATTAATTGAGCTCTATGGCACAGAGGAATAAGATAAATCGAGCTTTGGCTACCTGATAAACACTTGTTAGTACAGTCGGATCATTTTGTCACACGTTTAAAGTCTTTTCATGGGATTTGTTGGCAGTAAGAAAAATAAAGCAGCCTTATCCTTTAAAGAAAAGTTCAGGCACTCCAGCCCTCTTCTGTGCTGATATCATCATGAAAAGAAACAGAAAAAATGAAATCCAAACCCACAGAGAGTTTTGCAGACATCATGAGGAGCAAACTACCTGTTACACGTTATGTTTTTTGAGAAGGGGGTGACACTGACCCACTCTTAGACCCCGTCCCGTTCCGACCCCGACGTTCCTCGTGCTCTTGGACAACGTCGCTCCTCCCTCCACTAACGCTTCCTCCTCCTGCGCCTCCTCTGCCTGCGTTCTGTCGATCCTCCCCTGGTCATGAGGGAAGGGTGTAGACGCCAGCATGGAGGTCTCTGATGGATACTCACACACCTGCTCCAGCTGGTCCTCATCGAAACACACTTTCCCCTGTAAACATGAGGAGAGAGGTGTTATTTTGTTATTTATCTGGTCTAGTTTAACATCTTTTCTCACCTTAGTTTTTTAACCTTTTATATATATCCTTTATTTAACCAGGTAAAAGTCTCATTAAGATTAGAATCTCTTTTCTAAGAGTGACCTGACAAAGAGAGCAGCCTAAACATCAAGTTACAACAAAAACACAAACAATACAAACAGACAAATACAACTGTCACACACTACAAATGATGACCACAATATCCAATTAATATGCAATAGAAGGAGAGGGACAAAAATTCAGTTATGACGCATAAACAGGTACAATTTTCTAAAACGATTTCAGTGAGAATTGAAAGAGCAATCACATTTACCAAAAGTACTATTTTCTTGATCCTTTAAAATTGAATTAAATTCCCACATAGTAATCAGCTCTGACAATTTCAGGTCCTTCTGTACATTATTCCAGGAAGAACGTGCAGCGTATTTAAATTTAAATTCTAATTCTGGGGACCGATATCTGTATATCGTGATAATATCGTGAGAGCGCAGGCCATATTGATTTGGTTTTTACACATGTATGCACACAGATAAGGAGGAACCAGCCCAAAGAGAGAGTTATATTTAAAAGCCAACTAATGTGAAAGTCTGCAGACATACAGGGATAGACACTTATAGATAGACACAGCAAACAGAGTACGGAAGTGTACGAGATTTCCACAGCTAGTAATAAAACGTAAAGCACAGTGGTATATGGTATCCAACTTCTTTAGGCACGGGTCAGGTGTATGCATAAGTAAGTTTGGAAACAAAGTTTTTGTAATGTTTGATTTGAATGACAAGTTCTGATCAATAATAAAAACCTATGTACTTATATGTTGGGAAAATTTCATTTCAACTCCTTGAGCAGTTCTCCCTTTCTTGTCCCACGTTTTGCACATTTTGCACATTTTATGTTTAGAAGAAAGAAAAAGAGAAAGAAAAAGAGGGAAGTTTTCACTAGCAGGATTTTGATGATGAAGTTATTTTAGAGCTTTCCAGGCTTAAGACGGTTGCATTTCATAACACTAGTTGTAAAGGTTTGTATTAGAGTTCAGAGCAGTTTTGAGATACATTTTGCATATTTTGTCTTTATATTCTGCTCTATGGTGAGTAATTGATGATTACATGTAATGTGAATAGTTTATAGTAACAAACCCACGGAGATTATCACCCAACCCTACAGTTCTTTTCAGCTCTATGGAGCATTTTATCGTCTCTCAGCCCATTTCTTTTTAGGTTTCCAGCTCACAACTTTGCTGTTTTGGTTGCTCTTATCAGTCCTCATTTTATATTCAAGCCAAACTGACTGATTAATGTACCAAATTGAATTCTGCTGCAAAGATTTATTTGGTTCAAGAGACCACAGTGAGATTTTTTTCCTTCAGTGATGTGATTAGAAAACACAAAATCTTTGAATGAAATGATTAAGATTAGATAAGAACAGCATGACTGCAAGAGAAAATATGGCGTCCAAGTTTGCTGACGGACACTTGCTGTAGTGATCAAGCAATATACAAGGAACTTGAGGTGAAAAGTATCATCAAGTAAACCAGGAAAACACCTGTTTTTGCCCAGGAATGGACAAAGAAAACTAACAATTTCCCCTCTTCATCATGTGCTCACATGGTCAAATGTAAACAAAGGCTGGATGCACTGACGAGCGTTTCAGTAGATGTTCGTACACTAACAACATGGAGCTTAACGCAGCAGAAATACTCCCTCAGAAAAGATACTTACTGTCTGACCACTTCATGTAGTGACAGTTAAAGAAGTGGCTACAAGTTACAACTTCTTGTTAAGTGTTGAAAAGGAGAATGTGGCCCTGTGGTGTTTACCTCGTCTTTGCCTGGACTGACGGATGTTTGCAAGGAGTTTGTTTATTCAAAGGGCAGAGTGGTGCAAACAGGCGGACTGAATTTGACAGGAAACGGACTGATGGGTCAGTGCAGCACATCCACACTGTGTCTTATAATAACAGCAGCTCAGCTCTGAGGCCCAGACGTGTAATAAACACACCCACAGGTGCAGACATGATCTGTATGCAGCCTGGAAGACACCACACACTATGCGAGTTACTGTCGCTTCACCCTGACTGTGGCTGTCTGCAGAGGAGTGCAGATAATAGCTCTGCATTAGAGAGGCTGCGCGAATCATGCTAAGGCACAGGAGGCTAATCCTCCCTCCCTGAACCCGATTAACCCAGGCTAACACAGCGGGACGGCAGAGCCACCGGGCAAGAGACAGGAATGGAAAGAGAAGAAGAAAAAGAGACAGAAAGAGAAAGAGGGAAGTTTTCATTAGCAGGAGTTTTATGAAGTAATTTCAGAGCTTTTAAGGTTCAACACGGCTTCATTTAGTAACTAGAAGTAAAAGTTCCTATCAGAGTTCAGAGAAGTTTTGAAATATTAAGCCACAAAAGTTTTACATCCCAAATGCCAGAATCATACTTTTATAGTTGTCCAAGAAGCTAATGTCTCTGTCTTTTCAAAATTGTTTGTGGGACGGCGGTAAACGGACACAGAAACTTCTCAGGAATAGATAAATGTTAGACAGAACCTGACATTTGGTGTGAGATTTTGTTTCAAGAGTCTGAATCAAGTCAGTGGCGGGTGGCATGAATGGAGAGAACATCTAAGGTAAAAAGTATAAATACGCAGAGGAAAGGAGGAGGAGGAGGAATAAGACGAGGAGCAAGCAGGTCACCCCCCTCTGTGACATGATGGCGCAGTTCAGATGGGGGAGGGAAGGAGGCCTGACGTCAAACAGTCTGAAGGGCATCAACGTGAGAGCGACAGGTGGTCAGAGAATCACAAAGTGGTCACTCACTGCAGCTTTACGGTCATAGCTAAAGAGGGTGTTGTTTATAGACGGAGGAAGAATTACATGATCGTGGTCCTGGAAGTAAAACAAAGGATTACCTGAAGAGATTTATTTATTTATTTATATATGTAATTATATAGAAATTGATCTACAGTTTCTCTTTCACTCTTGTGTAAAAAAGTTACTGTGTGGTTGACTTTTGAAACAGATGGCACTGTAATAAAACAGCTTCTCACTTGCATCTGAGTGACATATGGCAATTTAAAAATGGATGTCACCTTGTCACTTTTTTTGTGTTGATCTGTGTCTCTCATTTGGAGGAAGTGAAGAAGTTTGAAAGAGGAAGTGAGCAAAAACATACAATGTGACAGAGAGTTTCTGTTGGACCAAATAACGCAGCCTTTAATCGCTGTTAATCCTCTCCATATGACTGTCAAAACTGTCATTTTTTCTCTTCGCCCTTCCTCTTTCCGCCTCTTTGTTGACACATCAGACCACCATCGAGCCATTCTCTCATCTCTCCGCGACACTGCCTTTCTTTCTCTTTCCATCTCACCCACGACACACACAAAGTTGGCGGCCTGCTGTACATAACACTCAGGCGTACAGTGGAAGGTCAAAAAATGTTTGCCAAGAGCGCAGTCTAACAAACCAAACCCCTGCTAGGAAACAGCCAAGAAGATACAAAGAGAGATTTGTCTGAGAGGCAGCGAGGGCTGACTCAACAAAAATGGCAAAATTGGTGCGAGGGAACAAGGAAGCAGTCTGCAGTGTCTGACTGTGTGTGGACAGATTCACCACCAATTTGGCAACTCTTACTTAGTAAAAAAAAAAAAGAATAAAAAAGAATGCTACACTTTTAATAGGCAATCAGATGACGCGAGACATAAATACAGTCAGATTTATATTCACAGGATGTTGTAATAAAGGACAGACAAAGTGTGTTTCTGCTCTGCTGAACAGCTTTGTCATCCAATTTTTCCCCTTATTACATAAGAGCTCATCTCCCACTCATTCTCAGAAAAGAAACTAGACCCAGTAAAAGTTAAAACCAGCAAACTGAACTGTCAACTGAAATATCAAGTTTGACTCCAGAGAGATTCAGTTGCGTTGAGCCTACACTGCTTAGACTGAACTACTGTAAATACCAGTGTGGTCTTGCATGCATTCACACAGACAAGCAGTTGATGTTTGGCAGGCAGACAAAATGGTAAAAAAAAAAAAAAAAGAGGGAGGGAGGAAAGGGGCTGGTTGCCTCTCATTGTGGTTTCCTACTCAACTTTTCTGTCTCCACTGAAGCCTGCAATATTACCGTTGACTGTCTCTTTCTGGAGAAGCTTTAAAAAAACCCAAAGGGGTAATAACAAAGCAACAAGCAGTTTGTTTCCACTGTCTTTTTGTGGGTTTTTTGTGGCTCTTTCTTAAAAAAATAAACCATAAACATCCGGGGATATGTCATCAATGCTACTGGCCACAAATGGTTGGTTAAAATATGTGAAGTGAGATCATTATCAAAGGCTAAAAGTCAAAAGTCTGTGCTGAACTAGATCGCTGAAGCAAATGGCAAAGCAGATCACTCCAGGATATTATGGCTGAGAATCAAGATGTCGTTCTTGATAAGGCTTTAACTGGCTTAGGTCTGTCTCTGTGATCGTGCTTCTCAATCAAAAGGGATGTTCTCCCAGTGAAAGGGGATTCTGCTTGACGACGAGAGACCATCAGGTGACTCAAGGTGATCCCCACACCCCCCCCGCGCTCATGACACAGTTTTAGACTATCTCTCTGAAACCAGACTCACTTTCATCTCCATTCTGAAAAAAATGTTCCAGTTTGACCTTTTAAGATTGTTTCCTGTCTGCTTTTTGGTGCCATTGTTTGTAGGGTTAAAAGACCAATTTTGCTTATATTTATCTGCTTATGTGAAACACATATTACAAAAACTGTGATTTAACAGCTTGTCATGTAAAGCATGTTTCTACTCACCCTTTTCGGGGTCCCTTTGTTCTTGACCAGACAAGATTTTTCCAGATTCTGATATCCACCAATCACCACAATGTCCTCCACTGTTGGGTACCTCTTCTTCGCCGGCTCAGCCACAGTGGAGGCCGTCTGGGCCTGCTGCTGTGGTGTTTTTGAGGTTGTGGACCCAGTTGTAGATCCTGCCACTCTTCCTCCTCCTCCTCCTACTCCTCCTCCCCCTCCAGCAGGCTTTTTTGGGGTGATTGTAATGGTGGCACCTCTCCTCACTTGTCCACCAGAGGCACTCCTGATGGAGAAGAGCGTGGGTGATGGTGTGGGAGATGGAGAGACACTGGGAGACGGGGCGGGAGACGGAGAGCACGGGGAGGAGGCAGGAGTTGGGGCGCAATTGGAGGGTTTCAGAGAAATGTCCGGGGATTGGCTCCTGACGATTGAGGGATTGATGGTGATAGTTTGGTTAGATAGTTTGAGCTGAGACGTTGGAGAACAAACGTGCTGCGGAGACACTTTGGGGTTCGTTTCTGATGTTTCTTGATCCTTCTTCTGGATCTTGACATCGTCCTTTACCTGGTGCTTCAACGCTGCTCTGGGGCTTTGCTGCCCCTTTGTCTCTCTGTCCTTATGAGGAGTTTTTGGCGATGTAGAAGCAACATGATGAGACTTCAATGCCTCCTGCTCTTTCAGCTGAAACTGCTCTATCTGACGTTGTATCTTCTGAACCCCACAAATGTCTTCACCTGAGAGTCCTTTGCTATCCCCCTGTTGTGCGTTTGATATGAGGGGCTTCACTTTAACACGGTGCACTGATGGCATGTCGACAGGCTTTTCCCTAAGACACAAGCCTGACCTCGAACCTACCGTTTCCAAGTTGTAGATCCGG
The DNA here is from genome assembly GCF_914725855.1 of Thunnus albacares. NCBI lineage: Eukaryota > Metazoa > Chordata > Actinopteri > Scombriformes > Scombridae > Thunnus > Thunnus albacares. The sequence goes on along the minus strand of NC_058124.1, from coordinate 19,229,077 downwards.
CTCATGGCTGCGAGAGAGTTGGGATGCGGTGGCGAAGGGGCAAGAGATTGTGCAGGATCAACAGGTGATGTATATTCCTCCTCTTCTTCCTCTGAGAGCTCCCTTTCCTCCTCCTCACTATCTTCTTCTCTGCTCTCGTGTTGGCTCCTGTGGTGCCTCAGCTGGTCCTCCTCATGTTCCAGGGGGTCATCTTCATCCTCAGATGTTTGGAACCTGTCAGAGGTAACTTCGGCAGCAGCAGTGGCGAAGCTGCTTGTTACTTCCTCTCCTCTGACGCCTTGTGAGTGTGGGACAGAAACAGGAAGCTGAGGGCAGGTTTTCAACATGCTGACTTCCTGCGTGACGTCAAAAGCAGTCACGGATGTCTGTGCTGCTGTGTCTTCCTGTCCCTCTGTTTCAACCATCCTCTTTCGCTTATGAGCTGCAGCTTCCCACTCTATTTCAGTTCCCTCATCTTCATACCTGTCCCCTGCTGCCTGAGCATCAGTGATCTCTGTGCCTTCACTCCCATCCCCATCCTGTGCCTCTCTTTGTCTCAGCCTCTCCAGCTCTCTTTGTCTGATTTTCTCTCGTAGGGACTCGATGCGGCTCAAGGGCTTTCCGATTCTCCAGCTATCCCTCCTCTCCACCCCTCGCCCTCCTTCCCAGTCTTGCCCGTCTTCGCTTTGACCGGCGATCTGTCTTTTCTCCGACATTTCCTCTCCAACGTAAAACACAGCCCTGGGGATTTGAATCTCCAGTGGACCTGGAGGGATCCCCATTGGGGCGATCTTTTTTGGAGATCTAGGGGTGATGTCATGAAGGAGGTTCTCGCTGTAAGCCTGTCCCTCCTGTTTACTCTCTTTAGTTATTTCATAAGCAGCCCCGTAAGCCCTTTCTCTTTTCTCGTTGCTATAAACAGTTGTATCTCCTATTTTTTCTATTTTACTGATAAGATCCTCTGTGTGCTGGGACAAAACTGAATGAATTTGGTGAGGTCCTGGTGGCCCTGTACCCCTCCATTCTGACCCTTTCTCTGCTACTTGGCAGAGTAGACTAGAGCACTCCGTGAAAGCCGATGCATGTCTGTTGTGACTCTCAGCAGTGTCACACGAAATGGCTGGCTCTGCCGATGTATCTTTGACATAATTCTGCAGAGTTTCTGCTGGGATTGTGCTTTCTAATGCCTCGGACACCTTTTTGTCACAAACTTCTGCCTCAATCTGTCCTGCGTCTGAGTCTTTCTCTACATTCACCTCCTTTTCCAAGCTCAATCTCTTGACCTCTCTTTCCGCTGTTCTGGCTTTCCCATCCTGTCTGATCGGTACTCTTCTAGCAAATGAGATTCCTTCTGTGTTTTTAACGGATGCCACCGTGAACCCCTCATCTCCATCTGCATCAATTGCCTTCTCTGCGGCCCTCTTGTCAACAGGCTCTACTTTCTTAACTTCGTTCCTGTGTTGGATGCATGTTTCTGCCTTGGCATCCTCATTTTTTAAGTGTCCATCTCTTTGCTTTCCAAACCTGTCTTTATCTAAAAGCCGTGAATACCCTAGTTTGAGCTTTGCTGTCGTTTCCTTCTTTAAGCCTGCTATATCCACCCACGGTGCCACTCTCTTGTCTGAATGTATCCTCTCACGCGTTTTCCTCTCATAATACCCATCTTCATCTAAACCATTCTCCTTCGCACTGATGACTCGATCTGAGAAGCTAAATGAGCGTTTCGGCAAACCTTTCATCAGCATATTCCTCCTGTCTGCCCTCCTCTCCTCAGATTGTTGGTCATTGTGATCTGAATATTTTCTCCTCCCAGGCCTGAGGAAGTTGTCTGAACTTTTGGATCGAGATGGAGGCTTTGGGTGTTCTCCGAATTTACTCAGCAGCTGGCTGACCCTCCCTCCTCTTTCAACAAACACGTTATCATCCAAGCTGTCCTTCCTGTCATCTTTAATGACCGTCGCCTGGCCACATGGTCTCTCTTTCTCCTTTGCAGTCTCTTTCTCTTTTTCTCTCAGCCAGGACATGTCTGTCTTGAGATCCCTGCCCATACTCTCCCTCCTTCCATCCATTGTGCTCTTCATCTCTCCATCCTCTCTCCCTCCTCCTCCTCCTCCTCCTCCTCCTCCTCCTCCTCCTCCTGGATTCCTCTCTTCAGAGCTTGCTAAGGGCTTTATGATCAGAACCTCAGAGGCTCGGATCTCTGTGACACTCCCTCCTCCGGCCAGGATCTCCCTCAGGTCCATCTTCATCCCTCTCTTCTCCTGTTGGTCTTCTTCAGGTCTCTCCCTCTCCGCCTCCCTCCATCTACCCCTTCTCTCATCGCTGCCTTTCCTGTCCTGTTCGATGATGATGATATTGTCGGCCCGGATGGTTCGAAGACAAGGGACAATGGGAGAGAATGGCCTAGGTGGCTCTGTTTCTTTTTCCTCTTCGTCTTTTCTTACTTTCAGGAATTCCCTCTCCTTGGCTGCATCTTTAACCGACTCTTTCCATGGGCCTTTTTCTTTTTCCCAAGCCTCCTTGTTATTCTCTCTGTCTCTTCCTTGACTCCTGTCTCTGCTCCTCTCTCGCCCTTCACTCAAATCTCTAAACCTCTCTATTTTCAGCTCTATGTCTCTTCCTCTTCCAGACTCCCCATCTTCACCCCTGGGGTTTGGTTTGTCTTTCTCTTTTTCCTTTACATCCACCTCATTCCCTCTCTCCTGATAAGCCACGTCAGCACCCTTCCTCCACACACTTTGTATGCGAATAAATGGGTTTTCATGGAATGGAACTAAAGTCTCCACAGACACCTGACTCGCTAGTTTAGGTTCTGCATCGAGCCATAGCCCTGGATCTGGACTGAGTGACGGTTCGCTTCCCAAATTGACCGTTATAGAGCTGTCTGTGTCACTCAGAGCATCAGAGGGAGATCTGACATCCACCGGCAGGAGACAGACATCTTTCTCCTTCTCTCTGTCACCAAAACTCTCCTGCTTTGCCTTCCTCCGCTGGATGATCCCTCGTTTCCAGGCGGGCATGCTGGCAAGCTTCTCCTCCTCCTCTTTTTCTCTCCTCTCTCGCTCCTCCTCCTCTCTCCTCTTTTTCTCCAGCAGGAGTTGCTTCCATTCCGGCAGAGAGGACACAGACATAACAGACAAGATGCAAGTTTTTGGAAAAGATGGTCAGCGTTCCTCTTTATAGCCTCTGGGACAAGTCTGCAAAAAAAAAAAAACGATGAAATAAAATCACATCTCTCTCACAACCATGTTTAAAAGAGATGCACATTATCAAATTTGGACTTTTGGCACATAATACAGTTACAAATCTTTTACTACAAACTGCACACTCACAAACTCACAAGTGAGTGTAATGTGGTATTTTCAACATTTAATAACACATAGCAAAGTGTAAATCAATGCACAAACAAAGCAGGACAACTTTTGTAAATAGCAGGCTGCAGACCTACCTGTTGCATTGTGTCAAACTTTCATCTTTTAGACAAAACAATATCATAAAATTAACTTGCAGCACATAATGCACACATAATAGACAACCACTTTATGTTTTAGTACAATATTTAAAACGAAAATGTCAAACCAAACTCACCAAAACTCCGGTTTTTGCATAAATATTATTGTATCCACATCGACTTTACAGGTGACATCTCCACAGGAACGACTGTGCGTCTTGGCTGTGCGTAATGCGCTCCACTCTTCGTAGGAAAATCTCCTGTGCCAGAAACCAACAGATTAATATATATACTGTCAAAACAGAGGGTTTAAAAACGTTGTAGGACCCAGTCAAATCACCCCACGACCTGACTGTGCAGCAGAGCATGAAAACACCTCCGTCGTCACTATAGTAAATATTTCCAGCCTCGGAGCCGCAGGACTGTAATCCGATAATTACATTAAATTCCGTCAGGAGAGTTTAGTGCCACACACCATATTGTCAGACCTAAGAAAAGGCGTTTAGAGAGCATTGCCGTCTGCCCGTGCACCAACCCACCCCCCCTTCCTCGTCTCTTCCCTCTGTCCTGCAGAGCTAATTGGAAAAGATGTGGAGGTGGAGGGGGGGTGCGGCTGTTAAACGGGCTGTGGTGTCAGCAGGGCAGAGCGCAGAGCTGCGAGAGTTTACCTGAGACAGGGATGGCATACGTAATGTCCCTCCTGTGGTGCGTTTTTAAAACTACTTTACAATTATTACTTTTTTCATGCCAAGACTTCCCTCCTGCGTCTGATCTACCCAGGGTTTGGGAGCTTATTTCAACAATACGAGATCAAAACAACTTGACTTTATGCACCTGTAACCTGAAAATGATCTCCAAAAATGCCAACATGTACTCATAATCCTACCAGAATGAATAAAGTCTCTGAATATAGACAATAATTCGGATCTTCTTACATTTGGCCGCAGCTCTGGTGCTCGATTTGGTAAACTTCTCTGATTATAACGTTTCCAAACAGGAGGCTGTGATCATCTTCATAACAATGAAAAGTATAATTTTCAGCAAATACAGTATATTTTAGTTTTAACGTATCTGAAATAATGACTAATAAGCCAATTTCAGAGACGCAGTTTATCTATTCTTAGGATTTAAAGGGGTAATCCAGCAATTTAGTATTGCACTTCCATAAAGTGCAGGACTAATTCCAATAATGCAACCTTACAGCCTCTTTCATTAGATCCTTTAGCATCAGGGTTATTTTCTCAGACTTAAAGAAGTTAATGACATTAAACATCTTCACATTTTCACCGGCTGAGTTGAACTTCTTGTAATGAGTAAATTGGTGGAGTGCCCCTTTAAGTAACTCTTTTTTTTCTTCTTCTTCTTTTTTGATTCCGCAGAATAGGGAGAAATTAGGAAGGCACTACAGTTATTTCTTCCACTGTATACTCTATTTTTCCAATATTCCTCTTGTTTTTGCCAGCCCGAGCCAATCTGTCTGTAATTTCCACACTACTCCTCAGCCTCTCAAGTCTAATTCAGAAATCTAACTACATTTTAATGACCAGGAGTGTGAAATTAATATTTTTTCTTGTTGAAGTTTTAATTAATATCTTTATGTGTTTTCCTCCTATGTCCATCTGAGCATAACAAATCAAATTGACAAAGATTTTTGTCATGTTTTCAGTATATCTCTGTGGACTTTTTTTCCTAGAGAGCGAATAACTCACCAGTAAACAAATGAAAAGTTTATATAGAAGAGTGCAAATAAACCAAAAACAGCTTCTATAAACTGGTGTAACTTGGCCCTTAGAAATAAATGAAAGACCTAATAAGAAGACCACACCACACCTACAGTGTACAGTTTATTATATTTATTTAACACAGTCTTGAAAATACTGAAAATTATTAGTCATTACAGTGAGGCCACAATGCAGACACGGAAAAAAAAATAGCCTACAATAGATATACAGTAGAACAGAAGATTACAGTACTTTGAATTTAAGAATTAATGACATATTTCATAAAATACTGGTGACTCTGCTAATAAGCAGTTAATTTAAGACATGAGTTACTTAGATTATCAAGTAAAATGAAAAAGGTTAAGGTATGAAATACCAAACCCATGCAGTTTGTTCAGATTCAAGTGGATTGCGGTTAGTTTTACATTACTGTCAATGCGCCCACAACCTTAGCAAGTGAGGAGTACATTCATAATCTCAGAAAAGCCACGAGATTTGTTTTCATTATAGCTGCAAATCATGAAAAACAAAGCTGCATGTTTGTGCTTTAGCCAGTGCGAAATCTCAGTATGACATTCTTTTTCGAGGATAATTAAATATGAAGTCAGTGTGCAGAGAAATACAGTGTTTTGTACTTACAGTTGGCACATGGATTGTAAAAGCCAGTAAAAAAATATACTCTGTGATAAAAACACATTCAGTGTAGTTACAAAATAATATACTGTATATTTGGAGAGTTTCATTCCAAAAATTCTGCGCATGGCGTCCCACTTTGAACAAATCTTTCTTCCTAAATTCAATCAGAAGATAAGAGATATACTCAAAAATGTAGCGTTACGTTAGTACAGGTGTTAAGTTCACTCTAAATATTAACACACAGGACTTCTGCAAGTTAAAATTTAAAAATCTTTAGGACCTTTGTAATACCACACAGAATACAGAATGCAATTTAATACCCGTTTCACGATCACACCGTCCAAAGTATGAAAGTATGATGGAAGGGACGATATGGTCTATAATTATTTATTATTATCATATCATATTTTTTCAGTACCTCGTTGCAGTATATAATTTAATACAATTAGTTAAATTAATGTGACCAGAAGCGTCAGAAAAAGGATAGATGGATTCATTATTATTTTACTAATAATAACTATTTTAGTTCATTTAAATTCATAAACATAGTTTATAGATGTATAACATCACCTGAAAGCCCGCAATCAGAAAAAAAAAAAAAAATTATAACCAACATTACTGCCTACGGCAGGCAAGATAAAATATTCAAGACATTTGTGAATTAAATTTAAGATGTTTTAATACCATCTAAGGCCGTTTTGGAGGAAACTAAATTAGAGCTGCGACAAGGATTATTTTCATTATCGATTAATTATTGTCTTGATTTAGTTGTTTGATCTATAAAATGTAAGAAAATTGTAAAACATGCCAATTATTGTTACCCAGAACCCAAGATGTAGCCTAAAATGTTTTGTTTTGTCCCGACCAACAGTCCACAACCCAAAGATTTAAAGTTTACTATCATTGATGAGTCAAGAAACCAGAAAATATTCACATTTAAGAAGCTGGAACCAGAAAATTTCAGCATTTTTTTCTTAAAAATTACTCAAAATTAGTTGCAGATTAATTTTCTGTCAATCAGCTAAATGGTTTAGTCGACTTATTGTTGCAGCTATAAACTAAATTCAAAGCTTTTCAATATTTTCAAGACCTGCAGAAACCCTGTAACAGTTAACACAACCCTACAGCAACAGACATACATTTATCAGTAAAGGAGGTGTCCGTGTTTTCCGAGGGTTGGAATAAAATCTCATTTTGGAACGAAACTCTCCTTTTCTGAAACCACATATGCAGTGAAAAGAATATTTAAGAATTACAGTGTCAAGTTGCAGATAGTTCAGTTTGATTGTGGTCGTGCGTCATTCGCAGAAATGACCAGAGCTTGTTTGTTTGTTCTTATTCAGCACAGCAGATATCAGGCTCACGGAGGATCACAGAGGCTCTCTTGAGTGCAGATTAACAGTCAGTTGTTGAACAGTATTTCTGGTTGATATTAAGGCAGCAGTCAGCTTCATGTCACAGCAGTAAGAAAAGTTTCACTTCACTTTTCTTTGTGGTTGCTCTTGTCCTGGTCGCTGGCGTCGGCGCTGCCCCGTTGTGGCTCTGCAAAGATCTGCATCTTGCTGTTAAGCTGGACGCACAGGTAGGCTAAATCCTGTTTGTCCAGTGAGTGTGCCAGGGCCAGGTAGGTCGACAGAGTCAGCGCCAGCAGGAGCCGGTCCAGAGACAAAGCCGGCAGCAGCCACAGCACAACGCCCAGCTCCAGACACACCGGGTGGCGGAGGTGAGACAGGAGGCGCTGGGCACGAGGTGACTTGTAAGATAAGGGGTCCCCCAAACCAAGACACTCATAATACACCTGAGAGAGAAGGAGGAAAGGGAGTGAGAGACAGTATGAGAGGGAGGGAGGGGACAGAGAGGCGAATTAGGTTAAGCAGCATCACCAACAATGAGTCAATCTATTTACGTAACATTTTTAGATGTTTTCATATCCCTATCATGGATTACACAGTCCTCGTTACGCACAAGTTCCTGTTTAGGCAGCAAATCAAAATGAGGATATTAATACTAGATGTGGGTGTGAATTGCGGAATTAGATGTTGAATTAACTGGGTTGTTGATCCTCTTGAGGTTCTCATCTGAACCCAAAGCGATTTGTGTTTGGGGTTAGAAGTTCAAATCTGACAGCTGCCCACGCTAAAAAAAAAAATCGTGTTTCCTGAAGCAGAGACGGGCAGTAATTCTAATCACAACTCCATATGTGGCCAGAAATGTCTTTTGATACATTTCACATTGCTCATTTTATGCATTTTATAGGGCAAAATGTCAGAATTACATGTGAAAGTTCATCTTCCTTGAATTTTTATTACTAACTACTGTGGAACAAGCTGTATGAAATTCATGAAATAAAGATCAGGCTCAGTGTTGTGGGTTGATTTTCACTTTCAGATATTTTAAGTTTTAACTAAGACTACGTCTACATTAAGCCATCTAATTTTTAAAACACTGGTTTTTGTGTGAAAACGTCTTGGTTCCTCATTAGCGTTTCGAGATTGTTTTCATAGAAACCGCTGACTCTAACACACAATGAAACACAAAAATAAAATAACTGTGCACCACAACCAACATCTAGTAAAGAGTAGGACAGACAGCCTTGCTGACAAACTGTTATTTTATGAATGTGATATCGTCTGACAAAATTAACATAAATACAGGTTAATGACATCAGCTGTGTGATCGACTATACTGACATTTAAAATGAGTGATCACAGAGAAAGTTACAGACTATAGAGTTGCTTCCACACAGCCCTCCGAACAGTCCCTTCCTGCCATCTGTGATCACCTAGTATACATCTTTTTTTCTTTTTTGTTGTCAGACAACAGAATGAGCATGAAATAGTCACTTAGTCACAGCTCATAGATACTACGTTACTCAGCAGTCATTCTCAACCTGCTGCACTGTGGTGATAATATCAGTATTTAATAAAAAAAAAATCTACATAAATACAGGTTAACGTGTGTTCGACTACACTGACATTTAAAATTAGTGATCACAGAAAAGGCTTACGTCAGTTTTTGTCATCAAGCCCGTATTTTAAGATTTATGCACTCTGGAGACTGTTTTGGAAAAGCTTTGGTTTTGGTTGAGGAAAAACGCTCTTTTAGTTTGCACAGAGGGCTGAAACAGCAGAGAGAAAAATATGCGTGACAAATGTGTTCTGAGAAGACAGATTATACTGCAGAATGTTTGAGCTGCAAAATTGTCTTTTCACTTATTCTTTATTGTTCAAAATAAGGGGGTTCAGTGGTCTAGTGTTTAAGATCTATACCATGAACTGTAATTATAACAACCCTGGTTCAGTTTCACCTGGGGACCTTCATTGTACATTATTCCTCCTCTCTCTTTTTTCTCCTGTCATCTTTCATCTGTTTACTGTCATATAAAGCCAAAAATGCCCAAGAATATTACTAATTGCCGAAATTGAATAGTGATAAATGATATTATTTTTTAATGAGTTGAGTTACCTGCTTGATGCCCAGCAGTTCTGGGTAATCAAAGATCATGAGGATGCTGCAGATGATGGCCCAGCAGAGGAAGTGCACAGTGAAGCAGAGCAGAGGGAACCAGATACTCCAGGGTGCATGACGCACTGACCACAGACAGGGGGCGCCAGTCACCGGCTGCCAGTAACGCATCAAGATCTAACGGAAAAAAATGCCACAGAGAGATTAATACATGACGGTTAAAGGAAAAGTTTGACGTTTTGTGTTATACTTTTGTTTGCTTTCTGGAGAAGAGTTAGATGAGAAAATATTTACCACTTTCACATGTGTCCGTTAAATATGAGGCTATACAGCCAGCAGCCAGTTAGCTTAGCTTAGCACAAAGAATGGAAACAGGGGGAAACAGCTAGCCTGGCTCTGTCTGTTACAAAACCTGCCTACCAGCACCTCTAAAACTCACAAATTAATACATTAAATCTTGTGGGTTTAATTTGCACCAATCTGAAGTGTAAAACCATCAATTTTGCTGTTTTTAGTAGGGGAATATGGTGTCTCTGCTGGTTGTCTGGCAACTGCTCAGAGCCATAAAAATAATCAGACAGGGAAATAACCCCCTGAAAAATGGCTAATTGTCGTATTAAACAAACAAGATGTAACATGTTCATTTGTGAGCTTTTGGGGTGCTGCTGAGGTGGATTTTGATGTATTTTACCCCGGTTTTCAGTCTTTATGCTGAGCTACGCATGCTGGATATGACTTCATATTTAGCCAACAGACAGACATGAAAGTGTTATCAATTTTCTTACCTATTCCTCTGTCAGAAAGCAAAGATATAAAGTATATTGCCCAAAAAACTGTTAACTATTTAAGAGAATCAAACTGTATCATAAATTCCAAAACATGTCAAATTGTTTTAGTGTGAAAAACTATTTCCAATAAAGGAACTATGTAAAAAAAATCATATATATCGATAATTATTTATTACACTGTAATTGCAACTAATGACTCACAGTGAATTATTGCTATAAAAGCATAATTTTCCATACTTTGAGTGTGTGTGTTGTTGTACCTGGAGAGCCAGCGCAGTGGTGAAGCAGTACACCGTCCTGTTCAGGGCTCCCAGCACTGACTGGCAGGCCTGTTTGACAGGCGACCAGGCGAGCAGACTGTGCTGCGCGGTGAAGAGAGCCAGCAGTCCGAGATCCACCACCAGAGACTTCAGTACAGAGCTGTCCCGCAGGGCCACTGACCACGGTATGGAGTCTTAGATGTGCAATGTGAACAAACAGAGAAAGGTCACATCAAATTCTGATCACCAGTTATATCTGGGGTTTAAATATTGTCATGAATTACTTTTATATTGAGTATTAAATCCTGTTACATTAAGTGAATTTACATAAAACGACCTGTTTAGTTAGATTAGTTAATTTCAATATGCATCTTTTTTAACACACTGCATCCTTAACAATGTAAAGTCATGGCCCTAATAATACACAGTTATCCATAAAGGCATTATGAACATACAAGTACTGTTCACAATTATAACTAGATTAAGAGTCACAGCAACTTGAATATTACACTTTTTATCACAGGAAAACACCCAACTGACCACTGTAATCAGTGTCAGGAAAAAGAGACAGTGGCGCACGCCCTGATTTCATGCAGGAAGCATGAAGAGGAAAGAAAGGCGAGGTTTACAGGGCTACAGAGGCTCTGACAAGTGGAGGTCAGGGTTAAAGATCTGCTTGAGTGTGGAGGGAAAAAAACTGACAATTAGATTTTTGAGAGTAACTGGACTAATTAAAAGAGTGTAATAGATATGGACAACAGTGAATGATTAAATCAAGATGGAGGCGGTAATGCAACTTAAAGGATGCCAACTGCCATAAAAACCCACAGAAGAAGAAGAAGAAGGTACTGTTTGCAAGCACTCATGCATTAAACATGCCCAAGCAATACATGACACAAACTCAGGACACTAAATGACACATCATGGACCCATTTTACTGTTAAACAAGCAAATAAAGAATGCATGTAGGCGTCTTTATCATTGTCATTGTGTCAAGTGTTTTTTCTGCTATCCAGGGTTCCCATACCTTCTTAAACATCAAATTCAAGGACTTTTTAAGTTCCTTAAAAAGACTTGCCCATGCCCAATTCCCTCAAATTCAAGGACCCGACACGGCATAGTTTGAGACACGGATCAAGATTAATTACTGTTACGACACAGAATTTTTATAATGAGAACTAGCAGGCTTTATAGAAGCTCACATACTATGTGGCCTCTTGCTTTCTCTAACACAGCACAGCTAAACGATATTATATTCTTGCACAAAACATATAAATTCAAGCACTTTCAATGACCCATGTCTATTACTGTCTGCTTTCAAATACTTTCAAGGCCTTGATTTTTTTTTTTTTTTATCTCAAACTCACAAACTTTCAAGGATTTCAAGGGCCTGTGGGAACCCAGGGTATCTAAATATTTCAAATTCACAACAAAGCTGTGACGCCGCACAGACTCATATAAAATCGACACTATTAAAAAAACAGCATAACAGATAAAAGTCGGCTCTCACAAATATATAAAAACAAAAGTCGTATCGCCCAACGTGGGGCTCGAACCCACGACCCTGAGATTAAGAGTCTCATGCTCTACCGACTGAGCTAGCCGGGCGCTGCCACCTTGTGGCGTCTGACTGCTATATCAACTGATTTCTACTAATGAGTGAGTACATTCATAAATTATATGTTCATAAAACTGACACGCTCGCTCAGCCAGTTAACGTATATTGGGTTTTTTTTTGCTCATTATAAACCATAATTTCATTTTTGTTATAAAAACCTCCCATGATGCAGTTTCTTGACACTTGCAGTAGTAACGACTGAAGCCGTGCAGCCGCCTCTTATTAAAACTCCTGCACCACCAAACTTATTCTGGAAACCTGCCAGAAGCGGTCACGGAAGCTTACCTTGACACAGTATCGTCTCCCCGGTGATGTTGTGGTAAATGGCTCGAAATGATATGAACCGAATGAAGTCTGCACCGGATATGAAAACAAATGCAAAGTTTAGCAGAGACACGGTGGCGAAAACCCAGCCACGTAACGTTACCGTCACTGACGCCATTTCAATCAGTGTTTTATCTTCATTTGGCAACTTCCACTGTAGTTTCTTCCGGGAGCGGAGTTTGTGGTCTTACTGATTATTAACACACGGTGTCGCTGCTGTGCGACACAACATATCAACACAAATATCGGCACAAATATCGAAATTTTGTGTTAAATTAAGTGGGGAGGGGGGGTCATTTTGAGGAGCAATAGTGGAAGAATTGATTGAAATCTTAAGATAACAATACCTTCATGTAAAAATAATCCATAGCAGGTAAAAGTCCTGCAAGTGCAGATTTATTATCAGTAAAAATGTAATTTACACATAAAAGAGTAAAAGTGCATTGCAGAATGGATCCTTTCAGAGTATTATACAATATTATTGGATTATTGTTATTAATGTATCAATATATTAAATGGGTACGGGTACTGATTCAGTATTTCGCTTCCAAAAAGTTTAGGGTTTTGTCAGAGATATGTTTATTTATTTATTTATTTGTTTATTTGATAGGGACAAGAGAGCACATCAATGAACATCACTATAAAACACAAGATGTAAACATGCCAGAATCAGCAAAAAATGCTAATTAAAAATCTGTTGTCCCTAGGCAGGTAACAAAAACATAAACAGTTTAAGTGACAACATGCACAAGAAGAAAATGACAAATCACATTGTACAGATGTCTGGTTAAAAGTGATCACGGTTCTGGTTTGCCTTGAGCCATTGTTTGAGATGAGTCTTAAAGGTGGGGTATTTGGGGCACTCCCTTATTGCAAATGGTAGGTCATCCTCATATGCACTTCCCTTTACTGACAGTGCAGTTTGTCCAAATGAGGTGCGTCTATATGGCACCCAACATTCCCCTCTAGTGGTGGCCCTGCTGTCATTGCCACTGTCAGCCCTCTGTTTAATGAATTCATGTAAAACTGATTCAGCAAAAGGCAGAGATATCCAGACTTTTAGTCCACAGAGCTCCAAAAATGCTGGACCCTACATTTCCTCTAATGTAACCAGCATATTTTCATGAGATCATCACTGACTGAAAAATGTTTTTAAGGTCCATTCCTGCAGTTTGTAAGACAGACTTTCTGTTATAACTTTGTTGTCTAGAAAGCCCAAAATCATCAGGGTTATATTCTCAGATAAAGCTCCTCCAGGTCCTTCAACTGTCTTAAACAGGACAAGTAGTTCTCTGCATCACTAATGAACTTTATGTGTCAAATCGGTGGAGATCCACTTTGATGTTGTACTGTAGCTGGTTGACAATTACAATTTGTTTTACAATTTATGTACTGATGGATAATAACAGATCATATGTTTTGAATGTAAAATCTTAATCTGCAAAGTAACCATGTTTAGATGTCAAATAAATGCAGTGGAGTAAAAAGTACAATATTAGAAGTATATAGAAGCACAAGTTAGCAGAAAATACTCAAGTCAGTACTGCTCAAAATTGTACTCAAGTAAAATACTTGAAGAAATGTGCTTGGTTACTTAACACCACTGTTCAGGGGACATTAGAAAGGCTTTCATTTGCATCTGCTATAAGTCAGTGCAATGTGAGACTCTATAAACAACATTTTCGTCTTTTGTTTCCATGCTGAAAACATAGAAAGACAACAAAATAGAAGTCTTAGGCACTAAAGCTTGCAATATACATAGTATAATCTTAACCTTAATCTGACATTGCTAATTTTAATAAATTTTCATCAGCACATACAGGCCATTAAAGTAACAAGAAATATAAATATACAATATTTGGATCAGTTTTGAGTAACTTTATTACAGACAAGAGATTGTGCAAAATTCTACAGTTACAAACTTAAAAAAAACACTCTCTTCATTCACAAAACAAGGGGAAACAAGGTCAACACAAACACACAGTGATGTCAACTTTCTCCTGTCTTCAGATGAGGTTAACGTCACTTCCGTAACACTCTGCATGGTAATTTCTGTTAAATGATACCACTCGAATAGACTCTGTACAGCCCTGAAACAAAGGAGGAAAATTGTTACAGTATTTCTACAGAGAGGTAACAAATTTATCACATTTACTGTACTTGCCATTAATGAACAATTTCAAAATGTGACAAACAAACACATATATTTATTTACAGTCGCTTTAGTTGAGGCTCACCTCAGTTGGCAGTATCGGCATCCTGCAGGCAGCACAGCGGGGGGCCTGGACCCTGAAACAGAAAGTCACAGGACTCAGCAGTGACGTCACTCTGGGTGTGACTTATCTGATGTGTAGCCTGTAGGGCAGGGTTTGGTTTACTCATTTGTCCGGGGGTGTGAAATAAAGGGCTTGGCCCTGTTGTTGTAATCGCACAAGTCCTGTCATAAGAAACTCACTTGTGATAGTCGCTGACACAGTAAATCCGGCTGTCTGTGTCTACAGTGAAGGGCAGACCCTCCAGGCTCTGTCTGCAGATGACACAGCGAAAACAGGACGGGTGGTAGGACTTCCCATGAGCTTGCAGGACCTGATGGTGCACACAAACCCCTAATAAGACCTACAAACACCATAGATGCACACGTATTTAACTGAATATTTACTCACCATGTCCTTGATTAGATACCCACAGCTGATACACACTTCTGGGGATGGATGAACTCCTGAGTACTACATTAAACAATTCAATTAATAAATATCTGATAGATTGCTGCAAACTGATATGTTTGTGCCACATTACAACCCATTATATAGTAACACAACAACAGCATACTCACCAAAAAGTCATCTTCACAGTAGATCTTTCTTGACACTGTAAAAAATGGCTGCCGACTAAGCTTTTTACCTAAATGTGAAACAGATTTGCACATGAAGTGAAGTGAATGTAGGGAGTGGTTCCTCTTGCATAATGTGATATTTAGTAACATACTGCTGATTCACTTCAGAGATTATAAAAACACTGCAACATAAACCTGTTTAATTATATCATATGCTATGAGAAGTTAGAGAATGTTTTCATTTAGATTTCCAAGACAATAAAGTTTAAAGTTCAGTTTTATTTGTCATTTCAATCACAAAAAAACACCCAAGAAAAAACATAGTTTGTTTGAGACCAAAGCACAAAAAAAATTAAAAAAAATAAAAACAAATGCATAAACATATGATGATTAAAAACATTATGTTTCATCTGCTGCCAGGATAAATGCAGCCACTCCTTCCACAATCTGTTTATGAGAAGATGGAAAAGTGGCTGTGAAGGACTAACATTTTAATTTGATTTAATTTGATTTATTACAATTTTTGCTATTATTATTAGTGGTATGAGTGTAGTATTATGTATTGCAAATAGTATTATGAATTTTATTGTAATTTATAATTTATTATTTTATCATATATGGTTGTTTTATTGCCCAAAAAAAAAGGAAATGTGGTAAGGTACACACAAACAAAAAAACTAAATAAGAGAAATACAAGTATGTCAGTTAAAAGTTGTACCAATAATTCATTCGCACAAATAAACATAATATCTGAACACACACATACAGAAGACTCACTGCAGACGCTGCAGGTGAAACAAGTGTCGTGAAATAGATGTCCCATCGCCTGGCAGGCTCTCTCTGCACTGTACACCGCTTTACTGCATCTTGTACAGTTTCCTGATAAAGATCACACACACACATACACATACACATACACACACACACACACACACACACACACACACACACACACACGCACACACACACAATCCACAACACAATGAGCAAACACAATGAATGTGCTCTAATTTCTGTGTCACAGCTGAGCAGTTTCACTGAGCAACCTGATCCACTCTCCATTCACTGAAAACATACAGACTGAAAATACACTCACGCACGATGGCTCCTGATCTGTTTAAGCCTATAGAGAGCTTTAAAAAACTATGTTAGAAAAGTATATTCCTCTCTTACCAAGGCAATGATTGGAACTAGAATTGGTGTCCATCTCCTACTTTTCCCAGTTGGCTTTCCCTGTGGGAGCCTACACTTCAGACTGTCTGGGGGTTTAATCTTACGTGCGGCGCAGACAGCTGTAAGAGGAGCTGCTATCCGGGTTTATGGGTGCTGCATTCGGTGCTTTTGGTCTTTCTGGGGGCAATGAGTCTTCAGACCCCCTGACTCCTCCATGGTGGTTGGCTGAGTGGGTGGCAACAGTCCAGGCCCAAGTGGTATATTTTGTGCACACCATGAGGGCAGTATTTATAGTATATACTGCTGCTGCTGTATCTGCATTAATAAAATGGACATCTAGTATATGTAAACATTCTAGGAATAATGTCTCTAACCTCCAGGAATTTGAGGTCACTTCTGGGCTAAGGGAAGTTTTCTTACTGTTATCAGTGTCTATGATTCCAGGAACATTTTTCGATAGAGATGCATGAAACAAATTACTATTACTATTTACTTATTATTCATATGTGGCTGTCCAATCGAAATCTGACCTTCTTTCAGTGGAGGGTTTCCCAAGTTTTTTTTTTTCTGGCATGTGAACTAGTAAGGAGAAGAAGATACAAACAGCCTCACATTGATAGAAATGTAGCTACAGCGGAAACCCCCCCACTAAAATGGGTTTCATTGAGTTTTAAGTTGAGTAAAGGACACGTTTTAAGCATTGGCTATTAATCTCTGTAAACACAAAGTTCACTTTACTAGTCACTGGGAGCACTACTCAGCCTGTGAAAACTGCTGTACAATGTCCTCTGAGGCTCATGTCTGAAAAAAATAGCCCCCAATGATGTCATAGTAATGTAATCAGGGTTATTTTAGCTTGAGACAGAAAGCCTGAGGGCGTAGAGTTTGAAAGACATCAACATTTACCAGGCAGAGAGGGTTTAATGAAAGGCACTATTGAGTTGTGTTTTGGGAAATGTAGCATCCAATGTTTTTGTAGTTTGACACGTATTAGGGATTAAAGCTGCATTAACAGCTGCATTTTTCTGTCCACTTGAGGGCAGCCAAAACAAAACATCTGAATGCAACACTGACATCTAATAATCTTTAAAGTTGATGTGGCAAACTTCTTAGCAAGCAGCTGCTTATTTGCACGGAGCAACATTATCATTCATTTGGAGTCGTGTTTCTGTCCTCCTAATGAATGTAGGTCATTCTCTCTCTTTTGGCTCTGTTTTTAGTCTCTATCAACTCCTGAGGGGAAATTTCTGGTTTTTAGCTGCTAAATGCTCCACTAATGTTCACCAGCTGGTCACTATTTGTGTCTGTTTGTTGTTTGGTGCTGAGCAGGTAGTCTACAGTGGGGTTTTTTAGTGCTTTGCTCTTTGTTTTGATGAAAACAGCTGCCTGCTGTGACCAAAAACAATGTTATGAGAGCGGTGAGAGTCAATCAAAACAGTAAATACATTGTTAATAAAAAAAATATTGATTATAGGTTCACTTTTTTAAAAAAATCTGTCACCCCAGCTTTATGGATGTGCAACACTAATTTGTTGAGGGACATCAGGTTTGATCCCCAGAACCAACAGTGTCCAGGATGAACAGATAAAATCAGTACAACCCTGGCATCAGCTGGTGTTATTTTATGCTTTATTACAATCATCAGTACTGCTCAAGAGTCCTGCATTACTGCCCTCATGTGGACTGTTCAGGCCCTTCATTTTATAACTCATGACCCAGAATCAGACCCGCCCAAATAACAGTCAGAAATGAATCTCATATCTTGAGTAAACTGACTGTAATTCACTGTAAAACAACTCAGAAAGTCTGTACTTTGATCTGTATTATTATTTTTATCCTGGGTTTTTATTACTCTGTGAATTTGTGACATGTAATCTTTCTTATTTTCTTAATTCATTGTCCACATTTCTATTGATCTCTCTCATTATTATTTAATGTGTAGAACTAGGAGATCAGGAGGAAAAACTCAAAATGACTGAACTTTCACACAGATGCACTGTCCACCTATCCAACACCTCAACAGTCTACGGTTTTTATGCCAAGTAAGGGAGGCGATTGTCTGTTAAAAAAACCCATTAACTCTCCTCACAACTTTCACAAAAGAAGCATTTGAAACTCTAGTCCTTGGTATGAAAACCAGCAGCCTCATGGCCGTCTGCAGCACATGTTTGTCTGTCCTGGCTGTACAGTAACATGGGAGGGGAGGGGAATTCTGACAGCTGCTGGTTCTTCACTGAGGTCCCTTGTTAGGAGACACTGAAGCTGTCTATAGTCACCATTACGCCCACACTGCATGCTGTCAGACTGGTTTCACACACACAAAAAAACCCTCATTGTCACTAGTATTTGACTGTATAGGTGTGTGTGTGAGTGCTTGAGTTTTGGGGATTAAAAGGACCTCACAAAGAGAGACAAGTGAGAACATTTTTCACTCTTTTAGCTGTATTAGTTTTGTATTAGGATTTGAGTTTCAGGTTTATATGAAAATGATTGTGTTGAAACTAGGCTAAGGGTTCAAGTAAGGTCAGAGCTCTATAGTCTAGGATTCACTCTTAAATTCAGTTTGGATCAGATCAGATATTGGATCAATATATCATAAGCCTTCACAAACATAACACAGGTGTCAATGTGTTTGTGTGTGTGTGTGTGTGCTCAGTGGTCTTGCCCTCAGGTATGTTTCTGTTCAGGAATGTCAGCGTCATGAGACATGTGGAGGCAGGAGGGAGCATCTGCAACACTGGGAGTGTTATTCACAGTATAGAGCCGCAACCAGGCATCAACCAGTTAGTCACATCCTAATAATCATTTTACAGCAGCGGACCATGCATGACCTGTGAACATATTGCCCATTTAATGTGTCATCACACATATTTCTTCAGAGACTTTGCCTTTGGTGCTCAATGATTGTGAATTTTAATGAAGCTAACCAGCAATTTCTGCATTTTATCTCTAATTATTAGCACTATTTCATTAGGGACAAACAGTTTTGGCGGCATACATACTTTCCTGAATTCAACATCAATATTAGGCATTAAAACCGAAAGAAATCACTAATTCAATCTCTATCTACACCCTTCCCCTGCGTCATTTTGGAGATATACACCACGATGCCAACAATCCCTGGCATGTTCGGATGTTTATAAATAGGGCAACCATTGTGCCACACGAGGGAAGTCACACAAGGACTCCACGAAAATCCTATCAGAGCGGTGTTTTTTCGGCTCAAGGGTACAACGGCAGGGCCTGTCCCTCCTCACCCGTCAGGTTTGGACAGGTAACCGTAACCTGCCTGAGGTCCACGCCCTCCGCTGTGCCGCTGCGCACAGGTAGCGTGAAGCAGGAAGTGACTGTCAACGCCGTCGCTGATGTTGTAATGTGGATTTATTGAAAATGCAAAGACTGTGTGTTTGAGCTTCAGATTTTTTAAAACTTTTTTTAAATAGGAAAATCCACCTTTTAAAAGTGAACATGCGGCTCAAAACCTGCGCGCTTCTGGGACTTCTGCTTTTGACAACACTCGACTTATCAGGTAAGACAATCATGTCAGAAAAAAAAACATATGTTCATGTATTGTTTAGTGAAGCTTTCTTTACTTGTTTTTCCTCTTACGTTGTTATTTTAGCAGGCTATACTTTCCAATAAAATGTATTTTATATGCCTATCACGAAACATCCTCATATTAAATCGTGGTTTCCTTGCAAATTTGCGCCAATTAAGTCCAACAAGAAGAAGTGCATGCTCTCTGGTGTGATAAAGCGTGCTCAGGCGAGACCTAATGTAAAGCTGCAGTGCTTTAAAGCGCTATGAAGCCTTAAAGTGAGCCGTGTTTAAAGTGCCGTGTCAATAAATGAAGAGATAATAGAGGACATTAAGGCAACATCACATATGATTGACCGACTTGACAGCGGAGATGAAAGGCTGAATCACATTTTCAGCCTGAGTGGAAGTGCAGCCCTGACTTCTAGACCTCCATTTTTCAAAGCTTTATGAGGCATTTATGGAGCTTCCTGGAGGCATGAATTCATCATAGCTTCATTAATGATTGACCAGCAATCTGCCGCTGAACTTTGAATTTGCTACTGACGTTTTATTAAGCAGAATCTTTTTTTTCCACTGGCTTTATTTAATATTTTTGTTGGAGAAGTAATCAGCAGCATTATGAATGTATTCTCAGTAAGTGTTTGTGGAAATTAACATGTCAACTTCTCATTTGCCGCTAAATATCACTCTTTTGAACCCTGTGACACGCTTGTTTACTGTCACAAGAAGCCCTCTAGCCCCACATCTTTATGTAAATGCTGTAAATATTGTTCTGTGTTGCTTTCAAGTCCTCGCAAGTTCAGGTTGAGAATTCCTGGTTTGTTTATATCTGTTTGAACCCCTACAGCTTACACACCACACACACATGCTCCTAAAACATTACAATATCTTTGCATCACTGCAGCAAGAAAACTGCCACCAGAAACTGCAATGATATCTCAGACACCTCTTTTGAACATAACTCCTTCACTCCTAATCCTCTTTTGATGGAAATGGAGTGAAATTATAAAAGTTTTGTCTGACCAACAGCCCAAAACCCAAGAATACAACATGGAAGAGGGAAGAGCTGCAACTCCTCACATTTGAGAGGCTTCACTCAGCAAATATTTGATATTTTACCTTGAAAAAATGACTAAAATGAATACTTGAGTATCAACATAGTTGATGACTCATTTTATGTCAGTCAATTACCTGCTTAATTGCTTCAGCAGTAGAAAAGACCATGTTTTAAGCCAGTCAGACTGTACTGGATCAGAACCACAATTTGTAGGTCAAGTGAAACCAAAGCTATGATGTAACTTTACATCATAGCTTGCTGATGTATAAAATGACAAACGAAACTGTTTTGTTTCCACCCACCGCATAAGATGTCTGATATCACAGATAAAACAGTCACTCATGCTTTTTAAAACTGGTTCACCTCTTTACTCGGTGCACAGATGACTCATTTTAAAGAGAGTTAAATGACTTTACTTTGGTCTGCCACCCCAGGACACGGAGATAAAGTAGGTGTGCCTGTTTGCTCAAATATCAACAGTAAACTGACTGAACATTTGTGTTGTGCGTGTTTTGTTCCTTTTGTTGCTGAGTTGATGCTTTAAATTGTTAATTGATAATATTCTGCTTAATTTGGACAAACTTATGTCCAGTCGTATGATTTCTTCCTTCCCTCTGATGTTTTGATCAGAGCTGCAATGATTGATTAGTGGACTGACAGTATATTAACCATTTTGGTAACTATTTTGATAATTGATGAAGCGTTTCGGTCATTTTCTAAGTAAAAATGGTAAAAGTTAACTCGTTACAGCTTCACAAATGTGAGGATATGCCGCTTGTCATTGTAAACTGAAGATCTTTTATCTGACTGTAAAACATTTGAAAACTGGACATTATTATGAGCGATTACATCATTTTGTGCCATTTTGTAGACAAAACAATCAATGACTTGAGAAAATAACAGGCCGATTAACTGACAATAAAAATAATACATACAGCCAATACAAACAATATATTCATGAAGATTAATATTTTTGCTTCTAAGAGTGTGTGTCATTGCAATATCCAAAAACTTAATGTCCAAATATGGGAATGTGTCTAAGCATGCTCTTGCAAGCAGCTGATGTGCAGTTGAAACAGGACAACACATGTAATAATGGTCCTTTCTCTCATTTTGCATCACTTTGGCATTTTTTTTTTAAAAATTTTTTTAAGTCAAAACTCAGTTAGTTAGTTTACACGCTGAAAAGTTTCCATCTTTTAAAATTCAGTTGCACCAGATTCCACCACCCTGTCTGTAAAATGTCCTAAAAGTTAAAGTTCATTTCCAAGAAATTAGTATAAAATGAAGAGACCTGTAAGATAAAGCGTTACCAAAATCAGATCTTTGGATCTCAGTTTGCGACATCTTTATGTTACTGACAGCAGAGACTCTCTGATCTGTTTCAGACTGCTTACAGACGACTCTCCGACCAGACAAAGGCTCGACGGTGACGGTGTCCACTGAGCTACCTCCAGATCAATGTGCTGTGTGTACGGTCAGCGGGGTTAATGACACAGAGACTTCCTGCCACTCCTCTGTTTCTCTGGTCCCTGAAGTGGAGGTCAAACTGCTGTTTAATTGCTCCCAGCCGATTGAGCAGGCTTACAAGGTCACAATAACTCGGACCATCGGTGAGTTTACACATGGCCTGATGATGTCTGCTTTTGTAAGATACATACAGTAAACCACTCTATTGTTTGGCTTAACAGAATCTATTGTTTTTAGTTTTAAAATATACTGTTGTTTGGCTCATGACAAAAAAAAACTAATGTTCTTCATGGTGCCTTGCAGTGCCAGACCCTAAATAGTCAACAGCACTCAGCTCAAATTCAGTTCAAGTGCTTCAAACTCATTTTAAGTTGTTCAGGAATAGATTTTTTTTAAGGGAGCCAATCAAGAATCAACAACCAAGAATATGTGTAGTGCCCCCACTGGCTTTACTAAATTTAAAATGCCTGCAAAAAAAAAAAAAAAAAAAATATTTTTGACTTTAAAGCCCTTGAGGAGCACTGCTTATTTGTGCACAACCCTGAACTCAAGCCCAAATAAGGGGAATTCTTGTGCAGATGCCTGAAAATGTCGTAATCGCAGTAAGATGGTTGCTATTCTTACATCCTTAAACAGAAGCACAAACATGATGAAAAATATATTTGCTCTTCTACACATATTTAATTTTTAATTACTCTAATTACTCTTTCAGTGTTCTGTATTATACATGCTTCTGTTACAAAATAAGCATCTATTGTCATGGTGATACTGGGATCATAAAATGGTTTACACAAAGAGAATAATAAGGCTTTGTGCTTTAAAAAGATGTATAGCTTGTCAAAGCTGAGTGAGGGTTAAACCAGATGCCATCCCGGCCCTCATTCAGGTCACTTCTTGTTTTAAATTTGCTTTTTCATCACATATGAACAAAACATGGGTTGAATTCCTGATGACTTTTAGGTTAAAGCAGTCAAATTCACATCATATGCACCTTCCTTAACTCTTAAACCAATCTATGCATCTTTTCTTGTCTTTAATTGTAATTCAGAATGCACAAAGGACTCCTGCAGCCCTGGAACAGTAGAAACTCAACCCTCCATTCTCACAGAGTTCACCAGAACCTTCACCTGGGAGCTGAAGGCACCTGAAAAGATCGTTGTGGGTCTGAACATCCTTGGAGAGGGACTGATAGAGACGACACAACCGTGTCCAGATGGATATCAGTATTCAGTGGCCACATCCAAAACGAACAGCAAGAGCCAGATTCAGTACTGTCGAGGTGGCTCTGTGACTCATTTAGACCTGCCCAATCAGGCTGAGGTGTCTCTGCGAGTTAAACCAAACACACAAGTGAAATCTGTGTTGTTTCAGGCCTCTGCTGGACCACTAAGTAAGAAAAAATAATGAATACAGACTCATATTTTTGTAGAAAACCCAGAGTGACACTGTTGATTTTAGGTGGAGCCTGTTGCACCAACTGTTAAGTTAAAACTTAGCTTACTTATTTTGTTGTTGTTTGTTTTGTTATATTTACATGTCACCAAATTATAAGAAGTTGTACCACTCAAACTAGTTCTTACATAGAGATTAGTTTTTAGAAATATTAACACCCAGTCACTGCCAGGTGTAACTATTATGTAGATAACTGGAGTAACTTCATTAGCGTGCTCATATATGGCCCGTTTAGATTGACGAGTAGAAGAAGACACATCTGACCTGACTTTTGATTGAAATGCTGTTTACAAATAATAAAAACTGTAAATGAGAGCTGCAGTGAACACTGATTAATTGATTGGTTGATGTATTTACAAATACCTGATACAATCCTATTCTGGCTTCTCTCTCACTCTCTCCATTTTACCTGGTTTAGAGGGCCGAACGATGGTTATAACCGTTGATTCCACCACGACCGTGGTCATCACCAGGAGCCCGGAGGAACCCGAATGTGAGGTGTGCTCTCCTGATGGCTCCGCTCCCAACTGTAGCCCGACAGAAAAGACCCTGACAAATGTTGAAAGCCTTCCGCTGAATTTCAGCTGCCCAAAACCTCAAGATGTGTATAGTATGAAGATGAAGAAGACGATAGGTGAGGACTGTGGAGGCTATGTCTCAAAATGTACTTCAGTTGCCACCAGAATTTCGGATTTGTAATTTTGGATTAACTACACATTAAATGCTCCTGTATGGAGGATGAAAAATGACAAATCATCAACAAATAAATTAATAAATACTTAATAAGTGCAGAAATAGATGAATAAATAAAACAATAAATAAATTAATAAATAAGTAGTTCAGTGAACTAAAACAAAGTAAATAAATAAATTCTTAAATGCATAACTAAATGAGTACATAAACGTTGGCAATTACTTGGGAAACAAATAAATGTCTTTTTAAATTTTTACTATATACAGTCATTTATTTCTGTATTTATACATTCTAATTTTTTTCCCAATTTTATTTATGTATTTTTTTTCAAAAATACAGAAATAAGTAAATATTTGAAATACAGAAATAAAGTAGAAAAGTGAAAATACAGAAATAAATTTTGATTTGTAGAAATGTAGAAATAAATTAAATATATGTATGTATTTGTGTCCCAATTAATTACACTTATTTATTTAGTAAGTTGATTTATTGATTTTATAGATGCATAAGTCATATTTTGTCCTCCACAGCATGATGCTGGAGATCTAGTCCCTTTCTTTTTCTGTGAATACTTTCTCGAATACTCGTTAACTGTGTAAAATTCAAACATTTATCGTTTTCATTACTCAGAATGTACCAAGAGCTCCTGCACCCCTGCCGCAGGAGAAATTGATCCTGACCTCTTCAAGGACTTCAAAAGATCCCTAACATGGGACATTAGTGTCCCAGAGAGGACTGTCTTGTCTTTGGACATCGCAGGTGATGGACTGAAGGAGATGTCTGCACCAGATCAATGCCAAGATGGCTACCAGTACTCAGTGAGGACAACTAAAAGTGACGGAACGGTCAAAACTAATAGCTACTGCAGAGGTGGGACAGTGTCTCATCTGAAAATGCTTGGAGTAACGACTGTGACTGTGGAGGTGCCCAAAGGAGAAGAACTGGACAAGACAATATTTACAGTCAAAGCATCACGAAGAGGCGAGTGCTCGATCCTACATTTTGTTCACACAAGAAAGAAGGAGAAGTAACTGTTTTGTCTGTTTTTACAGAACAATGCATCAAAGACATATTCCTAAAAACTGATGCTATATCTGATGCTATAAATGACACAAATATTCCTAACAGTTTAATTTTTCACAGAAACGCAGCATTAACGTTGAGTAACAAAGCCAAGTTTATGACTTGCTTAGTTTTAGTTTTTAGTTTTATTTGACAGGGAATGCTCATTGATCAAGAGAAAAAAGAACTGTAAATGTTAGCTACAGTTAGCATAGAAAGCTAACTTTCATCTGTTGTCAATGGCCAGATTTTAAAACCTAAAAACAGAATAAAATACAAAATGCTAACATGCTGATGTTTAGTAGGTATGATGTTGACCATGTTTACCATCTTAGTTTAGCATGTCATTATTTTTCCAGGCATTTGGTCATGAACAATGACCTGATGATGGTGCTAGATGAAGATTTAAGGGATCACCAAAGTTATTCCACTTCACCCTGAGGGGAATATGAATTTCTGTGCCAACATTAATGGCAATCCACCCAATAGTCATTGAGACATTTCACTCAAAACCAGAAATGTCAACCTTTTTGTGGTGCTAGAGGAAAAGTCAGGGCATCACTGAAGTCATTAGGGTTCATCCTTTGGGAACCATGAATGTCTGTGTGAAATTCCATAGAAATTCATCCAATAGTTGATGAGATATTTCTTTCTCAACCAAAGTTGTGGACTGACTAACTGCTAGTGGGGCTAAAAAGTCACTTCTTCCACAAAAGATTTGTCCAGTTACTGTGACATATACCATTAACTAAAACAATCTCTGATGTTATGAAATGATCTATTAACATATATAATCTGTGTGATTGAGAATCTGTCTTTATACATTTTATTTGAGAAGTCTTTGTTGAGAAGTCTTGGCTCTTTGGTCTGACCAATATCTTATTGTACTACTTTTCTCTTTAGCTGGCAGAATGATGTCGGTAACTCCTGATCCAAATACCATCATTACCATCAGCAGGGTGACCAGCGAGCTGGACTGCAGCGTGTGTGTGGGCAAAGAGCCCGACCAGAAATGCAATCCAAAACAGCTAATCCTGGAAGATCCTCGCAACACCTCGGTAGAGTTTACCTGTCCTCAGCCTCAGGATGTCTTCAGTGTGGAGATCAACAGAGAAATTGGTACAAGTATCTTAATACTGAGATTTAATTTTCACTTTTGTAAACCTTTTTTCTTCAGGTTTCTTACATAAAAGTAATTTTTAAAAGGAGTCCTATATAGTAAGCCACCTTGCAAGATGTAGTCCTTTGTATTAGCCGCAGATTGGTGAAGGCAACATGATTCACTCAAACAGGAGTAAATAGTGTTTATGTTGGGAACTTTTTTCAGACGTGGATTTTGTGCATTAATGAGTATTAACGTCAGCAGGATGGAGTATGTGGGATTGACTCATCTAAACTATGATGCACCTGCTTATCTTAATGAAAGGACATGTCACCCGGTGCAGCGGTGTGACTCACTGATGTGTTTTTAATAGCTTTTGGACAACAATGCAGGTTTAAAACACAGAGGAATAGTACATCAGGCTTTGGATACACAGACAATAGTTATTGGGAGGGTAAATTCATTGTTAGTTTGGGTATTTTCATGGGATTGATCAGAAAAATGCAGATTATCACCTTAGATATCACTTATTCTTAAAGTACACAGTCCATATCGAACTGTAGGACTTACTCTCTCCAAGATAATTTGAGATGAACACTTACATTGATGTACATACTGACCCTTTTTGATTTGATAATTATCACCTTCGAAAACTGATTTCCTGATAACAGCTTATAGATACATTAATCTTTATTTGACTAACTCAGACAGGTGAAGCTTCATATTATCTTCAAATAAACTTTTAAATATATTTTTGCTCACGAGAACTATGGATTTTGTCCTCCCATCACTTACATTGAAAGCACAGTTGGAAGGGATCTTCTAGTGGTCAGTATGAACAGGAGGAATGATTACAGCAGGAAAAACCTATTTCAACGTTCATTTGGGCATCTGACTGTTGTTTCGAGACAGACTTGAAAAATTTTGAACCCGTCCTTTAAAAATGAAGTAGCTTGAATCTTTGTCAACACAAAACTTGAATCAGAAACTTAATCACAGTTGCTAATATGTCCATCTGTCTCTATACATTTCCAGACTGCACAGAGACCTCCTGCTCTGGTAATATTGTTCAGGCCGAGTCCTCACTGTTCCCAGACTTCAACCGGACCTTCACCTGGGATCTCAAAGTTCTCTCCATTCGGTCCTTCCAGCTGGACTTCCCAGAAGCAGGAATGCAACAGATTCCCAATCAGGAGACCTGTCCAGATGAGCACACATACTCTCTTGTTACCTATCTGCGTACAGGGGTAGCAACCATTGGCACTTTTTGCAGAGGAGGCACTGTGACAACCGTCCAGGTGCGCTACAAGGGCCGTGTGTCTTTACAGGTGCCTGGAGACAGGAAGCTGGATCCTGTTGACTTTAAACTCAGTGTTGGGCCTGAAACCAGCAGTAAGTTAGTCAGTTTTTATTTATGTGAAGTACAAAACATTTTATCCACTCCATAGAAAATAATTTTGAACTGATTTTCTTTATTGGTGAGATGGTACTTTGAACAAATCCACATTTCTTCTTCCAGACTAATATACAGTCCAGTTTCAACATTAAGTGGTAAAATACCAGATCCTAACTGTGCACACAAAGATTTTCTGTACTATATTCATATTTTATCATCTAAATATACACACTTTTGGTTTAGTCCATATGTCAGTAGCTCACTGTTCTTGTCTCTCAGCAAACAAAGTTTTGCCTGACAAACAAATATTGATCTTTTCATTTGTGAAAATATCTCACTACATGCATAGTTTTAGGTTTTCAGTCATTATAAGATATAAAAAGGAAATAAATTGTTGGGAACAATTTTGACTTCCAGGTATTGTTTTACAGGCTAAAAATGGCTGTTAGGTTCCTGTAACGAGTCTTTTGCATTTTAAAGCTGATTTACATAAAATATAGATGACTTCCTTTGTTTCAAACCACAATAATCTCTCCTTGTTTTTTTCCAGTGGTGGCCATAGTGAAAGTCAACCTACCCCGAGGTGTATCAGATACAGACTTCATCTCTCCCAACTATCCCGGTGATTTCCCTGATAAGCAGCAGATGCAGTGGAACTTCACAGTGCCCGGCATGCACAACTACTCAATGCGTTTTCTCGATCACACGGCCCCCGAATGCCTCAACAACGCAGTGGCGGTGGAGTACCAGAAAGAGAACAAGAAGGTGACCAAACTGAGCCTGACGGATCCTCAGCCGGCGCATCAGCAGGGCAGCTTCAAAATGGTGCTGAAGAACTGTGAAACCAACAGGACACTACAAGGACTCAACTTGAAATACAGAGTCTCTGTAATGAGGAGCGGTCATCCAGGTACAGTATAAAGTTATAGTAAATAAAAGTAACTTTGTCCATGTTCACATTCCTTTATTCTCTTGAACAGTTTCAAGCAGGCTAATTTTAGTTTTATTGATAAATATAAGCTTGTTAAGAAATTTGTAAAAATGTAGTTAGTGGTTAGTTAGTTGTAGAGAGTCCTAGCCCAAGTTTGTGCCTCTTGCGTAACGATACATTTGAGTCACAGCACCAGGTATCCAAGTTTTCAAAAATAAACATTTTCTAATCAATGATTGTTATATATTGATGTTTTTTTCTAGTATTTTCATACAAAATAACCATTAATGTCTTGCTTGTGTTTTGCAAAAAAACATTTCACACAGTCATTTCTGGTTACCTGAATTAAAGTTTCAACTTGAGAAACAATTTAAAAATCTTTTTTTTTATCGTGCAGCAATCAGACAATCAAACTTCATTTGTGTAGCCCCTTTCACACAGGTTAGTACAATTCAAAGTGCTGATGACTGACAAGCCAATAATAAGACAGAACAAATGTAGACAGTATCAGAACCAGGACAGACAGGTCCTGCAACAGCAGTTACCTCGAGGCTGTTCGTGCCCTTAACTCTTAAATCATTAATGTGCTGCCTGTTTATTCCTGTCTGTGACACACTGTAAGGGTGCATATACAATGGTATACACCATAGCTGGTTGTGGTACTGATAGCTTCCCCACTGTAGTGTTCTTTTAATTATTTATTATTGTTACAACTACTTAAATTACTTTTATGTACTAAGGTGTTCATTGTATATGAGGGGAGGTACTTGTTGTTCTTGTTCGTTGAAACTACGTTGAAATGGCAATAAAGTATTGAAACCCTGAAACTCTAAAACAATTTGAGACTAATGCACAAATCATGAAAATGTGATAAAATAAAGTAGATTTAAAAACTATCATAATAATAAAATAGAATGAAATACAAATTAGATTTTAAAAAATAGATTTAAAAAAAAGATGAAAATCAAAGACAAAATAAAAGGGGAAAGAATCATATTAACAATTAAATAATAGCAGACACAATATTTTTTCATCCAAAGGATTAGAAGAGTCTTTCAGGATTATTGAAACACCTTCACAACAGCAGTAAGTGTTGTTAAACAAGCCCAAACTTTTTGACTTTTTTTTGCTTGTCCACCAGCCTGTGATGCGCAAAATTATACTGGCATAATACTGTATGTATTGTATGCAGAAATTAGATGAAAAGACAGTTTTGATTTCACAGTATGTATGATTTTAAAAAATAATTGTGTTATTTATAATATTATCCTCCATGTTGTATTTTCTTCTCAGTTCTGTGTAAGGTGGATCTGACCACACACCAAGGAGTGTCGCTGCAGATAGAGGCAGTGGGCGCTGATCCCTATTGTGAGATGAGCATTAACTCTAAGGTTGAAAAGAAGATAAACGTAGCTGCAGGCACTAAAGCCAGCCTCTCCTTCCTCGACTGTCCAAGTGAAGACTTGCGATTGACTGCAAGTAAAGTTATTGGTAAGATATTTACATTTTTTTTTTGCATGTTCATGAAAAACTTTTTTTGTTGTTGCTGTGAACTCAATACCTCATTTTTTGTGCCTTTTGATAACAGGATGCCAAAATGTGGCTTCATGCTCTTCGACTCTCCTCAATGTGCCCAAGTTGGATTCCTGTCTACCGATGCCCCTCCACAGCTTCACCTGGCACGTCAACATCCCGATGGACAGCACAATTGATCTGATGTCGCCCACAGGGAGTCTTCAACAGTCCCTGGTCGGCCAGGAGTGCAACAGCTCTCTCTCCCTGCATGTGGAAGAGAGTGACGGGGTTTCTGTTGGAGATTTCTGCTCTGATGGAACGATCGAGAAACTTCAGGTGCACGCCAACATATCCATCACAGCTAAAGGCCGGGACTTCAGCAAGACGAAGGGGCCTTTTCTTAATGTCAGCTTTAGTCCAGAGATCCCAGGTAACACATGAATATGTCTTTTTTTAAGGCTTTAATAAATTTGAGTGGATTTCAGAGTGAGCTAAAGGGGAGGTAACACGGCAGAAGGGATAGTAGCATGAAAGAAAATCCACCCTAAAACCCTTCAAACTGTTAAAAAATGTGTAAATATCATTATCTGTTAGAAAAACAGCAATTTGTCTAATAGATATAATAGTTATAGTTGAATAGACCTATCTCACAGCAGACATTTTGACCTGTCAAACACAGGTGTAACTAATAACATTAGTTAATTGTTGCATTGCAGTGATTGCTGATAGTCAGAGTCAAAAAAGTCAACTGTGGAAAAAAAGCCCATGAATGAGATTCATTAGGAACAAGTGATCTGATGCTAGCAAGGCTATCGAAATTCAGGTCAAATTTTTTTCCGTTTCCAGACAGGGACATGAAAATGTTTGGGAACCATGATTAACTATTCCTGTGGAAAACAACCAGATGTCATGTCAAGATCAGAGTAGAAAAATGTCTCATGTCAAATAACAAGGGTTTCTTCCAGATTCACATTCTTTCCAGTACACAAAAGTCACACAAAGAAATTCCATAGTTGAAGCCAACAGTAGCCTTAAAGCAGCCTGATAACTGTGGTTGTCCGTGAGTGAGTGATGAAGTTTCACCATTGGTCGGCCGGCCATGTTGGGAGTTTCCCCATTGGCTGTTGCTCCTTCAAAATGAATTGGCATGAGATGATGGAATCAGAGGACAACAGCGTGATGCAGAGCGACTGTGTTTCCTGCTCGATGCTCTCAGCTCCGGTGTTAAATGCAGTGAAGTCGGCTAAACTAAACAGACACATATCAGCGTCTCTATGTCTCCTTCTCTACCGCCCAGTGTGATTGACTCTCCGTTTGGCAACACTGTTGGCCGGAAAAACGCTCCATGCTGTATTTGGATTTTATAACTGAACTAATAGCAAGACGCAAGCTTTTTATTTCTGACGTTTTCAAATCACAAACGATGAACAAAAGCATGAGTCTTGCAGGTAAAACATGAGACTCATGTAGCTGTTACATCAGTTTAGTGTGGGGCTGCTGCTCTGCAGGTTTGCTTGATTTGACTGTAACTGCGGTAACCAGGTGGAGATAAGCCTCCTGAATTTGCACCCAAAATGCTATCAAAACTTTCATTTACAATTTCCACCGCAGCCTCCATGATCATCGACTGGGAAAGAGACAGAAAAAAAGCACATTAAGTTTTGCACATTGACCATACACAGTTCAGCCATATACTAGGCTTTGACCTGGTCTTGTTATATTAACAATGGATCAGATGCTGTTGTGTGAAAAGAGTCACTCGTGGTGATAACCCATCCCTTCAGCTCTACTCAGTGTTTTAAGGGTCTTTCAGCTCATTGTTTGAGTTATACTTCACAGTTTCAGTTCAGTCTCTGTGCTCCCATCAACCTCATTTTCAGTAGACAGATGTTTTCTGTGAAAAAACACTGATTAACCCACTGGTTACACTACCTGCCCAGCATCAAACAGCAGTCCAAGATAGGGACTAGCTGGTAAACACTGTGGAGCGTTTAGCTAAAGAGCTGAGAGGAGAGTGAATATCAGACCAGGAACATGACTCCAAATGAAGGTTAATGTTGCTCTGTATCTACTGTATGAGTTAATAAGTGACTGTTTGCTAACAAGTTTTCCACTTGACTCTTTAAAAGGTGATAATATTGTATGTCAATGGCATGTTTACAGTGTGTGCTGCTTCTCAGAAGTGGACAAAGAACCAATTAATACTGGTTTAACAGACCATAATGTTATTCAGCCACAAAAAATGAAAATGAGTTCTGACGAACTTTATTATCTGTCAGTTTTACTGTTGCAACTTTCTCCTCTCATGCAACAAGTTTAGACGCATTCTCTGCATGTTTGTCATTCTTGGTCGTGAAGGAATTTGTACTGTGGACGAGGCAGACGAGGAAAATATTGATTGACATTGTAAGGGCATCAGAAGGTAGATTTCCTTCTTAAAAATGTTCATGCTGTAATCATGGTCAAATGGAGCACAGTCACTTTACTTTTAAAATCCACACAGGGGCACTATTGTTCCACAAATAATGGAGGCTCCTCTGTAGACCAGTTGAGATTTCTCACACACAGGATACAGTACTGAGACTTACCATTATTATTTTCATCCTTTTTCAGAGACCATTATTTACAGAGTCACCCCTACGATGTCCTCCCCGACCCTGCTGGCCACCCCAAACTGGCCTCAAGGTATGAGGCCTTTCTCCACTGTATCCTGGATCGTCACTGTGCCGAGCATGTACCAGGCACAGCTGCAGTTTGTCAATGTCAGCCAGCCCAAATGCAACGACAGGCATACCGCCATCAAGGTCAAGATGCTGGGGTACGAGGAGGAGATAATGAGCCGCAGGGAGGACGAGCAGGTGGAGGAGTTATTGTTGCCACAGAGCTTCTATCTCAACATGTCCAACTGTATACCAGAGGAGGGAAAGTTTGGTGCAGTGACCAAAATCATCCTGGAGAAAAAGACCAGTAAGAAAGCACTTCTTTAGGCCTCTCATGTACACAAAAAATCATTACCAGAAATAAGTAAGGCAAGTCTTCTTTTTGCTTCTACAGATTTCTTGGCCATCATCCTTGGGATAGCAGGAGTTATTCTTCTTTTGCTCATAGTGCTGGCTGCTGTGTGCATCATCACAAAGTGAGTACACCTGCAGAAAAACTGTCCACATCTAGGCCCATATTATCAAACCGTTAAACGTGAGGTTTAAATGAAAGATAAAAATTACACAATTCTTAGCATTTTGTGGCACACTTAAAGGATAGGTTGACAATTTTTCAAGTGAAGTCTTAAAGAGGTCATATTATGACCCTCTCCCAGTTTAATATTTTCATTTTCGTGGTCCATTTACAAACATTTGCATGTTTTTATGGTCAAAAAGCACAAAGTTACAGCTGTACAAGCCATGGATGCAGCCCCTCTGTCTCACTCAGCCTGAAATGGGCTGTTTTGCATCTGCCCCTCTCTTCTGATTGGCTGACTGTTTTCTGAGTGATGCACTCCCAGACCAACCACCGGTAACGGATTGTAGCACACAGAGAGCAGAGCAGAGGAGAGGAGAGAAACTAGCATGACCATAAATGACAGCAAAACATAGTGGAGACTCACACACTGAGCTGAAATGAAACCAGTGCATGTAAATTAGGTAAATAACATAAATAAACATATTTTCTGTCTTTCAGGAGGGGCAGGCCGCCCCTCCCAGGCAGTGGTAGGGGAAACACTTGTGACATCACAACCTTACAAAGGGCCAAGCGACTTGTTTAAAGGCACAGTTTCTGAATAGGGCCTGTGTGCATTTCTTCATGGACTGAGCATTTTAATACTTTCACAGTATTTATATAGCACCTAGACCTGCTTTATAATCAAAAAAGACAATATTTAACACAATATTAAGGTGACCACATGAACATTGAAACAGGTTTTTTTTTTTTTTTTTTGCTGTAATCATTCCTCCTGCTCATACTGACCATTAGAAGATCCCTTCATAGTGCACTTACAACAAGTGAAGGCGGACAAAATCCACAGTCTTTCTTGTGTGCAAAAATATATTTTAAAGTTTATCTGAAGCTAATATGAAGCTTCAGCCATCCAAATGAGTCAAATCAAGCAGATATCTTTCAAGGTTTAGGTCTTTTTAGTTCCAAATTCCCTGTTTTTGTTATGATCCTTTCACTGCAGCACAACAGGGACACAGTGGCCGGGTAAACACAAAGAGGGAATTTTAAACTAAAAAGACTGTAACTTTGAAAAATATAGACTTGATTTGACTAGTTTGGATGGCTTCAGCCTCATATTAGCTTTAGATAAACTTTTTAAAGACTTTTTTTTACACAAAATGGGGATTTTGTTCCACATCACTGACATTGTAAGCATATTTGGAGGGGATCTTCTAATGGTCAATATGAACATTGCTTAATGATTACAGCAACAAAACCCTCAAAAACCCTTTCAATGGTCATATGGGCACTGACCATTGTTTTAAGACAGACTTGAAAAATTATGAACTTATCCTTTAACATCAAAATTTTACTCTCAGCATGTCTGTTTTTTTTTCACTATTTCTCATTATTTGTCGTCTGCTTTATCTTTCCAAACAGGAAAAAGAAACAAGATCAAGCAAACATAGAGTCATCCATCTACATCGGCAAAGGGAGTATCTTCCGCCCAGGTGACAGACACTTCACCAAAGCCCGGTCTGACAATGAATCCCACGTCTACGCCTCCATAGATGAGTCGATGGTGTACGGTCACCTGCTGGGTGACTCCAGCTACGCCGACAGCGTGCAAGACCACTTCAAAAGCATGCCGGTGGACTCCTACCACACCTTCATGGGGCCCACTGATGGAGACCTGCCCGTAATCAAAGAACCAGATCCAGAGCCCGAGATGGACCAGTACAGGACGTTCCTGGACCCCTCTGAGACTTTCATCCCGTCGCGTCCACGCACCCCCATCGACCGGCAGGACAGCCTCGGCTTTCAGGACCGCAGGATGGTGGACAATGAGCTGTACACGTTCAAGAACACAGGGGACATCAACACGATCCGGCTCTCTGGTGCTGACTTGGAACCGCAGCCACTGGTTGATGAGGTATCAGAGGAAACCTTGTAGGTCTGTGAGGACTGAAGCTGCACAATGGACTGCTGTTACTTAATAACTCTCATTACAGCACCAAACATCCCCGGACGGTACTGATGTGAACTTCTGTGCTTCAGTGACACTCAGGGAATCTGAGTTCGATAAGTTTCTGAATGTGATCTCGACTTGTTTTTGTGAGAACTCATTTTTCATCAAAGCTTCAAGATTGTGTGAAGCTGTGAAATAGTTTTAAAAATGTTTGATTTATTTGGTTTTATTAAATCTCTGCTCGTGTGGTATGCATTTCAGAGCAGGGAAACAGAAAAAATGTGTTTTTTAAAAATGTTTTTATATTGTTTTAGTCTTTTTTTTTTTTGGGAAGAGATGTGTTTTTTTCTTCTCCTGTAGTGTAAATACAATTTAGTTTCTTTTGCAATAAATTCTAGGAAAATGTTTTTGGTGAGGGAAACAGTTTACTGCTTGAGGTAATGACTGTCGTCACACGCTAAAGCAGTGACATTTAATTTTCCCTCTTGAAACACTGACCTTTTGAATAGTGGATGGTGAAAAGATTTTCAACCACAGGAACTCGGGCCATGAAAAACAGTGTAACGGAGGGCGTGGAAGGACTGCAGAGTTGAGAACAGTAGCCAGTGTTTACCATGGAGAAGTGTTTTTACTGGAAAAAACATGCAGAAGCCAGGTTTACAAAGTTGAATCACATTTCTTGCAACTGTGAGCGACACATTTCTGTTTTTTGTTTTTTTCACCTGGCTTTTATTGATTATTTAAGAAATAACAATAAGAGGAACAATGTTTTTTTTTAATAGTTTATTGATTTGTCAGGCTACATCAGGCTAGACATTATAGGAAACTACAATACTAGCAAATTGAAATCTCATAAAATAATGCAGATTAAGGATGGAGTTAATATTGTAGAAAATGCAATATCACTCATCATTCAGGCTTCATGTGAGATTTGTCGTTAAAATACAGTAGTAGTGAAGGGACGCCTGAGTTTAAACCAGTGGATCTCAACCGGTGAGTCATGGGACTGCTGTGGATGTGTGGAATTAATGAAAAGTTACAACCAGTTTTTATATTTGTGAAAGGTGCCAGCACCCAGACACACATTTATTGCAGGAGTACTGGTATTTTGAAGTGTGAACATCAAATGTTTTTGATAATTGTTAGAATATCTTTTAGTTTTTAAAGAGAATATGGTTTGTTTTTTTTATAAAATGAAGGCAGAAGTCAATGGTAATCATCTACTCTTGCCTGGACTATGTTCTTCCTGGTTTTATTGTGACCACAAGGAATGTAGCAAATGACGTATCACCAGTTGAAAATAAAAACTGACTGTGAACTCAAGATCAGAAACTGGTCCCAATGCAGAACCAGCTGAGAACCACTGGCTTAAAAACTCCTTTCAGAAAAGCAGGCAAAGTGGGATTGCAGCAGGTGTACACATGCACACACAAAGCAATTGTAACCATGATACAGAGTCTGTGATTAGATAAACGTGATCAAATAATGTTGAACTGGCAGACGGAGGACCTCTCGTCACGGCAGTTCTCGTCAGACCACTTCCCGCGGGAGGCCCCAGAGAGGACGACACAGTTCTGGGACGCACCCCCGTCAGGCTGAGGGGACCGGTTATTGGAGGTGTCCCAGTTTTTGTATGAAATGCTGAAACCGGTTTGGTCCACCCAGGTGCCCTCATTCATCATGTCATTGACCCCCAGCCAGATCTGCTCGCTCGGGCCAATGCTCTGGCGGATGTAGTCTCTGAGCTGGTCGTTCTCATCGCTGGATGTGGGCGTACTGAGGACGCCGCCCATAGCGTTACACTCTTCACTGGCAATGTGATAGCGCTTCTTCACAGGGTCAGCCAGGAAACACTTACCATGGATCTTGATGCCTTTCAAACAGACTAAAGAGGAAAATAAAAGGGAGCACATACTTATTTGACTGTAGTAAGTGCCAGTGCATTTTTTCCTTTCACTCTACAGGTATCATGTTATCTCTGAGGACTTTCCTTTGATGAAAAGCTCAATAAAAGCAGTCCTGTGATATTTTGATGACAGAACAGAAGCTCAAGTCCCACAGTGATCATGATAAACATAATAAAAAAATGTGCTTTTTATCTGCACTTAAGATTTCTTGATTTGCAGGAACAACTGGATATCATTTTGTGTTCTGCACAAAAGGTCAAGGATTTGCCATGTGTTTTCCAAATTAAATCCTGCAGTTTCAAACACATGCAACCCATATGTGTTTGTTTGTGAGAAGCATACCTTAGACTACTGACTCCAACTTGTCTACGTATTTGGTGTGCTAAACAACGTAGCTCATGTCACGCCATAATTAAATTCACTCAGCAAAAAACTACAACTGTAAATGATACTAAAAATGTTTTGTTTGTGTTTTCTATTCTTTTGGCTGTTTGTCTACGACAACAGAGTTACAGGTTTATCGCTGGAAGGAATTTGGGTCCAGGAAGTTTACTGATTCAGGAGCTTAAATCTGGTCCAAATGTGCTTTCTTCAGTCTAAATCCTGACTCCAGCAGGTTTATATCACTACAAATCACAATTTCACAGTGGTCATGGTTACTTTTGGAACATAGAGCCTTGCTTAGAGGAATTATTTTCATTCCATTGTTAGTAAAAACACTCAAAAAAAAAAAATCAGGTTTACCTCTCTGCAGCGCCTGTTGTTCCTTCAGTAGGTTGAGCTCCTTGACAATATCATTGATCTGTTTTTTTAGATCCTCAATGGCAGCATCCTTTGTTGCAGTATCTGATTCCAACAGCACCAGAGACAAGGATATTCAAATCAGATGTGCAAAGTCAGTGATGGAACAACAACTGAAGAAAGTCTGGATTATTTCTTGTTTCAAGGAGACTTAGGGAGATG
Source organism: Thunnus albacares (assembly GCF_914725855.1). Lineage (NCBI taxonomy): Eukaryota > Metazoa > Chordata > Actinopteri > Scombriformes > Scombridae > Thunnus > Thunnus albacares. The sequence goes on along the minus strand of NC_058124.1, from coordinate 19,190,616 downwards.
ATGAATGAACCATGTTGTCAATAAAGTTAGGAAAATATAAATATGATATTTAAATAACCCTCCAGCAGTTTGTGATGAATCAGATTATTGCCATCTACCTTTTCTCACCAATTTCTTCTTTGGTGGATTCTGCTGAAGTGAGCAGTTCACCAGTAGTAGCACTCCCAGCAGCACACAAACGCCTTTGTACTCCATGGTCAGATTTGTCGAATGAGGCTGCTCCAACGTGGAGGCTCGCAATTTATCCGTCCCCCCCCCCCCTCCCCTCTCCCCCCACCCTACCCTCCCCCCCCCCCACCCCACCCTCCTCCTCCTCTCATCCCTCACAACAGGGAAAAGTACTGAAGTCCACAACTGCCATTTGCAGGAATAACAATCCGACCTCAGGAGCCTGAGAGGATATGTCTCATCTGGCTCCAGACACTTCATGTGGAGGGCGAGTGCAAACCAGATCCAGGCCTGGATAGTGAGTGGAGACTGGAAAACAGGGCGAGACAGTGTGAACCTTCCTCTGGTCGTTGTTACATAACCACATGTAGCTTTCGTCAAAGTGTATAAAAAAGAAATAAACTGACTCATCTGTTGCATAAAAGCTCAAACAACTTAGTTACAGTTTATTTCTTGGCTTTAGAGTGCTTCAATCTTGAAAAAAGATGGAAAGTTGGCCAAAAGGTGTTTGAGACGTCCCTAAGTGTTGCCTCATTTGGAAAGATTTGAATATTTCCAGGTATATTTGGCTGTAGTGGGGCTATTGCTATACAACTGAAAACTCATCAATCAGAATCTGTGAAGTCTCTCTCCTAAATTATGTGTTTAGGAAGCTGCAAGACTATCTGTTACATTTTTTATTTCATTTTATAAATCATTCTCTGCAAAAGTTTTTTTGTTGCAAACTTTGCAAAAGTTTTTTTGTTGCAAACTCTGCAGTGAGAGCACTCTCCATAAATAGGAGTTTGTTTTGGACCTGCCTGCTCTCAGACAGTACACACACAATAGTCAGAGAGAAGTGTGGAAACGATCCAGAGTCACATCTGGCCTTTCTGTAAGACTTCTGATTTTACACAATCCTCCACTGACACGTGGCAAGGACAAAAGGATGCAGAGACTTAACTTCTCATGTGCACTTGTGTCGTGACACAACAGCAGTAATTTGAAATCTGGTATCTCAACACAAGTTTTAAATTTCACATTTCCCCCACAAATAATGAACAACAGCAGCAGAGTAAATTTGAAACAAAAGCAGAAAGATACTTTTAAAACATCTGGTTTTATAATATTTCAGGTTAATTGCACAGAATATAGTTTCCAGCAACATTTTTTACAGACTTAAGAGACATTTATGAAACATAGTCTCCTTATAAAACATAAAATATAGTCTCAAATAGTACTAAAAACTGATAAAAAATTATATCTGCACAGGATATAGTTTTAATATTGTGGACAATCAGACTAAAACTGAAACAATTAGTCAACAAATCAATAAGTTGGTTGACAGAAAATTAATTGGCAACTATTTATATAAGCAGTTAATCATTTAAGTAATTTTAGAAAATGTCAAAATTTGCCTTTGATGATAATAAACTGAATATATTGGGTTTAAACAGGAAAAAAACAAGCAATATGAATACCTGATGTGGATTTTTCATTATTTTCTGACATTTTACAGGCCAAACAATTAATTACTTAATCAAGACAACAATCTGAAGATGAACTGATACCTGATAATGACAATCATCTTTAGTTGAAGCAGACCATTGATTAATATTAACATGGTTTGTGATTCAAATGCAAGTCACTCTCTAAACTGCTATCTCCCTCAGGTTGAGTGCAACACCGATTTTGGTCAAATCCGATTTCCCACTCTCATGTTTCAGTACTAATTAAAACATTATAAAAGATATAAACTGTACCTAAATTGAAGCAAATAATAAAGACAAGCAGGTTGTACAAATTAAAAGTTTTATTAGAAAATTATGTTTACATGTACACACATACTGTAGATACAGTACTTGATCCTAACCAAGGAAGCCCACTTTCTGTCGTTTTGTTCCCAAACTTTCCTCCTGCTGCAACAGCTTCATGAGCGGCGCATGAAGGGCTTTCCCAACACGTTTACCTGCCTGGAGATGACAAAATATTAAAATAAAGTTTAACCACCTTTACAGCCTTATTTATACATTATCTTATACAAAACTCATTTATGGTTGGAATCTTTAAATGTGTATGTCCAAGAATCAGTGCAAAAATGTTGAAACTTTACAGCAAACAATAATAAAATATATATGGAATTATTACAGAAAAAAATATTTTTGACATATATGGTATTTGTCATACCAATTAATACCTAAAGGGCAGATTAAAAGGACATTTTGGAGTATAATCTTATTCACTTTCTGACAGAGAGTTAGGTGAGAATAACAATACCATGCTTATATTAATCCATTAAATACTATATAACTCATCAGCTGATTAGCTTAGTTTAGCACAAAGACTGGAAACAGGGGGAAACAGCCACCCAGGCTGTCTGAAAGTAACAAAATCTGCCTGCTAGCGCCTCTAAAGCTCACTAATGAACATGTTATATCTAATTTGTTTGAACTGTACAAAAACTGAAGTGTAAAAACATCAATTAGCGGTTTTCTGGAGTGTTTTGTTCTGAAATACGTCTTGGTTTGGAGCAGATGAAAGGCAATCAGCGGAGACTGCAGGAATTTACTGATCCGAGCCAAGAATTATTCTGGTACATGAACTCAGTATCACCACAAATTGTCATTTTTACACTTTGGTTTTTGTACAGATTAAACTAACGAGATATAATGTGTTAATTTGTGAACAGAGGAGTTGGTAAGAAGGTTTTGTCACCTTCAGATAAAGCCAGGCACTGGTTTCCAGTCTTAGCTAACCGGCTGATGGCTGCAGCTTCATAGTGAACGTACAGATATAAGAGCAGCATCAATCTTATCATCTAACTCTTTAGCAGACAGTGAATAATAATAATAATTCACACTTGAAAGATGAAATGACACAATGAATAAAGTTGACACTAAACACGCAATGCTTTCATTTAAAATGTACACATGATATATGGACAGTAGAATACATTATATACCGAGTTAACAGCAGTATATTCAAATGAACATAATAATGCAGCAGCAGTTTTATCCAGATCAGATTATAACCTGGTTATGGCTCAAAGTCAATTATCACTTTTTTTTTGTTGTTGTTGTTTTTTAAACCACAGAAACAGTTGCATATAAAAAATAACATAAAATCACATTATGCTAATACGTCAGCTGAGGCCAGATGGCCGAGGTGGAGGACCAGACTCACCTCCGTCATTTCAAAGATGCTCTCTGGGTCCAGGCTGCCTCCACCCACCTTCCTCATGCAGGTAACCGTGCCCTTGTGTGTGACAGAGATAATCAGGCTCGCCACAGAGCACGCCTTCTCCTGCAGAGTCGCGTCCACCACATGCCTGTGGCCCACCTGCCGGGAAACAAATGATGTCAGAGGATATGTTTCTCTGTTTGTGTGATAAAAAGGTATCAGTGTGTGAGCTTACCTTGCACAACGTCACTATACAGGGAACGTTTTCTACATTGAGTCTCATACAGTCATAAGGGTCATCTGACAGCTCAATTTCTTTCCCCCCTTCGTCGTCAGCTGATATATGCACTTTAGGAATTCTGTTAATATGGGAATCAGAGAACAGCCTGTAAGCTTTCTAGGAATTTTTACTGAAATTTTTCCACATTTAGCAATACAATCATAAAAACATAATAAAACAAATATCAATAAGACCTGGTACTTACTTAGTGCTGAAGAGAGCTGCCTTGATAGCTATTGAAATGGCATCGTACAAGTTTCCATCACATTGTAGAAGCTGTGGAAACAAATCAGTGTGAAATTTTACCTCAGGGAAGACCATGGCGTGAGTCACGACTACACTGACCTTCATATTTATGCTTCCTCTGAATAAGGTACACTTTGCCCAGCAGACATGGACCACCTCTATATGATTTATTCAGCAGCATTTACACTCACTGAGCACTTTATTAGCACCTACACCTGCTGTGCAATCTAATGCAATCCAACAGCACTGCCGTACTTTTACAAAGCTTATACATTTTTGGTTTTTGTTGACATTGTCAGAAAGGTGATAATTCTACTTCATGTTTATTGAGGTCGTAGTGGGTGGTGGTGATGTACTGGAGTACGTTATATTGAAAAGTGTTCCTAACATTTTGTCCCCCTCATGTATGTTAATGGAGTTGACAGAATGTTAGGAACACTTTCCAATATAATGCAGAATTATCACCTTTCTGACAATGTCAACAAAAACTGAAAACATATAAACTTTGTAAAAGTAGAATTTATTGCAGAGCTGTTGTTCTGGATTGCATTAGATTGCACAGGTGTACCTAATAAAGTGCTTGGTGAACGTATGTACACTAACGTTACGCTAACTTTAAAAAACTGGTTTACTCATACATGTAGGAATATGCAGTAAATTTAAGTACAGCAGCCAAATAAACTAGACAAAGAGTCTACAGCTATGCTAGTTGGTCTGTGAGGCTGTACTTAGGCACAGTGGTGGTGCATTGAGCTAAATGCTAATCCTCCCATGCTGATGTTAAGCAGGTATAATCATTACCACGGCTACTAACTTAGTTTAGTGTGTTAGCATGCTAACATCTGGTAATTAACTCTAAATACAAGTACAGCTAAGGCAGATGGGAATGGTATTACTTTGGTATTTGATCATTAAACAAAATATTGGGACACATTTTGACCTGATGAGAGACATGTTCTCTCTCTCTGTGGGAGACATGAATGTGTGTACCACATTTCATGGCAATCCATCCAATAGTGTGATCCAACAACAGTTGTTGTTGACATTTCAGTCAAAACCACAAAAGTAAACCTCATCATCTGGGAACCATAAACGTCTGTATATGGCAATCCATCCAATAGTTATCGAGATATCGCAGTATGGGCCAAAGTGGTGAACCAACCGACATTGTCATCCCTCGCATGGCTAAAAACTAAATGTTATTGAATTTTAATCTCACTTTTAATTACACATCTTTTTGACCTTCGTCGATTTGAGCAAAATGCTGAATCTGACAGCTGAAACGCACAATCACTCACCAGCACATCCACATAGAGCACCCAGCAGTGTTCTCCAGGACTGATACAGAGGCTCTTCAAGTCCACACTGTGTTTGTTGTTAAAGACTTTATAGAGAGTGTTACTCAGCTCCGTCCCCAGCTCCTCGCCTCCTCGTCCCTCAAATTCAGGGGTCGCATTGGCAGAACTAGTGAAGGAAGGAGAAAACAAGATAATAAATGTGTTTTATACTTACTTGAGTCAGTGAGAAAGAGTTCAGAGAAAGTAAAGTAGGGAAAGCACTAATACTGGCTGACCCTGCTACATCTCTCCACACACATTTATTGCATATGCATGGTTATAAAACAATATTTTAAGTGGTAAGTCCATAATCACTGAGATCTGTTAGGAATGCAACTCACAAAGAACAGATGATACAACACTACCTCCTAGTGGCAGGGTATCTATCGAAACACTATCAAACACTGTTTACTACGGTGGCCCTGAGAGCTCAACACACTACAACTTAAGAAAACACATGTGAATAGAGAAAACAAGCAAATTAAGAAAACATCTTCATCAATTTGACAACACATGTGCAGCATTTACAAAATGTGCTTTTTTACAACACATTACAGAAAGGCCCTGCAATTACATTAAACGATAACAAAAGCGTTTCCAGAAGTAAACAGTGATAAACAAGTCTGGACATGCTTGTTCTCATGTGTGCTCATGACATTACTCAAGTCAGCTATCCATCAATGATGTTGGAAAATGAGCTTAAAAAAAACTTATAGTAATGGTGTCCAAGCTTATAAGAATAAGACCCAAATTGTAAAAACCTAAAAAAGGAAAGCTTGTGACAATAAGTACCATACCTATTTGGAATGGGCAATATGGCTAAAAACCTTTATCACACTATTTGAAACTTTATATCACAATATCGATATGTCGTGAGATGTAATACATTTACAGGAGGACCAACTGAGACATTGCTAATAGACACTGATGCAAAAATCATATAAAATCCAGCATTAAAAAATCTCTGATGGTAGACAAGTTTATATTGTCTCTGTATCATCACATTGCCCACTCACCAACCATTGATACCTACCAATCAACGAAGAACTCCAAATAGCCCTCTTTTGGCAACATGGGCTTTGGTTTTCCAAGGTCAGCCTTAATCCCAACTAGAACTGCTGTGTGTCCCTGAAAGACAGACAAAACAAAAAATACGAGTCAATCAATCATCCATCAATCCTGAGAAATTACACAGTGCAGTGGTGGAGAGTAACTAAGTGCATTTACACTAGTACTGTACTTCAGCACAATTTTGAGGTATTTATACTTTACTTGAGTATTTCCATTTGATGCTACTTTATACTATATCAATACATTTATTTGACAGCTCACTTAACTTTTCAGATGAAGATTTGACACAACTGATAATATAACAAGCTTTTAAAATACAACACATTGTTAAAGATGAAACCAGTGGTTTCCAACCTTTTTGGCTTTTGACGTCTTACAAAAAGCAGTGCGTAGTCAGGGTCACATTTCAGATGTCTATGAGTTGTTAACAGCTCCACCAAATAGTGATTTTCCCCCCTAAACATCTCACATGGTTTCATTACAATAAATGTTCAAATGATCCAATATTTCACCAAAAATCAAAGATTAGAGAAAAAGCCCAAAAACTGAAAACAGATTTGTGCATCAGAACTTTGTTTTTTCTTCTTTCCTCTCCCATTAATCATCTCACAACCCCTCTGATTTATCTGGTGACCCTTTGGAGGGGCCCAACCCCTAGGTTGGGAACCACTGAACTAAACTAGCTAACTGTATATAAAGTAGCTTAAACTAGCTCCACCTCCAGCAGCTACAACAGTAACATGCTTCAGTATTAATAATAGAGTACAATGTGTTGCTTATACTTATGTAGGATTTTTTTTCGGGTATTTTTACTTAATAAAAGGATCTGAGTACTTCTTCCATCATTGCTCCAGTGTAATATGTTAAGTGTGGACAGGTTGATAATGGACTCAGGGTGCACATATAAAGAGGTTAATGTTACCAGTGTGACTTTGGCTGAACCGTCTGTGTTGGACACCACATCCGTCTCAATTTCCATGTGTCTGTAGTCCTCACAGCCTCTTCCGTCCACTCGCAAATCATCCTGATAATAACAAACATGTCAACACAGACTCACAGTCAGCAGCTGTATAAGGCAGCTAGCTTTCTGCCGTTACAGCATGTAAAATGCTGCCTTGACATTTATCGAAATCGTTTAACTACCAGAGGTCGAAGGCTGAAGAATGGCGGTTAAAACTTACCCGTATACCGTGTAAAATATACACTTTCTCAGCCTCGCTAACTTGTACTGTTGCCATAATGTAGAAGGTAGAAACCAACAGGAGTGGCGCGTGTGTGCGTCGCTCTTCTTCTACGCCATCAAAACACGACGGATAGAGAAATTTAGTTTACCCGCTTTGCTCACCGGGATGTCGCGATTGTCCCGAGAGGATAAACTCCGCCCAACCGGTGCAGCCAGTCTCCAACACTGGCTGTGCTTTGCCTGTAAAAAAAAAAACAAAGTGTATATTTTTTACGTGTAAAATATATCGAAAACATACATTTTTAATTTTTAAAACAGTTTTCAAGACACGGTTTAGAGAGAAGTGCGTGATATATTACATACACAAGTTTTCACGTGTTGTTGCTTAATTTATAGTAAAACATAATTCTTATTCTAAACACTCAAGTTTCTACCTGTAAAAGTCGTCTCTAACTTTCATATAACCTCCATTAAAGAGAGAAAGGGGGTTGTTTGATGTTGACAATGGGATTAACTGATAACTGAAACCAGATTTAATGCAGTATTCCGGACCAAGCGCAGCGCAACGTTGATATGTGAGTTTTTTTGCCCTAAACCAGGACTCTCAGGCTTCCGTGGCTGCATACTGGGCATTAAAAGTAGCAAGTGTAACTGACATTTGCTGTGATGAATGAATAACTGACTCAGAGAGCTCCAACCCAACCTGCAATCTGCACCACTAATTAACACCCTTTGGCCATGAGTTAAACAGGGTTTGTCATCATATGAAAAGATAGAACCCAACACTGATACCTAATTAGACCTGGAACTTCTATCCCATGATGCACTGGGCCTGAGGTTTACAGGGAAAATCGTCCGTTGGGATTCTGGACTTGATTTTTGATGAAAAGTGACACCCAAATGAGAGAATAAAAGAAGTGCTGATAGAGGGGGGGGGGGGGGGGGGGGGGGGGGGGGGGGGGGGGAAGGTTGTTATATTTTTGTCTCTTGTCTCTTGTATGGACTAATCAGATAAATTACATAAAGACTTGCAGACATGCATGTCTTGAAAAAATATGAGCAGTGTTTGAAAGACTTGAAAAATTGTGAACCTATCTGTTCATATTTTCATACTAATAACAAATTGTGTCTTGTGATTTACAAAACAAACAATGAGATTTTTTGGGAAACAGGTTAAAGGACCAGTGTGTAAGATTTAGTGGCATCTAGCTGAACAGGCTTGGCAGAAATGGAATATAATAAGTATCTTTTAATTAGTGTATAATCCCATGAAAATAAAAATTGTTGTGTTTTCATTAACTCAGAGTGAGCCCTTTTTATCTACGTAGGGAGCAGGTCCTCTTCCACAGAGTCCACCATGTTGAACCGCCATGTTTCAGCAGAAATAAAACGAAACACTGGCTCCAGGGAGGACCTTTCGCGTTTTTATTATAAGAGCTGGATATGGCTCCACCACTCAGCCTTGCAGCCAATTTTTCCCAGTGGTCACTTGTGGTACTGCAGCAAAAAATACCCCCAGCCGCCCAAAAAGCATTTTCCCCATAGACCACCATTGTAAAAGGGATGTCTTAAAATTGTTGACAGGACACCTCGAACTGCACACAAGGTCAATTATGAATCTTTCTTGGATGAATTTTTGATCCATGGAGATTTTATATTTGTAATACTTTCCTCAAGCCGAGAAAAGTGATTTAAAATCATCACAATGTAAAGTCTATGGGCCAACCATCACGCATTTTCAGTGGGCCACACAACACGGAAGCAAAACTGGAAGCTAGAAACTTTTTTTGGCGTATGCACCAGGTGAGCAATTCTTATTGGACTGAATGACCACCATTTTCATTCCAGTATCCAGCTTCATGAGGTGTATTCATTTTCTTTCACACTGGTTCTTTAAACTGTTAAATACATTGTGCATGGGGCAGCGTTTTAGATCACATCCGTGTGTTTGATTAGTAAAACCTCGATTGGGGGCGGGCAGGGAGCCCTGGGTGAAAGTGCTACCTGCGAGTCTGCGCTGAGGGCAGAAAAGACTCAGTGAAGCCGGGAAGATAGAGCAGATGTATAATAGACGGAGAGAGTATCAGACTTCCTGGTTGGCTCCGCGTTTTGTTGACACACTGCCCGCAGAGCTTTCTGGATCTGACAGAGAAGGAAGTAGGTAGGCAACGGCCTGCTATAGAGATCGGTCTCCCGCTGTAGTTAGCATATGAACGAGCGAATTAACACCCGGTCGAAACCGGGGCGTCGGCAGTGAAAGCGGGAGCTGAGCCGCGGAGCTGCGGGGAGCAGCTGACCGCACATCCGACACGTTAGCTTGGATTAAAACAGACGGAGCGGCGGAGGAGACACTCAGTCTCAGTTTGGTGTGTTTTAACTTAGCTTAGTTTTAACTTTAGCTCGAAACTACGTGAGGACTTCCAAGAAACTTTTGACGACAAGCCAAAGGAGTGCGAGGTACGTGGTCACAACCAGTTGACTTTTTACTGTTTTAACTAAATGTAGTGTAACATTAAGAAACAGTGTGTTGCTTTTTTATCTGCTCTCAACTACTGGAGATCCTGGTGTCTTGGTCCTGCTTCCAGAGTTGCTTCCTGGTTGGGTTTATAGCATTGACACTTGGGTTAAGCAATCAAAGTTATAAACCTATAATACCGTAATAAGTGTAATATTCTGTATTGATTATCACAAGGCAATTCCCTGTATGCTTACCCATCTTCAGGGATTGTCAATTTAGCCTCAGAGCAGGTTCCTAGAAATTGGCAGAAACTGGGAGTCCTGCTCAAGGGCACTTCAGCAGGATAAATGTGCACAAAGTTTTTAATTTAATAGTTTGTACCTATTAAGTTTTCCACCATGTTTTGGTGTGTGCTTCTACCAATCAAGCTGGAAAAGAGTGCAAACACAAGTTGCTAGTTTTACCTTCTGGTTTGTCGAATAGTTGAGTTGTATTACTGACAGTAAATGAATCAGCATCATAAAATTTACATTACTTTCACTTTACATAAACAAAAACACACAGCCTTAACAACAACCTCATTAACAAAAAGATGAGAAACAAAAAGAAATCAGTAACTAGTTTGATAATTCATGAAGCGTCATTTTTCAAGCCAAAATGTCAAATATTCACAGGTTCCAGTCTCATAAATGTGAGTAATTGCTGCTTTTCTTTGCCATATATGATAGTAAATTGAATCTCTTGAATCTTTGGGTTTAAGACTGTTGGTCGGACAAAGCAAGCTTCATGAAGATGTCACCGTGGCCTCTCAGAAATCATAATGGACATTTTTTGAAACATTTCATAAATTAAAAGATTAATAATAAAAGAATTAATGGTTACAGCCTTACACTATTTGCTGAGAAATTGTTTTGTATTAGGGCTGCAACTAATGTTTTTATTATCGATTTAATCTGTTGATTACTTTCACGATTAATCGATTTGTTGTTTGGTTCATAAAAAGTCAGAAAATGGTGAAAAATGTCAGTTATTGTCACACAGAACCCAAGGTGACATCTTTAAATTTCTTGTTTTTGTCCATAACAGTCCACACTACCTAAATATAATCAGTTTACTATCAAAGAAGACCAAAAAACCCAGAAAATATTCAGATTTGAGAAGCTTGAACCAGACTATTTGGAAATGACTCAAAACAATTAATGGATTATCAAAATATTTTGCGATTAATTTAATAATTGGCGACTAAGTGATTAATCAACTAATCGTTGCAGCTTTAATTATGTCTCTCAGCTCAAGTGAAATGATGTTTTACTCAATTTATTGTAATACACCAACACAGGCTGACGTTTTTTTTAGTCCACAAAACTTTGTTTTGTAAGTTGCTAAATGAGATGTCATTGAAGGGAAATCACATTAGAGCGTTAATTAAATTTATCCCAACAGGAGGGCAAATTTATCTGCCTCTCATCTCTGCATCACATGTCGCCCCCCACGCTTCTCATCAGGCCTGCCCACAGAAGTGCCACTGCCACCATCACTCAGCCCTGTCAAGTACTGCATTCTCGCAGCAGGGTGTCAAACATACCCATAAATCATTAATTGAATATCTGACTATGTCGTGCATACGTTATGAGTTAGCTCACTGATGTAAATCTGGCATTTTCACCTACTGTATCTAACCTTACAGTACTGTGGAGACGTCATGAATGTTTCATCTACAGTAAGAAACGCAAGAAAAGAGTACAGCAGCTCTCAACTGTTTGTCTGTTTTCTTTGTGTTCACACAATGGAAAGTAGGAGCTGTTCTGTAAAGTGTTTCTGTTACAATCAAGTCATTGTAAAATCAGCCATTCAGTGAGAGAAATCTTTAGGCTCATTCTCCAGTTTACTACAAAAGACACGATTTACTGTGTTGACAGTTGTTAATGAACTCTGGTCTTGCAGTTAGTTTCACTCCAGGACTTTCATTACTTTATCGCCGCAGGTTCCTACAGTATCTTGTTCATAGTTTTTTTTTAAGGGGGAATCTAAATCTCTTTGTTTCTAATGCAGTGAATCATAAAAGCAGGACTCCACGTGACAATTGCATTACTAGCTTGTATCATGCATCCTGTATCCCCCTCACTGAAACAAGTTTTACTGGAAACCACCACCCACCACTTGCATCAGATATATCACAAAGTTTTGTTGGTTAACAGATACAGGATTTATCAACAGTTAGCTATTAGTCAGGCTGTAGTCTTTGTTTGTAGCTTGACTAATAAAACCTGCTTCACAGGCCCCATTTCCAAGATCTTGAAGAAAGAAAACTTGTTATTTTGTTTTTTTGTTAATACAGTCAAGCTAACAGCCTTGATAAGATCACCTATGATAACATTTAGTCTGGTAGGATCACCTCAAGATTTTGACTTAAAAAAATGTGATACATGATATAACTAGGAATAATTGGCTAAAACAAACTAATTAGTCCTTCAAATCATTATTTGACTATTGTTATTAATGTATTAACATGTAAGCAGCTCATGTTATAGCTGGTGTAGGTGGAGCTACTATGAGCTACTGTTTTAGTTTTAGTTTTAATCTATAAAAAATATATGATTTGATCAAACTTACAGTCTGATCAGTACTGGATATATATATATATATATATATATATATATATATATATATATATATATATATATATATATATATATAATCATATATAACACACATAATAAACATTTTTGGTTTGAAGTAAACCCCTCAATGTTGCTATCAAAATTTTTACTGAGTGGGACATCTTAGAGTTGAAAAATAACATGTCTTTAGCATTTCTGCACCACAATTTCCTGTTATGTATTAGCTGACATAAACTTGAATACAGGCATATTGGCCCGGATTTCTCATCTACTTTGTATGTGAGACCTTAATCTACATACTATCTACTAATTATACTGTAGCTGTCAGATATACGTGGAATAAAAGTATTATAAAAGCAATAAAATGGAAATGCTGTGGAAGAAAATATGTTCAATATATGAATTTATGTTCATAAAGGAATGTTTTAATTAATGCCATGCCATGATGAATTAATCTAAAGGGCCTCTCTGGCCTTCACGGTCTCTCACGCAAGATGTTTTATGTTCTGGGCTCCAGGATATGAGAGAAGGTGGTAGCCTTGGATTGGTAATGAAGCTGTCCTCGTTAGTTTGAATTCACTCTGACGCAGAGATGCCCACGTGTCTTCCCTTCCCAGGTGGCGTGATCTAAGCTATCCTATTAGAATATCTGTTGTGCTTTATGTGTTAAGTTTTTGGTGCGACTACATCCATGTACATGCTGTGCCAAAGGCTTCCCTGATATCAGATACCTGTGTTGTAATAATCCTCTTACATTCAAGTTAGAATCAGCCGGAGCCTGTGCAGCTTTTTCATCTTTATTCATCATCAAAGTGTTGTTAGACAGTTATGGGACAAAGTACATGTTTTCTTCATCACCCAGGTTAAGTTCAAGCACCTCAAAATTGTTTGTAAGTGCGGTTCTTCAACCACTGGAGCCAAGACAGATGGTAGAGTATTCCCTGGCCTGTAGTGAAAGTGATAGCCGCAGTCGCAGCAGACCTCCTGCTTGACCTCCTGCTGTACCCGACTCCTGCTGTGTGATGACAGGCGTGGTGAAAAGGGCCAAGAGGCTCTGCAGCAGGGTTTGAGTTGGTCATACTGTGTTTTTCAAAATGCATTCAAGCCAGAAAGTAAATTTTTATCTTTCACTTGCTCTCAAAGCTGGATGGCTGGAATAGTTGCAGCCTCACCTAAATGATATGAGGCTGAGTGTACTATCTGAACCTGGGTTATTCACGTGATCAGTAAGATAGCAAGTCACGGCAGGTGTTGTGTGAGTTTTATCATCCTTTTTATTTCCATATTTGTTTGTCCTATCGTAAAAAAGAAAAGAGATTGCTACATAATTTTAGAAGACATTCCTGTACAAATACACTTTATTTACACTGTATTCTGTTCTATTTTAAGTCCATACAAGTTAGAAGACTACACCATAACCAAGTTTCCCACAGTGTCTTACAATGAAGGTGGGCCATCTTACCTGAACCAAAGAACTCTTCCACTAACATCATAAACAATACAAAGAATCTGCAGCATTGCTAGTAGATCTGTGAGGCTGTACTTAGGCGTGACGTTGCATTTAACTATACGCTAACATGCTTACATTTACAATGCTAACATGGCGATATTTTACAGGTATGATGTTTACCAACTTCACCATCTTAGTTTAGAGTTTTAGCATGCTAAAATTGCTAATTAGCATCGTCACAATGGTGCTAGATGAAAAGCTAAGTGATCATGTCATCCTGATGGCAATCAATCCATTAGTGAACTGCTGGTGGCGCTAGAAGAAAAGTCAGGGGATCGTCAAAGTCATTAGGATTCATCCTCTGGCAATCATGAATGTTTGTACAAAGTTTCGTGGCAACCCATTGAATATTTGTTGATATATTTCAGTCTGGACCACAGTAGTGGACCAACAATCCAAGCAGCCAACCAACCAGAAGGCAGTCCTGTGCAAATACATTTTATTTGTAATCTGTTTTAATGCTACAAAGTCCAACATATGGTAAATCACACCCTGAAGACCAAAAAGCATATGTCTTAATCAACTGAATTTAGTGTGACAGGCTGAGATGAAGTGGAAGAGGGGTGTGTATGATGGGAGGGTGGATGTCTTCAACAGGTTGATACACAGATGTAGAGTTGGAGGTCAGGTAGGGGTGGTGCTGTGTAGAAAAAGATGGGCTGTGGATTTGGCCTACAGAGAAGGATGTCGAGCTGTAACGGACCGTGAGATGTTTTTGTTTAATCCAGCGATGATTTTGATTAATTTCCTCCCAAAAGTGCTGTAAGAACGCCATATCGTTTTCATTCTGATTAAATTTCTGTCCTTGGGGAAGCAGGCTTAACTGCCAGGATCACTTGGCCAAGCCCTAATTAATACAGACATAAAAGTGAGATTAGGCTATCATTCATTTAAGCCTAATGGATAGATTGAATCCTCAAGAATGACCAAGCAGTTCGATTTCACTCGCTGTAACCTCGGGTTTTAGCGGGGAGAAGGGCGCGGAGGTCCAGACATTCTCTCGGAATAAGCTGTTATCTGGATATAATAGTGAGGGCTCTTTTTTTTGGTTTTCTCACTTTTTGACCCCTTTGAAGTCTCGTCATCTTTGTCTGCGCTCACTCAGACCCGCTCAGAGCCATTCGCTTATTCATAATCCTCGCCTCGAAACGGAGCTGGACACACACACACTCATCCCCGGTGCAGCTCAGGACAACTGTGTAGGCCGTTTGGTTGAAGAATTGTTTTGTTTTGTTCTTTTTTTAAGGTCGAAATGCGGTGAATTACAGTCTCTAAATCCAACAACAGCATCCTCTATTGTGAGAGGAATCTGGATGGATTGTTTGGCCTGTGGAGATTAGACCAGTCAGTGTTTGCTCCTCCATCAGTTAATTCCTCCTCCTGAGTATTGTCCTCGACCTCATTTGCAGATTCACCGTGTCTTATTTGCTCCTGTCTTTGTATTCCTCGAGGATGTTGTGCACTTATCAGTCTGTTTACACCGACTCTTAATTGTTGTGGGACAGCGCTGCTACACTTTGATATCGCAGTGATGCAGACAGGACACTTATATAGAGCTGGAACGACAAGTCAATTAATCAATTAGTTGATTAACAGGAATGTAATCAGCAACTCTTTTGATCACCAGCTAATTTTCAGTAGTCACTAATACTAATATTCACTAATTCTAGCTTCTCTGGGATGTGAGGATTAGCTGTTTTCCTCCTTTAATATGATAATAAATCTTTAATTTTATGTTTTTAACTGTTGATTGGAAAAAATTAAACATTTAAAGATGTCAAGTAGGACAGTTTTTGCTGTTTTATGAAACTTAATAGACTAAACAATTCATCAATTAATCAATAAAATAATCAGCAGATAAATTAATTGTGAAAATAAGCATTCGTTGCAGCCTGAATCATACTTTCCATCACTTATACAACTCAAATCTGTCGTCTAATTCTCTAATTCCTCCTTTTCTTTCATTTTCTTCCCATCTCTCCGCTCCCCCTCCTTCCCTCCATCTGTCTCCCATCACACCTCGCAGCATGAGGTTGGAGCCACAGGTGTTGTAGGATGAAGAGCCCGGCGCACCGCACCAGGGACATCGAGCGGCAAGCTGGCTACCTGAAGCCCGAGCACTGTGCCCCTCCTCCGCCTCGCACCGGCTCTGACACCATGTGGTTTATCCGCGACGGCTGCGGCATCGTGTGCGGCATCATCACCTGGCTCCTGGTCTTCTACGCCGAGTTTGTGGTGGTGTTCGTCATGCTGCTCCCTGCCAAGAATGTGGTCTACAGCCTCTTCAACGGGGTGCTCTTTAACGGCTTGGCCTTCCTCGCCCTCGCTTCTCACGCCAAGGCGATGTGCACAGACCCGGTTAGTCAGTCAGACTCTGATGGATGTTTTCAGCTAATTAATGAACCACCTCCTCTCAGTGTGTTACAGAAGATTATCTTATAGGAAAAAACTGAATTGTATCAGTCAGCAACTATTTTCTGAGTAAAAATGCCAAAAATTCACTTGTTCCAGCTTCTCAAATGTGAAAATTTGCTGGTTTTCTTCATCTTTTGTGATAAATAACTGAATAACTTTGGAATTCTGACTGTTTGTTGGACAAAACAAGCAATTTGAACAAGTCAGTTTGGGCTTTTGGAAGTTGTAATGGAATTTCCTCAATATTTTGTGACATTTTATAGACCTAATGATTAATTAACCATGACAATAACTGGGCAGAGCATTTGATAATTAAAGTTAATTGTTCGTTTTCAAGAGGAAATGCCAAACATTCTCTGGTTCAAGCTTCTCAAATGTGAGGCTTTGCTGCTTCTCTTTGTTTCATTTGAAAGTAAACTGAATATTTTTGTGATTTGGAGTGTTTTTAATGATGTTACCTTGAGATTTAGGAAATAGTGGCAGGCATTTTTCACTGTTTTCTGACATTTTATTGACCAAATGTTTAATTGCTAAATCACAAAACTGCATATAAAACTGTCTCTGAATAACAAAGATAAGGTAGAAATATGTTTTTTTTAGCTTTTGCAAAAGTAGGGGCTGAGAGCACTAAACCCAGATTTGTTCCTGCACTAATTTTACAATTTGATAACATACATGTTGTTATCATGAGATAATATAAAACAGTCTACAGATATTTAGGCTGTAATAATCATGGTAATTGTTTTGTGGTTCTGTTTTGCAATCTGAGTGTTAAAACCAGATGATACATTTTTAATTGTGTTTGAATGTTTCTTGAAGTGAGGGCAAACTTCCGTCTATAAAGAGCCCCTGCAGTTAAATTAATGTAAAGGACACATTGTAAAACAAATGAAATCATAGAATAATTAATTGCATGCCTCGTAAACACACTTTTTTTTCCTCCCCACTCTCCAGGGAGCCGTGCCCAAAGGGAATGCGACCAAAGAATTCATCGAAAGCCTCCAGCTCAAACCTGGACAGGTGGTGTACAAATGCCCCAAGTGCTGCAGCATCAAGCCTGACAGAGCTCACCACTGCAGGTACGGCACTCTGCGTATTATGTGTAGATTGTAGGAGAGATTACCGGTTTTTCATTGCAAGCACTGCAACTTTTAAGATGTGGGTCTGGGCGGGTTGAGCGTTCTGCTGAAGTCTGCACCTTACAGAGGAAAGTCCTGATGCGATCGTCCCGCTGGGGCTGTGTTTGTTCCTGCACCGGTTCTCCTGTGTGTGATTTTTTTTTTTCTGTTTTGTTTTAGAGTAGCTTTGTAGCATTTCCCTGTAGACTTCACAACTCGATAATAAGGAGATCCCTCTGGGGCGGCTCTGTGGTTTCCCTGGGATCGCAAGGCATGAAAAGTGCAAAAACACTGCAGAGTAATTGAATCGTAAAGCCAGTGAGTCATTCTGTCTCAAAGGCAAAACAATGGGTGTCAGTCAGAATGAAATAGATGCTTTACTTTTACTGAATATTATTGCTTTTTATGAGTCATCCTTTGTGGGTGTTTCAGATGATACACTGAGATGTTTGACTTGTCTCTAATGGCGCGTAAGAACAATTTACTACACACTGCATGACAGCTTTTTAAATATAGATTTCATAGATCATGTAAACAAAGCACAGAGTGGTAGATTGAGTGTGACTTTATTCTTTGGCAGATGATGAATTATGAGATGTCAGGCCTTAACTTGAGTTGTCAACCAACTGCAGTTGTGTCACATAAATAACCCCAAACACAGTCTCAACACCACACAAACAGACGCCCTCCAGCCGCCATGATTGAGAGCAGTCTGGCTTTTCAGACTGTTACAATCTCTCACTTCTGTCAATGTCAAAGTTTGAGTGAATTACACTGCTAAAGGTGGACTGACAGTATGTGTGTGTGTGTCTTTTTTATGTGAAATATACTCTTAAATATCAGCCTCACAAGGGCACAGTTTACCCATAATATTTTTATTGAAACCCCTCATCTATATAACGTATCTGTGTGTCCACAGCGTGTGCAAACGCTGCATCAAAAAGATGGACCACCACTGTCCCTGGGTGAACAACTGCGTCGGAGAGAACAACCAGAAATACTTTGTGCTCTTCACAGTGAGTCTTTTACCTCCCGCCGCTACACAAAAATGATGTCATCGTTCACTTCGCAATGCTCATTAACGTATTATATATTGTTCTTATACTTCAGATCTGTACTTGCCTCTTAGACTATGAGTATCTCGATACAGTATCGATGCACACAAGTAATGAAAATAATTTTTTTATTTCATTATAACCTTGTTATATGATGACTATTATTATGAGTTAATATTATGTTGTTAACATTAAATCTATGTTTGTTTCTTCAGATGTACATTGCACTAATATCCTTCCATGCGCTGGCCATGGTGGCCTTCCATTTTGTTTTCTGTTTTGAAGAAGATTGGACAAGTAAGTATTATTCTGTATTATAGTGACACTAGAGACTGTGAATTGGGAAGCACAAGCACTTGATCTGCAAAATAGGGCTGATTTTTTGTAGATATTTCTACTAGTTATCGCCAGAATTTACCATTCTGTCATGTAAGAGCTGACCTTAGATATTCCCCAAGCTATAAGTTTACATAATAAACCTGTTGACATTTTTTCCCCCCCTCTCGTTCTGTCCTCCTTCATCAGAGTGCAGTAACTTCTCTCCACCAGCAACCGTCATCCTCCTCATCCTCCTGTGCTTTGAGGGGCTTCTCTTCCTGATCTTCACAGCAGTCATGTTTGGGACCCAGGTCCACTCCATCTGCACCGATGAGACGGTAAGTGAAATAACCGGTGTACACCTCGTACAAACTGATGTTGCACCAGTGTGATACATGTCGGTTGGATGTTTGGGTTTAAGCAGCAAGGTAGTGTAAAGAGTAGTGAGGGTTTCTTTTCAGTAGAGGATCAACATCCAAGCTTTCATGTTAGCAATTTTCTACCCTGCTGTAAGTTGTACTTGTTAAGTAAAACATGCTGTTTCTTGGAAGCTGCGGTGCACTGACCCAAACCTTTCCTACAGTGTGCTGCAATGTTCCTTCAGCCTTGCAAAGGACATTCCTCACTGAAACAGAACTCAGGCTTTTAGGTGTCTTTAGTTGTCTCTCAGCATGATGCAGTAACATTTTTCGGATCTATTTGGGACTGACTGACTGATGGGAGTTTTATAAACCAGAATATGTTGCAGACATATGAACAGGATTTGAGAATACTTTTTCAAAAGCAAGTTTAAGTAACCAAATTGGAGGAAAACTTTATCTTATTACATTACATTCATTTGAAAGATGCTTTTGTCTAAAGCAACTTACAATAAGTGTATTCAGCCTCGACAAGAATTTATTGCCCTAAAGGTTTCGATACTATTGGACATATTGTTCTTCGTCAGTATGCCGCAAGATGAACTGAACAAAATGTTGTTGTCATTATGCAAAAAGGTCTGGACTCAAGTTGTGTACTCCATTGAAACTAAAACCATTACTGTGAAAAAACTACATCAATTCTGGGGTGCATTGATGGCACCGACCATAAATCACAATGTCCCCTTTTTATCTCTGGCCAGGGACATTTGTTGCATGTCGTTCCCCATCTGTCTCTACTATCCACTCTCTAATAAAGCACAAAATGCCCCAGAAAAACTTCAAAACCATCTATTCATAGCACAACGATGAGCAAAACCAGACTTAAGTTTGTATAGAAATTCTGACTTCCTAGAATAAGTTATAATGAGGAAGGTTAACAGCTCTAAATTCATCCAGTCAGTTGAATGTAAATCAGAGCACAGATGTAAGTAGGGGCAGGTAATTCACTTATAGCCTCCAGATAGGTTGAGATTAGTGCAATTTTCTCATAACGCGTCCGCTCAAACCACCCACAAGGATGACTCACTGCGTTATAATATTCAGTACAAAGATCATCTATTTCAGTCTATTGCAATCTAATGGGGCCTGCAGTTCTGTGCCCCGTTAGTGCACCTTTATCTATGTGTTTGTGTGCTGTTCTTAGACATCAGGAAATGGTGAGAGTGAGTCACCAGATTAAAGCCTCTTAGAGAAAGACAAAAGAATGCAAGACACACTTAATTTTTAATCCCTTTTTAGTGGTTATTTTTTGTTTGCATAATACAATTTAAAGACACAGATTTACTGTATGTTCACAGTTGTGTTTTTATTGGTATTTTATGTCATCAATACAATCAGAAATGGAGATTTTTCACGTCTGTCATATCTTATCCTTGCAGGGTATCGAGCAGCTGAAAAAGGAGGAGAGAAGATGGGCCAAAAAGTCAAAATGGATGAATTTGAAGGTGGTGTTTGGACATCCGTTCTCTATAGCCTGGCTGAGCCCCTTTGCAACACCTGACCACGGCAAGGCAGATATATACCAGTACATAGTGTGAAAGCAGAAAAACAAAGCTGAGCTCTGCTGCTGTGGACACAGACTGATCGATCCTGGTCTGCCTTCTTATTTGGCTGGACCTCAATGAGCATGAACTCCTCTTAATCACTTCTACGTTTTCTTTCGTTCTTGAATAATTGATATTTCAGGGTGTTCTGTTATAAACTATTACGTCGTTAAAACACGTTTATTTTTTAAAACATTGTCACCTTTTCATTTTATTGTTTCCCTTCTTGGTGCTGACTGAGATTAGTGAGGTGTAGCTGTATAAAGAAGCTCTCCAGAAAAAAAAACAACCACACAAACTAAGCAGCGATAACTTGACATGAAGCACTTAAGAGTTGACAAAACAACACCAGAGACTGAACTCTTGCTTCTCCAGATTAAAATTTCCTGCTGTACTTCTGATCATTTCCTGCTTCCAAGACTGAACAATGTGAAATCAAACTGGAAAGCAGTGCAGTCCGGGTGTCAACACGGTCCCCTGATTTCGTCTTCCTGTAAACATTGTTGTGATGCTGTCGCCTCTTCATTTGCTGTATTTTTTTTTTTTGTCATTGCAATAGTCTTTTGCTGAATGCTGTGGATGATTTGCCTTAGAACAATGCATTATTGGCATCTGCTAGAAAGTCATTTTGCCTTAATGCAACAGTCAGGGTGAAATAGGATCACACTGGTTAAACTATGTGAAATGAGTTTGTTTTATCCTTGATGCCAAATAAGTGGATTTCTTCTGATGGACTTTGTGTCTGCAGTAAACCCCACCTATCTGGCACAAAGTTGAAAACAGTTTAAGTTTCTCTGTCGTCTAAAATGGCCATTAGCCAAGTCTCTACTCAAACCAGAATGGGTTAGGGTTAGTCACTGTGAAGGACATTAAAAATCTGTAGTCTACAGAGCAGCAATAACCCTATAGTGACCAGTTAAAGTTATAATCCTTAAGATTTCAGTCTTGGTTGATTTGTTGCCACTTGTTACCACAGTCACTACACAACAGTAGGACATAGGAAAAGGAGTTGGTCACCTTTCTAGGAGCTCACTGTGGCTGCTACTTCTTCTTCCAAAACTCTCTGCAATATTTAAGACGGATCTGCTTTCAAAAAAAAATGCCTGAAAATGGCCTTTGTTTTATTTTGTACATGCTTCTTTGAAGAACAAACACGGTTAAGATTGACTTTTAGTGACAAATAACAGCAACAGTCAGAAATGGTGGGTTTGCACTAGCAGTAATTAAATACAGTGTTAGGAGAGTGAACAGTAAACGATTAGGCTGATATCAATGATTACATGCTGCTGTGAATCCATCAAGCTTAGGAAGGCAATTTGAATCTAGCGTGTGAATGGCGGACTCCACCGCTAACAATGTAAGCTACTGTATAGAGAGGTAATTACCAAATATAAACACATTGAGCAGCTATTGCTACCATAAATAATCTAAAAAAAAAAAAAGGGATTTGATTTCTAGAAATGTTTCAGGATTACAACTTTAAAATCACACATTTGACAGCAGGTAAACAAAGTCTTGTTTCTATTCCAAGAAGCAGAACAGCTTGTATGATTATTGAAAGTGACTTCAGTTTAAGAATCCACCAGGCAGTTTATCCAGTGTCCTCCTTTTGATTGAGACCCATGTGCAGTAAATCTATCTCTGCTTGATAACCATTTCCATCACAGTCACCAGCTCAGATGGAAAGTCAGGGAATAAAGCAATACGCATTGCTCTCCGAATGCACTGACCCTAAGTGTAATTCACTCGCTCTAAATTGATGGAATTTGCCTGTGGATAATCCAGTTAGTCATAGATCGTAGTTATGAGCCTAACTGGAAGGGAGAAAAAGCCTTACAGGATAAAAATGTTGATGAATATTTAGGCCAGTGGAAAATGTTCAATGAGGCCTGAAAGACCACGCAGAAGAGTCACATTTTAATTGTCACAGCTGCAGACAATACAAGGCCACTCAGCGTAAAAAAACAAATACAGAAAAGGTTTTCTGTGTATTGACTAACTGCCAATTTGACCTTAGTTAATAAGAATTTGATGCAAGTAGAAAATAATCCACTTCAAAGCATTTAACCCTAAAAATGCCTTTGCTCAAATGTGTTGAAAAGCCTTACTGTAGTTAAAAACATGCTTTTGAGTATGACGGGAGGACTTGAATGTACATGTTGCCAAATTGAGTGCTTTACAAAGGGAGGCAATAAAATAACCATTTCAGTTTCAATGAGTAGAGCATTGTTAAGAGTCAACAGAAATTTTTTGAATAGTTTTAAAATCACTGGAGTTTTTAAAAAAAATGTCAAAATGTTACCATTGTATGGACAGGCAAAGGTTGCTATCCAGTTTACACACACAGTTCACCAGCTTTTTTCTTCTTTTCTTGAATTGTTCGATATGTTCTGTGTGGTCAGGTATGAATATTATTTGTACCACAAAATGTTTCTTTTTTATTGTTGTATTTGTTTAAAGGGGGATGAAATAAAACAGTCTCTATGTGATACAACATTTTATGCATTTTTATTTACTCAGTTTCACAGTTTACTTTGTATTTTTGTAGATAACATTTGTGAGAAATTTGGACACTCCATCATTAATTCAGGGACGGAAAGAAGAAAAATTTAAATATTTGGTACTACTATGTCAAATAAAAAACACTTATAATGAACATTGCAGGAGCAAGCTCTGTAAAAAGTTTAACAGCAGATTTTGCCAGTTACCATTAAATTACAGTAAAATACAATTAATTATTCTACAAGAAAACTTAAGTAGAATTACAATTTTTTTTATCATGAAAAACATCTTTAAAATGTAAAAAAAAGCACAAATACATTAGAATTTTATCATCTGAATGATCGCTGTCTTTTAAATTACAGCATAATTAACAATAACATTTTTTTTGCTGTACCCTCTTTAATTTTACTGCCCAACTTTAGTAGAATTAATCTTTCATTAGAAATCTCTAAATGTAATAAAATAAATCCTTTACCCCATATCCCTACATGTTGTAGATGGATTCATATATTTGGATAATTATATGACATTACAAAAGTATATTGTGATTTACAGTAAAGTACAGATTTCTTGAGGTAAAACTAATAATATTATTAAAAATGTAAATATGTAGATGTACATCCACATTATCCCCTTTTAAATCCCATTAACAATATGACACAATTTTCAGTTGGGGTTAATGGATATTTAACTCAGTTTATCAGTTTTTTGTGGCAATCTTTTATATTTATATGAGTCGAGATACAGACAAGAAGTTTATAATGAACATATTCAGTTGTGTTTGTAGAAGTTCTTATCTGCTGTGTAACTGGAGTACGATGTATCTCGTTGGACTTTGAAGTATAAGGGTAAAAATCTTAGGTTTCAGCTCCTCAACAATGCAGTAAAAGACAAAAACTGCAAGGTCGGTCAGGAGCCCAAAACGAGGCAGCCATACTCAACGATTCATTTTTCTATTTTTACCAGAGGTATTTAAAGAAAGAGGACTCGTGTAATGGTGCGTTAAGCTCACTATGTTAGTAGATGTGAACTAGCTAAAGGCAAACATTGCATCCAGGCCCATTAGCTACTGTAAGCATACTCTCCATTAGAAATTACTGTTACATTGCAGAGAAATGACACAGAGCGAAATGAGTTTAAAGTCCCTGTTTGCTGCAGGAAAACACAGCTTCTTATCTTTACCCACTTGAAAGCAGGTACACTGTAAATGCTGACTGTACTTTACATCTAATTCGATTGATGCATGCAGAATGACTCAGAGAAGCTTTTCTGTTCAAAGTACAAAGCCGTGATGAAGACATACTGTAAATCTTCCCACAGACAATAATATAATATAGTGATGGAGACAAGAATTGTGTTTGTCATATGAGATGTTTATTTAATAATTTATCAGTGTTTCTTCTCTCATTGGAGATGACAATTTACACATCCTAAGTGTTTCCTATTAACAGAATATATTTACACTTTTACAAATGTTTGTTTCACATAATCTATAAGACACATTATGAATGATTCTTATCATAGCAAATATGGTGTCTCCCTCAAGCTGCACAGTCTTGACCTGTAAGGGCAGTGATGCTGCTACACATTAAAAAGTTTAACGTAGTGTTAAATTAGTCAGTGCAGCAGCCTCCAGATTAAATTGATTACTAATCTGTCCACACTGTAGGAGCAGGAATACCAACAAACTAATGCAAAATCAAGCTCCCCTCATTAAATATTCCAACTCCAAAACTGAACAAAAGAAGATTGTTTTCCTTTAAGAAGCCCTGGTGCATTCAGTATACCAAGTGATCAAAACTTTATTGATTCAAAAGAGGTCTTGATAAATTTAGCTGTTTTCTTGCAGTGCAGCGTTTTAACTTATCAATGTGACACACACGTCATAAGGTTAAGATCATATTTCAGTGGTTCTCTAATCTCCCTGTACAAACACATCTACAGTTTATGTGCACACATGTATAAATACATCACACTCAGGGTCATGCCTCTGTCACAGAGCTATAAATGTGGCTACTGCAAAGCACTGACTGGTTATATTACAGTGAGAGTGGATTCACAGGTAGATGGTTTACCCTCATATCATGCCGTTAACTGGAGAAAAGCAGGCACCTAAAAGTTTTCGGAATCAAAAGCAGATTACAGATATAAAAGGTAGATTAAAAGAAGTTTACATTTTGGGAAATGCACTTATTCGATTTATTGCAGAGAGTTTGATGATAAGACTGATACCACTCTGATCTCTACAATAAATATGAAGCAACAGCCAGTAGCTGGTTAGCTTAGCTTAGCATGAAGAGAAACAGCTAGCTTGGGTCAGTCTGAAGGTAACAAAATATGCCTACAAGCACCTCTTCAGTGTACTAATTAACATTATATATCTTGTTTGTTAAATCTGCACAAAGACAGGCGCAAAAATGATAATTTGCTGTTTTACAGGGGGACTATGTCTTGGCTGGGAGCAGTTGCTAGGGAACCAGTGGAGACTTGGCCAATAAAAAGTCTGGCACACAACTCCCCGTAAAACCACATTTTTATGTTTTTTTTACCTTGTTTTTTGTACAGATAAAACAAATGGATATAACATTTTCATTAGTGAGCTTTAGATGTGCTGGTAGGCTGACTGTTTTACCTCTAGATGGAGCCAGGCTAGCTGTTTCCCCGTTTCCAGTCTTTATGCAAAGCTATGCTAACTTTCTCCTGCCTGTGCCTCCGGCTTAATCAATACTGTAGAAGTATGAGAGTGGTATCAATCTGCCAATCTAATGCTCGGCAAGAAAGCAAATTAACATATCCCCCAAAATATTGAACTATTCCTATAAGTAATGCACCACACCCAGGATCCAAAACATGGAGGCACAAACAACTGGATTCACTTTTTTTATGTCGCAGCGTGAGCTCCGAGTGATCTCCACTTTTGAAAAATCCTGCGTTGCGAGTACAGCCCTGCTACAAAACATCACTCAGCCAGCCTTTTAAATATGAGAGCTGTATAATCACATTGTCACTGCAGTCACATTAATAGGGATGCATGTAAATCACATGGTACAGAACCTGCACAGCAGCAGTTGGAAGGACATCTGATATATTTGTGCATTGCCGCTGTGGGATATTACAGACAGTTATTATAGCTACCGTTATGCATTTATATTATGATATGTATCCAAACAACAGCAACATGTGATCCTAGAATACCATTTAATAAAGCAACCTTTGATGTTTTCAAATCCCTGTATACAACAGTATACTTACTTAGCTGATGTATGCTAACAGAAATGTCCCTTTAGTAGCAAGTATTGCCATTTCATTTTCTATGCTCAATTATTAATGCTCAAAGCCCCTTTGCTCTTACACACATCACAGTGTTATGAGATTTAAAGGAAGTATAATGTTATTGCACTCTCATGGACAACTCCAGGGATGTAAAAGGAAGCTTTTAATGAAGCCATGTGTCTATCTAACCCAAGAGATGATTGCTGATGGACTGATATTGATAATGTGCAGCAGAACAATATAAGATTGCAAATGCAGGGCACATAAAGCTCAACAGGCAATCAAGAGGCCACGAGATGGGTCTGATGCTGGAGAGGCAGTTTGGCCACTGAAGACACAAGATGATAAAATGAGGCAGCTCACAGAGGCATCACTTTCATATGAACTGATACTCCAGGATGCTTTGGTGTGAGTTATATGAGTTCAGGCCTTGGTGGGAACATGCACATATCTATCATGAAATTGAAGATCAGCTGCCTCTTCATCAAAACATGTGTCATGCTCATATCTTAAGGTTCAAGCTATCAAGAAAGGCAAATAATTAAAAAAAAAGCAAGACCCAGGCAGACAGCAAGTTCTTACCGGGGGTGAGCCTTTCAGCGCTACATTAGTTTTATTACTTGTGAAAAATACGCTTTGTTAGCTAAGTGCTTCATTTAAAACATCACCTTGAGCATGCATAAAATTAAACATTAGTGTAGGATGTTTACAGTGAATGTCGTAGTAACTTAAGGAAATGTGAGCATTAAAAAAGCTTTGGTGATCCTACGGCTGCAATACATAATCCACTAGCAGATAAAGGTTGACATTGGTGATATTTGTTCATTGCTCATGAACAAAACCCACAAGACTGACTTCAGATCAGCCTGTTAATATGCACACAACCCTTCAAATTATATTCATGTTGGATATTAGGTGTCTCTCTCTTTAAATGGTTAATTGGACATTTTGGGAAACCCTCTTATTCGTTTTCTTGCTGAGAGTTAGAAGAAAACCCTGTTAACATGAAGCTGGAGCAAGGAGACAGCTTAGTTTAGCTTAGCATAAAGACTGGAAACAGGGGACTCTGTCCAAAGGTACCACAATTTGCACCTCTAAAGCTCACTAATGAACACGTTTGTGAATCTGCTGGTTGCCTAACAAGTCTCATTGCGCCTGGACAAGAAATAGTCCAACACAGAACCATCAATTGTCATTTTTACTTACATTTTTTTAGAGATTAAACAAAAAAGATATAATTTGTTAATGTGTAAGCTTTAGAGGTGGTGGTAGGCACATTTTTTTCTTTATGGTAAGCTAACCAGCTGCTAACGGTAGCTTAACATTTACCATGCTGACACGAGAGTGGTATCAATTTCCTCATCTAACTCTCAGCAAGAAAACAAATGGACCCAACTTATCAAACTATTCCTCTCTTCCCTTCTGTCCCATTGTTTCTGTTAGCTCATGAGTTGTGTTGTTGTTGGCTAAAAGTAACATAAAGCTGGTATTATTTTTGCTTCATTGTAAGCTTGTGAACAAAGATTATTTTAGAGCTTCTGAAAAGCCGAACCCAGGGCAGCCAGTAGCTTGTCTCCACTAGCCAGACTGAAGCTGTGCCATGGCCAGACTGGCTGAAAGCCAACATCTCCTCTGATTTTTAGAGCTTGACTAAACAAGGCAGCACCACAGCTGAGCCAACAGTGTTTTACAGCCTGCACTGCCACGAATTGCAACCTGAAGTTTAAATGTTCACTGATAATAAATTGATTTCAGAAGCATTTAGTCATAATAGTTAAATAATTTAAACAATTTATTCAGTAAAATGAGCATTATTAGCAACAAAATCAGATTTTTTCTTACTGTTTTAATGTTGTGCCTCAACTTACTATTAATTCAATAAATGTCTAAATCCAGTTTCAGATTTCATCACTCTTTGGCTAAATGTAAAATCAGAGGAAATGCCGACCAAAACACATACCACAGCCAGATGGAGCCAAGCTGAACAGAGCTAGTGGAGACAAGACATATTATTCATCTTTCTTGGTGACTGCATTGTGTTGTCCATCCTGTGGAGAGACCCTCTGCAGTACTAACAGGCCAGAGAAAGTCAGGGAGATCCCAACCCACCACAGCGTTATCTGGGCTTCACCGAAGATCAGCTGGCCCAGGAAAGCCTGCAGGGGGAAAAATTATTGCATCATAACCTGCAAAGATGCTTTGATGGAAAATGTCAGTTCAACTTTGACAAGAAAATCCTCTAAAAGGCTAAATCACTGTTATTTCTGAATATAGTCCAACCTACTTTCTAAAATAAGGCAGTTGATACAAAGAAGAAAGTATGTGAGGTCACTCTAAAATTAACTTACACCTCACCACAGTCTAGTGGGAAGTAATTTGCTGAAAAGCCAAGTTGTTGACTACAAAGAAAAGATAAGTAAGTGCTTGTGTAGGAGGACCTTTGATTGAGGCTGCTACTTACGGAAGATATGAAGTTGGAGGCGGTGGTGGTCACAGTGGTTCGGGTGGAGGAAGAGGAATACCTGAGTGCTTTGGCAAGGAAGGTCCACATCACAGCATTGCAGGTGAAAAGCAGCCCGCCACACAGCAGCCTCAGAGGGATATGAAGCTAAAAAATAAAAAAAATAGAAGTTAATGACAGCTGATTGTTGTTTTATGGTTGCTTGATTGCTCAAAATGTGGATGTTTACCTGCATATCCTGTCTTAACTTTTTTTTCTTGTTTCAGGATAGAAGTAACAATATAAAATGTGACTTTCAGCTTGTTGTGAGGAACTGCAGAAAACGGTGGAAGAAGTATTCAGATTCTTTACTGAAGTACAAGTAGAAATACCACAATGTATAATTGACCCATTACAAATAAAAGTCCTGCAGTTAAAACTTTACTTAGGTAAAAGTACATAAGTATTATCAGCAAAATCTACTAAAAGTATCAAACGTAAAAGTACTCACATATGTTATTATATATACACCGTATTATTGTATTACTACTTACTGATATAGTAGTAATTGCTCCCATGTTAAGGTGAAAGCAGCGTTTTAGTTTTGTATTTGGTTAAAGTGGAGATAACTATTTCATGTATTATTGGATAACTCATCATCAACATCATAATTTATAAGCTGATCATAGGTTTTGTATGTAAAGTCTTAATCTTCATAGTAACTCAGATAAATGTAGAGGAGTAATGTAGTAGAGTGGAGTAGAAGTGTAAAGTAGCATAAAATGGAAATACTCTAGGAGAACTACCTAAAATATGTATATATTATCTTATATGGAAAGATATTAGTATTTATCTTGGTTAGGAAGAATTTGTAAGCAACCTCCATGGTGGAAGGCATGAAATTAAATAAAAAATATACAAAAAAGGTAAATATACCTCAAAATTGTCAAGTACAGCTTTTGAGTAAATGTACTCATTCCAGTTACATTCCACCATTGACTGCAGCCTGTCAGTTATATTGCTGCGGACGTCTACACAGTATTTGCTCTTGCTTGACAGACTTGCTTTAGTGAATGTCTCATGATGACTCAGGAGTGAAGGAGTGAGGAGTTTATCTGAAGTTGAAAACTCTGCATTCATCTGTAGTAGAGTGTGTCCGGTTCATCCTGGTAAAGGAATTAAATAAATCATCACCAAAAGCTATGGTGTTCATAATCATCCCTGATACATCACTAACATAAAATTTTATAAATATTATAAAATTTGCAATATACTAGATCTGCAACAATTAGTCCATTAATCGATCAACAAGAAATAATCAATTAATTAGAATTAATTCCGAGTCATTTTTTAAGAAAAAAATGCCAAAATCCTCTCATTCCAGCTTTTAAATGCGAATATTTCTAGTTTCTTTAGTCCTCTATGATAGTAAACTGAATATCTTTGGGTTGTGGACTGCCGATCGGGACAAAACAAGACATGTAAGGTTGCACTTTGGGCTTTTGGAAACAGTGATCAACATTTTTCACCGTTTTCTGACATTATATCAACCAAACAACTAATCGATTAATCGACAGGTTTATTGATAATTAAAATAATCGTTAGTTGCTGCCCTACATTATACTGTGAAGGGTTCCTGTTATTTTGTCTATTCCCTGCACGTGTGAAATCCCAGCTGAAGTCTGATATGACGCACTGGCTGAATGCGATAACCTCCTGGTGCATATTAAGAGTCTGCCTTTGATTTGCATGCATCTGCAAACCTTGTGCTACTTGTGATATTTTGATTAGCCCTCAGATATGAAGTCACTGTACAGACCATTAATGCATTATAAGATCTTATTATACATCCATGGTGCAGACAGACAGCTGCCTGCAGATGTGCCTCTCTGACATCACTGTGTGACGTCTGCGGAGAGTGTGAAGGTCATAAAAGAAACATGACCCCCCCTTTAGAAACCTGGAAGCCTTCTTTAACGCAACCACGCTCACAAAATAACGCGATAACACACAGACATACGAGCTGCAATGTCATTCTGCTCTGCACGAGGACACGGCACGAGCTGCTGCATGGGCTCCCTCGTGTGATGCTGATGATGCTGATGATGCTGAGGGAGCTGGAGTCAGGGGAGGAGAGAACCCCCCTAACATCCTCCGTGAGAAATCACCCCGCTTGGAGGCATGCACGTACGTCGGCGCTACATTATTAACAGCCACCCCCGCTGTTTTAATAATTAACTTCAACTATGGCGATGCCTCACCCGGTCACAGGCGGTAGTTTCGTCCGCTTGTCTAAATTTCCGCTGCTCGCCCCATGTCCGGAGTCCGGTTTCGCAGACTCCCTTCAGGTAGTCGGCTCCGAGAGACAGCTTGGCCGACGACGACGCCACGGCCCCGAGGAAACCCGCCAACAGTGCATAGAAAACTCCGGGGAACATCTTTGATGATGACAGTCGAGGCACATAATTTTCTACTCCATCTTTACATGTCTGCTGCTGCTGCTGCTGGTCCGGGTTGAGCTGCCTGCATGGTTTTTGCTGCACTTTCTACAGACAGCCGTCCGGTGGCAGTCACACAACACATGGTCAACCCGGAGCAGCGCAGTGGTTGGACTAAAATACCCCTATTGCATTCTGGGAATTGCAGTTTTATAATTCCACAACCTTGACAGAGTCGAGGATGACTTCAGCAGCATTGTGAAGTCATCCTTCACAAGTGTCTCCCATAATGCTAGAATCATAATAAAAAGCATCTTACTGTGTTAATCAGATATTTTTTATTTAACCCTTTTACCTCTTTAAATTTTGTTTACTGATGTTAAAAATGTAAAAAAAAAAACTGCCATAAAAATATGATATATTAATATTATTTTCCACTTTCACTGAGTGAAATCTTTTAGCCAACTTCAGTCCTGATTATCACTACCAAATATTCAGTAATATTAAGAATTTAACCCTTTAACTCCAAAAATTATGGTTTGAATGGGTTTCAATGGGACATTTTTGTCCATAAGGATCTGAGTGTCTTTATTTTGGCTACACATTTTATTATAGACTTATTATAGGAGCTGAGGTTGAACTTCCAAAATTAAAAAACAAAAAAACTACCTCCTTTCAAAATGTATGCCATATGCATTAACACAGCCATAATGATCCAATGAACCAAAAATATCACTAGTGAGGCACAAGGGTTAAGAATTTGATCATTTTAAAAAAAAACAACCACATTATAGTCCCTCCTCTTCTTCTATGCTATAAATACAGGGTGGACTAGAGGACAATCAATGCTAATGTAATGTCTTTGAGTGTGGGCAGAAAGCTTCAGCTCAGGCAAAGTATGACTCCACTTGATCCAGACTGCTTGAACCGCAGGGATGGACCTCTGTTGCCTTCAGCATACTGATGAGCTGCAATATAGAGACTCATTACATTAAAACACACCGGTATAAGTGGAATTGTGTGTGGGTGTGAGTGTGCGTGTGTAGGCAGTAGATGGTTGGAGGACTTACTCACACGTACGCCCACATGATGCTCATTCCCCTTTTTCTGTGACCTTTATAGAGAAATGACTAGCCTGTCAGAGAGGTGGAACCAGAACAAGACTAAATTATTCTCCTAATTAGGCGCAGAAAGTGGAGTCAATGTCATGAATGCACGGGCCTCTAATGACTGTATTAATCAGAATGTTGTAATAAAGACAAGAGTCATCAGAGACAGACGTCCATCTCTTCATCAGACTCGGCAGCTGAACATTTGTAGATGGAGGGACGCTGAAGACAGAGCGGTGACTCAAATACTTCACTTTAAAGTCGGTGCATAAATATGGAAATGTGATTTCTGCTTTTAAAAATGATTGATTGCATTAACTGAAAACTGGGTCTGCTGCCTTTTTAAGGTAAGAAGTAATAGTAATAGTTTTGTAGAGAAAAAAAGGTTTACACTGGAAAGTAGTTAATATTAGATCGAATAATTACAGCTGCAGGTAATAATTCTGCCCTACAGAGGCAGAGAGCAACTACAGAAAAAGTAAGAAAGAGGGTTTAAAGTTTCAGCCTGTATAATAGGACAAATTACCTTCTTTTTATGCTTTTTAGGATGATTATTTTCCTACAAAATCTGCATAGATTTTATAGGAAAACATAGACTTTTGCTGCCATTTTGGTCATGAAACACAATGAGAGAATAATTATAAAATATATCTTTACAGTAGAAATAGAGAAGAGCCATAAAGTCAACAAACTTGAGCCAGTAATGTCAGTTACACAGCAATATAGGCTGACGATATATCTAACGTTAGCAAACATAAGCTACTGGTCATAGTCAGGGGCGTCATGCAGCCAATATTTTTCAGGGGACACAGTTTTGCAATGCATAGGTTAAAGGTATACTATGCAGGATTTGTCAGTTGGTGTTTGTAAACACACAGCATTCAAAGTTGAACCGTCCTCCGGAGTGAATGAGTAAGCGAGAGATAGAGATAGAGAGAGAAAGAGCAGCGTGGTCATGCATGCAAGCGAAAATAGAATTCAACAATGTCTAAAACTATCCAATCTCCAATATTTGAGACGGCATGAATGGGCACGACACCTGCAGTCATACCAGATTAAGCTAGGCTGTAACTCCAAAAACCACTATTGAACTGAGCAAAGGTTTGTTTTATTTATAGCTTACAAATGAAACTATGTAAGAATGAGATTGTTATTTTGTCTTTACATATAGTCTCACTTTAAGGTTTCAACCAAGGTTGCACATCATTTACCATCGCTCTCTCCTCTCACTGTCAAATCTCCATTAAAGGCATGATTTGTCCAATATAGTTAAAATGTACATATTTCAGTCTACCTTGGGACAATCCTCAGGGAATACAACAGGGAAGTATCTGTAAACAACAACACGAGTTCTTTCAGGCATCTTCTTAATTGGAACTAATTTGTTTTGGGAAAAAAGTACTTTATTCTGATTATGTATATTGGGATCATAGACTCTATTGGATGTATCTGTATCTTTGTATGTGTCTGTCTAAAAAAAAACTCAGCTTCTTGTCTTAACTCTATTTTGACCAAATATGTAGGTATTGTATTTTGCTTTGTATGGTGCAGATTCTCAATCTTGAAGGTGAACTCTTCATTTTCTCAGCCGGGCCAAATCTGAACCTAAATTTGTTTTCCCGACCAGTAGATGTCTCTAATGTGCTGAGGAATACATCCACATCAACCGCAACCTGCTGCTGTGGATGTAAATCACTGACTTGCAACCTGTGTACATTTATTTCTGTCATGTGGATTGAGGCGATAATTAGTTTGAAATACAGCCTGTTTTTACAGCTGATATTTTCACAACTTGTTACCACAACTCAATATTACCTTTCCCATCTTGACATTTGTGGACAATAAAATGTTAATTAGCGCATAAAGAAGCTATTATGGTATCATTACTGCTTTGAATGCATCATCATCATGTCAAGTTAAGTTATAAAGTGATTTTAACTAAGACCGTGATCACAAAGTGCCTTAAGGTAATAATAAGAGGCACAAAAACAGATTATGGAAAGGTAATAACACTTTAAAACAAATTAGCCAGAAGCTTGTGGGTTTGTGTTTGTGTGTGTGAAGGGCATACATGTATTATATGTTGCAACGCCACCTGTGCACACCCCCACACACATGTGGAGAGGAGAATATAAGAGTAGTGAGCTATGACAGAGCACAAGAGAAGCAAGAGGGGTGTCATTTCTGTCACAGTGTCCTCTGTTCTGATCACACTGAAACAAGCTTCAGGGGAATGACCGTCCTCAGTCTGTCACATTTTGACACCGTCATCTTTCCGGAGTGTCTGCTTAGCGAGGAAACTCTGAAATCGAGTGGAGTCATTAGCTGTTATCTTCTCGCTCGGAGATTCAAGCCTGAAGCTCCTCTGACAAACATGAGTGTCAAGTTAGAGCGCTAATTGGGGTCTTTCTGCTCCTGTTCAATTGAGCGATAATTGAGCCCACAGAGGGCACAGTGACACTTTTAATGAAGGACTGTCACTGCACTTCCTGTATCTTGGTCCACCTTTTGTGCTTTTGGTCCTGTAAGGTGGCTTAATAAGAAAAGGAATACTTCCCTCAAAGTGTAGCGTTCATTAGTTTAATGACTATAACTATGACCTTTAACTCAGCTGGTGATTGCTTGCAGACAAAAATAGATTTTGATGAATGAAAAGGAAGGTTTAGTCAGTAAAATGTTGCAAAATGGATTTTTCTTTCACATTTTTGCACATTTACCTTTTGGTTTTGACTATACATAAATTTAAATAATCACACTTGAATGCTGAGGTCCTTCATTTTATGTGAATTCCAGTAAAACACAGTAAAAACCTTTTTTAAAAAACACATAATTTAGATAACTTAAAAAGGATTTTATTTTTTTTTTGCTGGAGAGTACTTTGAACTAGTATGAAATTAAATATAAAAGTGTAGCGATGTTCTGACCTTCAGAGTGGTGCCTAGCTGAGGGATCCTCACACACAAAAACTCAGAATATGAATAGTGCAGTCTCCATGTTAATCTCTAAAGCTTTATTCTGTGGTCGCCTCGATGAATATGCATGGCGTCATCTTTCAACCCAGCATGGAAAGAGGCAGCAAGCAGAGCGGTATAGTCAAATATTCACTCACAGGCACACGCTCTTGAACTATGAAATCCCCTTCTCCTGCACTTAGCGTCTCCCTCCTGTTTCCTTTCTTTCTGTGTTTGACACAAACACACACAAACATACACACACTCTCTCTGCTGACCTTGTCAGTGTACAGAGTCAATAGCCCCCCTCCAGTCCATTAAGTAGTTATTGGCGAGGTTGCTGGTCTTTGTGAATAATGCAGGCTGTTGTACAAACATATGCGCACTTTTGGCAAGTCAAGCATATGCAGATTGAACTCCCTCATAAATGATATAAAATGAAATACAATTATACCCATAAAGCCTAACATCACAAGATTCTTTTAAAGATTACATTACAGTAAAATCAAAGTCCGACAGAGTAAGTTCCATGTCAAGGCTACATGTAAAATAAAACGTCTTTCCTGAGACCAATAAAGGGAGCAAGACATTTTATGGAGCCATCCTGGCGGGCATCAGAGTTTGCAATGGGCAGATAAAATGTTCCCAAAACAAACAGACTCTAGATAATCTCAGTTCCTGTGGTTGTCAGGAACAATTAAACCAGGTGAAATGCTAATCTGAACCAGCTGTTCTTTCCAAATGCAGCATCAGTGTAACGAAAAAACAAACCAAGGTCAGTCGTGTCTCTCAGTACATTTTGGTTTTGGTTTAGTCTAGAGGGGGAGATATATGTGGATTATAAGAGTGTATTTGTTGTTTTTTGTATACAAAGTGATGGGTAGTGTGTGACAGTGTAGCAGTCCGCACTCTGCAGATAGCTATCTGTCAAGGAGGACAAGGACAGACAAGCCAAACACAATATGATCGCTGATGAAAAACACCCATCCATATTCAAATTCTGACAGGTTCATAAATGGAACCTGCTACTCAGGAGTTTTTTCCAGTAACCTTTCAAAATGCAAACTGACTAAGCAATGAATGTTTTTTTTTTTACATATTGTATCAAGGAACAAAACTTTCTGTCCTGCCACTCTCTACAGTCCAGTCCCTTTACATGCCATGATCCACTAAAAGCTATAAAATATTGTGTTGTGGAAATTGAGAGCGTCAGAACTAAGAGATGAGAACCTGTGCTGATGGAGGACTTCTTTGTATTACTTTATCTTTAAAACTGAGTCCCTGGCCTTTTCTGTCCTGAGCCTTGCGATCAATCATCAATTATTTTCTGAAAGGCCATCAGACACCTAAATGCCAAATGTGCTGGACACCACCAAGTTTTGCTGCACCACACTGAAATATTCTAGTTCCAAAATACTATAACTATGACCTCATCTTAGCACATTTTATGTCCAAAAGTACTTGAACGTTACACCCCTATGTGATTATTGAACTTCTGCTTCCAAACCCATTGCTACTATAACAGCCTCCACTCTACTGGGAAGACTTTCCACAAGATTTTGGAAGCTAGCTGCAGAGATTTGCTCCCATTCAGCAACAACAGCATTAGTGAGGTCTGCCACTGGTGTTGATGTTCATGCTATGTCGAAGGAATGGGAATATACAGCGCTAACATCATCTGACAACTCAGGAAGATTGTGTGGTAACTGAATTGGTCGTGTGAGGGTTTAAACTACTGTGCATTGACAAAATTACATCATATCCAGTAAATCTGGGTTTAGTTATACTGTATATATTTATGTGTGTGTATACTTGTTTGCAAACTCACTTACCTCAAATTGCCCCTTAAAGTATTTTGAATTGAATTAAAGCTACTTAAGGCTAAAAAAAAAGCAGAAAACTTGATATTAAGAGGTTAATTTTCAAATGAGACTGAAGTATTTCCACTGTGGATTGACAAAGTTCTAAAACATGTGGTCTTAAATGTATAGTTTATAACTCATATACTACAAAATGTAATGGCATCAAGCTACAAACAAGGCTGCAGTTCTCAGCTCCTGAAAAGCAGACATTTTGGAG
Organism: Thunnus albacares; assembly: GCF_914725855.1. Classification (NCBI taxonomy): domain Eukaryota; kingdom Metazoa; phylum Chordata; class Actinopteri; order Scombriformes; family Scombridae; genus Thunnus; species Thunnus albacares. Next base: position 19,152,922 of record NC_058124.1, on the reverse strand, counting down.
ATTTGAGGCTTTAAAGTATCTCCTTCTAGGCTGTAATAGTGTTGGTGCTGAGAGCTGACTGGTAGTGGAAGATGATGAGGGCCGGCCTCGGGCAGTCACAGCTGCCATAAATCTGACTGGGCTGACGCGGAGCTTTAACGCAGGAGATTGGTGTGATGTCAGTGTAGCCGGAGTAAAGAATCGAATCACAGCTCAGGGGAATGAGTTCTTTCATGTTTTACAGTGCTGAGGTGAGGAAACACCTATTTCTCTGCCGGTGCCTCTTGCAGCAGCTTGTTTGGTTTTGGCAGAGTGATGGTGATGGTGACTGTGGCAGTGATGATTCAAGTTGTTTTAAAGTGCTTACAACTGGACAATAGCGGTGAGGAATGATGAAACAGAAGGAGATAATTAGGAGGAGGAGATGATGGTTTTAAACAGTGTGATGATACTGCAGAGTTTGCAGAGGAAAATATGCACACTCAATTCCTTTACGCTAGAAAAGGTGTATGATAAATTCTATTTCTATAATTTATACACATTTTTAATTGAAACTTAATAACAAAGACCTCAGAGTCAAACTGGCATAACCTCTCATAATGAAATGCAGCTGACCCGAGCTTGACTCTCAGCACAAGCTTTTAACAAACCATTGACTCTCTGTTGCCCAGGGATTTTTTTTTAAAACTCTCTCGTATTGATCACTGCTTTGTGGCTGCCTCAGCTGACAAGCGGCAGGAATCTATCTGTGCTCTGTTAAGTGTCCTGTGGAGATTCATCGAAGCATACCTTCGATTGCTCAGCGCAAATTTGGTCTCTTCTTAATAGCCTGCAACGCTCCTCAGTCTGGTCTTCATTAATGTGTCCTTTTCATCCTGGTTGTCATGGTTGTGTGCATGTGCTTGTGTGTGCATAGGTTATACAATACCCGGATGAAAAATATACCAATATATTGTACTAACATTGTCTTCTATGATGTGATTTTTTTTTTTTTTGGTTGTCAAGGATATCTCCTCCCTTGTCTGCTTCTTTAAAAATAATATTCTTTGTTCATTTGATTACATTTTCTAGTTTTCATTCCTATTTTCAAATATTTCTTAAGTCAAACCTTGAAAGCATGTCTCCATCTTATTATAAAGGTTGATGCACCGTGAAAATGAAAGGACACAAGGGACTTAATCCTTCTAAATATATAAGAATGTAAAATAAACCAAACCAGACAAAAAAGTGTGTTGCTAATGCACATTGTCATCAGTTCATTCCTTTTTTTTTTTTTTAGCATATCTATGGCCAGTTTAACATTTGCTGTTGGGCCACTGTTGCTTTTAAGTTCCCATCAAACACAGCACACATTATAGATGGCACCTGATTATATTTTGCAAAAAAACAACTAGCACATTTATACAGGAACATCTGGTCCAGGTTTTCTGTATGGCAGTTTGTTTGGTAATTTGATGACACACAACTTTATTTAGAAAAATGCACCATGTGAACACAATATATTCTAAAACTAGAAATAGCACCTCATGGTTGTATACCTCTGCCAACCAGTCAAGTTGCAGTTTACATCCATGTCTGTCCAGACTCATACAATATATATAGTGAAGACTTTGAAGGAATGTAATAAAAGGTATTAAGTTTACTATAACAGTGAATAATTTCCAGTGAGAAACATGCTGTCTTCACTTATAGACACTTATTTTTACAGAGGAGTACAGAGGACTGATAGAGAGCTTCGTCACATGGTGCAACGATAATTGCCTGAAGCTCAATATCAGCAAAACCAAATTGCTTGTGGTGGACTACCATAGGAGCAGGAAGCCTGCTGTCCTGGTTATCATGCTGGGAGAGGATGTAAAGAGGGTGGACTCATACAAGTACTTCAGGAAAGAGGCTACAAATTCTAAAACATGGACGCTTCACAAACATCCTCAACCTGGCAGCACAGGAGAACTATACAATCACCACAGCTTCAAGATGGAGACCCAAGATTAATGTCACCAATTCAGTATCTGACCAAATGTGAAATATGGTCACAATCTCCCCTTCTGTTCCTGAGTTATGGTGGCGAATAATGGCCAGAAAAGTGTTTTTCCACAGTGAAGTTGACCTTTGACCCTTTGGATACAAAATGTCATCACTTCATTATTTTATCCTATTAGACATTTGTGTAAAACTTTGTCATAATTAGTGTTTGAATTCTTTGAGTTATGGCCAAAAACGTGTTTTGTGAGGTCAGAGTGACCTTGACCTTTGACCTTTGACCATCAAATTCTGATCAGTTCATCCTTGAGTTCAAATGGATGTTTGTCCCAAATTTGAAGGAATTCCCTCAAGGCGTTCCTGAGATATTGCGTTCATGAGAATGGGGCAGACAGACAACCCGAAAACATAATGCCTCCAGCCACGGCTGTCGCTGGCACAGAGGCATGAAAATAAAGTTGTGTGTCTACAAGACAGGGCCACTATATTATTTAATAGTGCAGGATCCACTTAGTGCCTAAAGTCCAACTGAAATTAGATTCAACTACAGCATACATATCCGTCACAAGACGTCTCCGGTCAACGAATATTTGCTGCGTTTCCCATTTCCCCCCGTTCTATTGAAGCCTGTCAGAAGGACAAATTTAAGTGTGCGTTTCCTGTTTCGGTGCGATGTCCAGCTGACTCTGATGGTTTCGCTGGTCAGAGTTCGCCTTTGTTCAACTCTGAGCGGACGAGTGTGCATGGTCGACCAGTAGAAACACTGCTGCACTGTGTTTGGCAATGGAGATGTTATTATTCTAGTGTGTTTTGTCACCATTTTTAATGCGTTATTACACTACTGGACTACAAAATGTAACGTCACTTTTATACACTGGTTACAGTTTGTGACCAATATTTATTTACCTGCATCAGAAACATTACATTGTGTCCTTTTTTGGAACAGAGTGTGGGGAAATTTTGGTGAATGGAAACATCATATGGGACTGCACCTTTAATCTATTGTCTTGTGTTCTCCTTTGAGAAAAAAACTGAAACAAAAAGGGAGAAATGTATATTTTAAATTCTTTGATTTTATGATGATGCCCCCTAGTTTTACATTATTTTGATCAATTACTGTTGTTCGCATATATGTACCTGGAGTCCTCGAATAAAACGATAACAGTCACACTGAGCCTAATAGCATCCTGCTACACAACACAAGAGCCACAGACTCTGAACAACAACCCACATTAGCTTTCCTGCTAAACTCTCCTTCTTATCTATGTCTTGTTCTGCACCTTATCTTGTTGAACGAAACATTAACAGGGGAAAAGTGCACTGCTAATGTCAGTTAGCAGACTACATAGCTTATAAGCACATTAAACTGCCTGCCAGCTATCAAACAAGCCTCTGACAGACAAAAATTAGCATTTCTGACATATTCTAATAATACAAAATTATTAACATTTAAAAAACATGTTAACATTATTTGCGACTGCAAAGAGGGATGTGAATGTGATTTCAGCTGGACTTTAAATCCCCGTGGCTTCAAATATAGGCTATTTCTCTGTACAACAGTTAAACCTACTGTGCATTATTATAGCCTACATTATATTGTTTTATCTGTGATAATATTTTACGATTCCCCACAAAATACCCATATAGCCTGCTGTGCCTTTAATGAGTTTAAAGTGACCTATATTGTTTTATTGCATTTTCTTTCCTGTAATATTGTGTTTTCATATAGTATTAATGTTGCCATAATAGTCTTATAATACTCTTGACTGAAATAATAAATAAATAAATAAATGAACCTGTTTTGCTGCAATTTTCTCTTACAAATCATACAGAAACATGCATAACTTTATATAAATGAGCCATACACATGAGTCATGGCTTTTCATGTTGGCATTTGCAGTATTATTCTCTTTTTTCTTCGGGGGGACTTTTTTTTTTTAGGCATGATAATGTATATAAAAGGATTGCATTGTAATATCCGGGGGCTGGTCCAGAGTAAAGTGGGAGTGTCTGCGCTCTGCTCTCCCTTCCTACCAGGAAAACGCTGGAGGAGACCCACAGTGCCACACAGCCGCGCACTGCAGAGGAAGGAGCAGGGCACGAATACCACCGAGGAATATGTCCGCCTTCTTACGCACCGAGGGACGCACAAACCAACGGCGCAGCGCGGTCGATGCATACCCACTGCCTCTGCTTTAGTTCAGCACACACGCATCGCCGTGTTTACCACTTATGCTCTGGTGAAACCTTCTCTGCTGCTGCTGCTGCTGCTGCTGTTGCTGCTTCTGGTCCACTCCTGTCCCCTCCTCCCTTCTCCTCCTCCTCCTCCTCCTCCTCCTGTTCTCCACCGTCCCGTCGCCAGGATGGACAAGACGCTCTGCAGTCCGCATCCCGGGACCAACAAAACCAACTCCTCGGACCGCGGGAACTCATCGTCGAGGAAGCCCGTGCGGACCGGGTCGCATAGCCCCGGCTCCGGCTCACTTGGCGGCCCGGCTGGAGCAGGAGGCAGCCGGGGAGCTTTGCTGGGGAACAGCATGAATTTGCAGCAGCAGGCGCGCAAGCGGCAGCTGGAGGGAGTGCTGAGCAAATACACCAACCTGATCCAAGGCTGGCAGAACAGGTAAGCACATGGATGGAGTTGGATAGGAAGGGGGGTAGAGGGGGGGCGTTTGACACACTTCACTTTCGGTTCAGTTGTCAGATGGCTTCGTGTTGTTATTTGCCCCGTCCACGTTGCACTTCTATCCACCACGTCACTGAGGGGGAGGAGGAGGGGTGAGGAGGAGCTGAGGGGGGGTTAAATCCTTGCACACATGCTTGTAGGCCTGCTAATAGAGAGGCAGAAAAACTATAGTGACTATTATAAAGCAAACAAACACCAATATCTGCAAGTTCAGATAATACAGGTTCCAATTTATTGGGTACACCTGTACAACATAATCCAATACAACAGCCCTGCATTAAATCATATCTTTGGAAGATTTATTTTGATGTTGTTGCAACTATTTGGAAAACTAATGAATCATTTATGTAACTTCCCAAGCAAAAAATGTCAAAATTAAATAGTTCTGACTTCTCAAATGTGAATATTTGCTGTTTTTATTCTTCATCCTCTATAACAGTAAACTGAATATATTTGGTTTTTGGACTGTTTGTTGATAAAACAAGCAATCTGGAGATGCCAACAAATTGTGACAGACATTTTTCACTGTTTTCTGACATTTTACAGAATGATTAAGTAAATAATCAAGAAAACAGTTGTCAGATAAATCAATATCACTGGTTACAGCCAGTTACAGTTAGTTACAGTTGTGTTGGATTGCCTTTTATAATATTATGGCACCTAATGCACTATAACAGGGATGATCAAAACATTAGATACATCTTTTAGTATTATGCACTCCAGTGCAATAGAGCTAGATCGATGAATCGACTGGGCTAATATTAGCTTATTGCAGATGTATTAGTATCAGCTATACGTTGGCTGATAGGTAAAAAGAAATTGCAGCACAGAAATGCCAAATATATGTTGAAGTTAACTGAGAAACATCATCTCCATTATATACTGTAGTTTATTGATCAGAAAGCAGTTTATTTTAAACTGTAAAATATTCCATTCAGTACAAATATTATATTATATTATATTATATTATATTATATTATATTATATTATATTATATTATATTATATTATATTATATTATATTAATAATTATTTAATATTCAAAATATGGGAAACTCATAAAATGTTTGTTGTTAAAAAATAAACACTGGTTGATAAATTGTTATTTGATATTTTAAAAACTCTCAAATCTCAGCATCGGCATCAGCCACAAAAATCCAGTATCAGTGTGACTCCAAGAATAACAACTAGTCGATCCATTGATTAGTTAGAAAATTGATCTGTAACTATTTTGATAATCAAATAATTGTTTTTAAGCACTTTTTAGGCAAAAATGCCAAGCATTTGCTGATTGCTGCTTCTCAAATGTGAGGATTTGAAGCTTTTCTGTGTCATATATGGTAGTGAACTCAATATCGTTGGATTTTGGACTTCTTCAAAGATATTTAAGGACGTCACCATGGGCTCCAAGAAATTATAACAGGTATTTTTCACTACTTTCTGGCATTTTCTTGGCCGAACAATTAATCGATTAACTGAGACAATAGTCTGCAGATAAATCGATAATGAAAATGAGTTGCAACAACAGCAACAAAAACTGCCACAGAAGCTCAGTCAACAGCTGTCTGTCACAATGTCAACAAAAAGTGATGGGGATTTATTGCAGGGCTGTTGTGTTGGATTATACAGGTGTATTTAAAATAATCCAGCTCAGTGTATAGGACATTTATCCCCAAACAGTGGGTAATTCTGGGTTGACTCAGCTTATGTATTTACTACCATTTACCATGCTCGCCAGTTACAGGTTGTTGTTGTCACAGATGTTATCTCAGTTTATTGCCTTAAACTGATCTGATGCCCATATCCTGTGTTTCTCTGGTGTCCTGCTTCTCCTGGAGCACTGCAGCCGCTCTGGTAATGAAGTACAGAGCAGCACTGCAACAACTGTGCAGATCACAGCAGTGCATTATTTTGCGACTGTACTTCATGCAGCATTTATGGGTTCACTCCCTCGGATATATTCAACTGAGAGTTTAATTTAGAAAATATTACTCCATCTTACACTGGTTCTTGCTGTTGTGGGCCATGTATGAAACATCTGGTTGTGGTTTGGGTGGTTTCCAACATCTTTTTTGGAGGAATAGAACACCTTTTCTTGTTAATTTCCTGTATGCTGCCAAACTGCTGTAGAGTTATCATGAATTATGCAGCCACCCTTTTCTGCAGGTTTAGTCTTTTTTTTTTTTTACCCTCATGTGCAAATGAGTTTGAATTGTGAAAAATACAAAAACGTATAGTGTCCCATTGTTTCTGTAGCAGTGCTGCAGAGAAGAAGGAGCCTCAGACTGTAGTGTGTATGATCTGGGCTGGAGGCCAGTGTATGTGAGAGAGGGGTGGGGTAGGGAGGCGGAGATGGAGAGAAAGAAGGGCTGCTCTCTCTGCTCTCCCATTGAACTGACAGAAAGATGATGCACTGTACTGCGTCTTGATATGCACCGACAGGAATACTTGGGTGTACGATTCATCCTGGGGGGGAAAAAAAGGCACACATGTTCATTTCAAAGAGGTGAAAGTGAGGCGTTATTGTTTGAAAGGGTTCTAAATTACATGTGATGTTCCTGTGGGATTTGTCGTCTGTCAACTCTGCTAAAAGAAACACTTGAACACACACGTGTATGCAAACAAAACTGTGCAGGATGTAACAGCGTGAGCAGGATTATACTGATTTGTAAGATGAGATTTTATCAGGAAAGGTATCTAAAGACCGGTTTGTACTTTGAGGTTATGGTACATGTCTTGTCTCAATTTTAGAGCGCCTAAAGGCAAAGGTCTAACTTTCAAGAGGAAATTCCTTTTGGTCCATTGACCCAAGCTGGTGCCATGGCCTCGAGCCGAGTAAATGAGTAGATTATGAGCAAGGACTAAAACATGCTAAAAATGTTGCCTGAATCAGATCAGATTAAATGTTCCTCGTGAGCACACAAACCCTCATTTGTTCTATTAACCTACTTCTACTACTACTGCTAGTTAGTACTAATAATAGTATTAGTAGTACAGCTATTACAGCTGATGATAGTAGTAACTGGAATTCATAACTCACTAGGAGATCATTTTGTGCTGTATATTATTACAATTAGTCAAGTAATCGATTAGTCGATTGAGAGAAACTTAATCGGCAACTATTTTGATAAACAGATAATCGTTTTAATAATTTTTTAAGCAAATATGCCAAAATATCTCAAATGTGAAGATCTGGTGGTTTTCTTTGTCATACATGATAGTAAACTGAATATCTTTTGGTTTTGGACTGTTGTCCGGACAAAATAAGACATTTAAAGATGTAACCACCATTGACTCTGGGACTCTTTCACTATTTTCTGACATTTTATAGACAAAGCAATTAAGCGATTAATGGAGAAGACAATTGGCAGATTAATCAATAAGGAAAATAATCATGAGCTGTAGCCCTAATAATGACACTATAATCCTGGTGTCAGTTGAATGCAAATTTATAAAATTCAATTATAGGAAGAGAAAGAGTTAATTTATCATATTTTGCTGCATGCATACGGATAGGAAGTGACTTATGAGAGCAGTGATGTTTATCTGTTACTGCAGTGAAGAAATTAAGATGAGAAACAAGATTCTATCTACAGTAGATTTGTGAAAAATTATGTAAAAGTTTTGATCTATACTATGAAAGTCACAACTTTCTTCGGTGGCCAAAATGTTTTTTTCTGCAGGGCCAGATTGATGTATGTGGTACAATGCCATTATGCCACTTGCACATCCAGAAATCAGAAAAAAACAATCAAAAACAGTTATATTCATTTGTCCATTTGGAAGCAAGTGTTGCATGAGGGTCATGAGTGAATGCTCCTAAAATACGAGCCACTGGGTTTTGTTGTCAGCAATGTTGTTTCTAAAATTTTATATTGCATATAAATGGGACTGAATGTTAAGCTTTACTTTGAGATGAGAAATCATTAGAGCAGGTTTTAGGTTTTGATAGAAAATAGACCCATTACATTTTGCAACCACACTATATTCTCCACTGCCTTTTTGACTATTTAACATACTGAAATTTGCAAAGTAAAGCAGAGTTTTAACCCAAATTGATAATCACAACTTCACTCAGTTTAGATTTTTTTTGTCTTACAGCAATCTGTGTGAGGAGCTTAATCAGTTTCTTTTTAACATAAATTTCAGACATTTTCACATAATTCAATTCAATTCAATTCAATTTTATTAATATAGAGCCAAATCCTTACACACTGTATATTATTGAAGAGTTTGACCTCTGGATGAAAAATAAGTTGTTTTTTTTGCTTCTTAACTTATTGATATTGAAAATAAAATCCTTTTTTATTGATATACAAACAATATAAGTGCAAAACTAGAAATGCCGCCTCCCAGTTGTATACCTCCACCAACCAGTCAAGTTACAGTTTACATCCATGTCTGTCCAGACTCATATAATATATATGTAGAGAAGACTTTGAAGGAATTTAATAAAAGGTATTAAGTATATTTTCCTTGTATGTGTTCACATACTTGACCAATAAAGCTGATTCTGATACAACACAATGTTGTAGCCATGACAGTAGACAATGCTTCACACACATTTTCAACCCGGCATCCTATTAGACATTTGTGTGAATCTTTGTCATTATTAGTGTATGAATTCCTGAGTTATGGCCAAAAATGTGCTTTGTGAGGTCACAGTGACCTTGATCTTTGACCACCAAAATCCAATCAGTTCATCCTTGAATCCAAGTGGACGTTTGTGTCAAATTTGAAGAAATTCCCTCAAGGCGTTCCTGAGATATTGCGCTCATGAGAGAATAGGACATCTGTGAGGTTACAGGGACCTTGACCTTTGACCTTTGACCACCAAAATCTAATCAGTTCTTCCCTGAATCCAAGTGGACATTTGTGCCAAATTTGAAGAAATTCCCTCAAGGCTTTTCTGAGATATTGGGTTCACGAGAATGAGACAGACGGACAACCTGAAAACATAATGCATCCAGTCACGACTGTCGCCGGCGCCAAGGCATAAAAACATCACAAAACATTATTAATAATAAACTTATAAATAAACTAGTTATTCTCCTCTTCAACCAATTTCTGTGGATTCATTTTTCCATCAGTCCTGGAGCTTTTTCACAAAGGATTTTTAATGAATATATCTTAGAGGTTAAGAAAACAGAAATGCAAAAAAACTTGAGCTGGAATTGAGAGAAGTGTTGGATAAAAGGATTACAACTTTATACCGTTTATTGCAGCCAGGTTTGAGTTCAACATGACCGGTAATATCAAGCTTTCTCTAAACCCATTAGGGGAAGAAGAAATCTGAAAAGTCCATTCTTTCCCAGGTTGTGTACAACATTTACAAACAGTTAATATCTTAAGTGCCCACAGGATTTAAATATAGAAACAGCTGAAGGAGGAGATGCTGTGCACCGGTGGAAGATAGTGTTGGAGTAATTACAATCATCAGTCACATGCCAATATTTATCACGTGGAAGAACACATTGTGTGTGTTTGGCAGGCTGTGTCGTGGTGAGTAGCAGACCCGAGTGGAGCTAATTCTGCCACTATGTGGGTGGCCATGTGTTAGTGTGAAGTGCTGCTACTGTTGTGTAGGTGCTATGTGTGTTTGTGTTGGAGCAAATGTGACAGGTTTCTGTCTTTTGTTCGAAACACATATCCACATACTATACTTGTGAAGACCCTCATTGCCATAATGCATTCCCAAGGTCCTAAACCTAACCTTAAAGGGGACGTGTCATGCACATATCCAGGTCTGTATTTTTATTCTGGGGCTCTAGTATCTTTACATGATTTAAAGTTCAAATAAACTCCTTATTTATCTTCTACTGGCTCTTTATCCAGCTCCTTAGTTCAGCCTCTGTCTGAAACAGGCCATTTTATTTCCTGTCTCTTTATGGTCCCCCTCCCGATGAACCCACCCCGCTCTGATTAGCCAGCTGCCTGCAGGCTTTTGCCGGTTCTGTAGGCTCCGTAAACAAACAGTAGAATTAGGATTTCACCTCTTTTTCTCATTCTTTACTTGAAATGGAAACTTCTTAAATACATACGTACATGTCCAATCTGAAATATGTAATGTAAGTAATATGTAAATAATAATTTGTGGGCATGCACAAACAATCTGATACCATCATGAGGAGGAAGTAGAGGTAACACTGCAAACAAAATGTTCAGGGCAGTCTGAAGCCTGGGCTTTTGACTGTCAGGGAGCATTTTTTCATATACGCTCACCTCAAGTTTTGGACCTTTGAATGTTTCTAATATAGACATCCGACATCATAACCGTATAAAAATAACAGAAAATCACAAAAAGCATGATATGTCCCTTTTAAGATTATGAATATAATTAAAGCCCAAGTGCTGCTTGGCACAAAGTCGTAAGTTGCTTTGTTACACAGTGTTTGCTTATGAGCTAACTACTTGCTTGCTCACGAGCGTAAACATGCACACAGTGATGAGTGAGAGGTGGTGAAGGCGATATTGCATGAGTTGTTTGCTTCGAGTGGGTGTTGACTATAACAAGTTGGACTCAGGAACACAATCAGACAGGTTATAAACAAATCATGGTGTTAGCCTAAATTAGTTTGAAAACAAAATGAGGGCAAACAGTATAATGGTTACTCGAACTATCCATTGTTCACATCCAAAAGACTGTGATCTACTGTGCATTCCCTAGTTGTGTGCATACGCACGTCTCTTGTATAATACAGGATTTTTAGGGGCTTTTCAGGCACGCTCACTTTCAGTTTCAACTCCAAATAAAGTGTTTTAGATATTCTGGCTAAACTGTTGGCTTGTTTACAACCTGCATGAGTGTCTGACCACTAATTACTTTGTTAAAAAATGTTGTAGCAACGGAGCTGTGTTGCCAGATCTTAGCAATTTGGTGAGTAGATTGTTATCATAACCTCTAAAAACAATTAGGCTCAGCTACAAAATAAGACCCAAATTCTAACCCCAACCTTACTCTGAATTTAATTATAAATGTTACCCTCAAACCAGGTTTTAACTGTCAAATAGTCCTTTGAAGAAGTACCAGCTAAAATGTCCTCGCACTCAAAGTCTAAAACTCCAATTCGTCCCCACAACAACAGAAATACAGCACATGAACATACATACATACACACACTCACATTGTCATGTATGAGTACTCATCTGCAAAGTGCTGCACTAGAAGACTTGAGATGCTATTTCAAGATTGATGTGTTGTCTCTACAGCCTCAAGGTTCCCAGGCCAAATAATCATGATGCTGTAGTCTATTTTACACACACATTCACTCTCTCTCTCTCTCTCTCTCTCTCTCTCTCTCACACACACACACACACACACTAAAAACATGTTTAACGTGTCTGCAGTGATATGAAAATATCCCAGCCAAGCTTCAGGCCTTTTATTACAGATACACAGATGGTTCTTTGTCAGACAAGATTCATGTTAGAGTCACCTGATTGAGCTGTTGACCGTAATGTATTACAGTTTACAGTACAGCACCTTCACGTGTGTGTGTGTGTGTGTGTGTGTATGCATGCCATTAGCTGGCCTTGCTTAGTGTGAGATCATTTAGGTCGAACTCAGCTTGTATTTTTGTTAATGAAGCAGAGCAGAGTTTTTTGATGGCGACTCAAAGCTGGTTTCCAGGGTGATAACATTGGAGACTTTGTGTCAAAGGGAAGAACAACCTCAGATTCAGATTTATTTTTAAACCGCAGTGGCAAATGAGGTCCAGCGTTTTCATGCAGGAGATATTCTTGCTATTTGAATTCCAACTCACTCTATTGTTCGTTTATAATCTAGTTTTTTCAGCTACATAGCTCGATAAGTGTTTATACATCATATGAAGATATTTTCAACATTAGCATGCAGCTCACAGCATACTAAACATTCAGAATGATCTCTCTTTCTCCTTTTCAGAGATCTTGTTGTACAATATGACGCTGTTTCTGAAAGGATTGCTTCAGTGTGTAGATTCTAAATTTATGTCCTCCTATGCCGTCAGCTGGGTGGGGAGTACATTGTGAGGGATGAATCATTTCTTTGCAGATGTGCCCAGAGGAAAGGAGCACTGCTGTACTGCTTTGATCAAAGCTGTGAGTCTTGGTAATGCAGCTCTTGTGGGTGTCTCTGTGGCAGAGAAGGGGAGGAAAACTTAGGGTGTTAGCTTGGCTTCTCATTGATGTGAACAAAGTTAATGGCCAGTTAGATATTTTTTGCCATTTGTTTTAGGAATTTCATTTTTTGTTTGAGGTGTCTTCAGTTTGTATTTGCAAATGTAGCTGGAAATTAAAGGGGACATATTCTGCACATTTGCAGGTCTATATTTTAATCTTGGGCTCCACTGATTGGCCAGCTCTTGGAAGCTGCCCCTCGACAGACTTCCACCAGCTCCGGAGGTCAACAAACCATCCAACAAACTATTGTAGTAGGATTTCACTACTTTTTCTCGTTCTTTACTCGAAATGTCAACTTTTCAAATACATCCATACATATTCGAGCTGAGATCTGATCCGAAATATGAGATTGGACAGTGTAAACAACACATGGAACTGGTGAAAATTAAATGTTCAGAGCAGCTTGAAGCCTGGGCTTTTGACTTGCAGGGAGCATTTCTACATATGTTAATGTCAAGTTTTGGAACTTGATATGTAGCACAGATATCCAACATCATAAAAGTATATGAATAACAGAAAACCACAAAAAACATAAAAGATTCAAAGATTTTTGTAATCAAAGCTCAGACTTGAACCTGTATTATTGATTTTTTTTAAATGTTGAAATTTAATCAAAAACTTCAGGAGGATTGCTTGCAATGCCAAACCAACTGAGAGCCACCATTTAACATTCAGCCTTTAGCAGCTTTTAGTTTGATGTTTTTGTTCTCCGGTTACGGTAAGCCACCCTGTATAAGTACTTGCAGCTGTTTCCAGTAAACAAGCTCAAGACAAGCTGAGTTGGACGCTACTTGCCCATTGTGAAATGGGCCCAAGTTAATGAGTGGTCAGTAAAGAAAGTATCAAGTATCTAGCAAACTAAAGATTATTTTTGTTAAAAGCCAGTGAAGTATTGGACTGAAATGGTCACTCAGTTGTTGGCTCTAAATTGTGGAACAATTTGCCACTGAAATCATCCCCACCATTGATATCTTTAAAAACCATCTAAAGACCCATCTCTTCTATTTAGCCTCTTAATTATCTTCATGAAGTCATGCCTGACCACTCTCTGGCTTTTATTGGTTTGTATTTATTTGCTGTTTGTGTTGTAATTTTATCTGATTCTCTGTCTTATTTGTGTTTGTGGTGTAACCATCAATCAAATTACTCCATAATTGTAATCTCTCTGTAAAGCACTTTGGTCAGCGTCTGTTGTTTTTAAATGTACTCCATAAATAAATTGACTTGACTTGACCAGAAACATGCCCCAATGGGACGCTCATGTTGCTCTGTGTCCGCTAGATATGTTTTGGTTTGGAGTTTTCCTGCCCCCTAGTGGTTAAAAATAACATAATGCAGCTTTAAAATACTTACATGATAGTATGGAACAATAAAATGTTGGCTTTACATGAGTCCTTTGACACTACAATGCTACCCATTTTATTATTGGAAAAACATCACCCACACTCCCTGCCAATAACTAGTGTGATTTACTACTCTCCTCCTGTTCTGACATTCTTCTGAACATTTTTTTGAGAAATAACTGCCAAAAGAGCAGATGGGGGGGATGCAAACTCTGCTGACAAGCTATATTTCCTGCAATATCAATATTAATGCCTTTAGGAAATGACAGTGTTTTTGTTGATGTGGATAGATGTGCTTGACTAAGCTCTTTTTACAGTGTTATTATTGTTATGGTTGTGTTATTTGAATTGTATCAGCAAAAAAAAATGTATCAGTATTAAGAGTATTAAGAGAGCTCTTTGTTATTACAGATATCCACTCTTGAGTCAATGAGTGATTACATTTCAGAGCTGTAAGGCAGGGATAAGCCAAAAAAGCCACTGAATTTATATTTAAATTTTGTGTTTTCCATTACTCAACAAGTTATAAAGTTCATGTCTATACAGATAGTTATGAATTTGTTAGAATTATTTAACTAGTCAAGGGTTTAAAATCACAATACACTCCAAGACAAGGATATGGCTGGCAAATTTCTGTGTGTGTTGGTCCATCTTTCAATACTTCTTCCTGACTTCCCTACCCACGAGGCACTCACCCCCCAAAACCATTACGTCCGACTGTCCAAGTAAATCTCTAAAAATGAATCACAAACATATAATTTCATTCCTTAAAAGGCTCAGTAATATCCTAAGACAGCTGTGCACTATCGTTTCTAGGAGATGTTATCAGCAGGACAGTGTATTTGGGACCAACTCAAAATAAACTATAGTGTGTGTGTTCATCATAATGAAGGAGTATGTCAGCCAGCACAACAGTGTGACTCACCAATGTGTCTCTAAGACCATGCTCCTTGTCATCCCAGCCAGTCCCCATATACAACAAAACATCAGCATCCAGCTCGAATCAACCCAACTCATGCCCACAAAGCCTGCCCGATACTTGGGTGTCATGATCGATGACCAGCTAACCTTTAAGGTCCACAAGGCCTCAATTGCTCAGTTGTGTCAGTTTGCCCTGTACAACATCAGGAAGATCAGACCCTACCTGTCTGAGCATGCAGCACAACTCCTGGTACAGGCTCTCGTAATATCACGCATTGACCACTGCAACTCCTTAATGTCAGGTCTCCCTGCATGCACATTCAAACCTCTGCAGATGATCCAGAACGCGCCGGGGCATCAAGTCTTCAACCAGCACAAAATAGCACATGTCACTCTGTTGTTCATATCCCTCCACTGGCTCCCAGTTGCTGCCTGTATCAAATTCAAAACCCTGCCGTTTGCTCACAAAACAGCACCCGCCTACCTGAACTCCCTCATTCAGGTCTACGCTCCCTCCCGTTCACTATGGTCTGCCAATGAAAGGCGTCGGGTACCACCACCACAACAGGGCCCTGAGTCGTGGTGGAAAGAGTTACCAAACTCCATTTGATCCATAGAGTCCCTCTCGATTTTTAAGAAAAAGAGAAAGACCCAACTCTTTCGCATACACCTACGCACCTGATGGACTTACAAAATTAAAGTACAAAAATTATATATATATATTATCCACTTCTAAGACTCTATGCATTGCCTGCACCTACGTCCTATCACACCTGAACTTAACTTCATGGCACTTACTCATGTTCTCTCCTAACTAGGTCCTTGCTTGTGTTGTATTAACTCTTGTGTACATTACTTGGATTAAAAGCGTCCACCAAATGAAACTTTAACATTGTAATGCCCAGACAACAAGTTCTCATTGATACCTACAGCCTGCTATGCTATTTAGCATTTTAATAGGGAGAAATATCTTGGAAACAGTTTTACTGGAAATGATATTAAATTTAGTCACCAGGGGAGCAACTTGTTCTGTAATAGAGGGATTGTTTTGATTCATTGAAACAAGTGTGGTAACACTGCTGCCAAACTTTGTTGTTCT
Source organism: Thunnus albacares (assembly GCF_914725855.1). Lineage (NCBI taxonomy): Eukaryota > Metazoa > Chordata > Actinopteri > Scombriformes > Scombridae > Thunnus > Thunnus albacares. The sequence goes on along the minus strand of NC_058124.1, from coordinate 19,136,752 downwards.
ATCATTATCTTTCCATTGGCCCAGTTTGATTTAGCCTCATGCTTCCAAAGGTAAAAAGTTCACTGCGAGCCCAGAGTCTGTGGTCTTACAGGTCGGGTATTAGCAGCACTGTTATGACACGAGAGGCTGCATGAGAGGCCCTCGGTTTATTATCCAGCACCATCCATCATGTTAAAGGCCTGCATTGTAGTTTAGCTGCAAAGGCAAAACTGCCTGGAGGGGTCAACGGTAAAAGTCTCCACTCTGCTAACTGAACAGAGGCTGAGACTTTATGTACAGGACAGTATGTGTGTGAGAGAGATAAAGAGAGGGCTGGATAAAAACTAACGCAAGCAGATTGCTCCCTGGTTGGCTGCGGTCGACATAAATCACCAGCTGTCCTTATGGAAGGGGGCAAGACCGTGAGTGGGGATCAATTTTCAGACAGCAGTATTCACTTCATCCTCATGGGGAACTCTTGAGGGTTCATGAAAAAATGCTTTATGTGAAGGATGCAGTAATAGAGTTGTTTGTCTCTTGAAAAATGAAGTCGGTCATGATTTGAACGATATGTCCAGTGCTAAAGCAATAAGTTGATCACGGTATTAGTTTTTTGCTATCAACATATAACCATTTTGATAATCCAATAATCTGGTCATTTATCAAGCAAAATGCAGATTCTCAAACTCTTTTCTCTGTTTTATATCATTAGAAAGGAAATACATTTGGATTTTGCAGTGCTGGTTGGACAAAATTTAAAGGGACATGCACATTTCCAGGTATATATTTTTAATCTGGGGCTGTACTGGAATATTTTTGCATGGTTAACAGTTACAAAAACGTCTTATTTATTATATACAGAACCCGAACGTAATCTGAAATTTGCGCGTGGACAACGTGAACAACCTTAGCAACGGAGGCTATAGGATGGACAGATGTTTTTGCAAATGATCTGACATCAGTTTGATGGGGAAGTAGAGGTAACTTTGCAAACGGAGTATTCAGAACAGGCTGAAGCCGGGGCTTTTGACTTGGCAACATTTTGACATACGTTCATCTCAAGTTTTGGAACTTTGACTATGTTTAATATTGATATTTGACATTATATCTAAATATAAATTACGTAAAATAACAGAAAGCACAATATGTCCCCTTTTAAAGATGTCACCTTAGGCTCTGAAAATCTGTGATAATAATAATAATAATCATTACTTGTAGTCCTAGATATGTTTAGTCATGAATTCATTGGACCTATAACATGAGACATGTTCCTACAGACATTACAGACCTGTGAGATACTGGAGTAGACAGCTGACGCCTTGTGATGTCTTCAATCATCACATACAACCATGATGTGGCACTAGGAAAGAGCATTAGCGGGATATGTGCTAAGAGCGATGCTGCTCGGTGGATTGCGAGGATTTTTCCAAAGGCCTGATCAGTACTGCAGCTTCTGTAATCCTGCATGGAACGAGAACGTTTATTGTTAACAAGGGGAATCTCAGGGAAAAGAGGTCGATTCAGGGCCAGAAGACAGGACAAAGACAACCGCTGTTACCTCAGGCCACTGTACACAAACATAGAAAGGTCAGCCAAAGCCACCCAGTGCCACTCTGGCCTGTGTTGAACTGCAAGAACCAGAACAAAGTGTTAAATGGAGCAGACAGGCCAGTTTTTTGAATGTCATACAGAATCCTCTCTGCCCACAGGAAATGAAATATGTCCACCACCTGTGTGCCTGAGGTTATACTGTATGTGTCTAGCTGGCTTTGAATCTCCCAGCCAGTGGTGAGCGAGGCAGCGATTCAATTTTGCCGTGATTGAATGTGATTCATTAATCCTAAAGGGAAAAACGTGGGGTTTAATTTTCACGCCTCGGGCTGTGGGCTCTGCGCAGGATGACCGCACTAATCGCTACCTTGAGTAATTTGGAATTGAGCTGCCGGCTTGATGTTGGTGAAAGCAGGCGTTAATGTGCAAGGAGGGGTAATTTTAGCAATTCTTGCGTGGAGAGCTGTAGTAAACAATATCCTGCAGGCTTCGATGCATGAAGGGTGAGAAATTTAAGGGTGTTTTGTCTTTTAGGCAGCTCTCTTTTGCCTCATCTCATAGCCCCCTCCTCGCTCTCTTTATCTCTCCCACATCCTGAAAAGTTTGTGCAACAGGAATATAAAAAAACTTTAACCAGCAAACAAGCTGCGATAATGAAAGCATAAAACAAAATGATGATAACATTAACGGTGGTTCTGCTATTTCCCTTTCCCCCTTATTTCTCTCTGGCTCGTTACTTTCTTAACTTCTCTCTCTCTTTCTCTGCTTTTTCCTCCCTCTCATGCAGGTACTTTGTATTAGATCCAGAGTTGGGACAGCTGCAGTACTTCGTCAACGAGCAGGGAAAAAGCCAGAAGCCCCGTGGGTCCCTTCCCTTGATCGGTGCCTCAGTAACACCGAGCGAAGAGGCTCCGCACATGTTCATTGTAAACTCTGTCAATGGAGAGCTGTACAAACTTAGAGGTATGACTTCACACTGGCCCCAGCTGCCCGTATATGGCAAACTGCAAACACTCAGTGGAGTGTGTGTGTTTTATGTTGGAGTCATTTGTTGCTGGGGTGTTATGAATGACTTTTTTTGCCCAGTTTTTGTGAATGCAATGGACAGCTTGTTATTGAAGGCACTTACTCTTACCGTCTTACTCCTAAAGCTGCTTGTCGAAGCAATTCACCTCTTGTGAATACTCCTTTATCTCTTTACCTCTAGGAGTTATTGTGACTACTCTATGCATGGTTATACCCCTACAAACATGGCAGGATATGCTTCACCATAGATAGATGTTCTTTCTTTCTGTTTCACACAGGAACACACTGCTCAGATGCACAAACATAATGTTTAGTGATAAACATAGTTTCTATGACCGTCACTAAGCATTTTTAACCTTTCAGAAGTTCACACAAGCATTTATACATATTCATTCAATAACTGCCCTCACATGCTCAAATCAATATTGAATGAACCTAAAAACTACAGTATGTGTAATGTGAAACGAGTCGATCATAGTGACAAACCCACAAAAAAGCTCATTGTCTTGGTTTTACCTCTGACAAACCTACTGTATGCTACCTAACCAGCACCAATCATCTGACAGACAAAGTTAGCGACTAGCTGGAAAACATGGTGGAGCAATCAGCAGCTAAAGAGCCAGATATTTCCCCAATGGGTTAGTGGAGACCAAACCCTAAGGTAAAAGGAGAGTTAATAATGAACTTACATAAGTCAGGTGGACTGAAACGTGACTCCGAATCGATGCTGATGTTGTCCATGTCTCCTTGGTGTGTACAATTTTGCTAATGCAATATCAACTTTATAAGGTGATATGTCAGTTTAGTGTTTACTGCTCATTACACTGCACCTTAGTGGCCAAAAACAATTAATGAGGGTGCGACAGTTTTACAAGTTGCACTGAATTTCATTTTTCATTGCATTAGATGTAATTACTTTTCTATTCTGGCATTGACCAGATTGCTGCCTTCAAAATTGAACTTTTCCTCTTTTCACAGTTTGATATTGAATATTCACATTGGTGGAAAAAAACAACCTAAAACCTAACTCGCAAATGTGATTTCTTTCACATTAATTTGTGCTTAAAGATAAAGAATTTTGAAAGTAATTTATCAACCAAAATGCAAAACAAACACTAGTTCCAGCTTCTCAATAGTGAGGATTTAGTGCCTTTTAACTATTTCATATCACTGTAAATTTAACATCTTTGGGTCTTAGGCTGCTAGTCGGACAAAATAAGTTATTTGAAGACGTCACCTTGGACTATGGGAAACTTTAATGCCCATGTTTTACATTTGTTTGCCATTTATAGCCCAAATGATTTGCTGATTAATTTGAAAAATAATCAAGATTACCAGTAATCGATAATGAAAATAATCACATCTTTAGCAACTTTAGCTTTACTTTAACTTGTCTTTGTTACTTTCTAACGTAGAAGTGTTTATTAATTGTGGTCATGCTTTACTATCCTGTATCTTTATTGACCAAGGGATTTGAAAAACCTCCCACACACATGCACAGTTTGGTAAAACCAATGTACACCTTGTGTTCCTCTTCTCAGAGGACTATGTGAGCAAATCTACATCAAAGTGAAATATCTCTTTAAGACCCAGTACCAGACAAAGAGCCTGTCGCTGGTCACCGTGCTGAAGGCCTCAGCTTTCAGTGACCTGTATCCACTGAGGCAAGACAGACTCTTTCTTACTGCTGCTCCACTTGTGCCTCTGGAATGCCCCCTTACACTCTCAAGGGGGAGGATATCAGCATAACTTGGCCTATATTCCCTGAATAACTCGGTGATCCGTGTGTATTGAGCTAAGAGGAAACAATGATCCCACTGAGAAAAAAGTTGGGTAGTATAGCTCACAGGCAGAGGTATTTCCTTTTCCAACGCTTCACTGAGATTTGAGCATGATCAAGAAAGTCATTGAGAGAGAAAAGCCATCTTTAGATGCAGCTCAGCCAAACAAACCCAAGGCCTGTTTTGAGATTTGACGAGTGCCAAAACCCCCTTTTAACCTCTAAAAACCAGCCACCAACAACAAAAAGGCTCTTAAGTATTACTATATTACTGTGAAAATGCAGTGAAATAGAAACTTTTGTCCTCAAAAACTTCAATTTGCTCAACCAGCAGGGAACAAAGTAGCTCACATGGGCGTCCTCGACATTTAGTGATTAGCCGGTATGCTCAGATCTGGTATTGGTTGCCATGGGAACCCCTGAAAGTCTACCTTGGGGTGGGGGGGAAAAAAAGAGTAACTTCAAGGTTTAATCAGGAGTCATTTTCCAGTTTTCCAGGCTTAGCTTATAAGGTATAAGCCGTCCCTGTGTCCAAAGCTTTAAATGCCACCTTTATTCTCAGGTTGATACCTTTTCACAAGAGGATTTTGAGAAGGTTTCCTTATCGCTCGCTGTTGTAAGAAGACACTGAATACACAGATTCTGTATGCAGAGGCACCCTCGAGGTGTTTTCTGCGCAACAATTGATCACAACTCAACATCTCTCTATGAATGCAAGAATGTGTACTTTCATCCGTGAAGGGATTCACATGTGACATCTAACAGCCTGAGGGTTTGTCTGGCTCTCTGAACCGAAGAAGCACAGGGAAATTAGCTAAAGTAGAGGAATATAAAGTGAGTATTTCATTATTGGATGTTGAGTCTGCAGGGTCTTGTGTTTTGCTGCTGAGCAAAGGTGAAGAGCCGCAGGAATTTAATCATGTGTGAATGCTCAGATGGCAAATTAAACTATTTATCATACGATGTGTCTATGTGACAGTCAGCCAATGAAGAGGTCAAGTTGTTTCTAGCAGGGCTTTCAAACTGGCTGATTAGGATGCCTGACACAATATGCATCTGAATAATTAAATCACAATATTTAAGGCATATTTGAGGTGTTGTGATGCAGAAATCTGTTCTCACGATTGATTATTATAAACCTGCCAAAACATAACAATATGTTAAAAATATGTCTAGTTTTTGCAACAGCAAACTATTTGTATGGTTTCCTGAAATGACCTCTTTCAGCTGCGGACTTGACATTTTCAGCTCATGTGATTATCCAGAGAGACTTTTCACCGAGTGAGCAACTGGGGGTTTATTGTCTTGCCTGTTTCTGTGCAGATACACATTCATTTTCTATGGTTTAGAGTTTAACTTGATCCCAGAAGTCGACAATGTTTGTCTCAGAAAGCTACTGTAAATAAAAGAGTAGTTTGACATTTTGGGAAAAGTTTCTTGACAAATGTCAGAAGAGAAGAATAACATGTCTTTCAGGTTTGTATGCTAAATACGGAGCAAGAGATGGTTATCTTAGCTTGGCGTAAAGATCAGAAGCAGAGAGCTAGTCTTGTTTATCTCTGTAACAAACAAGATGTAATGTGTTGGTTAGTAAAATTTAAAGGCGCCGGTAGACAGATTTCAAACCTTGAACTTGCATCTCACAGTCTTCATTCAGCGAATAGAGCTGTTACATGAGTGTGCAACCTCAAGTTATGTGATAACAAGTTGTTGTGTAGAAAGTTGGCCTCTGTTCCACTAGCTTCTGTAATTCAATGCAATTTCTCATTCAGGATTTCTTTCATCTGTCTTTCTGAAAAAAATAATGTTCTTGGGGTTTACTTTCTGTATTTCTTACTTGGTGAGCGTACAAAAAAACTACAGCTTCCATGAAAATTTACCAGCACTGCAGCACAGGTACTTATGGTCAGGTCATCGTTGGCCATTAACATAACATCCCCCAACGCTTATAGTCGTTTTTCCAGCTCTTTACTTGTAATCGCTGTTGTTTAAAGCATCTACAGTGTTCGGTCCTCTCTGTCCAGTTGTTATTACAGACATGTCTTAACTAGCTGTAACAGACCCTGTACGTATCGAACCCGGAAAAGAATCAGCACTTAAGAATCGATCGTTCATTTTTGCCAGCACTACTACGACGGACTTACAGGAAAGGATGTTTGTTTAAGACCACAGAAATATTAATTAAAAAATGACAAATTTTAAATATATTACTGTTCTTATCTAAACATACAGAGAGAGCCACATGACTAGAGTACTGTTGAGTTAAGTCATGTTTCAAGGCTGGATTACTAGTTATTTGTATTATTGCAAATGTCAATGTGATTTTTTTTGATTCAGTGAGATTTTCGTAGTTTTGAATTTCTGGTTTCACTTCAACTGTCTATAAGATTATAAACCTGTCTTGATTCTTTGCTGTCAGATGTGGACGGCCTCCTTGAACACTGCATGACATTTAAGTCCTGTTGCACTACTGCAAATGTGAGATTCAGTAGTCATGAGTGAATAGAAGCTACTAAAAAGCAATTAAAGTTCAACCTAGAATTACAACAAATTTTCTCTTAGCATGAGTGCTACTGCTTTATTAAGAACAATCACAGGGATCAAACTTCATTATGTCGTTTTGATTAGAAAACGCAGGTTGCTGTAATTGCAAGGCCACTCTTCCACCCTTTCTGGTCCTTGTCGGCCTGTCCATTTTCTTGAAATATACGGTTAAAATGCCCTGCTCATAATATCTCCCAGCATTTTAATCAAATCTAACTGCTGGTCCAAGCATTAATCCTGAGACTCACCATTATCATAACCAATAACATCTCTCACAGTGCTGTAATTAAAATGGGTGTAATTAGCTGATGATGGTGGTGCTATGAATGACTCGGAAAGAGACTCTCTCCCTCTTGCTTTCTCTCATTCAGCGGTATTTGGATACCATTCAGCCGTCTCTATGGGATGGATATTGACATTTAAATAGGACACACAGACCTGGACGACTGTCTATTGTTGCTCATTTTAAACAGGCAGACGGACCAGTTTGTTGCTCCCATTTGATTATTAGTCTCCTCAGTTTCTGACGCAAACCTAGTGCATTCATCAAATGATTAGAACTGTCAGCATGTCACTTCCAAGTCTGCAGCTCTTGTGACACAAAACCAGCTTTTGAATTTTTCATCAGTTTCATAATATTCTCCAGAAATGAGAACAGCACGTCCTGGTCTTAGCTAAGTAGTGTGTATACTACTTGCGTCACCATATGAACAGGTGCATATTAGCATAGCTGCACATGGAGGCTGCTCTTCTCACTACAGACAACTAATTATCTTTAATCACAGATAGGCTTGTGCACATCAGAGAGAAAAATAGATGATTTAGACACTCTCTCGCTCTCTGGGTAAGTGGCCCTTAATGAGTGAGTGATTTCAGTGGCTGATGACAACAAGAAACAAGTGGGAAGAGGTATTTTTGCAGAAAGACAGATTGGCGCAGGTGTTTCTTTATGAATATTATGTTCTCCCTGGAGAGGCGAGCAGCCACTCCCAGTAGGAGAGCATGTCTCGAATGCTGCACTTGTCAAAAATTTTCTGTGAATGTCTCATTTTCTCAGAGTTACCTCTTCACTTAAAAGCGCCCTTTGTAGGTGTGCTCGTGACTGAGGCAGATGTCGACAGTGCAAATGATTGGCAGGTGCAAATTGAATTCTCTATACTCTATAAAAACTTCTATCAGCATGTCAAACAACACTTAAAGAAAAGAGAAATCATCAGAAGATTTCAAAATACTGCTTTCATTTAGGTGGTGATGCAATTCCTGATTAATCTGATGAAGTCATCCATCCTCATTATACAGTCACTAATGGGGACAGTGCTGCATTCATTTCCTCATTTAAAGCTTTTCTGTGGATGAAAATCAGAAAAAAAAAATACTGAATCTAACTAAATGAAAAATGTCTGACAAGAGAGGATTAAAGGGTTCAGTATGCTTCAAATGAACCAGTTTGTATGACATGTGAGGATATCAAATTCTTGGATTGTGTGTTTCGGAAAGTCACAAAAACTGCTTAGAAGAGAACTCCGGAGATTCCCGATGCTGTTAGATGATCTGACAAGCACTGTCATTGTCCGGTATAAACTGTATGACACGAGTCATTTTGCCATTTTCAGTTTTGATATAGTTTCATCCTATAAATAAAACTGCTATGATCATTTTTTTTCATAATAGCAGTGCAACAAACAACCATTTTCATGTGAAAGGGGTTTATCATAATGAGGTACTGTCGTCAGGTGGACACAAATATGACTCCAATTTTATGCTAATGTTTCAACTAGCTCACAAGTTCTCCATATTTACTTAAAATTGTGTTAATATGTCAATGTGGCCAAAGTTACAAGATGTAGATGTTAGCAGTTTGTGAATACATAAAATTGAACTTTTAGTTGAGTTATGCCTCTTTATTCTCATGTGCATAGTGTTTGTGTGTTTTATGTTGGTTTCGCTCTCTCCCGAGAGTGAAAAGATTTAGTTTCTTAAAGGAAATGTATGAGACTTCCTCAAACTTAGCAGAAAACATCACAGGAGTCAAATGCAGTAATTTGGATCTTTATGAAACCCGAGGTACCATTTAAGTGATGATCTGTAAATAAATGTTAAGTTGTTTTCCTAATTTTCAGCCTTGCAGTCTCATGGGACTAATGTGCTCATTAATGTGAGGGTCTATAAAAGCTTAGAGTGTCCCATTCCTATTTCTGTGTTCTGCTAGAGAGCTTTGAAGTGTTGCTATAGCCTGCACAGACTTCATAATGGTCTGTTACCCAAAACTGTTTCAATTAATGACCATATTAAATGGGTCCAACCAGAATACAGGGAAAATCCTTTTTAATAAAAGCATAAAAAGGGTGAAACTAGAACTAAGAATTCAGTTACTCATGCATGAAAAAGAAAATTTCTTTTTGCATTTGCAATTGAAATTACTAGTAATTGTAACTGAGTAAATGACTGAAATCTGTATGGTTTCAAACACATCATTCAGCAGTTATTGGGTTTTACAGGTTTTATTGAGCTGTATGCAACACTGAAAGGGACTGACAAAATTTAAAACGTATAATATATAGACCATGGTTAATGAGCTATATATGTATGCAGATAGACAATGTTTCCAATCTGTTGGTTCAAAATAAAAATAGGAATTCAATATGGAGTAAACAGAAAGACACAGAATTTGGGGCGTCATTCGGGACTGTAATCATCGTACCACTGATCACACAGTGTGAGAAAATCAAGCGCACCCTCAAATCAAGCCCTGCTCAGGTGTACTGATTACCTGCTACACACTTTCTCCTTTGTTATTGACTGAGATGCAGCTTTGTTCTGGTGTATTTTAGGTGAGTTTGTAATCTTTTAACTTTTGTTATCTTTTATGCTGTTGGTGTTCCAGCTGGGATTGACCTACAGCCTAAATTCAATGTTATCAGACCCATGAAAGACATTGTTCTCTACTAATTAGTCAGTGAAATGGGATCAGAAGGATATTATTTTCCAGTCTGACCTGGAACGGGTCAGTACAAGCAGACAGTCAGCGTCTTTCAGTTGGAGGGCTTGTTGTGTTCGTCAGCAAATCCGGGCTTCAGTTGGCTACTGTATCTGTGTTTAGATAGCAGGGTGGATTGTCTTTGTGCCAAGGGGAAAACCACAAGTATCAAGCTGCTTCCTGTGCTGCTAGAAAATTGTACAAATGAATTGTTCCCTTTCTTGAATACTGAATGCTGAATTTAGTGTAGAAGGTGAAATAAAGAGGTTCAGGTACCAGCCTTCAGGACATCATTCAGGAACTAATAGGATCAAATGTCCTGACAGACAGTCGGCATGTTGAGTAATCATTTGGCAGCGAATAAGGTCACTGTCATCCAGCAGGTCGCCTTCACTGATGCTTCACTCATATGCAGCCCTGATCACCCTTTGGGAATAATGAAGTATCTATCTATCTGTCCGTCCACCCGCCCATCCATCCACTGATGTAGACTTTTATTCCACCCGAAAACCTTCTTTGTAGTGAGTAGGTCACTTCTCTGCTCATTTTACGCAGGGGTTTGCATTTGAAGGTTTTTAATGTGAGAATTTGCTGCCTTTCTTGGTCAGTAAATGGAATATTTTTGGGTTTGGGGCTGTTTTATTGGGCAATACAACACATTTGATGAAGCCACCCTGTCTCTAGGATATTTTTATGGCCATTTTTCACTGTTATGTTTTATAGACCAAACAATTAATCAAAAAAAAATTGTTAGTTGTTTCAGCTCTAAATACGTGTTGTTTTCATACTTAAGTTTTTATATAGCTTAAATGAGGGAGATATGTGTTAATTAGTGAGCTTTTGAGGCACCAGTGGGCACATTTTGTTACATGTGGACAGATCCAGGCTAGCTGTTCCCCCTGTTTCCAGTCTTTGTGCCAAGCTAAGCTAACCTAGCCAGCTGCTGGCTTCATATTAAGCAGACAGATATGAGTGTGATATAGAAATTCTCAAGAGTATTTCTGAAAATGTTGAATTATTCCTTTAATGTTGTTGAATATGTGGATCCATGTATTGTTCTCAGTTGCTTTCTGCAAGTTTATGAGCTTCTTTTTGTACCTTTTGAACCATTTGCAATTTGGGACAACTGGAGTGGTTACGAAAAGCTACTTTACAACAGCTATTGACTAGAGAGGCTGCCCAAGAAAACACACTTGAAACCTCATACATCCACCTCCTGCCATAAATGCTGTATATGTATGTATGAGTTTGTGTCTCTGCATCTAGTCGTGCCACTTTTCCTCTCAGCACACAAAAAAGTCAAAACACTTTTTTTCACTGTGTCAGTTCAGACCAGTAAAACCTGTTGCAACTAAAAATATTTACAGGACGGTTCAGCACATTTGAATTTTATATTTACAGCTTCCAATACCTGATATTTTGTCTATACCAGGGCTGCACCTGCCCCCCCCCCCCCCCCCCCCCCTTATCCACATATAATTAGGACCAAACACCAAATGGATAGATAATTAATGAGAAACGCTGTCTAGGTAATTAATGGGAAACACTGTCCCATCTTTCACAAAGAGAGATTTCCCATCTATTAACAGCCTCTTGTTGTACCACAGAGGCTCTTGCTGTGGATTTGACCTTGTTATTTGGTAAATTAGTTTTTAATTATTTGGATTTTTCACATTTTGTTTATTCAATTGTTCAATGGAAATTTCTGTAAATTAGCTTTTCCAACATTGCCAAGAGTAGAGTTCTTGGAAGAAAATATAGTGAATTCTTTATTTTGTTAGCTTAGAATTAGTCAAATTTTAAATGTATTAAGTATGAAAACATTTGAATAACCAAATTATTTAATACCTACATTACTTGAGAAATGTAAACCCCCGCCCCCACATTGCCAAAACTCCTTGAAGAAGATGCAGAGGACATGACTGCAGTGTCCTCAATCGTAGCTACAGCCCTGGTCCATATACTATAAAACATTGTTTTGCCAAAAATGACAGTAATTTAGCATTTGCTCTTTTAACTGTATTACTTGTATGGTGGAAAACACCATTGAAAATGCAATTTAGACAATAATTTGACACTAAAATGGCAAATCATCTGCTAATAGAGTAAAATTTTTAAATAATTTGTGATCACGGGCATCTTGTTCCTCCAGCTGGTGTTGATTTCTTTGAACAAACCCTAGGCAATAATTTAAAAGTTCATCTGTGGAAATGGAAGTCATTGTATGATAATAAAAATTGAATGGTAGCCATTTGTGGATGACACTTTATAGCAGATTCTTATAACTGCATATTGACCTGACTGTGAACTTGTATAAGGATTTATTGGTAATTCTCAAAGTCTTGTGTGTACGGGAAATAAGGCTCATAACTTAACAAGTTTTTTTTGTTCTGTGTTTCTTTGCAGCCTCAGATGCGAAGGAGCAGCAGTTTTGGATCAGTCAGCTCCAAGCGTGTGCCAGACGTCACTCTGACAGCAGTGCCAAGGTAAAATACACAACACACACAGTAACAGAGTTGTAAACATGACCCTGGTCCAAACTCTTGGCCTGTGTTCCTCAGAAAAAGAAGTGAACGCAAAGCTTTTGACATTTCCCTGGAGGTTCTTGTCCCGCCTGTGAGTAAATGTGACAGTTTCTCGTTTCAGTAAACTCAGGTTCATGAGGTCAGTAATTTGCCTGTCTGCAAAGGAGCAGGTCCTCCAACAGGTGAAAACCCTCTGTGCAGTTCTGAAATCTAAATGGCTAAAAGAAGCCGTGGTCGTCCCCCTCTTTGTGTTGTGCTTTTAGTCCATTGATGGCTTTTAGGGAGTGTAAAGGTTTTCATGCCATATTTCATTATAAATGGCATCATCTCCCATGGGTCTTATTTCACTTTCCCTCCAGAGTTCTCCAGAAAGTTGTGGCATGATTTTTATTTTTTTTTTTAAAACAAGCTGTTTTCTCAACTTAGTCTTGCAACAGCCTTTTTGCTAGTGCCAACGGCCCCTTCACCAGCTATTCATAAGTTCAACTTTAGCCAAGTTTTAACAAGAGTTTACAAAGAGGAGATTTATGCATCAGTAAATTAAAATAGTTCTTTTGCAGCTCGAATTTTCTTACTTACTACTAAATATATCCACCGAGTAGCCTAACTTCCAGGTTACTGACAAAACTAGCTTTTGATGCTACTAGCAACTTTGTGTTAGCTACATACATTGTTTGCTTTTGGATGACACTACAGAATAGCAACCTGATTCAGTAAATCACTAGTTTGAAACCTAGCTAATTGCTAAGAATTAGCAGGGACATTACACACAAAATTTATATTTTTGACAGACACAACCATCATACATCATACAACCTCACATGACCATCATTTATATCCTTGATAAATATAAATCAAGTAATATAACCAACATCAAGAACGACAGTGACTCAGTGAAGGGGGGATAAACCCTGTACAGCCAACAGTAAGACTGTAAGTTCCTAAGACATAATGACAAGCTATAATACAAGATAACCCACACTGTGTAATGGATAATCCATATTGTCCTCCAAGATACAGGGATCAGTCAGATATAGTATTCAAACACGGGTGGTTCAGAGGCCTTAGATAGACGGTCAGTCTGCTCCACAGTCAATGTTTCTCTAACTGGGACAGAAACAAACCCCATAGTCTGTTAAAGATATATTCTCTCCCACGCAGTCTATTTGTCACCTGCTCGTATGAAGCCATTTACACATTCATTCAATCCACTCTTTAAAAGTGGACATAGCAGAAGATTTCCAGTGGTGTAAAATGACTATGATGTAACCATGACTAAATGAAACCACAACCTCCCAGTGCGTTCCTAACATCTTAGTCAAGAAAAATAAAACCTCTTTCCACATATTTTCTGCTTCTCACAAAAATATAACAGGTGCACAAGAGTCTCTGCCTCCTTACCCGATTCAGTATGAGTCATTGTCCTTTAGTTAAAGTTTAACCAATTTACATGGAGGCCAGTAACTTCTACTGGTTATTTTATAAAGTATTAACTGAGATTGCGCCTCATGTGAATAAGTATGCCAAGAAGCTACAAGGTTCTTCCAAGAGTCATCTGGGATTCCCTGACCAGTATCTTTTTCCCAACCCATTTTAAACCCTGCCAACCATAAAACTGTAAATGTTTCCTTTCTAGGAAGAGATTCTGAATTCCAGTGATACCATCAAGTTTACTTTTTTTTAAAATCAAAAAATGTTTTCATCTCTGAAGTCTTGTAGCAGCCCTCTGCACTCCAGCGTTCTTTAACAAACCTTGCTGGAGATTTGCAGCAGTAATACAGTAGAAAAACATGGCCTGTGTCATGAATTTCAAATCTCAGAAAGTTTATATTAGCCTGCTGAATCACCAATTACTAGGAATTTTGGGGGCAGATAAATCAACTTTCATCAGTGAGAAACAATTGGTGATGGTCTAAAGTTTTCCAATGTTTTCTGGCAACACAATATCTAAACATAGAAGTGATTGTACTGTGTCAACTCAGGGGATTTTTGTCTCAATACACCATATGTATCATCATTCTCTTTCATGTGTTATTCAGAGGTTCTTTCATTTTCTGACTCCCCCGCACTCTGTGACTTTATACCCAAGCCTCCCACTCAAAAAAGGAGAAATAAGTGAGAAGTGCAAAAAAAAAAAAACACTAAGAAAAGAGGAAGAATGCATTTAAAACCAGGAAAAAGGAGGAAAATAAGGGACAAAATACTAAAAATCCATGACTGACCTTGGCAAACACTGTGTGCTTCTTCTGCATGAAGAGAGGATCTCAGCTCCCTCGTGTCATCCTGAAACTTCACTTGCTTGTCTAATTCAAGAATATTTTTAGCTCATCCATTGATGGAAGACTTAGCGATTTAGGAAAATATGGTAACATGCTCCTGCTGCTTTATTTGAGGATGAGATTGCAGCTGAATGTACCCGGTTGTACTGCCCTCTTCATATCTTTTGTAGGCTCATTTCTGAAAGATGAGAGCGTTGGGCGTAGTAGTAACTACCTTTATCCACAACCATTCTTTTTTTCTAAATATGTGCTTCATGGATTAATATTTGGGCATGTGCATTTTTTAGGTTTAGCGTGGGCTTCAAAGGATTAGCCAGTGTATGTGTGTGTGCTGTCTGTATCTCTGTGGGGTGTATCCCCTTTCGCCTGATCCAGTGGAGAATGAGGCTTGTTATAGAGCTCCTTCTGGAGCTCCACTGCAGGTTGTGATGGTGGAAATCAGCAGTGCATGAAGGAGAGAAATAATCCAAACGCTATTATTTCTTTGGCAAACTTTTGGTATTAAAATTTGTAGATGGAAGTCTTTGCTGCGGCTATGAATGAACAAGCTGATGCTTTGAATAAGTTTCTAACTTTAGGTGTTTATTTGGCGACTGGTAGCACCTTTTGCAAAAATGTTTGGCCTATTTTCAGCGTTGCATCATATCTTGGGTCCAGAAACCTTTATAACTCCAATAGAAACCAAGATACTGAGGCCTCTACACTTTATCCAAGTTTCTGATCATTCTCTGATCCTTTGTGCAGGTGTGTCATCAACTCAAGTTACCTTATAGTTAGTTTGTAAAACCAAAAATATGATGGTAAATAATGTAATGACGTGACGATCCATGCGCTAAGATACAGGAAAAGTATGACTTCTTTAGTGGGGAGCATAACAGTTAGTCTTGTTTTCTTTCACTTGTGATCATTTTGTCATTTTACATTTTGTCATTTGGCAGATGCCACTTTTATCCAAAGTGACTTACAAGCAAGGCAATACAATCTAATTCAGCAGTGTTGAAGCAACCAGTCAACAAAACCGTTTTCATCCTGAAACTTTGAGGTAACTACACAGAAATAAGTCGCTGAGATGTTGAGACACACCTGCAAGCAGATGATCAGAAACCTGGATACTTTTATAATTTACAATGATAGAAATAAACAGTTTCACTATAATTTGGTCAAACAGCGTTTACTATGTTCTGTGTACATGTCGTATCCCAATTAAGATCAAAACCAGGATACTAATCTGTGTGTATGAATCCTAGCTTTGTGAAAATGCAGCACCACCATAATAAACTACTTCCACTTTGGGTTGACATATAGTGCAAAAGCATATGATTCACATCATTTTCATACTCATCAAACCCCTCAGTGATGCCTTGTGCCCTGTACTGTATGGAAACATCAACATCTGTTATGTTCCTCTACTTATTTATTCATGCGTTTCCTTTTTAATTAGTCACTGTCTGTTTATGTGTTTGGTCTCAGGTGAGGAAGCTGAAGAGCTCAGATGAACACCTGAGTGTGGAAAAAACAGGAGGAGGCCAGGAGATGCTGGTAAGACACCACACATACAAAAACACACATCCAAAATTACTTAAGATAGACTTTATCTCACCTTCAGGCATCACCTTTAAACATCAGAAATAAAAAGTGCGCCCTCTGTCCTGTAGTGTTGTTTTTTCTTTTCCGTGACGACTACTCTTAGCAAAAATACTACTTCCATGTGTCTTTTTAAAACGATTAAATACTACAACCTCATTGCCGGCCCGCTTATTCAACATGTAGCTCTTCTTCACTTCAAACTGCTGAGCAGCTGGAGAGAGAGGAAAGTCCAATTACTCTGCTCAGCCGTGATGAGAAAAGCAATCAAAAGATGAGAGAAAATTGGGTAAGCA
The DNA here is from genome assembly GCF_914725855.1 of Thunnus albacares. NCBI lineage: Eukaryota > Metazoa > Chordata > Actinopteri > Scombriformes > Scombridae > Thunnus > Thunnus albacares. The sequence continues at coordinate 19,120,211 of NC_058124.1, read as the reverse complement.
AGGAACAGCGGAAGGAGGAAGAAGGACTGTTTCTCTCTTTTTTTTTTTTTTCTTTTCTTCAGCCTTGCGGAGCTGAGTGGGCTTTTTGTTCCTGTTCGGTGACTGTGGGGCATTGCCACAGCAGCAGCTGTTATAACTGTACCCACTGCTGTGGTCTAATCCTTCCCTGGACTGCGCTGTCTGCCTCTCAGATCATTATCGCAGTAACTGTGGTGATGAGGGAGCCAGCGGTGGAGGCTCGGCTACATCTCTGATAACAGACCACTTTGGCGGAAAAGGTGTAGCAGGATTTATTTATTACAAAAAAAAGGCAAAGGACCGTCTTCCCAGTGAGCCTTTATAAATAATTGAATAGAGATTGCTGACGTATTTTATACTTTTCATCTGTGCAGATGCTGTAAATATAGGTCCCAAATTTGGCATAGGAGGACTTATTTTGAAGTTGATGAGGTTGAACTAATCTGCGATAGAATAGATTTGTGTGGTATTTTTCTCCTCAGCGTATATAATACATGGTTGATAGTGGATAGACGTTTGGATGGACAAAAATGCAGAAACACCTGAAAATATTGTTCAGTTGTAAAATTGTTTCATAAGCTGTAGCCATGGAGCTGAATCAACACCTTTCTAACACAGTAGAATATTATAAGCTTCACTATCTAACCTCAAGGTCCATTTTAATAGCTCCTCTAGAGCTTCTGATCATATTACATGAGCTTCATCAGCAGATGGAGTTAGCAGATGGACTTACAAATCATTTAAGTTTTAGTTCAGGCATCATCTCTCTGTTTATCCTCCCAACACAAATTAGCCTAGTTACAAGTTAGAGAATGAGAGAAGACGAGAATGACAGAGAAAATATGAAACAGAGAGAGCAGACATAAGAGAAAGAGCAGGAAAACATAAAAAATAAACAAACTAAGACTTTATTTGTGCTGTTTTTCATCATGATTACTTACTAAATTATAAAAAGATACAGATAGACCTCTCACTCTCAGCACTCAGTGGTGCCCTTATATAGATTTCATGACCTGCATCCTGATGAGTTACATGTAATTTGAAATCAATTTATTGTTGTCCGAGGCATGACGAAGTGATGAGAAAAAGTACAGCACAGACTGCACCGAGTTCAAGATAGTAATTACAAAAATAGCCTACTGTACCCTATAGTATTATTATTATTCAGCTTTTTTTCCCTTGTGACCTGGTAGCAAATGGGGGAACCTCTGCCTTAAAGCGGCTATAATCGATACTTTCTATAATTACAAATTACCTTTTGGTTCACTCTCACCACTCTCATAGCAGCAGGCAGCTGTTTTCAGAGAAAAAGCTCTAAAAACCCACTGGACACTACCTGCTGTGCACCAAGCAGCAAACAGACACAGTTAGCGACTAGCTGGTGAAAATAGTGGAGCATTTAGCAGCTAAACAGCCAGATATTTTCCCCAGAAGTTGATAGAGAGCAAAAACAGAGTGAAAAAGACAGTGAATATTGGACTTACATTCAAACTCGTCTTCAAATGAATGATAATGTTTCTTGGTAACTGTTGGATGTGTAATTAAGCAACTGTTTGCTAAGAAGTTCGCTGTATCAATTGAAAAAGTGACGAGTTGTGTTCACAACTGGTTTTGGCTGCCCCTAAGTGGCCAAAAAATCAGTTAATGCAGGTTTATAGTTCTGAGAAAAAAAATGAATCTGAACATTTTCATTGTTTTTTGTTGTCTGCAAGGCCGAGAATCAACTTAGCTGCTTAATTCCGTATTTGATCACATTTTACTGGAGATTAACAACAACCGCTCTGTTGTTAATTTGGTTGAACTAAAAAAAGACATTATCTCATCAAAGCCACAATGATTTTATCTGCAGCACACAAGAAAAATGCAGAGTCTACATTTACAGTTTACAGCGTAATGCATTGTATAACGACATACTGTATTTACAGTGACAGTCTACTGGAGCGCTGTGAAAGAAAGCCTCTCGTTCAATAAAGCAATAACTCCTAAATTAACGAGCAGACATCTCTCTGGCCGGAGCTTTCTATAGATTCTCATGAGGTCACATCGGAGAGTTTGACCTCGTTCATTGCAGCACCACCAATATGTCAGAGGTCTCAGATGGTGGAGTCAGCGAAGCCGGTGTATCCGGTGCCACTTTCCAGCCACAGCTGAGCCCCACAGGTAGTTGGTTAAAGTGGGTAATGTTGTGGTGATGTAGGTACTTTCAAAGGCTAACTTAAGTTGTCCTGGTTTCAGTTTCACATTTGTTTTGCAGTGAAAAGAATGATTAGAAGCCTTGGGGGCAAAACAAGTCTTTCTGAAAGTAAAAAGGGATGAATAGAGTTGTTAAATTAGAGTACTGAGGAGAATATGCATGGAGAGGTGGACACAAATTTGCATATAATGCATAATGCAATTCAATACAACACACAGGGCTGTCGCATGGATTTTAGCAATACTGAGGTCGTACATTCAAATTTCCCCCAGCAGAACTACAGTCACTTACAACTTTTTGACCAGCCTAAAAACAAACTCCATAAAATTAAATATACACATTTTATTTATTCAAAGATTGTTCAACTATATTTTTTGTAATCTCCTCACTTTGGGTCTTAATGTTCTCCACTGTAAGATACTTTATGTAATTCTGGTGAAGAATACAAAATCCCTTCTTTTATTTAAATGTTTGCCCAAAAAACAGTTCATTTTGGAGACATTTAATATAAAACATCCCTGAATCAGCCTTAAAAATGTGTAACTGTAGAATGGAAAGTCCTCTTTGTGTGATTAGTGCCACTTATTTCCAGAAATATCCTTCCTGTGGACATGACCTCCTTATCATGTGACCTCCTGATAGCCCTGACTACACCACAAACAATGGCCTCAAAAATGACCATAAAGTTGAATCAACACTTCTCTGACACAGTCTTGACAAAAAAATATTAAAAGTAACTTCCACATACACTGATATCACATACAAACCTTTTTTTTAAATCTGAAACATTTTGACTTGTCCTAGTAGGAAAAGCACAAGTGTAACTAATAACATTAACGATGGCTCAGTTCTATTCAAGTGTCACAATACCAAGACCCTGAAACATGAGGAAGCCAAGTGGAATTAAGCCTTCATTATTTTTTATTATTTACACCTTTGTTTTTCCTTCTGTGACATATCAAAATGTTTTCTTTGATAACATGCCTATTGATGTTGCAGTTATTATGTCCACCCTCCTGCAAGTGTGTCAGACAGGTGTGGTTTTAAAGCTAGCTGCAGGTGGAGACCTGGTCAGGCTGCAGGCACAGCTGCAGGTTATCAAGCTGATAAGCAGCCTCATAAATAGGCCAGTAACCATGTGCTGTTTTGCTTTCAGGCTACACGCACACAACTCCTGACAGCAAGGGCAAGAAGAGTCAAACAGTGGACTTTAAGTTGGACTGTTAATGTTGTTTAATTTCTGCTTGAATGGGTGCGCTTTATGACCCTTGCCTACTGGTGTGTTTGTTCATACTGGGCTTGAAAATCAAGTTTTGCTGCAGAGGGTATGGTATAAGTTTGAAAATCAGGAAATCCACTGACACTAATTAACACTGACTTCAAGTTTTAACACTCCAATCATGTTTCAGAGGTTCCTCAGGAAAATATTTATATTTAATATTGGCAAAACATTTGTCAGCTGATAATTTTATTCTAAAAGTATCTGTGTAGAGGTATTTAAAAACCCATGTGAAACTCTAGGCCAGTGTTATTACTGAATACCTAATTGTGTGTAATTAGTGCTGTTCCCTATAGTGTAGAAAATGACATATCAGCAGCTGACCGTTGTACCATCTACCCACGCTGCCTCACGCAGGGCCAAATCCGCCCACAGCCGAGTGACAGCAGAGCACCTGTGAAGTAGCAGGCGTTAGGACTTGTTTTTTACCCCCGAGTCGAGTCTGTGAGGGAGTGTGTAGATCGTACACTCATGTGCTCAGTCATACCTAATCAAAATGATTATTAAAATACTTTTTATACACTTCTAGACACGTTTAATTGTCCTTCACATGACATGTATTGACCCATTTCTCATAGATCTTTGGTTTGTTCATATAAGGCCCAATTTAGACACTAAAATCCATATATTTAGTATGTTCCTCATACCTGTGCTTGATACTTCTCCTGCATCTCTGTCCCTCTTTCCATCACCACCACTCCCCTCCCTTTCTTTGTTGAATTTTCTTGGTTGGACGCCTTCTTTCTGCTCCACTTTATTGAAACACTCGGGGATCTGTGCCAGTTATGGAGGACAAAACCTCAGCGTGTCTTTCTGTTCACACTCCCAAACACTCTTCCTTTTCTGCTTACTCACGGCTCGTGGCTTAGCTTTGCACAATACGACAGTGTTCTCTGCTATAAGCTGATTATTTTCTGTTAAAATGATTACACAAGGACCTACCTACTATAACTCTCTCTATTTTGTGTTTGGATGTATCTAATCACAAGGGAGGTGATCTTACGGTCACATTAAGATGATTTCTTGTGCTTTTGCATGCAATTTATCAAAAAAAAAAAAAAAAAAATGCACAAGGGCCCAAAATAAGCAACCATCCTCTATTGCCATCATGTATGGGAATTTTGAATACATTCTGCCAACTACTGGCCGTTTCTTCAATGCCATGTTAGTCACAGGTTTGATTTCCTGGGTTACCGCAAAGCGAAAAAACGTAGGCTATTTGTTTCCCTTTCAGTGAGCAGTGCTCTGGGGTGGAAATTGTTTATTTGATCTATTTTATTTTCACTGCTGCAGTGACCAGACCTCTGTGCTCTTCTGAGGGATAAATCTCTGGTGCCTAGTTTCTGTGCGCTGCTGTAAACTAATGGAGAGTAAAGACAGAAGAGAGAAATACTGGTCTGACATCGCTGCCTGTGTGTGCACAGAGGTCAGCGAACTGAAGAGACAAGAGTCACAGAGGGGAAGCGAAAGAGGCATAAAAATGAAGAATGTGATGTGACTTTAGCTGTGGTGCACAGAGCTGCAAAACAAAACAACAAAGGGGTGACTACCTCTTAATACAGCTCAGTTCAGCTTTACTTTTCAATTCTCAAACTAGTGGTGACATATATACTCTATCAAATTCAACTGCTTGTGTCAGGATGAAAACTATTTTAAAGGAAATACAGGGAAGATTATCGAGTTCTCAAAATTTGTACATCTTGCTTATTATGAAACCAAATCCCTCCATTTTTTTCTTAAAATTCAATTAATTTCCCCATTTAATAGTGATGGAATTAAGGTATTTTAAATGGGTTTTTAATGAGATAATTAATGGATAAATCAGTGGATTTAAATACATCAAAATAATTTAAATGGATTATTTGCACAGTTTAAGATTTTTTTCTATTTAAAATTGACCAAAAACCATGAAAACATACCTCAATTTATACCTTAAAAGGCCTTAATTCTATATTTACACGTTTTACAAACTAGCAGCACAATGATATTTTGAGCTAGAAGTTAATATGCTGATATTTCAGGTAAGGTATAGAGTGTACCACATTCATCTTAGTTCAGTGTGTTGGTAAGCTAACATTTGCTAATTAGCACTGAACACAATGTACAGCCGAGGCTATTAGGGATGTCTTTAGTTTTCCAGTTATTTAGTAATAAAACCAAAGTATAGTATCGGAGAAATTACAATTTTGACCTGATGATGGCACTAGATGAAAGTCAGGGGCTCACTAATTATGTTATTATAAGGTATCCAGAAGGAATCATGGCAATCCATCTAATAGTGGACTGACCAACAGACAGACCTGCCGCTAGCCTGGCTAAATATATTATGTTGCTTATGGACACTTGGCTTTTATCAGAGATGACCCAAGTTCTTCTAAGTTTCTATAATTCAGAAAAAATCTTCCCCTGTCCTCATTGTTTCTCTGTCTTGACATTATCACACTCCTGTCACTTTTAATTTTCCACACGACTCACTCTCTCTCTGTGTGTGTCATCCCCTCCCTCCCCCAGGGCTCCTCATCCTCTGGTCGGACCCGTAGCTTCTCCCTCCTCCCCCACCTAACCCCATCTTCATCCCCGGGTTCCCAGAGGCACCTGGGGCACACGGCCTCACCCAGCAACATCGTAACCATCACCCACCACAAATCTCCGGCTGCAGCTCGGCGGGCCAAGAGTCAGTACCCAGGACGGCTGCTGGAGGTCAAAGAGGTGGGTTTCAAAGGCATGACGATATTTTAACCATTGGCCTTTAGACTCAGAATGCCAGGCAGACTCGTGGGTGTACGTTTTTGATTTGGCAAGACGGCTTTAAAGGATAATTCCATTTTATTACAACTTGGCTCTTATTTTCATAGTTTTGGCTTTCATTCCTGCTTATAATAACATTGTACTCGACAACTGCTAAGCTCTTGGAACATCACTTGCCAGACAAGGCAAGGAACAAGCGGTCAGATGATCAGACACATTGTAAAGAAGTCAGATTATCTAAACCAGCTAAACAACTTTTTTTTGGAGGAAAAACTTAAAGTGAATGCACCTGAAATGTCAGTATGGATCTTCATTGCTCAGGAAGAGCAGTAGGTCAAAGTAGGTCATAGTTGAACCAGGACCTTTGAATGTAAACTGTGTTTCTGACACAGGTGGGGTAATGATTTTATTGTTTGCCTCTGTTTTTCTCATCTAAATAGGCAATAGTTTGGGCTAATTTGGGAGTTTTGGGTGCTTGGGTTTCTCTGTTGGTCTTCTTTTTTAGAGATGTTGTGCTGTCAGTATTCCTCAATCGAAAGGGTCGATGGATGGTCGAATTGCATCTGACAATTTCTGTAACTTTCAGAAACCAGCAATCTGTCGGTCGTCCATTCTTCAATTACTTTCGTCAAATTTCACATGCACAACCAAGTGCAACACTATGAATGTTTTCTTGGAAAGACTGTCCGAAACAAGCAGCAACTGCTATCGTTTGACTGTGAAGCCGATGCGGAAGTACTTCAAAGTGAAACGCCAACAGCTGCTAGATGCTGGCTCTATTTGACTCTTATTCAAAAAGTGCCAACTTCTCTCTAGAAATACTAAGTCAATCATTTTTTTCAACAGGATATAATGGTCTCAATCGCTGGTCATTTTGAAAATTATTGCTCCATTAATAAGATTTGAAGACGTGTAGTAGCTTTGATGTCTGCCATGTGGGTGTTGACTGACAGCTGTGATTGACAGTTCGTTCAGCTGCTGCTCTCCCAGGCTCTTGGACTCTGAGTCGTAATATTGTCGCAATATTTCAGTAAGTTTAAGTTTAATGGATCGTCCTGGCTCCAACTGGAAAAGATGGCGCTGACGATAAGCAGCAACTCTGGGCTTTAAGCCGGCTCCAATGCAAACCAATGGATGACGTCACACTTCGCTACGTCCATCTTTATATACTGTCTGTGGTCAAAAAGTGGTGCCTTTATCCCCATATCCAATCAATTATCATCTTGTCTCTCTCTATGATGGCAGGCCTTTGAGTGTGGCATTGGGAACAGCAATAATCACTTTTGCCTTCAGACGTGGTCAGACGACAAAATACAGGAACTAGTTCGTTTTGAACATACTGACACCTTAAGGTTGAATTTGAGTGAAAAAAGTTGTTGGATTTGAACAGGGAAAAAAACATAGCCATTAATTTAGTTCCTCAAGAAATCTTTGTCCTTTTTGATCATTTGGACCAGACTCTGAAACCTTTTCCACAAAACTATGCTTCATTTTGCATGGCCTTCGTCTTCAGAAGCTTTGGCCTAACTGATCTCAGGTAGGACACTGGTGCAGTGAGTTCAGCAGATATTTATAGCTTCCTGGCAGGCTTGACACTGACTGCAGTGTACTCTGTCTTTTCTGTAAGTTCAGCTTTGTTGGCATTTTTGCTGTATATATCAATACTGATTAACATGGCTGGTGACATAGGGAAGAGCCGGCGTAGTCGTTGAATCGTGGTCCGTGTGGTGAACGTGTGCAGAAATCAACATATGAGATGTAAAAGTGTCAGCGTTTGCCAAGAGGGTAAATTGTGAAGGTGATGAATGAGGGAAATGTGACAGCAAGCTAATCCATATTGAACGTTTTTATGTTTCTGACCTGCTAATCCTTGAATGTAAGGAGTAAAACCTGTACATTTTTAATAGTTTTCTTCTATTTCCATAAGAGTTTAAATTTACAGACCTGCAAGCACATTCTGAGTTAATTAAAAATCCCTCCACTTGAAATTTCCTATCAGCTTGTGACTTAGTTTGAAGTTGAAATCCTCATTAATTCTCTCCGCCTCAGTCACCAGACCTGTCAGTTCTGGTTACCACTTGGTCCTCATCTGCTACATCTCCATACACTCAGTGCAGTCATTCACTATTCTCCGCTTATCTTTCAAAAGAAGATTGTTTTTTCCCCCCTGCCTCCTCTTAATAGCCTGTCTGCACTTGGTTTATAGTGATTAATTGCGAAAGATTAGGCTTGAAGTTGGGTTTGCGAAGTGAAAATGATAAAGACATGATGAAGACATGATTGCATGCCTGCCTGGCAAAGTACTATATGGCCATTACCTGAAGCATTTTTGCTTTCTCCCTTTTAGTTTAGAAATGAAATGTGCTTTTCGGACCGTTGCCAGGCAGCTGTGCATCTGGCCGCTGAATTATGGAGATAAGATGACTTAGCAGTTAGGAAGGAGAAGGAGACATGGACAAGGAGAGACAAGAAGCTTTCTAAATGTAAAATACTTGTGTATGTAAACTGTTGGCACAGAGGAGAGAAATACAAGCTGACAGGGAAGAGGTCAAATCTGCCATCATGGAAAATGTTTAATCTCCAGATGATAGTTTCTGAGTTGTTTCCATTTTGGTCTTTGAGTTTAGGTGTAAGCTGCTCAACTGTGAAAACAAATTGTATATTCCCCTTATTATGACTGTCTGTGGCTCTTTTTAAAGATTTTCTTTTTGGCACTTTAGCCTTTATTGACAGCACAAAGTTGCATGAGAGGCATGCAGAGAAGATACTTGGCCTTCATTAAACTGGTGATGTTGCAATCACATGGTTGGCATAATAACCACCAGGCTGCCAGGAAGCCCCAATATCTATCACTCATTCTGACCAGCAGAATATAGTTCAATAATCTGATTACCAAACAAAATGTAAGATAGGCATTTTCACAAATTATAACAGTTATTGCATGATATTTAAAAAAAACAAAACAGGAACTAATAATTTCATTTACAAATTAATGAATGAATCCAGAAATAAATAGACAAAATTTAAATTAATTTACTTTGTAATGTCAAATAGAGGCAAAAAATTGTTTTGAAAGTAATTTAATCATAATATTGACCGAGGTCAAACTCATGCCTGTATTACACCGTGAAAAACCAATTAATTTAATTACCTCACATAATTTTGTTCATTATTGATTAATGTGTTAAATATTTTTTCATGACTCTGTTAATCATTTAGTCTATAAATAGCAAAAATACAAGTTACCAGAGCTCAAGGTGACATCTTTAAATTGCTTGTTTTATGCAAAAAACTGTCCAAAACCCAAAAAAGTATTCAATTTGCAGTGATATAAAACAGAAAAAAGCAAATCCTCACATTTGAAAAGCTGAAATTGTTTGGCATTTTTGCTCGATAAATAACTTATTGTCTATTGAATAACTATTTCAGCGCTTGTTATCTATATACTTGTTAATTGTTTAGCTGTTTAATGGTGTTGATTCAGGCAATGTTAGCACAGTGTTTTGACCTTGCTGCTCAGCTGAAGGTTGCAGGCAAATGAAAGCAATCTTTCACCTGTAGCTATCAGGCCGAGGCTTCAGAATAACAAAGACGACTCTCATCTTAAACTGGGACAAAGAAGCTTTGTACGAGTCTGCCAAATAGGACGTTCTAGTACACCACAGGCAAAAAAAAAAAGACCCACTTCTTGCCTAAAAACCCTGTCATGTAATTGAAACCTCACAATAGGATTTAAGCACCTTGTACCACTGTGTCCCCTTTCCTATAATTGAAACAGTAGGGGAGTAGACTGCCAAATCGTTAGCTAAACAGTGTATTAAAAACTTGGCATTTACCTCAACATTTCATCTGGTTTCTCTGCTCGTCATTGTGATGACACTCTTGAAGGAGCATCAATATTTCATGCAAGGCTCTTTCTTTCATGCCTTTCTTGTTCATTGAAGACCTGGCTGGCTTCAAGTTGTTAAATTCCCCACTCAGATGCGCCACGCTGTGTGTCTGTCTCATCGCACTAAGAATATCTCGTCTAAATGATTCACTCTGTGACATAAAGAGAGCAACTAGCTACCAGTGTGAGTGAGGAATAATTTCTCACCTCTCAGGAGCAGAGTCTGTCTCCTCAAGTGAACCTGGGACAGTTTGAGTAAATACCGAGCAGATGGTGTGATCATTAAGCAAAACAAACACTCCTTTGGTGCTTGTGTTTTCTCCACAGACGGAGGAAACAAGGCCCTCTGTGATGTGTGATTCATTCTCTGTTTGGCCTTACATTCTTTCGGTGCAAAAGAATCGGGTTGCTGCTTCCTGTGACCTGATTCATGAACTATCTGCCATCATTTAGCTTCTCTCCTCATCTCTCTCCACATCCACTATTGCTTCCTCGCTCAGCCTCCGACCTCCGTCCCTCCCTCCCCTCGTCGTTTGCTGTTCTCTTTCCTTTATTCATAACAGGCCCATAAACTTATCTGACGGCTTTGGCGCATGGCCAGGGGATGTTGAAGTCGACAGTAAAGGAGTCTGCTTGCACTGAGATTTATGCGCCGCTGTACACAGTAGAGACCAAAAACCTGCTGCCTGCTGATTATTGGTGGATTTATGGTCAAACAGCAGCATCAGGGATCTTTCTGTTGTACATCCCATTTATTTTCTGGTCACTATCACTGATAATATTCGTAAACACCACTCTGCTACTTCCCGTAACATACCTCCCCCCTCTTCCATTCTGCCACAGTTGCACACAACTTTGGCTCTCTTTCAAACTGTCATGGAGGGAAAGTGGTCTTTGCACATCAGTGAATCTCGACATGATCCGCCTCCTCAGCTCCGCCCCGTTGATTCACGTCCCACCAGCACTCACTGAACCGTCCTCACACCAGGCAGGAGGCCCACAGATGCAGCACAGAGTTAGAGTTCAATAAATATGTGATTGTTATTGTCTTAATAGGATTAAAGCAGCCACCGCTCACCTGGCTTAAAGGCTCTGCTAGGTGCAGGAGGTGCAAATAACTAGCTGTACAAATAACTTCTGCACATCCAGAGTCTGCACAGTCTATTTAATACATTTCCAGTCTTTTAGTTACAGACTTCTTCTTGACTTTTTTTTACTTAAAACTCAGTTTGTATTTCAGGATGTGCAGAATGCAAAAATATTTTAAAAAATTCACAAAAGGAGAGATTCATATTGACCTCTGATGTGACAGAGAACCACAAGCGTATGTCAGGTTTACCAGGTGTTCAGACCTAAATCAGCACTGCTTTAAAAACCCTCAAGGGACTGCGTTGGTAGGGGGCTTGTTGCGTCGTGGCCAGTTTGAGTAACACCACAAGTTTGACTGCTTATCAGACGACAAAACATGCAGCAGTTTTACAACTCTGGGAAGGCAACAATGACTTAATCCTCCAAGTTGGCAAATGCTAGGTAAACGATAGGCTGTGACAGGTACAACTTTTTAGCTGGATGAGGACGTCCCTGTATTTATTTGCCGGACCCCTCTGTGTCAGAACCCGGCTGTGAAAATGCAGCAGACTCATTGAAATGAATGAGGGATTTATTTATTTTTTCCATGCAATGAGTTCACTTACTGTTGAAGTAATGCTGTGTTTATATCATACACGACGGGTATTAGAGATTTGAAAGTTTTCCATTTTTATGACTTGTGAGCTTTCACATCATCTGACAACTCAAAATGGTTGAACAGCAGACTGTGGCTGATGTGAGGCGACCATGTTTGTTTGGTTTTAAGGTACTTCTGTATTGTTTAGCACCAGGTTTTATATATGAGAGCTTGTGGAAATATTTCCAAGTCATAAGTATGACTTGAATGTTGGCACTATTTACAAGCGGGATTCTTATCACAGTAACTCCCGGATTAGATGAATGCAGCATTACTGTACTTTACAAAAACGTTTTTGTAATCAGAACATACTATGATTTGGTAGTTTAGTATCACATGTTTATGTTTTGTATGTATTCATGATGTGCCATATATAAAACACATCTTTCACAAAATACACTATAAATGTACATTTAAACATAATTTTTTACTTTTTTTATGTAGGAGTAACCTCAAGACATGATTTATAAAACATTTTATCAAGAAAAGAAAATTTGGTCTGGAATCTTCTTTTCTTTGAAGTCTAGTGTAGACTAAACATCTTCAGATTCTACTACTGCAATAATAGCAGCACTAACTCCTCTGAAAGGCAGCATTAAAATGACAACATATGGATGAGCTCTTAGTCTTATGTTCAAAGTACAGAGCATTGTCATGCTGTCACCTTTTATCCATCTGTCCATCCATGCATGCATTTGTCTGTCTGTTGAATGTGTGACGGTGGGAGTCAGACCACATAACCGTCTCTCCTCAGCCAACACGTCACAGCCGACTGATGTGAACTCATCAAACGCCTCGACTCTCGGTGCAGCAGCACCACTGGGCAGTTACACTGCCGCGGCAGAGCTGGATCACTGGGGTTAGGCTATTTCTGGAAGCAGCACTGGTCCTGTTGGCTCCAGAGAGCTCTGTGTGTATGTGTATGATTGTGGTGGTGGGGAGCTGCCATTACTGTAAGCTCACTGATTTATAGCCTTGTAGCAGCAGTCTGCTGCTTTTTTATGTTCATGTCTAACCATATAACTTGCTTAGAAACCAAATATTTATGTACATACAACATGTAACTATAGAAATATTCATATAAATAGGAAATGGTATATTTATTATTGTCTGTATTGTTGCACTTCTGAGATATTTTGTGTTTAAATTTACAGTATGAAAGAAAAGAAAAATTTTGTAGCAAGAAAAGAAATTTGCATTTTATATAAATGTGTGTTTGAGTATGCACTCACATACACATGTGTCTAAGTATGTGTGTCTGTTTTTGAATGATACTTGAAGGTGGCTCTGGTACCTTGAAGGTGACTCATGTTGCCCACTTGAGGCTAGGTTGTATTTATTTTAGCCTGATGACAGTTTACAATAAGGACCCTTCAAAAGTCTGTAGAGTGTGTGTGTGTGTGTGTGAGAGAGATTGTGTGTGTGTGTGTGTGTCCTTATGTCCTTATTCAGTCAGCCATTACTGAGATATGATACCTTATGTCATTGTTGGCTTTTACTTTTTCTCCTGTATCTATTCACCTATAGATATATATTTATAATCACCACATTTTTCATGTTTGTATAAAAATGTCATGTTTTATATTGAAAAAAAGGTGGCTGCATTTTTCTGAACTCCATGAAACCTGATGGCTGTGTTATTTTCGAGCATTCTGCATGTTATGGGTTTTTTTGAGTTATTTAAGGTTGCATAGCAACACTTTTGCTCGCCAACTTAGATTGTCATCCGCTAAAAGCACCTTTAGTTGAAAGGGACCCCAAGGCAGCTCTGATTTCTGGTGTTATTAGTGAAGAAAGAATTTATACATTGCATTTATACTTCTTGCCAATGTCTACTTTTGTGTCTGCATTTTCACATCGAATCATATGTAGATGAAAGTTGTAGATATTTATGACATAACCTCAATATCTATGTGACTATATGTACTTATAAAAGGATACTCCCACCAAAGTGCATTTCAGTATTAAACAATCATCCTGTAGATTTGGCAGGCAATTGTTAAATTTGCCTTCATACAAAGCTGAGACTGGTGTGATTGGACTTGCGGCACATGCTATGAATTGGAACCAGAACAGTGACTTTTCTGGCCTATTGTATTGGCCAGTATGTTATGAATCCACCTATAATTTTGTCATCCTGTTTGTCTAAGCTGTATTTCTGTAATTTTGCTTTCTTGGTCTGTTCTGTATACACATCTGTTGCATGTCTGTCCGTCCTGGAAGAAGGATCCCTTCCTCTGTTGCTCCTCCTGAGGTTTCTTTATTTTTCCTCATGAAAGGCATTTTTTAGTGAGTTTTTCCTTATTCAAATTGATGATCTTAGGATAGAGGATGTTATATTGCTACACAGATTGTAAAGCCCCCTGAGGCAAATTTGTGATATTGGGCTATATTGACTAGCTCATTGCAGACATATCAGCATCTGTGTTTATGTTGACTAGTAAGTAACCAGAAATTGCTGTGCAGAAATAAGAGAAAGAAAAGTTACTGTATGTTTGAGGTAGTTTTGAAACAGTGATGCCATTATGCTAGAGAACACTGACAAGTATCTTTTATCTGTCAAGTATCCTATGTATTTGGTCTCAAATCTCATCTTTATGGTATTTTTTAAAACTCTCGGATATCCATATTGGTCTCAAAAATGCAATATCAGTCAGACTATACTACGAATTTTATGTGTGACCAGTTTTCATGATGGGGAAGGTGTCAAAACATCAGTAGAAACTGATGAAGTCGTTTCTGCAGCATAATCCACTTCTCTGCTATCCAACCATATTCTCACTATATTCAAGTCACATTTTCAACAAAAGTGGCTGCAAAACAGCTTTTCTCTCATTCCTTACTCAAAACTCCCTCAATCTTACAGTTTTGTGCATTGATATGCATGTTGGAGCACTCTTTGCTTTCACTTTAGTAAACCACAATACTGAATTTGCAAAATACATATTCTCAAGATTCTGACCGAACCAGATTTATCACTTAAACATGAGGATTGTGAACTGTGATATCTTGATATAAGAATTTTGTCACAGTATAATATAGAAATGTAATAAATTATAATATAATAATATCCAGCTTTATATGAACATATAAAGTACAGTGAAATCATGTCCTTCCTTCATTGGTCACAAATATTGGTCTCAAGGATTTTATCTATAAAAAAAAAATGTGAAATGAAACAGCAAGTTCTGATTATTTGAAGGACACTTGTGAAAAAGATAGAGTATCAGCATGCTGAACACTGAGAATCTATTAATAACAGCAACTGGAAACAAAAATTTGAGCTGTGTCTGCCTGAGGACTCCAACATCCGACCCAAGTAAATAGCTGAATAATTGGACAAGCTCTTTGCTGCTTTACGTGAAAGTCTATGCCACATATAACACCAGCTCAACAGCTTTCAGTGACTCCAAAATACTTCTGTGTACCGATGCAGGGAGACAGATGTGTTTTTGAAGTGCGTGCGGAGGACGAGTGGTGGTGAAGCCATACAATATTAATGAATAAAACATTTCCAGGCTGATAAACAACCCAGATTCATTAGCCCCAAGAGAACCTTATTACCCGCTAGCGAGAACCAACTTTGTCTTCTTCCTTTTGTGATACATTTAGACTCTGATAGGTGAGTCATACAGAAATAATTTTCACAGTAAGAAATGTTCTGTCTGTCGGAGCATAGGGGAGAACTTGTCTTGTTTGAAAAGTTTTTGCAGCTGTTTTTTTTTTTTTTTTTGGCACTCCATTCTTGGAGCAGATGGTTGTGTAGCTCAGTTGCTGAGGTGACGCCACTAGAATTAAATGTTATTACTTCCTACACATTGGTTAAACAGTATAACAGTTAAACAGTATATTTTTGTGTGTATCTATGTTCATACAACCTCTCTATTCTGTCCTCTCATATGACTGATTCAAAATTATACGCTAACATGAAAAGATCAGTTATTGAAAATGAATCCTAATTTTCCGCTTAGTGTTTTAATGAGTCTCAACTTTTTAAGGAATTTGATGACACATCCCATCCCAATGAAACACCAGGCTCACTTCTAATTAGGTCTGCAATTAATGAGTCAGAAGTGGAAAAATGGAAATGGAAAGATGACGCTAACATTATTTGAATTTTTTACAAAACCCATAATGTCTAAGTTTGTCTCTAAATACTTTACAGTATAACTTCCCTGCCCTGTTTGATCCTAAAAAACAGGTCACAAATATAGTTTCACTTTTAAAACAGCTGGGCACTGTAGTAACGAAATGTTACTCAAACCAGAGTTAGTAATATATTTGTGGGGGATTATTTTCAGTTGCAGAATGAATACATATTTGGTGCTCTAGTGAGTATTTTACAGCAGCAGAATGGTTTATGTGGGATGGACTCAAAATAAATTAATGTGCCTAATGTCACCCAGTGCAACAGTGTGGCTCATTAATGTGTTTTTAATAGTTTTTTGACAACAGCGGAGGTCTACAGCACATAGAAAAAAGCTAGCTCAGGCTTTGGATACACAGGCAATACTTGTTAGTAGGATCAATTCATTGTTGGGTTTGATTTATTTTATGGGATACAGCCATGCTAGCACCTCCGCACACATTGATGCATTAAGCTAAACACTAAAGTGAACACAGTGAGAATGCTAACATAATGTTTAGCAGGTATAATGTTTACTACACATTTTAGTTTAGCATGTGAGTAATTGCTAGCACAAAATGATGGAAATGCCATCAGTTTTGCAGGTATTGGGTCATAAACCAGTTTACTCACTCATTGATTACTCAGCCATCTGGCGCTGTGCCATACAAAAATAATCAGTAGCAAACGGGGCGTTTCTAATGAACATTTAAGTCACAACAGTTCCTCAAACTAGGATGGTTTTTAATGTTGCATTGCGGCTTAAAAGTTTATCTGGCAAGGCTGGCTAAGAGATCCAGTTACAGGGCTCATAGCCTCAGCTTATGTACATCCACATCCAAGCCTCCATTTGAGTAATTGATACCATATTATGTGAAAAAAATCTGATCTATGCCTTCACATCAGTGGCTCACTGGTAATTTGAATCATGACCCCTGGCTGTTAATATATTTTAACAGCTGACTATGTATTTTAATGCCTTACATCACTGTTCTCTGCCAGGTGATGTCCCAAGCAGAAGGCCAACAAAAGAACCTTGTCCAGTCCATTGACTCACTACCTACCAAAGGCCCCCTCTCCTGTCTGGACCAGGACCTGCTGCTGCTCAAAGCCACATCGGCCGCCACCCTCAGCTGTCTGGGAGAGTGCCTGACCATCCTCCAACAGACCCAGAGCCACAGCCAGGCACCACCTCAGTCCCAGGCCTCCCAGCGCAATCACGGAGCCCCCTCCGGTGAGTTCGCCCTGGGCCCCGTTCCAGTCCTGCTACTGGAGCCCCCGACCCCCCCATCTCCCCCACCCCCCTTGTCCTTCCAGTACCCTCTTCCAGAGCCCAGCATCAGCGGCAAGGGCCAGCTGGGGCAGCTGGACTGTGGCTCTTGTCCCTGCCTGATGGGTACCATGAACTTCAATGTGTGTAGTAAATGTTGTTGAATGTTGTATTTAGTGCTTTTGTGTGTTAAATTGTTTTATTTTGTTCCATTTATGTTTTTGTTTTGTAGCAATTAGTTGTTTGTTCTGTGTTGTGGTTATTGATACAGATTTTCCATTCATTTCTGTGTTGTGTTCAATGTCATCAGTTGCGTTGAAATGCCAGTAGTTCCTCAAAATCGTAGTGCCAAGTGTAAGCATGAATGTGAAGTGTGTATGAATATGATTTAATCGTCAATATTGTTTACAAAATTCTTGAAAGCATTTCAGACTATGTCCCTACATGCATGCCAGAGAAAAAAAATCAGGGTTTATGTGTGAATGAGTAAACCTAAATATAAAGGCTAATACTATGCACTTCTAAATCTCCTCAAAGGATTAAGTCTTTGCCAAAGGAATCCACACTGGTGCCTAAAAATGTCAGACCTCTGCCATGTTTAACCCTCTTTGTGCCAGATCATTATGGATCCAATAAAGTTTTTTCGATTTAAACCTTCTGCAGCCTGAGGGTGGTTCTATGGGCATAACACAAAGGATTAGGATTAAGGAACAATTCCTAAAGGTGGAAGGTAGACTCCAAATACAGGACAAGTGTCGACTTGAGTTAACATACCCTTAAATTCATCAAATACTCTGGAACAATTCTAATTTCCCTAGTCTTGAGAAAATATGTAGTCCTTTTACACTCTCTAAATTACTGTAGAACAACAGCACAGTTAAAGTTTCTTCAGCGGGGAGGTGTAGATTTGATTTAAAAGAATACTCCTCTGAAAATTGACATTATAATCAGTGTCTGAAGGCTTGAAAGGTGTATAGTTTGTAGCTGCTGTAGTTTAGATTGGATTCACAGCCGTTACAATGGATCCCAATGGCAACTCAGAGGTCAAGACAAAAAAATATGTGCCAAAACTGTCCATAGAAAGTTCTCAAACGTCTACAGCAATTCCCTTCTCTGCTGTTCATCTGTTCCAAACAGTGCCAGTCCTTTGCTAATTGAGCTACTTCTGTTTCACATTATTGCCTCCATATAGTTTCCAAGCTTTACCGGATGCAGTGGAGAAGTTGCTGCAGAGGTTTTGTGGGAAGTTTCTATGGATGATTTGGATTCATAAAGGTTAAGACCAAAACAATGAGATCACAGATGCAAGCAGTCGAAATTAATTTCCTTTGCAGGGCAATTTGGAGTAGAACCACTGCTCCTTTACTTGGAAGAAGTGAGTTGAGGTGGTTTGGGATCTGATTTGGATACCTCCTTGGATGCCGTCATGTGGAGGTATTCCATACATCTCCAACTCTAAGGAGAGCCTGGGCAGACCCAGAAAATGCTGGAGGAATTATACCGTGTATTCCATATGGCTTGGGAACATCTCGCAATCGCTAGTGAGAAACACGTATGGGCTTTCTTGCTTAGGTTGCTGCCACTGCGACCTGAACCCAGATAAGTGGCGGAAAATGGAAGGATGGATGGTTTTGATGCATGTTTTCGTCGTGGCATTTGGGTTACCATTGAAATCTATTGTAACTGCTGTGAGTCCAAACTTTCATAAGCTGTCGTCCTCTTAAGGAGCAAGCTACAAAATCTCATCTTTTAAGCCCTACCGGTGTATGCTTACAGTGGAGTATTCTTTAAACCACCTCCATCTATGACTTTGGGAAGGTCTTTTGAGTCTGGGTTTGGATGGGTGCCGGATTCCAGCCAATCTGTCGGCCTTGACAGTTTATTGGTCTTCTCTTTGCGCCAACAGTCACCCTGCCCTGTACCTGTTCTTCAGACAGGGGGTGGTGTGGAGTGGGACCACCGGGCCGCAAGTACAAAACTCTTTCCTTCCGCTGTTTGGCTGATAAGTCCTATGGGGGTCCAGCTGCTCCCTGCTTCCGGCATGTACCCCCCACACCTCAGTGAGGAGATTTTTGTTAGGATACTCAGTTTTGCCGAGTGATGAGTAGTGTGGCTCATCGGCATTGGCAGCATCCAGATTTGATGCAGCTGATAAAGGGAGTGGCTGGCTGGTCGGTTGGTTGGTTTAATGGTTTAATTACGTCCATACAGGAAAGCTTTGCCACTGCATGGGAAAATTAAGTCTTTGGTAGTGAGCCGAGCATGAGGTTGGACTGAGTTTGGCTGGCACGTTGGTCCCTCCGGGCTCCTTGTTACTACAAAACCAGCACCGCTTGGTTGAGTCAGCTCTAGTAATGGCAAAGAATGTCAAAGGAAGTTAAAGGATCTTTGTAAACTCCCACCAAAGAAACCTGCCAGTCACAAACCAGACAACATATTATCAGCTGATGTCATGGAGGAACTTTGCTGCTCGCTCTAGCTCTTTTTGGATCCCCCTCTCTCCCTCTGTCACCTCCATAAAGAGCTTGAAGCCCAACCCTCTGTCTCTTTCCTCCACTTACCCAGAATATTTTCCTTTAAGGAATGAAAATCCATAAAGGAAATTAATTTACTTTGCCACCAGCAAACAAGTCCCCTTACAGTTAAACATGAAGAATTTAAAGAAGTAGTACCTTGATTCACAAAAATGGAGATGAGAGGTGAATGACACTTCTTATTTAAGAGAAAATAAAAAGAACAGCAGACACATGAGGGGTAAGCGTTGGATGTGAAAACATCATACAATCTGAAACAATGTCACAGCCCAGAAATGGAAGGCAATGGAAAACCATTGGAAACATCTATTGCATGAATGTTTGTCTCTCCACTGTTTGATCTGCGCCAGCCTTTTGATTCACTTGCATGCCTCTATCCAATGGCCCACATACCCCCCTTCTCACTGAGAGTTTCTACTTCTGGTGCTTCATTGTGACATCTCAAAGAGAAAGTCTCAAAGAAGATGTATCTGTTATTTTGGATTTTTAAGAAGCTGAATGTTTTGCAAAGCAAGCTACCTGCTTATAAGAAATTCTTATTATTACCACAAACACTATTTGCAGTGATCCCCCCCCCCCCCACACACACAGGAAACCACTGATTTTAAAATGTCTCAAGTATAACCTTTTCAAAAACAGCTCAAAAATTCAATTTTCACAGTATTAACTCACTCACACATACTGTACTTGTGCCTTCAGGCTGAGCCACCCCCGCTCATTTCTCCACTGTACAAGAGTCCAGTATCACCAGAGGAGGTTCACTTACACTGTTCACGTTCCTGTTAGTCAAACTGTCAGTTGACCAAAGCAGAGACCTGGCCTGAGGGCTATTTCAGTGCATTTTATTGAGACAGACTAGCCTCAGGCTCACCAGCATGCCGACCTGTGTCAGCACAGCTTGCTTTTCGCTAATGGATATCAACAATCGGCCTCTTGGTGCATTAGACCTTTAACCCAATTTGGGAGCTGGGATTGGAGATGAGAAGGGCCTTTGGTACCACTCCATTAGCAGTACTTTGAAATGTGATCTATTACTGTGATGTATTTTAGAAGCTTTTAAAAAAAGAAACTTGCTTCTTGGTTTTAGGTTTATTCATATGAATTGCAAATCACATTATCTTAATGCAAGCATTTGTGATGAGTCTGCTCATACTGGAGGAAATATCAGAAACATCTGACAGTACAATAGCCCTGCATTAAATACAGATTTAATGAAGTGTGAAGGTCAGAGGTGGGGACTGAATTTGATGTCTGTTTTTGAAGCTGTAGTTTGTAGTGTTGTTAAGCAGATGTCTAGTGAGGAGCCTTTAGTCAATGTTGTAACCATTGTTCCTCTAAGGTAATCTGTTTTCCTATGTTTAGCATGAGTCATCATGATTTTGGAGACTTTTCATCATGCTACATTACATAATTTTCTCATGGACTTGCAATTTAGCCTGAAACTATTTAAAAATGAGTGATTGCTAGATGTAGAGCGATGTGGTATTCCACTGTAGAGCTGCAATGCTTAGTTGATTAGTCAATTGACTAACACTTCTTAAATGCAAACATTGGTTTCTTTAGTCTTCTATGATAATAAACTGAATCGACATTTGAGGTTGCATCACGGCTTTTGGGAAACAGTGGTTGAAATTTTTCACCATTTTCTGACATTTCGTAGGCCAAATGACTAACCGAGCAATCGAAAATGTAATAAACAGATTAATTGATAAAAATAATAGTTAGTTGTGGCCCTATTCCACTGTCATGCTTGGCATCAGAAAAAACTCTAAATGGCTAATTTTGCTCAGAAACATTAGTTTGGACAGCAAAATTTTGTAAAACAATAACACAAAATGTTCATATCTTCACAATACAACATTGATAATATTGAATTATTAGCCAGGCTTAGTTTGATGTCTCTTAAGCCTCCACATCCTGCTTATTTGTATGCTACATTATAGTGTAAGACTCAACTCTTGTAGCTGCCTTTTGATTTACAGTAGCAGTAGTCATAAGTGCAATATTGTTAAATATGGAATGTAGAAAAGTCTCAAAAATCATAATGATGATGTATTCACAGTAAAACAGCACTAGCAAAGAGAAACAGCTGTTCATTGCTGTACCTCACAACACTGACTCACTGAAAGGCATACAAAGGGATTTTTCCTTAAAAGCACTGCAAAATACAACCTCCAGAATGAGTTGAATCAACACCTCTGGCAGTCCAGAGAGGCTCAATTCTTTCAGATTGTGTATTGATTTTTAAATGCCCGAACAACTACAGCAACTGACATACAATTGTTTGAAGGCTGTGTCATGATATGCGGTCGTACAAGGTTTAGATTTGTTCTATATCTGTGAAAGATTTTATTGTTTGTGGCTCAGAGTCTACATGAATCATCCTTCTAGTCATTTCTGTTTGTTTGACCTGAGTTGAGTCATTGCATTGCAACAGGCCAGGATATCACACAGAACAAATATTAAATTCAAACAGACACACAAGCGCACACACACACACGCGTGCAATTTCCTGGTGTCTAGTCTCTTGTCAATCACACACCCTCATTTCAGTTTGAGACCTAATATTAAATGTCAGAAATAAATCGAGTTTTCTCCCGCATCCCTCTTTGATTCTTCTTGTTAGTTTCATCCCTAACAAAAATCAAGCACATTAATACACACAAATCAACAAATCTACATCATATAGTTTTAAATCCCCATTATTTCCTCCTCCACTCTTGTTCACTAGAAGCCGGCACATGGCTCTGACAGTGCCCTTGTCGTTTTTCAGATGGTGTTCCTGTGTGGACTGTACCAAAGTCGCCCTCAGGGGAGCAGTTGAAGAACGGAGGTCTGACTCCTCTGCGATCAGCCGAGCCTTCCCCGGCCCTCAGGAAAAGGAGTCTGTCCCATGGTGCTGAGGTGAGACACGTTATGTCATTTTCTCAATTATCACCTTTGTCGTGTGACTAGCTCTTTTGTGCTTTCCCCCTGATGTCTTGGTGTGTTAGAGATCTGAGTTTACAGACATGAGGAGTCTCAGATGTGGGTCTGAGGCAACTGCAGGGCTGCACAATTAATCTAGAAGATGTAGACTTCAATGTGTTTGAAAGGTTACCGTACAGATTGTTGTCTGTTAAAGAAAATCATACTAATCACACATAGAAATTCCTTCTTCTTTCCTAATCTCAGCCTTGTTAAAAGGCTTTAGCCCAACATACAACCTTTATTTTACTGGTAACCATTTTCCAAAGAACATTTTTAGATAGATTTTTATATTTTTTGGTTGCTGTAAGTTGATTTTCTTGCTGTAGTTAAGTGAAATAAAAGTGGAGGATTCCTTGCAAGATACAAAGTGTTATGAAAAATCTGAAAGAAATTGCCACTTCTAAGACTTCCTCTGTGTGCCAGCAGGCTCAAACAAATCAGTGTTAGTGACGTTATTGTCTTGCCTTTGCCCTTGTTGCTCAGCAAGGGAAGCACTCAGCTTCTGAAAGTTTTAACAGAGTTGCTGTCAAATAAGTGGGTCACACAGTTATAGAGCTGGAACTGAGCAGATCCCAGGAGGAGGCTTCATGAATTTTCTGTCTGCCTGCTGCAGAGATGGGCTGTCTAACTGTCTGGACCACCCTGTATCAATGACAGGAAATAGAGACCAGGTGACAGTGACGTAAATGTGCGTCAGTTGGGCGGAGAGTGAGAGGCGGTGGGGGGGTGAGATATTGGTTACTTGCTTTCTGTCCCAAATGGAAAGCAGACATCTTAATAATAAATTTAGCTGATCATCAACTTAAAAGGACTAAATCCACCCTAAAAGAAACATTTTTTGTTTTTATTCCCTTTGTAGCATTGCTGTATAAATAAAACTTTCTGCAATATTATCATAAAAGACATAATGCTGTTAAAAAGAGGCTAATCTTTCCTCATCTTGCGTTTTTCTTTTTGGTATTTTTTCTCATTACCATGGATACCCTGGAAATATAAATGATCTGCTTACATCAAAGTACTAAGACTGCAGCTACAGTGGATTTTGCTCTCATAGATGAAAATCTTTGGACTATATAAAAAAAAATCAGCTGTGGATGTCAAGTTTTATTTCCAGTCTGTCAGAATCAAACAGCAAGGAGTCTTTCTACAGCAGACTTAATCATTTTAGGATAAACCGGAACACAGATGTGCAAATTAATCTCCTGACATTATTTTCCACCATGTATGACCACAATGCCCTGTAAAAACAGCAAATTGTAAATGTTGAGAATCATAACCTATAGTTGAAGTATGCCAGGCAGTTGAGAGAAGGATGGATCCTAAACAGAGTAAACTGTAACACTCCCCAATTATGTCTAGTATCTATGGGTGGATTTTAGGGATGTTTTACCAGGAGAAGTAAAGATGATTTTTGTTTTTACACATAGCAATTTTCTCCTCATTATGCATGTCACCGTCACAGCTTTTAAGTGAACTAAAGACCCTTCTAATGAAAGTTGAAGACAGCAGTTGGCCTTTGAAGATTTGACTAGACTAGAAGTAAGGGTGAAACTGTTGAAGGATTGGATAAAATGCAACTAATTCTCACAAAGTCTCTACTGTACATAAAGGTACCTGACTTTTTTAAGACTTGAAAAAAGTGAACCTATGCTTTAAGTCCCTGTAGGAAATACATGCTACTGCTCTACGTGTACGTGTGTTTGCGATATCAATAGGTACAATTACCCTGTGTTAACGTGTATACAGGTGGGAGCAACCACCTTTCCTCATGATTTAGGGGGGGAGGCTAGTCTAATAGTCTTAATGAGATGATATCCGAAGTTTTTCTGTTGTGATGGACTTGTAATTTCACATTAGTTTTGTTATATTCCTTTTTTTAAAAAATGCTTGTGTTGTAGAGTTTTTTTTCCGAGTCATTGTCATTGATATTGACATCTAAAACCGAAAGTTAACTTGTATTTAGAATAATTCATTATGTTGGTGTTGAGCAAGACATCACTGAAAAACAATAGTTAGATGATTCAAAAAGAGGGAGTTTATGTTTCTCTGTGTGCAACAGAGCAACTACAGTTTTTTGGGCTGTTAAACTCCACAAATGCTCTGCTGAATGTACCCTTATGTAACTCCCCCACACTAAATGGATGCTTCTAAATGTCTATAGGTATAAAGTCATTTGATATGTACCTCTACGTAACCATGGAAATGCATTTACATGACCAGCATATAACCACAACGTATGCAACATGGATGTATTAAGGAGAACTGAAAACAGTTTTCAAAGATGGCCCCCCTTGTTTCCTATGAAAGTTGCTCAGTGGCGCATGAAGCCAAAAAAATCTGCTGTGTGTCCGCTGTGTTTTCATGTTTTTGGGCCCATACAGTGTGCACTAGAGTCCTTCTCTTGTCCGTGTAACCTGACCTCTGGCGTTACACACTATGTAGCCATGAGGCCACACCCCCTACAGTCGTTGCCCTGTGCAGTTCTCTGTTGCATTTTTTAAATATGCTGGGAGGGAGGGAGCTAGCAAAATTGTAATGGTAAAGTTACCATAGATCATATATAAAGATGGATGACATGCCACCAATTCCTGACGCTATGCAACCAAAGTTTGCACAGTAGAGTCAGGGGAGCTGGGCGATAGCCCCCAGTGGTCCTCCCCTTCACTTGACTGACAGCTGTCTGTCACTGTGTGAACCCAGGAGCCACTATTGAAAGATGAACCTGCCAGAGGCAATTCATAAACTAGCTAGCTGCAGCCTTAGCCACTTTTACATTAAAGTAACAACACTTAAGCGTCTTCCTTTAAGAAGCTGCTCCGGTCACTCGGCTCTTCTGCCGCATCTGATGGAGTTTTGAGAGCAGCTGTCAATCACAGCTATTAATCATGACCACTTTAATGTCCTCAAATACCTAATCAAAAACAAATAAATCAGAAAAATGAGCACTTGAGCATACATGAACATGCATCACTGTGAGAACTACCTAATGTGACAGAAACCGTCTTTGGGTAAAATGGTTGACAACATGGAGGTAGCGAGGTTTATGACCTATACTGCAACCAGCCACCAGGGGGCGACTGAGCTATTTTCACTTCACCTCTAGGGGAGATGTCATGTCATCCATCTTTATATACAGTCTGCTGTTGTTACCCTTTAATAATGTTGTATCAGCAACACAGTTAAACTGTAACTGCTATGGTATTTAGCCAGTAGGGGTTGCTATAGTAACTGTGGTTCAACTGAAAACCAACTACTGGTGTCTGAACAGCAACAGCAGCACAAAAGTTGTTAATTTGTACATTATGTAAACACAGGTCATATTTCTGAAACACTTATCATAACATGGCGAAATAATGGAATCTTTGACTATGAATAACAAGATGAAGATTAATGAGGCAAGTGTCATCTCAGCAGCATTTCCTGCCATGCTCGCTCATAACAGCCACTTTGTCAAATGTTAGACTCATGTTGTTACCTGTCATAAGTATGTCTTATTATGGAGTAGCCTGTTAAACACTCATTTCAGATTTTATAACCAGGTGCGAAATGCAGAAAGGGACATTTTGCCCTTGATGTGAGCAATAATCAGCCTCCTTTTAATGGCATGAGAGATTTACTGTGCTGGCAGCAGTCTAATCTAGAGCTGGAGAGATGTAATCTGTCATGTTAATGATCATTTTGTATTGACATATGAGTGTGAAAGGGGTAATACAGCTTTGCACTGTCAACCCATTTACAGCTAATTGTCAAGCTGTTCAACATACTTCATGGTACACAATTAGGAGCAGAGAGGGGCAGCTCATAATGGTGATTTGACTCCTTTAAAGACATTTCAGACAGTATTATGGCAGTTCTGATTCAGGGGACCTCAGCTAACCATCCGCATAGACATTCTTGCCTCTGTCAGTATGTGTCTGTCAAATGGACGTGCTCTTAGGATACTGTGTTCCACTAATAGGTAATGTCAAGTCATGCTGGTCATAAAATAAGATATAGACACTGAGAAAACTGTAAAATTGACCATCTGGGATTTACATGATTCGATCATATTTCATCAGAGCCCCATAAAATGACATGGAGATAAATGGAGAAAGAAATGGGCTGTGTTGTTTGAAATCACTCCCTCGTTCATTATTCCCTGTATAACAGCAGTTTAGCTTATAGTGAGAAGTAAATTGAAATTTCAGTATCATCACTGACACATATAGTCAGTAATTTTATCATCTATAAAATGTGACACATTTCATTGTGGGATCGTTAGCAAAAAGTAGTGTAAATGCTGTTCCATTGTGGGAAATATAGTGTTTAAATTTGACACTCAGACAGTCAAATAAAATGAAGGAGGATGAATATAGTGAACTTGTAGTGAACAGGGGGTGATTTGCATTATCCCAAGAAGCATTTTGTTCAATTTTTGACTCCAAGCACAAGTCCTTCAGGATTTAAGTGACATCCCAACAAATGTTAACTGACCAAAAAACTTAAAAGCTGCATTAATCAACAATTTTTATCCTAAATTTTTTTTTAAAAATTACTAGGTGTAATGTGAAAAATGTTGCTTGTAGTGATAAACCCATAAGAAATTATCACCTTCTCACCCAGCAGATAAAGTTAGCAGCTAGTTGGTGAACATAGAGGAGCATTTAGCAGATGAAGAGCCAGATATTTCTTGCAGGAATTGGTGGAGACAAAAACAGAACTAAAACGAGAATGAATATTGGACTTAACATTTGACAGAAACATGACTCCAAATTGCTAACACATTTGCCACATCAACATTGTATATTTTAATTGTTTTTATTGAACTTTTCCAACTGCCATATGAATTTTATAAGAAAGTAAAATGTCAGTGTTGTTTTTTCATGTCGCTGCCCCCAAGTGGCCAAAAAATGTACTTATGCAGGTTGAAATCCACCACAAGTGCACAAATAATATATCAAAATACTCAAAATTTCACTTTATTCTTACGCTATAATTTAATCTGTTGATTTGCAAGAAAAAAATGCACTCAAAATCAAATACAGGCTAAATTACAATGGGGCCATTTTGTAACTAACCACCTAAAAGTATCCAGAAGTAAAGGTCTCAACTTTCTTAACCAATAATATATTTTAAAAAAATAGTATATTCTAGCCTTTGTCAAGTATAGACAATATATCTTACATTACCTTTGACAAATTGTCTTGAAGCGTGTCACTGATTATGTAAATGTCAGTGTGTGGCTAGCACTTTTGACTGGAGCTGAAAGTACAGTTTTCTTTCCAAATGACATTGTACCATATCATCACAAATAAAAGATCTGTATAGGTAAGAAAAAGAAAAAAAAAGAAAAGCAGACATCTCATTTTGCCATGACAAATTTAGTTTAAGACTTTTTTACCACACCCCATCACTGCTGTTTCAGATTTTGCACTTCCTCCTGTCAGTTCTGCCCCGCAGCTCAAACCAGATTTCATTAGAGCCTTCAAAGATGCTCTGGCCGGCGTTTGAAGAAGAAGGGCAAAAAAATTGGAGGAGATGCTGTGCAGATTGCAAAGGCGCATTAGTCCGACATGACACGCATGTTTATTCATCTTTTAATGAGATTCAGCACCATCATCAGTCTGTTAACTCCCCGTCCGGTCAGAGTGATTGAAAGTTTGGTGTTGGTGTGAAGGAGAAAGGAAGGATCAGGAGGTAGAGGGAGAGATTTGATTGTCTTACCTTTTTTCACTGATGTGATGTTTAGATGATGAAGGACAGAGATTGGATATGCTCTTGGGTTGATCATTTATCAGATGTTAGAGGTGAAGGTGCGTGACAGTGATTTTGCCACCTTGTGGCTGTGAAACACAATGCAAGTAGAGTTAACTGCAAGATGCAAAGGGGTGACTGAATCAGAAGGGAGGTCAGTTCTTGAATCATTAATTCATACCCCTGGTTGTTTTCAGGTTCACCATCTTGTGTGTAATCTCATGAGTAGTCTTGAGCGCAATGAAGAAAATACATTACCCCAGAATAGTAAAGCTTTTCTGTTTGAATTATGTAGCACCACTGTGGCGTTTGATATTCAGTCCTAGTATGCAGACAGCAGGAGTAATCACGGGGCTAGTGCGTGACTCTGGGAAAACGAGGGGGTAAAATTGCTGGTGCTAGCAGAAATCAGGTGGGTTTATGCATTTGCAACAGCACCAGCGTGCTCCCTTGCTACATATTAGATCCATACATTGTATTACTGTGGATATAAGCTGCTGCTGTAGGATAGAGTTAATAACAGACCTTCAGTCAGCTCAGTATTAACAGCGAAAGGCAGAGTAGGAGAGGAAATCTTCCCTCCTGAGTGCCTGTTGGATGAGAGATTTCTCTTAAAATAAAAAAATTATTTTGAAGATTGTTAGTTTTATTCTTGCTAATTTTTTGTAATTTTGTCATAGATTATCTTCTCCTTTACAAGGAGTGAATATGTCCAAAAACAATGTTTGTTTTCTTTTGTATCCAGACAGAGACAAAAGAAAGCAACATTATGACCCTAGTTTTAAATTAAGCCAATTTTATTTATAAAATCCCAAATTTGTGAATCTAAGGTTCAGATCAGGGAAAACAATCCTTTAACTCTGGATCGCAACATGTGATAGATGTCATATATAGAGAGTAGACAAAAATAATCATAACAAAATTCCACTGTAGAGGTATAGAAAGTAAAAAAACTTTACAGTAGTACTGAAAGATGGTTTTGTTTACTTTCCTGCAGTTTCAGCTTCAAACTCTTTGAGTTATTGTTTCTTCTTTATTCCAGCAGAGGGCAGCAAAGTCCTCTGCTGTATAGCTGTGCAGCTCTTCTGAATGCTTCAATGTATTAGTCTGTTGCACTAATATAGTGAGTGTACACTTTAACTTAAGATCAATTTAAATATTTAAACAGCGGTGATGACATTAGTGTGGAATAAGCTTTAGATTATTGGATTTGCAGGTGTGGTCAACCTACAGTATGCAAAAGAATAATGCACTTTAAATTTATTCGAACTACATAAATCAGATGCTTCCGAACTGGCTCACTACAGTCAGCCAGAGTGATGAAGTGTTTATGAGATGCTGCATCAACTTTGCTTGAACCTTATTAACAGACATAAAGATCCTGTCAGTCCCATTGCGAGAACGCCAAATAAGGAGCAGTGTGTTCTCAGTTCTGATTCAGTCTGTTCAGCAGGGAAAACATCAAGCCATGACTCACTCTCCGCACTGTAATCCCTCTCATCATTGAACTCCAGCTTTAGTCTCAGAAACTGTCAATGACACCTGGCTGTAGTCTTAGAAACGTCTCCCTCCTTTGTCTCTCACCGCACTCCTAATAGACACACCACAACCTTCACATTTTACATGAAAAAATATAAAATATACTCAAGTGTTTCTTCTCACCCTGACAGAAACCTTTCATAATGTTTGTATCTGTGAGGCAGATACATGACCTCATCAATAGAGCATTTCTGCACCAATAAACAAAAGCATTGAAAGTGTTGAGCTCACTGGGTTAACATTAACAACATCAATAAACACTCTGAACATGGTGCGATCACGCTGTTTATAAAACTACATTGAAGTCTGAATTAAAGCGTAGGAGTTGGGTAGTAACACAAAGATGGTATTTCATTAATTGGTGAGAAGTGAGGTTAAGTTTTTCAGAGTTCAGTGTTCTCAACTGCGATGACTCTTTGTTGCTCTAATCTGCCTCAAAGCTCCTTGACAAGGACATTTGATGCACAATGTTTCTCAGTTTTTGATTTGCTTTAGACTTTATATCAGAGGGAGAGAGGCAGTTAGCACTGTATTCACCTCGTGTCTGAAGACAGGGAATTTTAAAGATCCCCTCCAGACATCAATTTAAGACATATAAAAATATTCTTCTTTGAATAATAATGTCTGATGATTTTTTCCCCCCAAAAAAGTTTAATTTCCTTGTTAAGAAAGTCTTTAAAGCACATCCTTTAATCCATAAAGAAACAGAATCAATCATCAATCAAGATGTCATGTCATAAATTCATGCTTGTACGAACACTTCTTAAACTCATATTTAAGGTGAGCACAGAGAAACTTTCCCATTGTAGCAGATGAATGTGAAAACAGCCTTTATGTGTCAGACTCTGCACATACATCTGCCTGCACAGTGAAGCTCAAACATCCAAATTCAGTAACATAAAGCAAAACACATTTATGAGTGGAGGAGGGCTTTAAAAAAAAAAAAAAAAAAAGATGTACATTTAGTAGCGTGTGATTATGCAACACATTATGCCATTACATTTTGAATTAGCATCACTGCATGCTATTTCTGCTGCAAACAGAAGCTAAGAAAATCACGGCTGTGCAAGAGATACAGTTTAAACAGAGAACATGAGATGTATAGTATTTCTGGCTTGTTAGGTTTAAACTCCCCCTCCAGTCAAAAATGTGTTTTGCTTATTGTTATTTCAGTCAGATGTTTGAGCTTCACTGTGCAGGATGATGTATGTGCAGGGTTTGACACTAGAAGGCTGTTTTCACTTTAATCTGCTGAAAGTGGAAAGTTTTTCTCTGCTCATCTTAAATGTGACTTTAAGGCGTGTACCTACGAGCGTGGTTTGTGACATCACAACTAGTTTGGAGCCAATTGTGGTCCAAAAAAAACCCAACTTGAAGCCTCCAGTGCACATTACACTATGAATGGACTTAACAGTTAAGTAGGAAACATCTTGTGTCCAGCGGTTCAACTTTTCAACTGAAAAATATTTGCATATTCATAGATATAACTGCCTCATCTTTAACTGGGACTGGCCTCGATATGACTCACCACCGAGTGTAATGGTGTACAGTTTCTTTCATCTTTGTGTAAGTGTATGTGTGTGTGTGTGTGTTTTTGTGTGTGTGCGCACGCTCTGCTGCTCATTATAATTTATACATGAAGCACCGAAACCCAAAGTCTCAGCCCTACTTGTCTTGTTTTTTTTGAAGAAGCGGGAGAGATTTTGGGAGGTCTGATACTGACTCAGTGTTGATTCACAAACATTCAAGTGGTGACTTGCAAGCTGTGCTTTATTTGTTGCATTTTTCCATGTTGATGGTGCATCTGAGCTGCTTTTCCATCTCTTTTTTTTACCTCTATTATTGTACTCCTACTCCTGGTACCCAAGAAAATACTTCTATATGTTCACTGCTTCTGTCACCTTTCATGATTTTCGTGCATTCACTGTTTTGCTTTTTCTTTAGTCGCAACTTACTGGAACTATGTAATGTTATGTGGTTTTGTAGGTACAGTATAGTTAGAACAATGTAGGCTGATTTGTTTCAGTCTGTCCAAACATCATCTACTATTTAAATGCCTTTAAAGCTGCTAATTAATGTAAAATTTGCAACTAGTGTAACTGCTTGTATACTTAGTATAAAATGACAGGTGCATGGTTAAAAAAAAATAACTTGTAGCTTTGAGATAAATTGGATCCAAACTGGAAGCCCTTAGAAGCTGTAATTCAAAAGCTTTTCAGTATCTCCCTGGCAGTTGACATTCAAAACACACCTGACATTTAAGAGAGGAAGGGGAGCTTGGAAAATACACACTGATGCAAGTTTAGTAAGTGGATCCATGAATTTATTCAAATGTCCTGCTCTTTCAGGCAGTGTTTTTTTTATTTAAATAAAGGATAAGTGTACAGCACGCATGCAGGGAGTTCAGTGATTGTTTGACTAAACTGTCAAACAATTGAGCTAGTGGTGTTTTGAATTTTTGAATAATTTGAACATGGTATGATTGCTGATGCCGGTTTACTAAAAGTGAAGTGAAACAAAAACATCTAGGCAACTACAGTCTCAGCAGAGAAAATGCCATGCTGATAAGAGAGAGGTCAGAGGCTCACAGGCAGAATACAGATAGGATGAGTTTCAACAGAGGACCTGTAATCTGCAATTACAAGAAGATGAAGCTTAAGTGAACTTGTCTACACTAATATTGTCTGACGAGTGAACATATGCTGGTTTTGTCAATTATATGTCAGTATTACTATCTTATTTGGAAATAATATAAGGAGCATTATCAAAATGATGCCCAATATGTTGCACTGATATGATGTCACATTATGAGTCCACAGCAATGGCATGCATCAAGGGAAAGACAGTTTGGGCTATGCAAAATTGTACAATGTATGAAAACGTCTTTTTAGCCAAGTGCAGATCAAGAAATCTCAACAATTTGATGGATTGCCCTGAAATTTTGTATAGATGTTCATGTCCCACGGAGGATGAATCCTACTTCCTCGCTTTTCCTTTAGTGCCATGAGATTGACATTTTTGGTTCAGAGTGAAATATTTCCACAACTATTGGATGGATTGCCATGAAATTTAGTGCACACATTTGAATCATTTTGGTGTTCCCTTAACTTTTTATTTAGTGCCATCATCAGGTTAAAATTTCGGTCCAATACTTTGGTTAACTTTGGCCAAATACCTGCAAAACTAATGGCACTCTCAACAGCCTTGGCTGTACTTTGTGTTCAGTGCCAATTAGCAAGTGTTAGCATGCTACGCAAGATGGTGAACATGGTAAACATTACCTACTAAAAATCAGCCTGTTAGCCCTGTCATTGTGCAAATGTAGCATGCTCACAGAGTCGCTAGCATCATAGACTGTAAAAAAAAAGGGACGTAGCCACCGTGACATCACCCATTGGTCCGTGGACTTCTGTTTTGAAGCCTCGAATTTGTATTTTCATCATCACCATCTTGGATATTTGGAGCCAGAAGTGACCATATTTGGACGAGAGCATGGAGACTATGACGCTAGCTACTAGCTTGGTTAACACAGTGCATTTACAGTCTATGGTTAACTGTGATAATGCTAATGCTAATTCTAATTTTTGCTAGCGAAAAACAGGCTTAAAAACATTAAAACAAAATGTACTTACCAGAAAAAAACTGAACATTCAACTCCTTACAGTCTTTTAGTGCAACCAAATGCTGAACAAGATTTTTTTTTAGGCGTCCAAAATGCTACAATGAACTTTCATGAACTGACAACAAAGTGAAATAGTGACGGCTACGGCTACGCCTGCACTCTGTGAATCTGGGGTTATGCCATGGTTACATTACCCAACCAACATTGTTGCCATGGTAGCAACATGCCTGTGATGGCACCCACCTGTCACTCAAAGCGCCCATACCCTTAATTATGCATAACTTTAATCCTTAATAAAATTTAAACCGGTCAGTTATATAAAAATTCACCACTGTACAATTGTCATGAACAGGGAAATTAGCTATAGAGACCAAAACCATTTTATGTACCAGACTGTAAACATGTTTATTTCTGCTGTAAAGTTGGGCATTTTAACATGGGGGTCTATGGGGATTGACTTGCATTTGGGGCCAGCCTCAAGTGGCCATTCGAGGAACTGCAGTTTTTGGCACTTCCGCGTTGGCTTCATTTTTCAGCCCCGGAGGTTGCCGCTTGGCTAGCATGGTTGTATTCTTTTAGTATTGATAAATAAGAGTTCATAAGAATTCAGGCTACACAAATAGAATAGTGCTGAAATGATTAGTTGATTAATTGATTAGTGAATTCTGCTGATGTGAGGAAATTAATTAATTGTCTATTTATTAAGCAACAACGGCAAACATTCACTGGTTCAAGCTTCTCAGATTTGTGGATTTGCTGCTTCTCTCTATTTTATATTATAAATTAAATATCTTTTGATTTTTAACAGATGAGAGACAAGCGAAACAAGTAATTTAAAGATGTCCTCTTGGGCTCATCTCATCAACCTTCTATCTAGATTGTGGCTCTCTACTGTTAAATCAAATTCATACATCATAATCTCAATATGTCTGTTCATGTTGTTATTACAGTGATGAGACTTATGAACTATAATTGAGGATTTTGAGTTTCAGCTGCTGAGTGTAGTTAAAATTAGCTTAATTAGCTTAATTTCTTCTTCTGCTGCCGGTGCTTTATGCAAACATCAAACAACACCTGGGACACATGTGATCTGCTGCTGATTATATTAAAAGCTCCAATATGCAGTAGAACTGAGTATGATTTCAGGTTCAGGGTCAAGTCTAGTACTCACACAACTCAACACAGCAGGAAACACAATAAATAAATTAAAATCTAGTTTGAGCTGGGAGGAGACAAAAAATGTAAGTTGCGCAACAAATCTGGCATCGCTGCTCTGGTTATGAGGAACAATTCAGGTTACCGTCTTACTTTCTTCCCTTGACTGTGCCCAAAGGGAGCAGAAATCCACTTTACCCTAGCATACACACTTCAAAGGCAGAGCTAGAAAGAGGACACTTCTGTCAGAGAGCGATTTCATAACAAAAGGTTTGGGAGTTGAGTCTCATTCACCTACTCATTCCTCTGCTTCTCAGATGCTGTTTTGACAAAGAAATGCGTAAAAATGGAAGTGATGGTGATAGGGGATGAAGGGGAGGGCTGGCCAAGGAGGACTAGCCCTCAAAGTTTAGCCCGTTCAAACTGAGGAAAGGAGTCTTTGAAGTGGGAGCGCAAGCAACCAGGCGCCCACACTCTCCCCTGATGCTTTACAAGAGAGATAGAAACAGACAGAAAAGATACAGAAATCGCGAAGCATTCAGAGTAGGAGAATAAAAGAACGGGGGAACTTGTGAATGGATGAGGAGACAGTTAAGGAGAAAGATGATGATGAAACAAAATAGCGGATGGCGTGAATGAGGAGATGAGGGAAGGGAGTGTGAACGAAAGAAACAGTGACAAAGATGACAGTGCGAGGGCAGAGGAAGAGAGAAGAAGAGTGAATCAAACAGGAGACTGGAGTCAATTAGAAGGAGGACTGTCAGGATGGAGCAGATTTAGAGAAGACAGCGGAATAGTGTGAGATAGAAAAGAGAGGGTTTGTAAAAAAATATGAGATAAAGCGTGTTGGAGAGCCAGACAGCCGCCCATGAGTTCCTGGAAAAGAGTTGAGTACTGTAGGATTGCATAACTGCAGACTAGTGGTAATTAAGCAAGCTGATATGCTCACCCCACCCGCATGTGCTGAAGAGGAAGAGGAGAGAGATAAGTGAGGGGGTTGGGAAGCTAGATAAAAGCAGGAAAGATGGAGGGAGAGAGGAGGTGTAGAAGGAGGGATGGAGCATGTCAGAAGAGGACAGGAGGGAGGAGAGCAGAGGAACATGTGATGAGGTAGATGCCACAAGGGGAGGAAAGGGTAAAAAAGGGATGTAGGGAAGCACGGCAAAGGGATGATGGGAGGGTGCAGAGGGAAACGTCACTGGGACTTTCCCTGAGCTTTTTTTTTCCTCCCCCCCCCCTCCTCCTTGTTTTTTTTCAGAGCGGGTGGTGGGCAGAGAGGAGACACACTCTCTGCGAGTCACGCACAGCCGCTCACCACCTTAACTCAGCCACATTTGTACATCGCTCCAACAAAAGCCAAGACTCCTCTTTGAATACCGCTCACTCAGTCAGCTGACTCTCTCAGATGAGGAAGATGATGTGCATTCGTTTTTGTTTGCGGTGCCTCTCAGAGCTTTAAACTCTTCAAAAGACACAGTTTTCTTCAGGTTTCCCACTGGGAGTTCGCCTCTAATTGAATTTTTGCACCAATTGAAGCCTCGTGCAGCAAGAGCACATCTTTAACTTCTCTCCTTTTGGTGGATTTTACTGTTGGTTGCTGAGGCCGCTCTACTTTTTTCCATTTTTGGAGATGAGATCCAGTTTTATGCAGGTCAAGCCTGTAGCTACACAGCAATGCAGCGTGAGTGTTTACAAGCTGATGTTTGTGTGCGTGTGTGTGTGTGTGTTATGCATGCATTCACCCTTCACCTTTACATATTGTCTTTGCATAATGTTTTAAATATGGGGTGAGAAGAGTTCTTGCAGCCTGGAGGGGTTACACTCGTGCATTTTAGCAGTAAACACTACTGATTTGAAATGGGAGGCATAGTTTTCCTCCAACACTGAGGCTCTTTGTTGACTTCATAAATTATAGAACAAAGTAGCCAGCGGGGTTCATTCTGGTGGTAAACATTTTCAGCATCCGTAAAAGTTGCTGAAATGATTTTGAAGTGGATCAAAGTGAAAAGCCACAGTTCCTCCCAGTCTTGTGGATAAGATGTACAAATTTAATATAGTTATAATATTAGTCGACAACTCTCTAATAAGGCACTGTTATAAAGTGTTAAATGGTTAAACGTTGGCTTTACAGATCACATATAAGCCATTAATAAAAAGCATCTTTTGGGTTGTCAGGTTGCAAGAAATCCATTTTGGTCTTTACCCTTTCTATTTAGTTAAAGTTATAAATGTCGGTAATCCATTAACAAATGCTAAATAATCCATCGAGTACAGTTATAAATGTTAATAAGTTGTTAATAAATGGATTTAGGTCAAATGGTCCAAGCACTGTAAAGGAACTTGGCAACCCAAAAGTTGTTCTTATTAATGGATTATAACTGATCTATAAAGCTTTGTTTATTAACTGTCAATAAAGCCATAGTTATATTTTTAAAAGCTTTATAAAGGGTGCCTTATTAGAAAGTTGCATTGCCGTAGCTACCAAATTTAGCTATTTTGCTAATTTAGTTATTAGCTAACCCTTTAGCACCATATTTTTAAGGTTAGAGTTGTATACTTTACCAAGTATTATACTTGTACTATTTTTGCAGTAGTATATTCTTTTTGAAAGTGAACACAATGCATGAAGAGTTTGGCCTTCATACATCTACATACAGTATATAACATTCATTCATGTGACTTTTCGTCGTACTAGCCGTCTGTGACAGTTAGTGCTAATGTCCTGTACTAGCATCCTGTGCTAGCATCCCGCAGGCAGGAAAGTGGATGTAAAAAGTTAAAATTTGTGATATAATCAGTGTACAAAATACACATATACTTATATACTCAACAATGGGCCTAATTATTTTATATTTATCTACACAGTAGATAAAGTTTATTTTTATGTTTTTATAATATCACTAAAAATATATTGCAGTCAAAGCAGCATTTGAATACAATTTGCTCTGCCTCTGCATATTTAAAACAATAAACCAATAAAAACGTGAAAATGAACTGATTCATATTATAAACAAAATAAAAATCAGTTATTTGTCTTATTCATCCCCAAGGAACAATTTAAGTTAAGTCATAAAACAGTCCTTCTACCACAGGACAAAAAAACCAAATAGACCAATAAAAAAAAACCAACCCAACTGCGCTTGTTCTTGTGTAGCTACTTGGACCTAGTGGCTGATATATGCCCATTCTGTTTTGGTGGTGTTGCCCACAGCACCGGTACCCCCCGACTGTCACACAGTATTTCACACACTGGATATAACAGATAGAAATGGCATGCAGGGTAAAGTTGAGGATATTTGAGACATTCAATATTACTATAGAATACAATACAACTGTCCAAATGAAAGATGTTGTGATGTCCAACATTTGTAGCAAGAATATTTCAGAAACCTTTCTGTTGTGTACGGTTTCTCCTCCTCACACTGTTCAGTCATAAATCTTAACACTCTCTATGCCTATTTATTATTCAAGACACATTATTATCTACTTTTTGACAAGTTAAACTGCATTAAAAAGTCTGAGCTACTGTAATGACAAGCACTATGTCCAATATATCCACTCAAAGGTTTCCGCAGAGATGCTCTGACCTCTTCAGCAGTAATTTCCTGTTGCTGTCAGGAGCCTCTTTAATTAGTTAGAACCACTGGAATCATAACAGACCTCCCCTTACCTCCCTCTTTTCCCTTTCACTTCTATATATATATATATCACTCTGCTCCGAGAGCCAACAAGCTCCAGGGACTCCTGTTCGTGTGTGTTCTCTTGCGTGTGTGTGTGCATGCTCGTGTCTTTTGTGCAGAAATGTTTTGGTGCAGGGTATGTGTGGATGTATGTGTGGATGTGTGGAGTGTGGCTTTTGGCATGCATGCAGGGAATGAAATATTCAGGTGACAGGCAGGCACTCTTGTCCTGGAAATCTCTCTCTTCTGCGTTTTTTTCCCCCCCTCTCTCTGCTGCTGGAGCACTTCATGCAATTACGCTGCCAGGAATTTCAGTTCAGATTTCCTGCTTATTTTGCTCTTCTTTCTAGCACCGGCTTCACTAAAATGAGATACCCACAAGTTGAAAAAAGGACACATATGTACTGTATCTACGACTGTTATTGCACAGGGACACATACAGATATGGAGGATAAAGAGCAGTGGGGCGGAGGGGAAGTACAGAGAGTTTTTGTTGCCCACAGGCTCGAGAGCACTCTCTGCATTATACATTAGCCTCTTTCTTTTTTTTTTTTTTTTTTTCCTGCCTGCCCCAAGTTACTGCAGGAGATATCTTCTTTAACCTCTTCTGTATCCATTTTCAGTTGAATGCTGGAGCACAAACAAAGGACACAACTTCTGTCCGCTCTGACCAGTGCTGCGTATCATGCACACATAGAGGCATTGTGCAGGTCAGTGTCGGAGGCTCTTAGAAGCAAACGAGAGGCTATTCAAAGAAATGTAGTGCCCCTATTGCCGTATGAAACGCTGAAAGTGGTCTGAGAGACGGGATGACATGGCTGAGTGGAGTATGAATGGGCTGCAGTGAAAAGTAAATAAGGTGATGTCCTTTGGTATTTATAGGTTGCCTCTGAAACAGGTCTTGCACTGGCCTCTAAATGAATTGCGTGACCTTATCGTTGGTATGGGCGGTTGAATGTTGGTGGGAAAAAAAACAGCCTCATCTTCCTTCTCTTGGCAAACCAACAAACCAACAAGGAATTGATCCTACCTTAACCTGAAAGTGAAAGTTTAATCTCTGTGTCTAAAACCAATTAAGAAGAAATGTAATTGGTTAAACCTGCTTTTGAAATCTTTTTGGCTCTAAATTGTCCACCTGGTTTACAGCATACCCACCACAGATTCCTTTAAGAATAAAACTGCCATGCACTTGCTAAAGTCACTGGTCAGACTCTCGTCTCCTGTACTTCCCCGGTGGTGGAAACGAGTCCCTCTCAATCGTTAAGAAAAGACCAAAGTCTCAGCTCTTTCGCGAACACCTCTGCACTTGATGGACTGAAGGGAAAAAAAAAATCTACTTCTATACATTCGATGCACTCTACGCATTGCCTCTGTGCACTGCCTGTTGGCACCTACGTCCTATTGGACTCAAACTTAGCTTCATGGCACTTACTCGTGTTGTTCTCTCCTGACTAGATCCCTGCTTGCGTTGTATCAGCTTTCAGATGCACATCTCTTTTGATAAAAGCTTCTGCTAAATTGTGAAGAGTAAAACATTAGTGAACCTTCTCATTGTGTCTGAAAATTCATTAAAATTCTTCTTTCTTCTTGTTTTCATAGCAGCACCAAGGGCTGGAAGACATCAGCCCCATTGAGGAGGTGACAGACACGGAGGACAACGAGGAGGAGGACCTGGGTGTCCTGGACGACCAGCGGAGCATCATTCTCCACCTGCTCTCCCAGCTCAAACTGGGCATGGACCTCACACGGGTAAGAGCGCTGAAGCACTGACTTTTAAAACAAGACTACTACTGCCTCCCAAGGGGTGTTTGTGTGTCATGAATCTAATATTTGTAGTGTGTAATTGTTGCTTTCTTGGATATTCCCTAAATAAATCTTTTTCTTTTAACTTTTTGGTTTTCCTAGGTGGTGCTACCTACCTTCATCTTGGAAAAGAGATCACTGCTGGAGATGTACGCCAACTTCATGGCCCACCCTGACATGTTCCTGTCGATCACAGCTGGAGCCACAGCCGAGGACCGTATCGTCCGCTTTGTAGAGTACTACCTGACCGCCTTCCACGAGGGGCGAAAGGGCGCCGTGGCCAAGAAGCCCTACAACCCCGTGCTGGGGGAGACCTTCCACTGTTCCTGGGAAGTGCCTCGGGACAAAGTCAAACCTTTGGTCCGATCGAACCAGGGGCCCGCCCGGGAGCCAGGCAGGGGCCCCAACAACACGCAGCAGCCTGACGATACACCGGGAGGCTGCTACAGAGTCCGCTTTGTGGGCGAGCAGGTGTCCCATCATCCGCCAGTTTCAGGGTTTTACTGTGAGTGCCGGGAGAGGAGGATGTGCGTCAACGCCCACGTATGGACCAAGAGCAAGTTCATGGGCATGTCTATAGGGGTGTCCATGGTCGGTGAAGGTGAGTCAATCCACAACAAATAACATATAATGTACTGTAGATATGCAAAGTTTAGTATCACTCAACTCAAAGATCTCTTGTAAGGATGGCTCCATCTATTTCTTGAAAAGCTATAGTCTAAGCATAGAGTTGACATGTGCCTCAACCGTTGACTGAAAACTTTCTACTTCAAATACAAAAATGAAACATGGTAGAAAAGACACAAAACATACTACAATAAGGCCCGTCTAACACGGTAAAAGACTTCTGTGCTCTTTAGGCTCCACAGTTTCAACTACATTAACCAACAAGCACAGACAGCAGTTTAAACATTTCAACCGATCCCAAGCCGGAGCTGACTGCAGTCATTATGGCTCTAACACCTCTTATTCAAGAAAGACCTGGCCAGGCATAAAAACAGAAAACACAAAAATAACAGCAAAACAGACATCACAAGAAGAGCAAGAATAGTTGAATTTTTCAGATTCCACCTAAATAATTAAAAACAAAAAACACTGGGCAAGGGCTATTTTCCAGATGCTTTAAAACTGACTTCATCCAGTAACCTTTGGCGATTTTAACTTTTAACTAACTGTATACTGTTTCAAGTGAAATATGAAATGCATTTGAAAGTTTTTTTTTGCCCAACTCCATCCTGACAATGAGGATCCAACATTTATAAAACATATTGGCATAATACTGTACTCTACAGGAGGCAGACAAAACACATTAAACTCATTAAAATACAAATTAGGTGACGCTCATTGAAGTTAGTTTTTTGTTGAGACTATCAGACCCATCACTGGTCATTCTGAGGTTGTTTATGGTGTTGCTAAACAAATGTCACTCATTTATTTTACTCCCATGTCATCATAATTTTGTAGTGTTTATGACCAGCAATGCCTTATAAATATGGTAATTAGTAGAATAATATTCAGCTTGATATGACTCACTTATGTGACTGACTTGCTGTTGTATCAGCTGAAAATACCACTATACAATGTAAGCAGTAGCATCTCAAAACTGACCATCAAGTTAAATCAACACAATCATTTGGTGAAACTCCAAAACACAAGTTTTATCAAATTGCTGTTATACTGTAGGACTATTTTATTATAAGGTCTTCCTGTTAATGTAAATATAGCTCACGTTTTGTGATTATAACTAAAGATAATCACTTGTTTTTAAGAAGGTGCTCATTCTCTCAGCTGTAATAACAAGAGGGGCCATTTGAGGGAAAATTGTGATTTTTGGGCTTTATAAATAAAATGAAACATCATCTTTCATCATCTGTTAAACTGTCACAGCGTCCTGTCCTGCATGAAAGAGGATGCGACCTCTCCCATGACAATCAATAAAGCTGTCCGCTCTGTCAGCACCATCACACTGTGTAGGCCTTTTGGGATGAGTCACCCTGAGTCGGGATACACAGGAAGACCTTGAGACTGATCGACTAAAGTCCAGATACATGAACTGATTCAGTTTTAGCTTTCTCACGCTTACTGTACATCTGACTACCTATCGGCAGGTTATGACACAGCAAGTGCATAACGCTGCCATCAGAAAACATGGTGACCCTCACCTTAGGACGTATTGATTGCTAGGTTATTGTTTTTTTTAGCAATGGCTGCTTTCCTAATAGCAGTTGATGCTGTGTTTTTTATGAATGGCCCAGACTCTGCTGATTGGCAGTGAGTCAGCAGCTGGTTTTTGTCTACGTCACCTGCTGGGTTTTGATTTGACCTTTATGACTTTCTGATGAGTGATTGCTCCGGTCTGCCTCTGACGCTAGAGGAAAGAAAGTTTTGACTACCACGGACTTATTGTACTCTTCTTTCAGCAATTCTTAAAATAGAATTACAAAACCAGCAGAGTGATAATTACCTGCAGAAAGCAGAAGTAGGCACAACCGGATTTACAACATACAGCAGTGTACTTAAGTAAAGTTTTAAGGTAATTTTACTTTGCTTGAGTATTTCCATTTTCTGCTCATTTCTAATTCTACTTCACTACATTTCAGAGAAAAATATACTCTTTACTGTAGTACTGTACTGTACTCTTACTCTCACTACATTTATTTAACAGCTATACTTTCTAGCTACTTTGATTTGACATACTAATACTTTTGATCAACTTATAAAATATGAAGCATTGTTATTAATTGAAGGCCCTGCATATCCACACAGGTAATCTCAGTTTATTGTAACTTGCCCCACAAATAAAATGAAGGAGCTTTAATGTGGAGCTCCTGAAGTCACAGAAATGTTTCTATCTCTTAAAATTTTGTAGAATATATTATGTGCTACGATGGCCTTTAAGAGATCCCTTCATAATGCACTTACAATGTAAGTGATGGGGGACACAATCCACAGCCCTCCTTTTGTGCAAAAATGTATTTAAACATTTATTTGAAGCTAATATGAAGCTTCATCCACCCAAATTAGTCAATTTAGTCTTTTTAGTGCCAAATTCTCTCCTTTTGTTACCATCCCTCCACTGCAGCTGAGCAGTAAAACACTATCTGTTGAGACACGAAGAGGGAATTCTTTACTTAAAAGACTGAAACTGTGAAAGATATTCAATTTATCTGATTTAATTGGACTTTTTACTCTAAGGGGGTTGCTACTTTTACTCAAGTAAAAGTGTCTGGATACATCTTCCACCACTGGCTTTCCATTTGTTTACAGACATGGACTTCAGTAATGATCGTTAATCACACAGCTCAGCCTGGTTCCCTCTTCACATAAATTGAAACACACTCAGAATCACATAATGGCAACAAGCCATTGTTGTGCCTCTGAACAGGTTTATCTCTCACCATGTCAACCCTCTGTGTCGTTTAATGCCCACAGTGGTGCCACATGGA
Source organism: Thunnus albacares (assembly GCF_914725855.1). NCBI lineage: Eukaryota > Metazoa > Chordata > Actinopteri > Scombriformes > Scombridae > Thunnus > Thunnus albacares. The sequence continues at coordinate 19,076,479 of NC_058124.1, read as the reverse complement.
GTTTAATCCTGAGGGCTTTTTGCAGTGAAACATCGCTGCACAAGTGGTCTCTTGTACACATGTGATAAGATGACGTAAGAACAGAGACGTATTCATGGACATGTGAGAAGCAGAGGACAACTGGAAAAAAAATATCGGTCTAACATATTCTTATATGAAAAAATAAATCACTTACACACTGATTGAATGACATAAACGATGGTGCTATAAAACTATAATGGCCTCCATTATGCTAACATAAACTGCATAATGGAGGTATAAATTGGTTTGAATAAGCTTCTTTGCATTGAGCTTCCATTGTGCTGGTTATACCTAGATTGATTTTTTTTTTTATTGAGACATAATATATACAACATATAACATATACGGTACAAACACACATGTATACTCATGTATCTGGCCAAAGCTGCCCCTAGCCATGACATGGGACTGACATGTCATGACCAAAAAAACCAACCTAATTCCCCCAAAACAAATATCATAACATTAACACATATATAACATATCCACACACCCACATACATCCACACAGATTATGTAATACATAATAATACGCACACTCATGCTTACATACAAACACACAGAATATGTACAGAGGTAAGTGAATGGCCGGAACAAGTAAACAAAAGACAAAAAATAGATAAATAATCATATCTATAGTTATAATGGTTGTAATAATAATACAATGTATATAATTAGATAAATAAGTGGTCATTAGTGGTCCACCGGGCACAGGGCTAGCACCCGGGATAGGTGGGAGCAAGCAGGCACCGCCTAGGCTCACCTGCAGCCCGCCTACCCCACAACCCTCCACAGCAGAGCGTAGTACAGCATATTAGTTATGTTGAGACAGCTGCGACTCTACCTGCACACATGCACACACAGTCAAGAGACACAAGAATGCCTACAGCTCTAACAGTGAGCTTCCATTGTGCTGGTTATACCTGAAACAATTACTGACGCTCCAGTCAGGTTTAGTTTACCTTTACACACACCATCAAACTCTGCTTATTTTACTGTCAACATTTAGTATAATTGAAGGCTGCTGCTGTAATGAGCACTTCAGAGATTGTTGAACACTATTTAATTTTTACATAACAGTATTACGAGAGCGCCATAATTAAAATGTGTGGCCTAGTGATTATATGTAATTTAATTCAATATTATATTAGGGATGGGCATTTTAAATCATTTCAATATTTGAGTACTCACATAAAAGAAAAATCTAATGTAAGAATAGGGTCCAAAATGAACACCCAAGAGAAAATGTGGGTATGCAAGTTTAATGTTGCATAGCTGCACATTCATTTAGTTTATTTTGTTGAAATACTTCCAAACATCACTCTTATGCCTTAGTGATATATTGAGTGATGACTACTTACTACTATCTGCGGCTGTGCAGATCTATCAATTTTGCTATACAGTATTGATCTGTGCAGATATTCACAGATAGCAGTTACATCAATGTGTCCCATCCAATAAATGTAAACTTTTAATATATAACAAGGTCAATTTACATTTATATTTATTACATACAGTAGGGTTCAAATCAAGCTCCAGTAATCATGCCTAATTTATATAGGAACATTTAGCTTCTGTGCACCAATTTCACTCTCTACACTGGCTGCTGTGTTTAACAAAGAAAATCATTGAGGGGCACATAATTGACTTTTAGAAAACATCTACATACCAGGCCTAGAGATTAAATTAGTGTTAATGACTTGAACATTTGATTATGTGTTTAGACAATGAGAGGCAGTGTGCAGGGAAATCAGCTGGCCAGATAGAAAAACACGTGGGAGGAGAAGTGAGTCAGTGGAGTGCTGCTCGACATGCCTCACCTGATTTGAACTATTGAGAGTTCCTTCACATCTCCTTCACATTTTAACAAGCTACTGAATCACATCTGCGCTATTAGTTTTCCCTGACAAACTAGTTTTAACGCGCTCTCAGCGAATATATCTACATTTCTAACATGACAACATTTTATCTCAGTTTTCTTCTTTGTTTCTGTGCGTTTGTGGTCTCATCACACTTTTCTTCCTTTCTCCTCTCAGGAGTCTTGTGTCTCCTGGAGCACGATGAGGAGTACGTCTTCATGTTGCCGTGTGCCTACGCCCGTTCCATCCTCACTGTGCCCTGGGTGGAACTGGGGGGCAAAGTCTCCATCAACTGTGCCAAGAGCGGCTACACGGCAACGGTCACCTTTCACACCAAGCCTTTCTATGGCGGGAAGGTGCACAGGTGAGTGTTTTCTGTGTATCTCTTAAAGCACCTACAACACTTGCTTCATTTCAATCATGAAATACTTTACAGGCAAACGGAAATAATTTATGTATCTGTGATTGTCTGGCATTAACACTGGTGTTGTGCTCTACACTATGATTAGAATAATTAACATGGTGAGCATTGACCATTAATTAAATATGGATATCAGGCAGATTATGTCACCTACTACTGATGTGATAATTATACTTCTCAGACAACAGCTGCATAAAAACTGTCCGTAAATCCTTTATTCACCTTTTAATAGAAGTTTTTGCATTTTTCTCCATTTTAAAAGTTTGTATTTGTAAGTTTTTTTCCTACAATTGAATATGAGAGGTGTCTCACCCTGTTGTTTTCTTTCAAGATTCAAAAGGCTTAAACACAACATTTTTCTATGAGTTGACTTGATTCAGTTTTATTATGTCATAAACAACATACTGTTACAAACTTCATCAGATGTTTACTTATTCCTCCACCTGCAATGAGAAAAAGCTTTTAAAAACATGACCGCAATGAAAGAAAAGTGGTGTTGCTTTACGGCGCAAGTCAAGAAAAGACTTCCATCTAAATTTCGCCAGGTATAAATGTAGTATGCAAGCCAGTGGGAACCAAACAGTAATAATTTAACTGATCTTAAGTTTGTTTTTAATCCAACTCCTGAAATATTAAGTTAATGTTCAAAATGCAACAGGCAGACAGGACAATTTTACTAACAACAGTCTCTGTGTTTGGCCATTTCAGAGTGACCGCAGAGGTCAAACACAACCCAACCAACACCATCGTGTGTAAAGCGCAGGGTGAGTGGAACGGCACGCTGGAGTTCACCTATAGCAGTGGGGAAACCAAAGTGATCGACACAACCAAACTTCCGGTCACCAGGAAGAAGCTGCGGCCGGTGGAAAAACAGGGGCGGACAGAATCCAGGTGGGAATCTCACCGGCACTGACCTGATACGATTTTTACCAAAAAGTTGATTTTGACATTGGATGGAGTAAGATGTGTGGGCCGTTACATCAGTTGGTTTAAAATGTAATCTGTTTTGTATTTTACTTGGGCTCTTAGGCGGTTATGGCAACATGTCACCAAGTCGCTGAAGGAGGGGAACATCGATGAGGCCACGGAGCACAAACACAGGCTGGAGGAGCGCCAGAGAGGGGAGGAGAGGCAGAGAGCAGCTGATAACAAACCCTGGACACCCAAATACTTCACTAAAGAGGTACGGTGTGGGGAGATAAACAGCTCGGAGCGACACTGTAGCTGTGATACAAGGATGGCTTGCAGGGTGGCTGACAACTCAGGAGCCTGATCTTCTGCCTGACTATTTTTAACCAAACATGCTTACATTTCTAAATTTAATCAAATTAATTCTCTTCAATGTCAGTTTAAGTGGTCGCCAGGTCGATATTAGATTATCAAAGATTCATCAGTATTGTTGTATAGTCAACTGATAAGTACAGAAATGTCAAAAATGTTTTTGAGGTAAATTAGAAACAGTGTAACTGACAAGTTTATTATAAAATGTCTTGCTGAGTAAATAGTTTAGAAGACTAATCGAATGGATTCTTTCTAAGATGTTTTGTGTATATTGTGTCTATGTAAAATGAATGAATATCAGCTAATGCATCATTATCAGATTTCTAAAATTCTCAAATATCAATATTGATATCAACCTCAAAAATCCACTATGGGTCAGGCTCTACTGGTGTCCAGTAATGCAGATAGTTTTGATTAGATTTTCCAGTGTTTTGAGATTTCTGCCTCCACCCCCATACAACTGAGGTGAATTAACTTTTAATTTGTGGTGTTTGTGGCATTAAAAAAAAAAAAATCAGTAGTAACCCCGCTTTCCAGAAACAGTTCCCTGTTACTCCAGACAATTCACAGACCTCTCTGTGAACCGTTTTCTAAGGGGCTATTTTTCCAGTAGAACATGGTTTGGTTAAGTCTGAACTATACACAGTAACCTGAGCTTCTTATTGACCAAACAGTTCTAGGAATTAACCGTCCCTTATGTGCATTTTTGTTTGTGTTTCTGATGCTGACAACACAAGAAAATGTCCTTTGTGGCACCGAGCACTGCTTAATGTTTGAATAAAGGTGTAAACCAATTGGCAACTACCACGGCTTGAGGCTGAAGCCAATGTGGAAGTACCGTAAAAAGCAACGCCACAGACGGCTCCGATCGACCCCCATTCAAAAAGTATCAATGTCTCTCCAGAAATACTAAATCAATATTTTTTTTCAACGAGTTATTACGGTCTCAATCACTAAATTCAGGCCTTTGAATTAGTGTGTTCAGGTCATTTTGGAAGTTATTGCCCCGGCTCACAGGAAAGCAGTATTATTTGGTGAGTTAAATGTTACTGGATTATAAAACCTGCCCTGTTGGCACAATTTTGTTTAAGTGGCTAAGGAGTATTCATTTCAGTCTGAGATAGTGGGATGCATCTCTAACAAGCTGCAGCAGTTTTGCATTTGACCGATCAGCAACACTCTGCCCTGATAGTTCCAGGGCCGATGCAAAGTATGGTCCCTAGAGCAGGGACTTTTTTAGAAGCAGAAACCAAATATAGTCCCTGTTTCCTGCTGTCAAAATGCAGGTGAGGTTCCTGGACCTCTATAAATGTTCCTGTAGCAAAACCAAGCTACTGTACAAGAGCCTTTTTCTACTGTCACATTTTTTAGGTGTCATATATTAATGCTGTGAGCATCACAAACAAAATTTTACTTACTTCTACTTTATTTATAGAGGAGGAAGTCTCAGAGGATATCTCAAAACAAAAGAAAATTAAAACGAAACTATCTGCATGGCTAGATACCACTATTGGTACTTTTGAGCTGGATTTGTATTGGTACTACTTTAGGGAATTTGGGTGAACTGGCCCTTTAAGCCTGTTTTGGTAACAGGTGAGTTTGACTCATGAGGTTTTTAAATAGTCCAATGTCCTTTGCTCACTCATGCAGGGAGAAGGTTGGATCTACAACAGCCCACTGTGGAAGTCGACCTGACAGCAGCGCAGCGTTCTCTTCTCATGGACAATAACCGAGACCCTGCCTCCCCAACACTGAGGACAGAGGTCAGCAGGTCAAACATACAGTAGGCAGCGGTGTCCTCCACAGACCTTCAGACCAGAGCTACAGACTCACAGAGTGACACTGTAGAGACATGAACAGGAAACAAGCAAGGTGCCAAAGGGATCTCCACTGTTATAACCAAGAAGGGGGTTTGAGCCTCTGGGACAAAATTACATTTTTATATACAGTTAATATAGTATTACTATTCAAAGTAGAGTATTTCTATTTTTCACCTTGCCAAGGCCTTTTTTGCACACGCACACTAATGAAGTTTGCCACTGGTGGGTTTTTTTTTTTTTTTTAATGTTTCCTCAGACATTGTCAATGTTTGTTTCCAAGCATTTAGTTTGTCATACAGCATTAGAATGAAGTCAAGTCCCCTCTAACACATAATACTGTAGCTGAGCACTTTTACCATAGAAATAAATGTACTATTTTATATCTATGGCTTTTAGCAATCAGGGTGGTCTCTAAGAGCTTTACAGGAAATAAGATCACGTAACCAGATTTAAAATCATAGGTAAAAACTAACATTAAATTATGTGTTAATATATATTATTATAGAGAACAATACATCAATTTCTAGAGAGTATAACAAAGGTCCTGATTGTTTTGTCTGCACTATGAATGTATATAGGCACATTTTAATAGTATGCTTCTTTTCCTTGTTCTGAGTGCTCCCACACATGCTTATTGTGTTGTACCTTTGTAATTTTTCCATGTCGCTTCATCTTCAGTATTCCAGCTGTTAAGTGGGACGCCTCTACTTAAAGGACTAGTATGTAGGATTTAGTGGCATCCAGCGGTGAGCTTGCAGATTGCAACCAACTGATAACTCCTCCCCTCCCCTTCCAAGCGTGTAGGAGAACCTACAGTCACCGTGAGACTTGTGAAAAATGCAAAAGGCCCTCTCTAGAACCAGTTTTTGGTTCGTTTGTTCTGGCCTACTGTAGAAACATGGCAGCCTCCAAGGAAGAGGACCCGCTCCCTGTAGATATAAAGGGTTCATTCTAAGGTGATGAAAATACAAAGATTCTTATTTTCATAGGATTAAACACTAATGAAAACACACTTATGAATATTTTATTCCATTTCTGCCAAGTCTGTTCCGCTAGATGCTGCTAAATTCTACACACTGCGCCTTTAATCAACGCTTTAGTATTTTCCATTACTACCTCTCTTATTCAGCTATTCCAGCCATTAGTCAGACTTCATTTCAAAAAATGAAAAACACTGGTTTGTTTGTGGTTTGCATAGAAGGTTTTCACTCCTTTTTTTTTGGTATGTGGCTATCGTGTAATTATGCAGCCCCCTTCACACACAACCCGTGCCTCCTGAAGTTAATAATTCTCCTTTAGGTCGCTCACGGTGATGAATATGGATGAGGAGGCTTGCAGAAACACAACTAAGATCTCGCATCTGGGGGTCGCTGGGAGGTTGCCTCTGTGAAGATGAGAGGATAATCCACCAGAATTACAATCACTGGGAACTGGGGTAACCTGCCTATTGGATAGTAGAGGAGATGTACTCGTTCATATTGCAACAGAGGGACTGTCCATGCAGTAATATTCATGTTTTTCACACTCTGTATATCAGTTAGTGTAATCATCATCTCTCTTATTTTCCCCCTAACAGTGACTGCAACTGTATTTTTAACCACATTTGACAAACTATGTGGCTAGTATCTAGAACGAATGGCATTTCTAAACTAGCAGAGATGAAATGAAAGCATTTAACAGTATATCCACTTCATGTTCTTCACTGAAAATTAATTTTATTATGGTCATACTTAAATTTTTGTCATGAAAGGATTCACATAAACTCCTTCCAGCTTGCTCTTTCAGTTGTTCCTTCACTTTCATTTTAAAATATATTGTAATATTGTTTTTTTTTGTTTGTTTTTCTTAAGCCAGGTGAATTTACCAGATGCCAATTTGTAGCCTACGCCATGAAACCTGTCATCTACAGTTCATTTATATGACACTGGCCTTACATGAAACTACCAAGCAGCTTTCTATATACAAAAGGATTCAGACTCACTGAAGTAGATAGCGATTGTGGAAAAAGGAAGGACTGTCCATTAATAAAGACCTTCTACCTTTCTTAAACATGTCCTCTCATGATGCCCTGAATGTATGTGTTATAAAATGTCCTTCATTCAAGTGATGAATCACAGATTATACTCCTCATTGACTCCACTGATAGAGGACCTCTGCAACACCTCATTTATCATACCACAGCTACAAGTAGGTACTGTTTGAATAATTTGGTTCTAATAAATGTGCCATGGCAATCATGGACTCAATTTTTTTTTAGCAATATGCTAGTCTAGTCCAAAACAGATTATAGGCTATATTGGTATGAAATGTGGTGCAGACATTCCCAGTATCCAGAGGATGAACCTTAAATTACTTTGATGATTCCCTGACTCAACTTTTAAAACAAAAGACCTGTCAGTCTCAGATGTAGATTAACGCTAACATGGCATGCTAATACAAGAGCATTTTATACTAATAAACTGAATGTATGTTGTCATGGTAAATTAACTTAGGAACACGCTAACTATACACATGCTAACAAGTGAAACATTACTTACTCAATGTTTGTGACCATGATAACATTAGCATCAGCCTGCTAGCATAGGAACATGGAACAACTGAATTTTTCCAGTAGTTAACATAGATGGATGTTAACGTGCTAAATGTTAGCATTTTTACGTGCTAAATATGGTGTATTGTTCCGCATTCATGGGATTGATGGTAAAATGGGAAATATTCCTACGTTTATGACTTGTGAGCATTCACAGACAGTTCAAGACAACTGGATGACTAAAGAGTTGGTTGAATGATGGTTTAAAATTCTGTCCCTTGACAAAATATATCCAAATATGGGTTTAATTACATTGAACGACGATTGACGTGAGACGTCAATGTTTGTTTGGTTTTCAGGTACTTCCATATTTTTAAGTGCCAAGTTGGATCAAAGCTTTCACAAAAATAACAGTCGTGATTACGACTTAGTTGATATAAACGTTACTTACAAGTGAGAAACTACAGTACCTCCAATATGATTTAAACGCAGCATTAGCATGAAGCTCAAACCTCAGCTGAGCCTAATTCTACGTTCACATCCTGTCAATGTTCCTGCAGTAGAGGAGGCTGCAGGTTCAGGACCGCATTTCTAGGACCCTAATTTGTCGTGACTGCAAAAGCGCACCCAAATACTACTTTCTGTCCAAGTACATACTTAGGAGTGTTTTCAAATATGCCGCCTCTATCAGTGCTTTTCAAAAATGTTACAAATCACTATTAAAAAACAATTATGTTTTAAGGTGTGACAATGCTGTGGTTAAGGTCTGGTTAGGTTTAGGTACACGAACCACTTTGTTAGGGAAAGGCGGTTTGGGTTAAAGTTACTACTTCCTTTAAGCTAGGCAACATTCGTCGTCATGGCTACAGTAAACACCACAACAATTGTAGTTACGGTTTTTAAAAAACTCTGTCCTGACTCTCAGTTGGAAACAGGAAGCAAACAGCAACGTCCACTTTTTGGCAGTGGCAGTTTCGCAAAAAACCAGGGTCCCAGAAATGCGGTCCTAGGATCGAGGTCCCGAAACTGCAGCCTCCTCTACTGCAGGAACATGCTACTCCGTCATGTGGGATAGATGGTAGAGAATCAATTCCCATGTTTACAACTTGCGAGCATTCACATCACAGGAGAACTCAAGGCGGTTGTATGATTAAAGAGTTGGTCAAATGAGGGTTAAAATATTGTGTGCGTTGACAGTATACCACCATATCCAGTAATTGTTGGTTTAATCTCTTTAACAACTGAAGCATCCCTACTTGCTTGATTGTCAGGCGTTTTCATATCAATGACAAGTCTTTTCCATATTTCTTAGAACTGTCTGAGGAATTACCCCCTTTTTAGTGTCCGCGCTGCAAGACCTGGGAACGATCGTAGATCTTAGAATGCCGACTTGAGGGACTCTTTTAAGCTCCTATTTTAGGCTAGGTACTCTCCCAGCACGGGAGGAACCTTGAGTGACATAAGTGTACGGTGATTGGTCCAGACATAAGGGTACTTTAATTGGTGGAACACACGAGCCAATGCAGCACTGGCAACCGCCATGTTTACACAGACCTATTTTTGTCTCCTTTCAAACTATTATTATCATGAAACCCACGACCCAGCTCCGATCGCGGTGTTCTCCATCTTGTTGTTATTGTATCTAGCGCAGAAGTTAAGTTGCTATACCAACCGCCGGCCAGCTTACGTCACTTCAGCATTCCTACTGGCTGTGCGAATACGAACAGAAAAAAAACCCCATTGAAGCTATTTGCTTCTCAGGGGAGTTCCCCAGTGGGTAGTTCCTCTCAAGGGTCCCCAGAACTATTTGGTACAAAAGTGCCTTATGTTACTGGTTTTCAAGTGCCTTACTCAAGTTACATTAGGAAGTTGGAGAAAAGCTTTACTTTGCATTACCAAATCAATATTTACCCAAATATCAAGGGATTCCACCCAGTAAGCACACCATTACATGCATGCTTCTGAAACCCACCACCAACTATTCTCACCAGTCTGTGGAGTATAAAGTCATCCATCATAACTACCGTTGCAGACTCAGAAGCAAATGTCTTCATCCAAAGGCTAATGCTGCCATCATGTGGTCCAGTTTGTGTTCACCTGGGTTGAAAAGCGCATCTGCACAGGAGAAACTCAAGATATATACAGATCTGAATTATGCTTTGGCTTGAAATGACTTCTTTCATAGATGCATTGTGGGGAGAAGGGGAAACCACAATAACAACTTACACAAATGTTTTCATTAAAGTGTATATTTAAAGATGACTGAACAGAGCAACAATGTAAAAATGTAAACTTTGAAAGTGAGAGTGAGACAAGCGGGTAGGGATTGCATCAAAAAAAAAAAAAAAAGGTGTAGACGAGTAAACTTAGTAGAGGAAGGAACTGATCTGCCGTTCCTTATTAAAAATGCACAAAATGAGAAAATAAGAGGGCAAACAAACTGTACATCACATTAAGGCTTAGTCTGAACTCTCTCCTCTCTTGACAAAATGAGAAATCAAAAGGGCAAGACACAATTTTAGGCATTGTGTAACTGAACAACAATGTGGCATTGTGTCAAAGGTCTGAAATCTCGAAATGGTGACACACTGCTCCAGAGAAGATCAAAGCAAAGAGAACAAAGGGATTCAGACACATTTTTTAAAAAGTGTAAAGAAAAAAATAAACTGGTGACACTAATAACAAGTCACTTTTTGTGAAATGGGTACAGATGTGACAAAAAGAAGTGCAGCTGTATGATGTATTACTCTTTTGATGTGTCACTGACTTGATAAAAAATAAAAGTTACTGAGGCGTGCACATACAGAAACTCCTTACAGAAACGGAAACATGGCATCTGAAGAACCCAAACACACATAGAACAGTGCAGTGCCCATAGTGAAAGAAGTCAAAGGTTACCGCTGATTAGAGCTGTGTCCCTAATGTATACTATGTACTAATAAGTATACACAGATGTTCATTAACAGCGCACTCAAATATCTAATCTAGTATGCTTACTAGAATTTAAACGATTCAACAGGAAATTAAAGGGCCACAATATTGAGGTGTATTATGGGAAATGTATGAATTTGCATTTTTGGAGCTTTTTAGATCCATACTACGGACTAAAAGTCAGGATTATTTTGGCCTTTGCTTCTTTGATTTTGACCATTACTCAACTTTATGAAACATCATCAACAATCATTCTTTGAGCAATTTGCTGCTTTTCTCTGTTTTATATTATTATAAATGGAATATTTTACGGTTTAGGACTGTAGGTTGGACAAAACAAGCAACATGAAAATGTCATTTTGGGCTGCAGGAAACTGTAATGGGAATTTTCCCCCCACTTTAACATTTTATTGACCAAAAGATTAATCTTTCAATCAAGAAAGTAAAAGGTTACCATTGCGTGATAATGAAAAAATTAGTTAGCTGAAGCCCTAAACTAAAAACGATTAGTTGATTTATTCATGAGTCGATCAACAGAAAATTTATCCACAGCTAATTTGATAAGTAAGTTTGATAAGTAATGTATCAAGAAAAAATGGCAAACATTTCTCTGGTTCAAGCTTCAAGATTTGCTGCTTTTCTCTGTTTAACATTGTAAATATTTTGGGGTTTTGGACAAAATAAGACATTTAAAGATGTTGCCTTGGGCTGTGGGAAATTGTGCAATTATTTGATTATTTTCTGACATTTTACAGGCACAATAACTAATTTACTTGTCAAGAAAATAATTGGCAAATTACTCAGTCATTAAAATAATTGTTGGCTGCAGCTGTAACATTTATTAAAAGTTTGACAATAGCGGTTAATTCTACACTGTAAATGGACTACACACTAATAACTTTTTTATATGCAGTTTGGAATCGGGACACAGCTCTAGAGTACCTATAGTCGTTAGTCTGTCCCGTCATTTCTACGGATCTCACCGTAGTCACAGGCAGAGATGGAAGTTCTTTAAAAATTTGTACCTTTCCTGACCTGTCACCATGTCTTTTCCTATTTCAATATCAGTGCTTGTGTACTAACTACACCCTCTTCACAGTTCACCAGTCGATTTCCAGTTTCCAATGCCTCAGTGTGGTCGAAGCACCCAACCTGCCGTATTGATACATGAGCTAAACAAAAAAAAAAAAAAGCTAACAAGGTAGACAACAATCAACGAGATGATGATGACCAGCGATGAGGCACTAGGCTTGCTCACTGAACTAGAGAGCTCCCTCTGCAGGAAGGGAGGCCTAATTTATTATCACTACTTTTTACACACAGTTGCTTGCTTCCGTCTTTAAACCTTAGCAGCAAAAATGTACAATCTATGCAAAAAGGAGGGGTGGGAGGAGGGGGGAGGGGGGGCATTGTAAAAATTCACATTCATTCTTTCAACAAAATCTCAAGCCCCTCTGTACAAGAATTATTGCATTCACTGTTCTATTTGTTGTCATTAAAAAACTCATAACAAAACAAAAACAATCACATAATGAAATTAAGAGAAAAACAAAAAAAAAAAACTGCATATTTAAAAATCACCACAATAATCCAATATATTATAATCCTTTTAGTCATTTTCTTTACATAACATATTTACATAGTAGGCCAATTTTTTTTTCTAAAGAATTTGTTGTAAAAGAAAGACAGGGAGCCAGGCAGACATAAAGGAGATGGTGATGATAAAAAGGTTAATATTACAGGTGGGCTGTGCCTAGACAGTGACGTTCCTCCATACCGCATACTGTCCTCTGTACACGTGTCAGGAACAAGTCCTCAGCTTTCACTCCTGCGCTTCCTCACTCTCATTAATGAGTTCACATGTGCCATGGAGCAAGGTCAGGTCAATGGGTCTTTGGTGCAAAATGTTCCTAGTCTTATTTCTCTTCCCCCTTCACCCGATCCCCGTACTGATAAGCAGTTAATTAATGTACCACAAAAATTAAATCGACGCTGAACCAAGTAGAGCAGCCCTATGCCTTGCCACACATTCAAATATAAAGTAAAAAACAAAAAAACAAAAACAAAAAACAGAAAAAAAAAACGAAACAGGAGAAATTAAGCAAGACAAAGGTCCTCAGGATAAAACAGACAACAGTCCTGGAGCGAGCCAGATATGACACTTCAACTTCCTCAACACACGGGGGCGCTCTAAAGAGAAGCGCTTGATACCAAGTGCCAGATAAATGGCCCCTGTTGTGTTCTTCTTCATTGGTTGTTAAGAGGTTTCTTCGCATTTATTTGTTTGTTTTCCTAGAGGAGTTCGTCATCATTATTTTTTTTGCAGTTTCTTGCCTTTCCTCAGGGCGAGCTTGTTCTTGATGTGTCCTCGCTTCCTCTTGGCAGTCTGTTTAGAGACAAAAATCTACTTAAAAACCATTCTGTAACTGAAATAGTTTTATGTCAAATTTACTGGATATACTTGGATATAAATGACTTACACTTTTAGCCCATCAAAAAGAACCTATTCTTATAATCTGATGACTATAGGATGAATGATTATGATGAATATAAAGGGTCAAAACAAATTGTGACTGAGAGCTACTGGGAGCAAGTACTTATTATGCACAAACTGTTTTTAAAGATTTAAATATATTGGAGCATATACTCTATACATGATGGAGAGTAGCTTATTGGCCTAGATATTTATTTAAGTCTATCTCATAGAGTAACTTAATAATAAATCTCCTTATTTGAGTTATTGAATTTTATGTACAGTCTCTTTTCTACATTGGTCCCAGCCTATAATCTTCACGTTTTTTTGCCCTTTTCCAAGGAAAATCCAGTAATTCTGTCTTGGGGACAAAAAAGGTCTGTGAGGTGGCTGGTATTCAACATCCCCAAACTACAAGCCAAGGTCACATTAACCCTGCATCCCGCCCACACACACCCCCACTGAAGAGTAGTGGAGCTGAGAGTATTACTAGTAAAAATACTGCTACTTCTAGTGAGCTAGTTGTTTTTACAGTGTTAATCAGTGCAACATTGTTTGAGGAAATGTACATCCCTTCCTCTCATTCATATCACATGTTCTCTCACTCTCCGCTGTCTCTGCTACATTTCCTGAAGCCATCCTTAAAATAAGCTAAGCTAACAAGTCCATCCAGACTGTCTGTGACTCAGGGGAACTTCCACGTCGACTAGGGAAAAATACGCCTCTTGTGAAGGGGTTCAAGTTAAAACGGGGTGTTAAGTTACTCTTTGAAGATATTCTATGGTATTTCCAATTTGCAGTGAGGAGTATCAGAACATGAGTCAATGATATCAAGTTTTTACTTTAGGATAAATTTCTGTTTTTGGGTGTGCTTACCTTTGAAATACAAACAAATAAAATGAATCAACAAATGAATGAATCCTCTACACTGTGTATGGATTAAAATGGATTAAACCATCTAAATAAATAAATAAAGGATCTCTCCTGCTACCTTTTTGGAGGTGTACTTCTGCTTGGGCACTACGCTGCGAAGCTTGTGGTCCAGCGGCTCTCTGTTGTCCAGGTTCTTGACCTTGTAGATCCGGACCAGCCAGTGCTCTGAGGTGAAAGCCTCCTCCAGGTGCTTGAACTTAATATCCTTGTTGCCAATCTCGGCGTTGCGCGTCCGGTCGAAGCCAGGCGGTGTCCGGAAGTCCAGCTGGGAGACAGGTGGTAAAAATAAAACAGTGCTTCAATTTAAAAAACAACAACAACAAAAAAAAAATTGTACATCTGACCCACGAGCTAGAAGGTAGCTATGTGTCTTGGTAAAAAAAATGAAATGAAAAAGGGGGAAACTTTTGCAACAGAATGTGACAATTACGACGCGGCTTCTTTTTTTTATTTAATACTAGCCCACAGCAGCTTTACTCGTTTAATATTAGCACCTAACAGAAGGAGACAATGACAAACAACACAATTATAAAAAGAAAAACAAAATGTTTGATAGCACTTTGATTACACAACAGCATCTGCCTTACGTTTTGATTATACTCTGTAGGAACCACTTACACCCTCGTTCTTATTATTCTGCTCTAAAAGCCCTCAACTGCTCCTCCAGTCTCTGCTATGATTTGCCCTTGTCACCTCTATTCTCAAAACGACACGCTCTATCTACCTTCGCTATATTGTATTCTTCTCCCGTTTCCTCTTTGCTTTTCACTCTCCCTTTGTGTAACAATTTCTCATCTACGATATCTTCAGTATCTCCTCTGTGCCTTCAGGCTGCTTCAGAGGACACACGGTATGAAATATTAGATTATTATTAGCCACAATAGTTTAGTCTCCCGACATATATTTATTAGTGCTGTTCAACCTGTCGTTCAAAAGATAAGAAAAAGAAAACAAATTAGTTTTTTGGGGACACCACGATATGAAGACCATGGGTTCTATTCATTATAATATCTACTATTCTGTATTGTATTATGCATCAGTATTATCCTTTAATCTCTACTCCATTTGCTCACCACGAACTGCATCCTCAACTATCCTGTTCCATGGTTCACCCCACTCTGCTTACTGTCTTTTTCCCTATGTCCTCTAAGCCTCCGTTTCCCCTTGTCACATCCTGTTTCCGTAAACCTAATCTACCCGCCCCCTCCCTTTTCTATCTTCCCTCGTCGAGCTCACTCCCTCCTGTCCGCTGTCTACTTCTGTGCCTCAGTCTCTCCATCTCTTTACCCTGAAACAGCGCTGTGAGCTATACGGAGCTTTTGGCGTTCTGTCTGAGGATGGCGGCTGCATTGATTCTCCCATCTCAGCTCGATTGTTGGCTGGGCTGCATCTACAGCAGGGATGTAAGCACCTGGCAAGGAGGATCCCTCTCATCTCTCCTCTGCTACCAGCCAGAAGTAGCCATGGCACATTTAAAAGCTTCTGCCAATCCTTCATATTCTCCCTCCATCCTTTCTTTCCCCCAAAACCCCTTTTTCATACCACAGGAGCTCCCCAAGGCATCTCCTTAAATCCTCTTCTGCCTGTCAGAAAGCTCTGCTTTTAAGACACAGTAGCAGGACGTTTTACACCTTTGGTGGTGGCAGCTGCTTGTTATTCTCTGGAAAAGCTGCATAAAATGTCGTAGCAGTACTTTTGACTTCTTTGGTGATGGAGGCTGCTTGTGACTTTTTGATCTCTGTGCTTATCCAGAATTGATTATTTGTACCTATGAAGTGGATCATAACCCCCGAAAAATTCTCTTCAAATTCAGCTCAGAGCTTCTCTGCAGCCCTGCCCTGACCTGACCTTGAGATGAAAAAATGATGAAAGACATGCATGGGTGCAGAGTTATTGGTGATGTTTCTTGGCGAGAAAGTGAAAGAAAGTCTTTAGTTAGAGCCTCTCTCCTCACCTGCATTTCACCAAATCGGTAATAAGACATCTTGTACATGAGGCAGTTGAGCAGAGTCGGTGAACCGGCCTTGTCCACCCTGAATTCTCCCTGAGGGGTGAAGTAGTCACTCTCCTGAAAGAAAAAGCAAGGAAGTGAGGAAAAATAAGTTCCAGAAAATGAGTAAAACTTTTAGTAGCACCAGCACCGAGAACTCAGTGACCAGAGATGACGATAAAAGCTTCAATTTAAAGCCAGAAAAAAAGCCAGACTGTGACTGCCTGAACCAAAACCCGAGCATGACGCAGTCCGAGGCCACTGACTGATTGGGATTGGATTTGGGGACAATTTCATGCCAGCTGATGAGGGCATGGTTCATGAAAATAAAAAAATGTGTTTTTCTGTCCCCCACTAGATTTTAAACTCTTGTCCTCGGTTCAGTCTCGAAAAGAAAATCTTGATCTGAATTAAACTAGCTGATTATATTAAGTTACCTAATAGATCAGTAGTAGCATATAAATCTCTGTCACACACAAAACAAGAACTCAGTGCAGGTCTCAATGTGTTTTTATGAATGGTGATTGTAACTGTGTGTAGACTGCTAGCAAAGGACTCTGAGTTTATTCTAAAGTCAGTTTTTGGACAGAAAGCGTGCTGTTGAATGTTGAAATTAAAGCTGCAAAAAACATTGAATAAACATGGACAAGGACAGCAACTAAAGGTTATTTTCATTATCAGTTAATCTGCTGATTATTTCTTTGATTAATCCAATAATCATTTAGTCAGAAAATAGTGAAAAAAATAAAAATAATAATTTCCCAGAGAAACAGTAAATATAACTGAGAGAAACAGCAAATCCTCATATTTATGAAGCAGGAACCAGAGGATATTTGGCATGTTTGCTTGAATAGTGAGAAAGGAAAAGGTTGCCAATTAATTCGCAATCTTTCTTTTACTTATTTGTGCATAACAACAACAAAACCAAACAAAATCATAAAGCATAGACGAGGCAAACAACAAAGTGTAAACCCAACAAAACGTCAACATTGAGAGAACACAGAAACTAACAGAACATTTTCTGATGATTGTTTCAGGTGTAACATGGACTTTATGAACATGATCAATGTAATTCATTATAATTGCCGCTGTTCAGAAAGCTCCTCAAAGTCATAGATGACTGAGCTTCTCATGAGTACAAGAGTTGTTTTGTTTTTTTTTTTTATCTCTGAGCTACGAAGGTGTGAAAACATCAGTATGGTCCTTGAGCATCATTATAAAAGTGTGAGAGTGACGGGTGTAAGATTGTAAGAGTGAAGAGGAAACATTGATTTCACTGCTGTCTAAGTGTGTACTACATACAGCTGAAGGTGCTGCTGTCACACACTCACCCTGATGTCCTTAGGATGCTCTCCCTCCGCTATCCTCACCATCCACAGGAACTTGTTTATATCGTCGCCCGAGTAGCCTATCACACCTCCGAAGATGATCAGGACGTAGTCCACGTCCAGCGACCTCATGATTTTGTAGGCCGCGCTTTCGTTGGACGACATGGCTTTCCCCACCTAAAAAACAAGCGGTGATTTAACTGGGGTTTCCTTTTTTCAAACCACACGGTACTTCAATACGGAGTTGAAAATAGGAATTATTTAACAGAGATCCATCATGCATTCTCTGTAATTACATTTCCCAGGGACAGATGCTGAAGAGACAACAAGCAGCAGGTAGAGTAGAAAGCAAGAGAGAAGAAAGCTAGAGGGCTTTAGCAGACTTAACTAAAAGACAAAAACATTCCTCTACACATTTGGCAGCAGCAAGAGAAAAAAAAAATAAATCAAACCCGAAGAATGTGGCAGCAATTAACTGAAATCCCCCTACAGTGTAAATTCAATGGGAAAAGTTTAAGCAAACAAGATTATCTGGCTTGTTGGAGGGAGCAGTTTTATACAATGTGGCAATTACATGAAAAATTCACTGAAGAGCTGCTAATCATCCAGCGGCTGCCAGAAGAAATCATTTGTTTCTCTGTATACGCACGCATCCAAACCAGGAACAAAGCGAAGAGATGGAGATGACGGAAGACAACGGAATATGACAAGACGAAGAAAGAAAACAGCTCACCAGTGCTATGTGACTGTTGTTCCATGTGTTATTATCTACTAGCGTGGTCCTGTTGGCCATCCCTGCTATTTGGTAACCGTAATCCCACCACGACATGACGCGCGCGTGCTCGTCTGTGTTCTGTCTCAACCAGTAGTAGGCCTCCCTGAAGTCATCCAGGATGTTACGTGTGCTGAGAAGGAAAAAAATAAGGTTGACAGGTAACATGGTTGACAGGCATATGGCTGCGGAGGCTATTAATATTTCAGTTAAGACTTTGAATCAGAAGGGCAACAACAGCTGAAAATAGAGCACCCATGCATAATAAACTGAGGGTTAAAAAACACTTCGCACTTTGAACGCTCGTGGCCTAAATTTACCTCGAGGAGCAGGAGCAGACATAAAGCCAAGCAACCAATTAACTGTAGGTAATCATATTATGTCTGTATGTGTGTGTGTGTGTGTGGGTGCATTAATGCGTAAGTGTGTGGGTGTATATGTGCGAGAGAAAAGAAGAGAGTGACAGCTATGCTGCTCCCAGTAGCAAGGCTAAACCATTGTCTGCGAGCTGCTGTGGTATCATTAATATATGTATGAGAACTTGCGTCTACCATTTAGTCTTGTCCTTCAATATTTCCTCCCTAATGCTTAAAGGGAATAATTATTCCTTTAAAGAATCTCGTACAGAATAATATATCAGCTTTTTGTGAATGCGGAGATGGTCCACAGATGTTTTCTGTGACCTAGAAACACTAAGTTAAGCAATCATGCTAAATCTTATAGGTGCACATATCAATATTTCCACAAACGTCTTATGAAATATACATGTGCTCTCTCTGTACGTTCCTGCATGCACTCATTTATATGCAAAGTGAAGCCATCCAACCCTTTTCTATTATGAACCATTACTAGAGACTTTGTTCGACTCCTTGCGGTTATTTACATCCATTAACACATTACAACTGAGGCGTGTGCAGTGTGTATAATTCATACCCGTCATGGTTGTATGAGGCGAGCACCACGCTGGGACTGGAGTAGGCGTTGCTGGTGACCCAGGTACAGTGGACGGCGAACATCATCAGCAGCATCAACATGAGCATGGTGACTATGGACTTGATGTTCGGACCCAAACCCTCCTCTGCTTTCTCCTGCTCTGACACATGTTTTCGCACCTTGCCAGCCTGCAGGGGGAGACAAATGCTCTGATGATGGACAGCCAAGTCTGTGGTGTTCCAGAAAAGGATGAATTATTGAGTGGAATAAATTATTGAATGAACTAATTGAGCAAAGTATCTTAGAGCATCCTCAAGTTCTCTGTACTGTCTGAAGATGCGTCACTAAGGATTTTGAGATGAATCCTGTGATGGCTTAATATTATTTTACAAAGCCAGTAGGGAGTAAGGAGAAAAATCTGCATTATGTTAACATGGTTCTTCCACCAGCATCTGCATTTACATTTCTCTGACACCTAAACTGCTGGCTGAAAGTGGGGCAAAAATAGATGTACTGTAGATGAGATGACATAACATTTGATTTCTGCTGAGAAGAAATCCAATTCTGTCAGTTTGACTAAAACTGATTTAGTTAACAAAGAAGGTTATCAACAATAAAACAAACACATGTCATAAGATGGAGTGTCTGTCTTAAAGGTACAGTAAAGGTATATTCTTGTTTACATTCAGTGTTATCTGTGTGCATTTTTAAGGCTTAAAATCACACTTAATGTATTTCTAACCTCAAAACATTTGCAAAGCCTTTTGTCTTGAAACCTGCATCATTTATACTAATGATGCACTATTGGCACACTACTACTTTTCACAACCTTCATCGCCATCAAATGTTGGCAGAAATGTGTATCACAGTTTGTATCACATTATTATTATTTTTTTTTTTATGGGCACTAGCAGCTTCTATTAACAGGAAAATCTTCGAGTGTGGCAAACTTGTATCACTGAATTTTTTTCTGCCGGTGCAGAGCAGCGAGGTGGTGTAATCAAAATTCTCAACATTATCATCTTGATTTTTGAAAACCAGCCTTACCATACATAATATATAATTTTAGAAGCGCTTGTCGGTTTTACAAAATGTGTTATACGAGCTGAGATTTTAGATGTGTGGGTAGCGCACAATGCTGTGATTACAAGGTGGACTGAAAAAGACAAAGCCCTTTGTTTGACTCAACGGTGACTACGGCAGTCAATTCAAAAATTCAACAAAGTGAGCCAGCTAAAATGATGGCAACAGCATCAAACAGTTGCAGCTGAATCACAGATGAATCACAGTTTAGCTCAACCGACAGGCAAAATTGGTGGGAAGAGAGAAGGAAAACTGACAGTTGTATGTCTGTCAGCTTTAAATCCAAACTCCTGAGCAAACAGTGCTGCAACGGTGTGTAAAGGTCTGAGGAAAGAGGATGTTGGATGCTGTACAGACACCCCCTAAGGCAAGTTGCTGATTTGTGGTGTTGGGCTGTATAAATAAAAACTGACTTGACTTGACTAAAGTCCAGAGTAGCAACATGAGGAACATGTCAGTGACTGCTTATGACACTTTTAGGCTTTTCTTATTTGTTTGACAGTCAAAATCCCAGTATAGCAACCTGAACTATTGTTGGGCAATGAGTGAAAAGTATCACATTATTACTACTGCAGATAATTTCAACATTGACTCCATCCGGTCTTGACCTTATCATAGAGATTCCCTGAGTTCCTCTTGTCATCCTCGTCGCTGCTGTCCTCGGCGGGGGGTTTCTCCCTCTTTGTGTCGTCTCCCATGTAGTGTTCGAACACGCTGGAGAAAGCCACCGCCGACAGCATGCACACCACCGGAGTCAGCGTCAGCATCAGACGCACCATCACACCAGCGAAATACACTGCACTGATGGCGTACAAGGCCACTGGAAGGCAAAAGACAAAAAGGAGGTGGAGAGAAAACAAAGCAGACAGAGGTCAGATAAGGAGAAAGAAATTTGTGAATGTAAAGAAGAGACAGGAAATATGGCGGAGAGCGAACGGGGGATAAAGACGTGAAAAAGAGAAATTGGCAAGCATAATCAATCTACGGAAGCTCTGCACAACTCAAAACCCTAAATAGAAAGAGAGCTGGCTGCCTTCCGTCCTTGAAAGCAGCCGACCCGACTCAACAGGTGCATCGCTAATCAATAGCTGTAATTGGCTGATTAAGTCTGAAGAGAAACAGAGTGCTGAAGGACTTTGTCTCTAGTGCTCAAAGGATCTCTGCCCTTGATCTGGGTTGTCTTACTTTGTAAACACAAAAGTTTGGTTTGATTTGTTTTTTTGTTTTTTTTTAGAGAAGCTCAGTCCCTTTAAATGTTTTTCTTTCAGGCTGATAGAAAGCTGAGAGAGAGTTATACTAGGAGAGACAAATATACTAGTGAGAGCAGGCATTTATTCAGAACCAGAGACAAGACTAGGAATCGGTACACTATGTTTTATTTGCCTTTTGATACACTATTGAATCACTGTTAACAAGGCATATAAAAGACCACAGAACAATTAGTGGGAAAAGAACAATGCTAATTAAATGTTGTAATTCCTTAAAAATTTCAAGATTTCAGATTAATAGTCAACATTTCTTTTTAGCAATAGCTACTCGATGTTTTACATTTGTAACCATCGCTCCATTTAGTAGTTTTTATCATTATCACACATTGATATCAGCCTCACTATTTACTGTTCACTTTACTAAAGCCATATCTGAGCAAAACAGGCAAAATTAAGTGACTAGTGAATGGTCAAATTTTTACCAGCCACTCAATAGATTACCATTGTTTTTTTTGGCTGGTGAGTGAAGCAAATCTACCAGCCGCTTGCATATTTTTACCAGCACTTGGTCGGTGGCTGGTGTACATTTTGTGCCCTGCAAGACAGATATGATTTTTTGACAGTGGATCACTTTTAAATATTGCATGGATGAATGGAACAAGGACGAACAGCCAGAGTGAGCTGTTAGATGAACACACGTCCGACTTCTCTGCGAGGTAACCGACTGTGTGGAAAACTACATGCAGTGCGCGCAGCATGAAATCAAGATTGCAGTTGCTCACGGCATGATGGAAAAAGGCCAATTATTGACTCACTTTAATTAAAACAACATGGGTTTGTTTGGCTGTACTTTAAACTGCGCTGTTTTTGCTGCCTCAGGAATTCTGGGAGCTATAGTGTTGCTGTTATCAACGGTAATTTAATCTAATTTAATCTGACAAATAACGACTTACATGATGTCACAGTGGAAATTATGTTTTAAAGCATATTTTCAGAAAGAGTTTTCGATAAAAATCTTCGTACCGAACACTCGTTCGTCATTGATGTTCTTGATGCAGAACCAGAGGCCTGCTGGAAACGTGCAGACCAGGATGTGGAGGTCAAAGAAGAAGGAGACCCACGTCGTCGGCTGGTGCTCCGACACGGACGCTATGATGGGGATGTGGATCTTAGCATAGCTGGGGAGAGGGGTGGGTGAGGGGAGGGGAGGGGAGGGGAGGACAGTTGGGGGGGAGGGAGAGACAGACAGACAGGATGTAATTCATGTTGGGTTTAGCGCACAGGGAGTGTTGAGACAAATTATACAATAGATCTTCCTGATTAACTCCAGAATTATGAGGAAAAAAAGATAATTTAGCTCCCCGGCATCCGCATGGTAAAATATGAACAAATCTAGCACCACAGATGAGTTATGTTCTTCTTTCACCATTAGTTTCTTATCTTTGTGCTCCCTCTTTATTCATTACAGGCTTTTACAAAGCAGTTTCTATATGATTTTAAATATTTCTCTCTAAAGTGTTTTGTGATTACAGCTGGGAAATAGAAAACACACAGCACATTAAGGAATTAGTATAAGCCTCCAAAGGAAAGAAAAAAAAAAAAACATCCCATACTGCTTTAGTCAGCAAACGGGGGGGGGGGGGGGGGGGGGAGAGAGAATTGATTGGGTGTGCTGAAATATGGGTGCCTGGTGCTGTTTGGAAGTAAGACAGTAGTTAAACACAGAGTCTATGTTGTGCCCCTCTGGGATAGTGCACGGGGAGGGATTTTATAGCAGTCTTAGAAAACACACGCATGCACTCGACTGAACAAGTGTTCAATCGACAGTGAGAGTGTGAAGGTCAGCAGAGCTTACCCGGTGTCCCAGAGAGAGTAGAAACGACCACTCCAAGGAGCGATGTATCCTGGAGAAGCAAAAACACAATCAATAAAGAAATATATGAAACTCGTCTTTCCGTTGGAGCCTCAGAACACGAGGGCTGCCTGTGGGAGTTGTGTGACATTACAACAGACATCTTACTATTCACTGTATGAATCAAAACTGAAATATACTACATAAATATAATGTAGTAATTTACATCCACTCTATGTAAAGCCCTTGAAAACTTCTGATCTTATGGATTGCTCTATAAACACATCTTAAGTTGCTATTTGAGTTAAAGGTACCCTGTGGAGTTGTTGATTGCTAGGAGCACTGTGGATCAATGTTTTTATGATTGGATCCCAGTTTGTTTGTATTGTGTTGCAACACACAACTCATATTCTGTTGTTGGTTTCATGCTATTACACTAATTAACAGTAGGTGGCAGTAATGTGCCAAGAAACAACGGCAGTACCGAAGACTGCTAGCAAGCAAACCTGGATGTAAAAAAAAAAAACAAAAACCCACAATTAGATATTTTAAAAATCAGCTCTAATTTTTATGAAGAAGGAAATGCACTCAACACGTTTGTGGTGATTAACACTAAGATTTGTTTATTTAAAAGAAATCTCCACCGGGTACGTTAAACACTCAAAAACTCATCTTATACTCTTCATCAGGACAGTGTGGGTGTCGTTTTGATTAGATTTAACTGACTGTGCTGACGACATCAGCGTTGCATTTTGATTCAAATGTTACAAACCGATTGGTGCACGGAAGTACGTGACATCACAATTGTCAAAAAAGTCCCGCCCAATTCAAACCAGTGAGCGGAGAAAAACACAAAAATCTCTTTCAAAGTAACCAAAACTGTTCTAACTTAAAGATATTTTGTGTTCATATGTAGGACCGTATTTTTCATAGTAAGAAGTTGATGGAGAACATAGGTTTCTTATGTTCTTTTAGAGCATTTATATGTAGTCCAACAACTGACAACTCAAGAAAAAAAAATTGCATTGACACATTCTCCACTCGGTGCAGAATGTGTCAATGCTGAAAATGTATTCTATTGATGGTACTTAATTACTGAAATTGACTTGTTTATAAATGTAACTGAAACCATTTAAGCAGCAAATTAGAACGCACAGGGCATTTTATGTGCGCATGCAAATGTCTTATTTTGGTTAAGCTTTGATCTGGAATACATTTCAGCTCTGAACTGTTGCCTTGGGGCTCTCACAGCCACACACACACTCACAAACACACAAGTGCAGAAAACACAAACAAAAACCTAAGCCCCATATTTTAAATTCTGTGACACGTTTGCTCCAATCTATAGCTGTATCGTGTAATCTGTTGCTCTTTAAAAAAACAGACTGACTGATGTGTTTAAGAATAACAATGATATATTGAAGTTCATCATAAAAGTAGAGCCCTTTTCAAATATGATTTTGGAAAGCACTGAACCAAAGCAGGGGGGGAAAAGATATAAAAAGCGGTAAAAGTGAGGGGAAGGAGATATTCTGAGAGGTGATTTAAAGGATGACTGATTTAACCGATCAATACTTGGCTCCGTGTTCAAGATGCTGAGGAAAACCACCCGGCTACTATCTTGCAGAGATTTTATGAGATGAAAACGTCTGACAGACCGGAGGAGGGCATGCGCAGTTTCACTGCAAAACTGGCACACCACCAAACAGTCACTGACTCCCACTGCTCAGTTCAGATGGCTGACAGATCACAGTGTTTACCAGACTCCAGCTGAAGCCAGTATCCCCACAAGATTGGACGTCTGCGCTCACATGACTGGCCAATGAGTTCTAGAGGACGCCTGTAACCAATCTCAGAATGCCAATATTAGATGTAATGTGCCACCATCACTTTGCACTGGGCAAAAGGCCCTTGCTGCAGCGTTTTACGTAATCTGGAGTGACATTATACCAGATTGTTGGTGAAGGCGGGTAAATAATTTGCTAATCTAATCAAAGCAAGAAAAACAAACCCATGTATATTCTTCAAAAACATACTGAAAGCAATGTGTACATATAATTGAGCTTTCTACTTACAAAACAAACACATGTAAATCAGCTTCCATGCAACCGGCATCAATTTATAAACCACTAGGGATGCAAAGCCAGTGTGATGCTGTAAATCATTTCAATCGTTGTGCCTCTGTGGTGTTATGTGCCTTTTTGTACACCAAGTTCTCCATCACTTTGTGCTTTCAAAATGAGATGTTATGCTATGTGTATCCTTCAAATAGGTCAAGGTTCTGAATGTCATCGTATATATAAACACTTCAGCAGGAGACAAATGAAATCAATAAATAGCAAAGAGGCTAAAAGACTGAAACCTTGAGGCCTCTGCTGTGGCCACAAACCCAAGCAGAGCTGAATATAATAGAGAAAAACATTAACAAGGATAAAGTTCAACCAGCTGGATGTGTGCATCAGGGTTCAACCGGGCCGGTCAAAAACAACACATACAAGTGCACTGATGTTAAAAAAAAAAAAAAAAAGGCACTCAATAGAGCACAATCCTCTACCGACGCTGAATAGTTCTCTGACTTGCAAAGCTGCCGCATCCATATCAGTTTGTTTATCATTTGCCTTCCAGGTTTAATTTTCTGATAAACCGAGCACTGATTAGCAGCCCATTTGGGAGGCCTGGAGATCAGACCATCAGGGGATAGTGTATGAACACACTAACTTTTTGGATTAAAACAGAAAACAAAATCTAAAATGGCTGATATCCCAGATCTGGATCGCCACCAAAATCTAGTCAACTGATCCTTGCACAAAAGGGCTATTTATCAACCAAATTTCAGCCAAAATCCTTTTTTTTTTTTGAACATATTGTGCTAATAAACACACATACAGATGGGGCCAAAAACATTAACACCTTCTGTGTTACACAAAAGTCAAGTCTTAAATCATGATCTAGACATCAGTACTCACCAGGAAAAAAAACTCAGGAAATACTAGATGTAAGTTAACCAGTTGTTGTTTGCAGTACAGTAGCTTAAACATTGTTATCATCTGACACAGTGTCATCTATTTCTACGTTTATCTGCTTTACTGCTGCCTTACATTTATTGGTTTGTGCAGGCAAATATCTCTGCAGTCAATAACCTCAATGCTTTCATGAACCAATTATGTGAAAACTTACTGGTAAGCACTATTTATTAATATATGCAGTCATGAGTACTCACGCGTATATATAAAGTATATAGCCAGTAATAACATCTCAAAACAGACTAACCGTTTTCTATAATAGCCTGTCCATGTTAACATAAAATGCAAGACATTCAGTAAACTGCTGCAACTGAACATAACTGCTTATAAGGACAGAAACAATACACTAATTCATCCTTCACAACCTTATATTAGAAGTACTGTTTCATTGATCGATTCAATTATATAAAAGTTGATATAGTTACAATATGTTTTAGCAATTTTAGCTCTTTAAACATCTCTGCTCAGTTGCTAACCAGCTCTAATGCTCTCTCAATTGGAGCATGTGGCGTCAAAAGTGTTACAATTGACTCAGGTTAATAGGAAGATTTTGTTTTTTCTTTTAACCAAATCATAATCATAATTACTCAACAATCTTTCCATATACCAATTACAGTATATGAGATATGCCTCCTGACTAATAAATACTGTGATTCCATACGAGCGGACATACAGACCTGTGTACGTGAGATAGATCACTGTGAGGAAGACCACGCCAGCAGCAAGAGAGACTCCGAGGAAGAAAAGTGTCTGGAATTCCTGTTTGGTCAGCCTGTCCTTCAGGTACTGCAGGAAGGCATAGGCTTGGAGGAGTGCAAACACACCTGAGAAAAGACACAGACGGCAACAAAAGAATGAGCAAACATACAATGGAAACCCGTACAGAATATTTGAAGAGGCCCTGATTCTTGCTGCCTCCTGCAGGGTACAAAGCAGGTTTACGTGGTTAAGGAGCGCCATTGTCAGTGTGGCAGAATTCTTGACAAAGCAGTTCGTAGGCCCCTTTGGCTGTTCATGCAGATGTCAAAGACAAATACTGCGGGACAACATATTTTAAATGCATGAGACCGATTTGGGTAAATAAGCCCTTCTCCTTCCCTCGCCTTGTCTTTCTTTTGCAGCCCCTTCGGTCACACTCCTTTTCCTCCATTCCTTGGCTCACTTTCCCTCACTTTCTCAGTTCAGTTCTCTCCAGTGTGTCTCTTTGTTTGTCTGGTGAATTCGATATAAAAAATTGAAAAGAGGCCTGGTTTCGCTCCCTTTCGTCACCTCCCATCCTTTGACAAACCTTGTGTGAAATCACCCTACTCCTCCGCTAGCCCACCACTGCCCACGGCAGGTCTCACCCATTTTCAAGGTTAAGCCCCCGCCCGTCTCCTGGAGAGCCGCCATGGTGCTAACACGCTTGTCACTCTATGCCACCCTGCTTGCTTGCCTCGGGGACTGACATCTCTACGGTACAGACAGGTCCACGGCTCTGTCACTCTCTTCCTGTCTCCCACTGTGCTCCCTGAATGCTTCCACCAGATGTTCTGAGCAGCTGCTACACCCTGGCGACATAAAAACACACTCACTCCTTGAGAGATAGGGAGAGTGGGGAGCCAAAAACAGAGAGAGGCAGAGATGATTTTTGGTAGTGCATCCTTCAAAGCCTCTCATAATGTTGTTTGTGTTGTAGACACCCAGGAAAACAGGGACACTTCAACGTACGCCTGCTGCAGAGTTAAGAGAATTCTCAAACAAGGTGCTGCTGAGCTCCCTAAAGCTGCCAATGACAGTCCTCTCCCAGTCTGGATGTAAATGAACACAAGAATCGTGCACGCACATACGCACCCACCCGTGCTGTCAGGCAGCAGATGGGCCCACTCTTGAGAGGCAAAACTGAACAAGCTTTAATAAACTACCCACACGCCAAAAAAGAAAAGTACTTAAAGTGCTATATCCATACGGGTGGATTGTGAAGCTGCATACTTATTTCTATTTCGTAAATGTATTCTGAGAAGATCCAGTATCTTTCTACAGAGAGAGCATGACTAACACAGTCAGGGTAAGGGGATTCAATTCCCACTGCAGCCTAACAATCTTAAAGTGTGTGCATCGGGTACTATAAGGTGCTTTGGATAACAAGCAAGTGGCTTATGTAAAGTCATACCTTTAATCCATAAACTAAAGCAATCAGCCTGAATCCTTTTCCCTTGTGTTTTGAGGCATACATTTGTTAGCGGCGCTTACAGGGTCAGGACAGGTTGGAAGTTGACATGTGCGCGTGTGTGCGTTCAACCTCTGAGGAGTCAGAATAATTTGTCGACAAGCCCTTGAATTAGACAGAGAGCAACAAATTGTAGCACTAAAAAAAAAAAAAAAATCTCACAGTAAATTAGCATGCCATGATGATGATATAATGAAAAGATGATCAATTTTGCATTTAAGGTTGTTTTAGTTATATATTTCATTTTATTGATTTTGGTATAATATTTAAATTCGAGATTCATTATAATTCTTAACTCAAACAATGTTTTTCCCCTTGTGAAGAAAGGTAAACTACTTGTCCATGACTCGTATGACAGGTCTGGCTGGACCAGTCATAACTTTGGTGAATGCCACGAATTTGCTTGAATCAGTCATATGCGCCAACTGACAACAAATCTGTTCGTATGGGTGGTTCTTGCCTAAGGCCCGCTATTTTAACAAAGACAAATGTTGCATTAATCCCCCAGCAGCTGCTTGTCACTGCTTCAGAAATGTTGCTTTTGCATTCACACACTTGTGAAAAGCTCTAACTTTTGGTGTGAAAGGTATTATCGAGGCACAGCTTGGAAAAAATCAGGCGGCAACATTTTCCTACAGTTGCTGACGTCATCGTTAGACTCTAAACGGCATTCATGTTGATATTTTTCGAGAGGGGAATTTGTTTTCCCCAGAAGAATGCGGGATTACCAACGCTGGAGGTAAAGACGGTGGGACTTACCGGCAGCAGCCATGTGCTCGCTCGTCCTGATTGGCTGGAAGCCAACGAAAGGGATCTGCATCGACAGTATGAGACCCACAATGTAGAAAGTGCTGTAAGCTGTAGGGAGAGAGACAGAGAGAGAGAGAGAGAGAGAGAAAGAGAGGGAAGACAAAAAAATCAAACAATCATAACAATCTACTGCCCTACTAAAAACTTTCTACTCCAGTTGGGGTCCAACTAAGGGAAATCAACTTCAATAGAGGTATTTAAAGTCTATTGATTTTCACTGTCACACCTCAGAGGGAGTAAATACAAAATACCTAATCTAATGTCATTTACTGAGAAAATGGGAGTTGGCTCGGCGCAGTGTGGCGGGGAGGCCTGGAGTTAGACGATGGTGCTGAGAACAGTACAACTCCCACCTTTGTAGCTGAGGAGAACCGATTCGCAGACGCACCAGCTTAATTAAGATTTCATACTCTTCCTGAAGAGTGTGCTTCGTTTTTGAAGTAGTTGTGACCGCCCTCAGCAATCTCTTTCTCACACATCTGCTATTGACTCAAGACAGAGAGAGATGAATTGTGAGGGAACATAGACTGCGAGGCATTTTATTAAAACAGGATTTTTTTTTTTTTCCCCTTCTCCTTTTAACATGTTCCTTCATAGTAACTGAGAGACACCTGGCTCTGAAAAGAAGAGCTGCGAGATGTTAGCGAGGGTGACGATGAGCGGTATTGGAGGCGCTTCAGGATCTAATGACATTTCTGTCAACAGAAAACGTCTAAAAATATAGTTCCCCCCATCTCTCATTTGCGACCAAAAAGGTGCATGAAGTTACTAACTGATGCTCCGGTTGCAGACATCCTTGAGGAACAAAGAAGACGGAAGGAAATATTCCACTTCATCTGACGACACTGCATTGTCAGGTAGAATTTCACTGTTGAAGAGTTTGGAGATAGATCAAAGGTAGGTCAAAGCCCTCTCGTTGTGAAGAGGCCACAATTTATTTGCAAAGCTCTCAAAGACTATGCTTTGCAGCTACATATAATCATGTGTAAATGATACTTGACATGGTATCATTTATCTTGACCACAACAGGAGTGCCTGACGCGAGCGTTCGGCTAAAGCTGACGATGGATGTGTGTGGATGGTGGAGGGTTCAGCTTGTGTTGTCTGAGCCAACGGATAATGTGCTGGAGCTGCCACGTGCTCTGTGAAACTGGGATATTCTGTGGAATAACAAGCCTATCCTCTCCACCAGCGCTCTGCCCCTGGTAGTTGCAAAAAAAAAAAAAAAAAAAAAAAAAAAAAGAAGAGGATCAGGTAGCAGGTGGTTGCATTTACTGTTAAGCGGTATGTGGGTGTGTGGATGTCTGCACTGCTGATGATGGAATGCTTATGGTGGTGAGAGATGAACACAGGCGCATGACTGGGCATTTGAGCTTGTTTCAGGGTCAAATGGTTGGGCAAACATGTTGGGAGACGCACAGGAAAGAGTAGCGGTTTGTCTGCTTTATGTGTACATTTTTATTCTGATGGGGGAAAGTCTCAAAATAGTCACACAATCAAATTTCTGGTTTAATTGCTTGTGTGTATGTATGTATGTGTGTGTGTGTGTGTGTGCATCTTACCAATGTAGACTCTTCTGCTGTAGCGTTGCATCAGCAGCAGCACAAACACATGCAGGGGAATCAGGTTGATAATAAATACATAACCTCCCCATGCTGACACCTAGAACACACAGACACAGACAGTCAACCCTACTGCAGACATCATCCATCATCCTTTTTAACAAAATATTTTTTCTTTACTCTCAAAGAATTTAAAAGTCCCACATGGTCAATTATGCCTCGTTTTGTTTTTACAGTGAGTGGAGGCTTTCCTGTTAAAATGCTACAAATTAGCTTGGCAGGAAGGATGTGTCAGGTTTTCCTGGATGAGGGGAACTAATCGAAGTCCAGTTGAGACCATGAGATTTTTGCCATTCTTTCCGCCTTTCAAAAGGTCTGTATGAAAATGCAACTAAAATCGCAGATTGAATAGTCTGTCACAATGTTGCATGCATTTGCAATGGTAAATTAGCCTGTGAATTCAGTGCTGTTTGCCGCCCCCCCCCCACTCCCACAGGGATTGACCACCACAATCAATTCTATACCTCTCGCAACACCTCTGGATGTGTTTACTGGTTGCGACCGCTTTAATTTAACCACTTCTCTTCAAATTTTATCACTGTCTTCAACGCATTTACATCACATACAGTACACAAATAAAAGGAGAAAACTGTTTTTATATGGATTAAATGATAGGTTTACAATTTAAAACAAATAACAGCAAAAAAGCAATAGTCAGATGCCCAAATGAACATTGTCACATGTTTTTCTTGCTGTAATCATTCCTCCTGTTCATACTGGCCATTAAAAGATCCCTCATAATGCACTTTCAATATGAGGGCCAACATCCACGGTCCTCCTTCCATGTAAAAATGTAATTAAAAGTGTATTTGAAGCTAATATGAGGCTTCAGCCATTCAAATTAAAGCGGATATCTTTCAAAGTTATAGTCTTTTTAGTGCCAAATTCCCTCTTTTTGTAACTATCCTTCCACTGCGGCGCAACAGGAAAACATTGTCTGCCAAGACACAAAGAGGGACTTTTTCACTAAAAAGACAGACTGTGGAGGATATCCACTTTATTTGACTAACTCAGCCTGCTGAAGCCTAATATTATCCTCAGATAAACTTTTAAATACATTTTTGTTCAAAACAAGGACTGTGGATTTTGTTTTTGGATCCTCTAAAGGTCAGTATGAATAGAAGAAATAAAGTAAAACCTGTTTCAATGTTCTTATGGGCAGCTGACTATTGTTTTAAAACAGGCTTGAAAAACTAAACTTATCCTTTAATCTGTCAATTATTTTTTCAATTGATTCTTGACTGATAATAATTCTGTCTGTAAAATGTCAGAAAACACATAATAGCACTTAATACTCTAATTTTGTTCTGCCAACAGTCCAAAACCCAAAGATATACAATATAATACCAGCAAAAATGAACACTGAGGAAGCTGGAACCAAAACATTTGCCTGCCAGTTATCAAAGTTGGCGATAATTGCAGATGAATTTTGTGTCGATTGACTAGTTAAATAATTGATTCAGCTCTAATTTAAATATCATATGAAATCCATTATCAATCATGATTTGAACTGAGTCAAAAATCCATAAACACAAGCAGTCCACATACATCCAACCCCTACACCAGTATACACACCTTGGATAGAATCATTCAAGAAGGATGTAAAAACATCTTACTGCCTCTTTCCTATTAGACACACACAGCTGTAAAACACTGACGTATATAGAATCTATAAAAACTAGGCAATCATACTTGTACATGTTAGATGTAAATTGTGAGATGCACCAATAACTTTAGAAGCTCCACTAAAATTATACCTCGCCCGTTTTGAGGTCCGCTAAGTATCGCAGCGCTGGATGTGGGGGCTATAAAACGACTCTACAAAAACATCACTTACAAGTTTTCAATTGCCTGTGCTTGACTACAGCGAAAGGGCAAATGGAAACTATGAGAGCACTAGACAGACAGGAGAGCATGGGGAAAGAGCGAAAGACCACAGAAAAGGCAAGCGTTCAGAGAAAGAGCGAGACAGAGGAAACGAAAAAAGGAGAAAGTGTTAGAAACAGAGAAAGAAGAAACAAGAGAAGGGGAGCGAATTAAAAAGGAAATGAGACTAAATAGCAGCAAATTGTTTGATCCTTTATTGGCAACAGCTTGTCAGAAAAAGCCCCTTTGCACCTGCCACTGTAAGTACAATGAGAAGAGCATTCATTACACTGATGCAATCACGGGGAAAAAAAACAGCTTAACATATCTAATTGATAAAACATCAATATGCTACATTAAGGCAGAGAGTGAAAGAAAAAAAAAACACCTAAATAAGTTCCTCACTGAATGGTTAGGTGCAATTAACTTTTGGCAGTCATTTGCATCTTTTCTCTCAGATGGTGACAGCCAATTAGTAGCATGTGAACCGTAACTTGAATGAATACCAGAGATGGCTTCAATTTAAGACTAATTTTCAGTGTTGACACAGGGGTGGCTGATCAAGTCTCTCTGCTGTTGACTGGCTGGGAACTAATTGAAAACATAACGCTGGTAACACGGTGGCTGAGGCTACTGGCCGTGCAAACATTACCAAATACAACACGGTCTGCTGTTATTCATGTCTTGTGAGCATGTGTGATAGAGTCAGGATAAGAGAGTACATCAAACCAGCTCTTTTACACCAAAATTGAGCGTAGTCCAACATGTGGCGTACATCATGCCTGTGCAGACATGATAGACTAGTCGCCCGGTCACTTAGCTGTGAAGGTCTGTGAATCGATATGCATGTTTGAGAAATGATGGCATGTATTAATCCAGAGAAACCATGCCAACCACACTAGTCTTTTTCAGGATAAGCCTGATAATAAAGCTGTTTCAAAATATCGATCTCTCCGGTTAGACTCCCTGATATCAGTAAGGTGCATTATTGACTCAGGGAATCAAAGTCAATATTATTTTTTAGGCTTGTTTTCCCCTTTGGATACTTAACTAGGCAAAAGTGTGAAAGGCTCAATGCCATGTCAGTAGGATGGAGGACAGTGGAAAACTTCCCATAGTCACTATTTTCAAGTGTTCAGGGCACTGGAGAACTAAAAATGGAGATTACCAGCAGTGTTATCTACATACTAAAGGAATAGTTGTCAACTGTTGTGTAACAGTTATATAATAGGCGGAGTTTGGCATGTGTGTGGGTTTAAAAATGTATTTACTAAAACTGCATTAAAGCAAGGTTTAGTAACACTGAGTCAGTAATGTAACCTGACGCACCAGATGGTTTGTTATACAGAACCCTCTAAGAAGTTGTCTTTGGAAACTGTTTGGAAAAGTGCAGGCACTTCCAAAAAATACTTTGCAGGCGATTACATGAACCATCTGTCTATCACCGTCTACCCTTGTGAGGCAGCTGGATTCGCAAGATCACAAGATCACGTGAGAGCTGAGTGGTCTGAACCACCGGTGGTTCTGACACAAGTGCATAACTTGTAGCCTGAAAAGATGGATTCTCGTGTGATCACTAAGTCGTGATCTTGCAAATCCAGCTGCCTCGCAAGGTAATCAATAATGAGCTTCAGCTGAAATAAGGCATCCATGTTTGTTATTTAGTGATATCTAGCACAAGGTTGAATATATCTGAGCTTTCTAAACTCTAAAATGCAACTTGCAGATTTATATCTTGAGTCTTTGGAAAAGGTGGTCAAACCAGCAGAGCACAAAATCACCTGCAGGAGAAAGGATGGGAGAAACTGGCCATCTGGTCACATTAGAGGACCACACAAAGATGAATGCCTGTGACAAAACCAGAGCTGTCGGTGTGTGTGCACACGAACAAGCTCTATTTGAAACCATGGTTCTAAAAGCTGACCCTGTGCTCCAGCCACAGGCTAACCAGCTCAGGGCAGGAATCAGAAAATGTTTGGAGCAAAGTCTTTTAGCCGTTATCACTCTCTGCATTTCATACTGGGCTTATCTGATGACCATGGGGCCACTGTGAAGAGGATATAGAGAACACAGCATGCAACAGGGAGAAGGGTTTACTGTGTATGTGTGTGTGTGTGTGTGCACACATTTGTGTGTGTGCACAAGCGTTCCAAGTCTGTCTACGTGCTCTGGTTTGGCATTGTTTATTTGAGAAAATGAAAATGAATGTGTGTTTTTTTTGTCACAGTAACTGCACCATCTTTAATACCAGCAGTGACTTTCTGGTTCATTAATAAAACTTTAAGATGAAGAAAAGCAAAGACATTTAACAATTAAGGATCACCAGAAGGCTTGCGGCTGCAACTCAGACCGTTTTGTGAATCTATATTCCTCTGTTAGGTGGAAGATCTGTATGTGTATTAGTATGTATGCCTGCATATGAGTCAGGGTTACATCTTGGGCATACTTCAAGGCCTTAGTCCTACTTACTTTTTGCTCTTATCACAGTGATATTCTAGTTGTGAGCTGCAATTTTATTTTACTAATTTTACTAACCTCAGTATGTTAATATGCTCACAATGATGATGCAAATATGTTGATGGTTAGATAACCATCTTGGTTTAGCGTGTTAGCTTGCTAACATTTGCTAATTAGTACTAAACACCATGTACAGCTGAGACTGATGGAAATGTGATAGTTTTGCAGGTATTTGGTCATAAATATATCATATATCATGGAAATCAATGCAAAAGTTGTCGAGACATTTCACTCAAAACCACAAATGTCAAACCTCCTTCTGGCAACACAGGAAAAGTCAGGGGATAGGATTCATCATCTGGGAACCACGAATTCCTATACAAAATTGTGTGTCAATCCATTTAGCAGATGTTGAGATATTTCTCATAATAAGTGAAAACTTTGACCTGCTGTTGGCGTTGTAGGAAATGGGTGGGTGGGATGGGTAATCCATCCAATAGTTGTTGAGATATTCTAGTCTGAACCAAAGTGGTGGACTGACTGACCAAGATTTCCATCCATAGAGAAACACTGCTAGCAGTAAAACAAAGTGACTTTTTTGAGGTCTACCCCAGGAGCTGTGTGTTCAGAGCATTTAAGAGATACTCGATTGGGCAAAAAGGAGCTTATGACGCTCCCTTACGGTACAGGTTGCTCTGCTAGTAGGAACAGTGGGGTATTCAGACAGAAGAATAAGCCAAAGCTTTGGATGAGCATGCAGGCAGTATAGTTGATCCGTGTATCCGTTTCTGCTCTGTCCTCTGTTTTTCCCCCTCACCCACACTACCCTCGCCCCCAGAGGGATGAAAGGAGGCTGTTGCACATTTACCAAAATGGTTCCTGTGGCTCTTGTCCATCAGTGGGTCCAGCTGCTCTGATCCTTTTCTTAATCTTGCCCTTCCCTGTCCTCTCTCCTCTGATTATGCCAATATCCAGGCAGGGGATCTCTCCCTCTCTGTCTCCGTATCTGCTATAGGAGTGTCACATTCGATTAAGTCCCATGGGGAAAACGTAGCCTTGGCTGTAACCTGATTAAATTGACAGCATAAGGTGGTAGAAAAGTATGCGTGGGTCAGCGAGCGTACGCGAGACCAAAAGGAAACAGTGGGGGCGATCGGTAGATTGGTGGTCTTGATGGAGACATACAAGCCTAGTTTGTTGCTACAGAACGTATCTGCAACAGTGGGTGGGCTGCAGAAACATTACAGAGGAAGAGCACATCACCTCAGAGAGAGAGGGTGCGAAGGAGAGGAAGAAATAATAAGGACAAAGAAGCATGGAAACTCAATGTTCTCATTGCTCCAGGAGTAGGTCAGGAGTGTGGCAAAAGAAAAAGACGTTGGAAGTTTCACACCTCAATATATATTCTCTTTCCTATCCCATTCTGTTTCTTTCCATCTCTTGCTGTCCCCTCTTTTCTTCCCCTTTCTCCCCTTCTTATCTTCCTACCCCTGTATCTATTCCTTAGCCTCAGCCTGTCTCCATTCTCAGTTTTGTCTCACACTGTATTCATCTTTCTATCACTCCTCTCTCTCTCTCTCTCCCCTGGTCTTTCCAATCCTCTCTGCCACCCTCGGATGCTGTGGCCCAAAGTGATCGATGAAGCTGGATTTCGGTAATCTGTTTCATTTGACATCTGTCTCACTGCCGGCCACAGAGATTTAGCCTGGAATGGGCAAGAAGCTGGAGATATTCATAGGCGCTCATGCTCCCTCACACACACACATGCAAACAATCTGTCGCTGAGGCAGTGTGCCTGGAATCGTCTTTTTATCTCATCTCTCGCTCTCTCATAAACCCCCTGATGGGTTGTGCCTGAATTTATAAATAATGCAGAAACACTGGCCACTCTGCTCCTCCTTTTTTTTCCATACATTGCCATGTCCATGCTGAACATAAGATGATCCC
This sequence comes from Thunnus albacares, assembly GCF_914725855.1. Classification (NCBI taxonomy): domain Eukaryota; kingdom Metazoa; phylum Chordata; class Actinopteri; order Scombriformes; family Scombridae; genus Thunnus; species Thunnus albacares. The sequence continues at coordinate 19,039,110 of NC_058124.1, read as the reverse complement.
AACAGTACCATCTCAGGAGCAGGGCTGATTATCTGGAACCAGTTCTGAATTGGAATTAAGGGTGAAACATGCTTTGCAATTCAACATATAAACTCCTGCAAAGCAAAGTTTAGATCTCCTGTGCCTTGGTCAGTTTGTATCCATGCACATGTCAGAGGTAGCACTTAGGGCAGATGCACTACATGAAAATGATTTCATAGTGGGGAGAAAAGTATGACTAGCTAGACAAAGCATTTCCTGTAGCACGGTAAGAGAATTCAGTGTTTTTTTTTATGTCCGCTGTCGTAATCAAAGTTCCACACAATCAGCATGTTCAACTCAAGTCAAGACCGATATAAAACGGTGCACAGATGTTTTTTGTGCATGACTAAACACAGAATGTTTTTATTCATTTTACATGTAAACTAAAAAGAATCACAAAATCCTCTCTTGCTTGTGATGAATGATTGTTTTTGGCAGCCCAAATTTGCAGAGATATTTGCTTTCGGTGTGCAAAAATGGACAAAATTTGATAAGAACCAAAAACAGAATCTTAACCAAAATGGACAAAAATATAAATTAAACCCGAAATAGTAAAGCTTAATCAATAAATCACTTGATTTGTATGATATTTACACCAAATACAAAAGTTTAACTTCAGAGGTGGCAGAGATAATGAGTCACTGAGCTAAAAAAAAGTGTTGATTAAGTCAAATCAATGGAATCCAGCCTATGGTAAGTATGTACCCAGTGTGTATGTATCAGTGTTTGTGTGTGAATTATTCTTACCATGTAGAAATAGGAGAGACAACAGCCAATAGTCCAAAATACTGAGCCTGTCTTCACTGATTTCACCTAAGAGAGAGAGAGAGAGAGAGAGGAGGGAAAGAAAGAGTGAGTACAAAATGGTCTAAGAGTCACAGCAGTATGTTGGCCGTGATTCAACATCAAATAAGACTTAGAGACCCAGTCAGGACAGTATTTCAGGGACACTAGAAACTAAAGCACCACATGCTGCACATTTTCTGCAATAATGACATGATATTCTCCTTCCATTAAAATAGAAAAATCTAAAATCTGGACTGAATGCAGACTTCTCCTCTAAAGTTTCACTCAACTGGTTTTATGATCCCCTACTGTTGAAACATCATAACCCCATTAAAAGCTCTGTTTAATTCACAAATGTGAGTGTATGTGACATGGGTTTTGAAACTCTAAATATTGCTTATTCAAAATGTATAAAACAAACTTGTATTTGCATTAAGAAAGGGTTAAGAGGTGCTTAAAAAGGTTTATTTTGTGCCTCTTTAAAACTAGTTTAATAGTAATGGCAGATAATGTAACCGCCAGCTGTGAGAGAGGATGAGAGGAGACCAATTTAGACTAGACCACCACCATCATTTTGTAAACAAGCTATCTTTCCCCCGCCACAGGCCAATAAAGCAGGCAAGTGTACACATTAACATTTAAAAACACACTCAATGGAAAACTTAAATGCACACACAGAGAAAAAAAGACACTCAGAGCTCTTTGGAGATATTAAATGCCAGTGATGGGGATGGATGGTGAGTCAGTCAAGAGGTCTGATTATGTCCAACAATGGTGGAGCAATGATTTGTTGATGATGGCGAGTCAATGATCACTGGACCAAGATGGTTTTGTCTTGCTAAGATACACAACGTCACAGACAACCAGGAATCAATCGCCTGCATGCACAAATAGACACTAATACTGCCTTGTACATACAAAAGGGACACTTAAAAGGACATTCCACCAATTTAACACATGAAGACCAGTTTATCGGTCAAGAAGCACTACACGATCTGTGGACACATTTGTATAATGAAGCATTAAGGGAACTGTAGGCATTGCTTGACCTATAGACTAATCTGTCAACCGATTTATATGTTGTGTTTTCTAGCCTGCCGCCATTAGTGTGGCAGCAGAGCCGAACTGAACGTTCTTAAATTTACAGTGAAAGCACTGATGATTGGGTTAATCATGTGTAATCACCGCATTACTGCATGGGTTTATAAGGGAGATGCCACAGCAATAATGATGCCTTGTTTACTCCCGTCTTCCACTAAATGTAAGAATATCTTTGCTTTAATTTGGACAATCTTTTTTTTTAAAATCTGTCTCTTGTGAATCCACTAAATTTATGTATACAAGTGTAACATTAAATTACTAGAGTGTCTTTTTAAAGAAGACGAATCATGTACATTTCCAGGTCTATATTTTTATTCTGAAGCTTTACTGGTACATCTTTGCATGATTTACAATAAAAAAAAAACTCCTTATTTATCTTATACTGGCCCTGTATACAGCCCCTCAGTTCAGCCTCTGTCTGAAACAGGCCATTTTAGCTCCTGTCTCTTTAAAGCTCACCTCCCGATGACCCCACTCTGTTCTGATTAGCCAGCTCCTGAAAGCTGCCCCTTGGGAGGCTACATAAACAAACAGCAGTAGTATGACTTCACTTCCTTTTTCCTGTTCTTTACTTGAAATGGAAATTTCTAAAGTTCATCCGTGCATGTTCAAGCCAGAATCCTATCTGAAATATGTGAGTGGACAAGGCGAACAACCTGTGGAACAACCTTAGCAACAAAGGCTACAGAACAGACGGCTGTTTGTGGACATGCGCAAACATCATCGTTTGACATTATTATGAGGAGGAAGTTGACGCAACATTGCGAATGGAGCATTCAGAGAAGCCTGGGCTTTTGACTTTCAGGGAGCATTTTTACATACATTCACAAGTTTTGGATCTTTGATCATGTTTAACACTGACATCCAACATCATAACAGTATAAAAATTAAAGAAAATCACACTTTACCACAAAAATAAACCATACTCAAGTGGCATTCTCCTAGTGTGTAGGCTACAGTAAGTGGGTCGGTCTGTGGTGACCTGATTATCATACCCCCTTCCTGTAAGAGAAGGTGGAACTTCTGTTTATGGAACAGAAATGTCACCACATTTTTGGGCACTGTAGCTCTGTTTAAGTTGACATAACGTGACAAAGTTTTATCTTACATTGACAAAGGAACAGCCACATAAACACAAACCAATGAATTGTTCCACATTCAGTCTTTGTTGCTGCTGTATAAACTAGAGCAAAATCAAACATTACGTGAGGACAGGATGACAATAGATGCTGTAAAATCTTCATACGTTAGTGTTCTCCTTAGACAATATTCCCACTCAAGCCATGCCAAAGCTAGCCTTGTGTTGTCCATTCAGTGCATGTACTGTACAAGTCATGTTCAAGTGGTGCCCCAGCTCCTTCTCCCAACTGCCCTCCCAGACTCCTCTCCCTTTGCCAAGACACAGAAGTCACACAGTGTGATACCAGTCCAGCTAATTAAATGTGAGCCGAGAGAAAGAGTGGAATTACTGTTACAATAATGTAGGCATGGTGCATGGGGTTAGAGCGAGGGAGGGAGGCAGTGCAACTGCAAGTGTGTATGTGTGTGTGTATTCATGTTATGATGAGCTATGGTGTTAAAAAGAGCAGCTCTCCTGGGTGCGAGAGGATTCAATTATAGATTATGTGAGTGTGTGTGTGTGTGTTGGAGGGGGGGGGTAAACACAGAGATTAAGCGAGTGGAGTTGAATGGGTTATTAGTGGATAAAACGAAGGAGTCGGATAATGAAGATTGGGCTGAGACTTGAGAGAACAGCTCTGAACGTTTTCACCATGTGGAGGAGAGGACGGGGGTGAAGAAGCAAGGAAGAGAGCGGAAGAAAGGAATGAGCAATAACGAGATACAGGAAGAGAAAGCAAGGCGGGAAGCAAGACAGAGGAGGCAGAAAGCAGAACACAGCAGGGAGAAAACAATGGCGGGGACAAAAGAAGACAAAGACAATTAAAGGGAGACGAGATGGAAGAAAGACAGAGGAGGAAAGGAAAATGCAGAGACAAATGTGCGTAAATGAGACTGATAATGGGAAGCAGTGGCGCATGGCCGGGATGATTGTTTTTCAGGGCACTTGCCAAATACAACGGTGCACGAGGGGTGGTAGGTGAGTGGAGGGGGATTTTTCTTGATGGCAGTGCTCCGCTGATGACACATCACCTTAAGAGGCGGTGATGACTGCCTCGAGGAACACCTGCCTCACTCGGAAATGTATTGCGCATACACACAAGATGACAAGAAGCCATTACAATAATGCAGACACAAACAGATGTCCCTAACACACCCTAATACACATTTCCTGGTGTGAGACAAATGGTTATCATGACAGCTCTTAGATAAGTCCTGAAAAGTTTAACGGTGAATTTTGGAGGCTCTCGCAGAATTAAAAATGATTCAAGTTGGACACAGGAAGAAAAGATCTCAAATATGTGAGAAAAAACATTTAAATGTTGAGACTAAAAATATATGTCTGTTGGTGGAAATTATGGCTGCAGGTGATGATTATTTTCATTAACAATTAATCATTTTGTCTGTAAAATGTCAGTGATTGGTGAAAATGCCCATTATAATGTCCCGGAGTAAAAGGTTAAGTCTTTAAATGTCTTATTTTGACCGAACAACTAGTGGTGTAACGGTACACAAAACCCATGGTTTGGTATGTACCTCGGTTTAGAGGCCATGGTTCACTACGATTTCTGTACAGCAGGAGAAAAAAGAAAAGAAAAGTAGAAAATAACATTTTGGTCTTTTATTTTGAAAAAAATAAACATCCAACAATAGCTCATTGACCGTAACTATTGTTGAAACAGTTGAGTTGTGCTGCAGTGGAAACTATTACTGGAACATGCCAACAGACACACACAGTTTCATAATGAAATTGTGAACATTTGTCTTTGGATTTATTTTTACTTCTCTTATACTTCTTATTGTGACTAATTAGTTTTCACCTTGTTTTACGCTGCATTGTAATAAAAGATTGCACCTGTCTATGTGATGTCCTAATTGGTTTAAAACAGTCATCTAATGTTTCATAATACTTGTTCTGGCTGAAAACACCACATTTGTACCTTGTTTTTTCTGGCACCATTGAAAAAGGCACTGCAGTGCAAGCCAACATCATTACAGCACTCAAATAATCCAGAATTGAATCATGAGCTCTCACAGGGACGGCCAGAACTGGAGTCTTGAAGCTTTAAAAACTGTTTTGCATTGAATTGGTTTGTAAAACTTATAACTATGTGTAATAACATAACCAAAGCTAAATACCTATACAAATACAAAATCATGACAGACAATATGCTACGAAACTTTTTATTTTATTACACTTATTATAGAGATAATTACATCTACATGTGTCAGCTCTCTACTTGAAACAATCACCAACTGCAACCATGATAAATAAAATGTCAAACTTTAAAATAACATATACTGTCAAAGTAATGTCCATATCTGTTCTTTTCATTTGCCAGGTTGATGGAAGGCTGCTGTTCCGATTGACTGCTGGAAATTATCGTGTGGTACTGGTGGTGTCAAAAAAAGGTTACATGCCAGCAGGTCTGGCATGGAACTGCAGTCCTTGAGAACTTCGACAGTATAAAAGCTCCATCTCCCGAATTATTTGCTCCAGACTTTGTGGTACCTAAAGAAAAAAAAAGGTAAAAGAACAATTTGTACATGATGACTCTCTTTGATTTGTAGTAGTTTTTGTAGTAGTTGTATTTGTAATTATAAATACATTTAAGTCAGTGGTTTAATAAAGTACATTGGGTTTAACATACAGCAAAATGCTATCCCATTTTGTTCATTGCTGAACTGCGGACATTATAGTTATAATCCAAGCCTGCAGGCATGGTGCAAGCCTCATACACAGGTGGGCTGAATAAGAACATCAAGATGTGGTTGTGAAATGACTCCAGTTCTGCAGTTGATCTATACATAGTACAAATGACAAATTACAAAACACTTAAAACATATTTTCTCTAATAGATGAATGATAAAATATATCCTTATTTCTTCACCCGATGCTATACGTCCAAAGTGATCCATGTGATTGTGAACATACACTTTATTACCAAAAATGCAGAACTTAGATCTGGGTCCTGTGTGCAATCTTGCTCAGTCCAGATGTTGCTGTGGCTCTCTGGCAATGGTCTGTGGTGGCAGGTGACATGGTGCAAAACACCAGTCTACAATGACTGGAATCAAACAGACAATTTGGGGGACATAAGAAAGTCAGTTCAAAAAGTAATGCAACAGTCAATAACAATGAATAATAAATATCAATAAAGCCCTAGAGCTGCAAAAGAAAGACTTGAACCAAACCAACCTTGTACCCAGTTGTTGCAGTGCAATATCTTCTACCAATTCTTGAATTCCTGACAGGAATTTCTTCATCTCTGTAGTAAGTACACACACAGCATAGTTTATAGCATATGCTAAAACATCACGTCTACAGTAGAGATAGCAGACCTGCTATCATTTGCTTTTACAAACACTACACAACTTTCAATTTCACAGCTGTTATGTTTTTACTTTCATTCTGTGTGTTCTCTATGACTAGCAGGACATCTGATAAGGAATAAAACTTACTCCTGACCGTGGCTACATCATTGTATAAATCAAAGGGAGCGACACAAGCCGCACAAACTGATGACCGACAACCAGAGTCCTGGGGTCTAATTAGTGGATACTAAAAAAAACTGGTGGACATGAAAACATATAACTCACAGACCATGAATCAATTCTGCTCTCATGCTTGTGACAGCAAGACAGTGGCAGCAGACCAGGAGTCTTTTGATTTAGTTTACATATATGTGACTGGTTGATCCTCATTACTAGGAATAAAAAGGAAGTCATGTCGCTTAGCTCACCTGCTGCTGCCATAAACACACTGCGAGTCTAACTGCACACAGCCCTGCATGAGCCCAATGAGCCCAAGTTTCAGGAAGTTTCTGATGTGCACCAGAGTTAAACAACACATTTAGATATTACAGGAAAAATGAAGTTAGCAGCTTACCTGTCCAGGAAGCAGAACGGCAAGCTCGGAGTCCAACTTGAGGCCAATGCGATCGCGTTCTCTTCATCTCTGAAATACTTCGCCGATATATATTAATACGCGTTTTATTAATTTTATAGTCAGTCTGTCTTTTGATCTTTTTGATAAGTCTGGCTGCCTTTTTTTGGGGTTGCTTTGCAGTGTAGGCAGTTTTTGCCAATGCTGGAATAACGACTTTTTCTCGAGGATTTTCCGCCATTGAATCAGACCATCTGAAGGGACATGTATGTGCATCTGCATTTGTAGAACAGCCAATAGGAATGCCTGCTCTCTGAAATGACACGCGAGTGGCTTGAATCTCCCATCCTAGGCTAGATTTTCTGAAGCCTGAATACAGAGCCAAGAGGAGGTGCTGAAGTCTAGTATTCTGCCAGACCACTTGAATTACAACATGCTGAAAGGTTATTATGGAATTGTTGTCCAGTGATGCCCAAAAAAAAACAAACAAAAAAAACTTCCTACCCATGCTTTAATCAACTTATTGTTGCAGTTTTTAGTGGAAATGGTCGTTACTTGTGGGATGTTTAGTCCCTGCTGCAATAATCTTAGGTTTGTCCCTTGTCTTGAGCTATATAGATGAAAACAGTGTCCTTGAAATTTAATTTTATCGTGAAGAATTTGGGAAATGCCAGTGACATATAAGGTCCCTTAAAGCTAATCAAATTCTGTTTGTTTTTTTCTTTTCAGTATTTACTGCACATGTACATATGAAAGCATGTGTGCATACATTTCCTAAGACTTTTTGGCTACCAAATATGCACTGTATGTTCCTAAACCCTTCCCTGTGAGTGCAACTATCAGCTGTTTGGTTTCACTCCGCTGAGCCAGTAAACTGACACAAAGCCAGTCGTGTCGTATCGAGACTTAAACTGTAGTCACAACAGGCGTGCTCAGCAGCCACCTGGACACTAAACTGAGGGTCAATGCCAGATCAGTGACAGTGAGTGAGTTCAGAAAGGACCACAGAGCAGTCTGCAGGCTCCGTTGAGTCAAGTGACTCAGACTACCTACAAACAACATGAAGAGACGCATCCATGCATGATTTGACAGCAACATAAACTGGGATGGCTGAATCCTTGGATGGATAAAAGGTCCCTTCCAGCCCGACGGCAACTGTACTGCCAAGCTTGTTAATGCTGTGACAAACAGCAGTGAAGCATGGCATGATGAAATACTTGTATCACTACTTCAACCTGGATGAAAGCCCCCTCGCCACAGCACGTCTTTTGGCTCAAGCAAAAAGAGATCAACACCTTGAAGGTAAAATAAAAAAATTGGACAAATATCCTACAAGCTACTATTACCACTCTGACTGCCTGTGGCATGCATAATGAAAGCTCTTTTCTGTGCACTTACTAAAACACCCTTGGAAGAAGACAACAGTTAGAATACCAGTTTTACTGCTCATCACCCTGCCTGCTCCCACTGCCGTTCACCACTAAATCATATGAAGAAAAATTTGTCTCTCTGTATAACTTATTTGAGAATTCAAATGACAGTTAAATTATAGAAAGAATAGCAAAGACATGACTTAAAATTGGAATATTGAAGAAGATACACGATATGAAATTGGAAAAATGAAGTAAAAATGGAAAACCAAAAAGAAAAGACTTTTAAAACAAGTAAAAAGGTAAAATATAACAAGCAGTATGTGGATGAAGAGTTGTGCAGCATTTACAACGACTATGTTTCATTTAAAGCCGCGTCTTCACGCACACACAGGCGATGTGAATACATCAAGCGACAAACTCAATTCCCATGTTTGCTAATTAAACATCTGTGATGATGAGGCAAACATGTCTGTGCATTTGTTGTGTGGATAGTTTAACTGTAATAGTAGCCTGAATCTGTTAGTTTGTGCTGTCCAGTAATTGACTCAGCAAACTATCAGATGAGACAGAACATTTATCTTGAATGCTGATGTGCAGTAATGTGTGGGCTCCGAATAGATATCTGCATAAATGTGGGACTCTTGCACTGTTTCAAGCAGTGAGGGTGTTTTTTACAGCTGCGGGCGGTCTCGTTTGAACGCCATGGGTATAATGAAAAAATAATCAGCGGAGTTTAAACAAAACTGGGGTTTTATTTGTCTGTCTTGTCTTTACAACTCTGGTACACTTATATGAACAAGCCATGATTAGTTTGTCTCCGTGCACCAACACATCCAGTTAGTCGATAACGGACATGTGGTTCATTTGCATTGTTCTCTGGTTCCAATAAGATTGCGGCATCCTATCATGTAGTTGTGTTTTCCAGATAATACCAAAGCTTCCAGCTTACAAAAATAAACAAAAATGTCCTTTGTCAGCAGAGATGCAAAAGAGACAAAAAGATTTAGCAAAGAGTAAACAGATGAAAGCAAATGGTGAATTTCTTTACTGTAATTTCTATTCTTACTGTTTATGAAATGTGCTGTTTAAAGCCAAAGATGATGGCTAATGGAAGCGTTGGCTATGCAGCATCAATACCAAAGGACGGCTGTGGCTCAGGAGGTAGAGCAGTTCGTCCACTAATCGGAAGATGGGCGGTTCGATTCCCGGCTCCTCCAGTCCGCATGTCGATGTGTCCTAGGGCAAGATACTTAACCCCAAATTGCTCCTGATGGCTGTGCCATCAGTGTGAGAATGTGTGTGAATGGTTAGCTTCCTCTGATGGGCAGGTTGGGACCTTGCATGGTAGCCCCTGTACCCATTCAGCGTATGAATGTGTGTGAATGGGTGAATGTGATTTGTAGTGTAAAAGCACTTTGAGTGGTCGCTATACAAGTACAGTCCATTTACATCTGAAACGACGCTTGTATTTACAGCCAGATATTCAGGATATTAAATCATTTCCAGTGATATTGCTTTAACAGCCATCCTCCCATGTTGCATGTCCATTCAAGAGAAGCACTTGCAGGTGGGGACAGCTTTTCTGTTTGCTTGATCTCTGTTATATTGGTAAAATCTACAATATTAAATCTGGATACGCTTAAAGGTCACATATTATGCAAAGTGCACTTTTTCATATCTTTTCAACATAAATGTGTCCCCGGTGTGTCTGGAGACCTCCAAACTATGAGGAAAGACCATACTTTCTCTTTAGATCTCCCCCAGCCCTTCAGCAGGCAGACAGTCCCCGCCCACTGACAACCTACTTGATCAAGTTGTTCTGTTGTTGTGCTGCAAGAACCAATCTTTATGTCCTCCCATCATCTGAAGAGGTGAAGACTTGTTGGTCCCCACATCAACTGGAAAACTGGTGTGTGTGTGTGTGTGTGTGTGTGTGTGTGTGTGTGTGCGTGCGTGCGTGTGAGATAGATTGATACTGGCTGTCCGTGACCCTACCTCAAACTTGGAGGCTGTAAGTTTTGCCATGTTTTATGCTGTTTGTTTTACTGTTTATTTAGAAGATTAGCCTGTTGAACTTGGCATTAGCATGTCACGTGGCTAATATGGCTAATGGAAGGACTAATGTAGGACTAATGTTTTTAATAGATTAGATGGTGGTAACGGTTTTTTCATGTTGCTTTTTGTGGAACTTTATAACGTTACTGCAGCGCCAGTAGCTAGTTTTGTTGTTACACGGAAGCCTGTTCTGCTCCGTGATCCTCACCGGTATGCGTGTGTTGCTGCTGTAATGTTATATAAATGTGCTTGATAGACATGACATGAAGGTAAAGATCAGTGTTCACTTTTTCTTCCACCTGCCAAAGTGGCTGGTGGATTAGAAAATTCCAACAGCCACCATTTTGTAACTGCACTTTTATGTGTAACCAACTTTTATGTAATGTTTGTCTTGCTTCAGAAAAAAAGTAATTAAAATTACAAAAAAACAACTAATACACATTTTTTCCATAAAATTTATTAATGTAATATTTATTCCCTTATGGTTATCCATTTCTAATTCTCTCTCCCTCACACACACACTCTTCAAATACACAAAAGCAAAATACAGACACCCAAACAGCGGGGCACTGAAGATCCAATTTAAATGAGAACTTTTATCAGAACTTTAACAATCTACCACACATAATAACACACACACATTTGTTGCAGCTGTGCCACACTTTCCTTGTATGATGCAGATCACCTCCTTGTGGCCTTTGGATAAAGTAAAGCTGTCTTTTTTTTTTTGCTGCCAGCCGAAGCGTGATACAGAATGTTGGAGCAAAACATTGACTGACTACTTTAATCAAAAACTAGCTGGTCACGTAACTCCCCATTGTCGGTTCATCTCCACTTCTCACTGAAAAAAAAAAAAAATCGCCCTTTAACTTTTGGTTTGTCAGTTGTCTCTTGCAGCTCCACTGAATGCCAGCGGCCACCGTGGCTGGTTTGTTTGAGCCAATTCACCAGCCACTTCACAAATTCACAGGCGTTTGGCTAGTGGCGGACGCTAATTTCCATCCCTAGGAACGATACACGTGTGAAAACAAAGTAGTCAAACTGCAGGAATTCCTTTGCTTGGCAACGTTGTGTAACTTGGATTAGCACCCAGCAGATAACTTGCTCAGACCGTAATGCTGTAGTGGCCCGCTGGGCAATGTGTGTAAAGTCAAGCCGAGGCTAATACGATCACTCTGATCCACAGATATACTTAGCGTTACTGTAATACTAGTATTAGTGACGCTACTGCAGCTCCATTGCAGTTCCAGTGTGAATATGAATACTGTCAACAGCCCTTGGTCTCCTCTGTTGCAGTCATATAATCTTGCATTGTATCACGGCCTGAAAGCCACAATCAGTTCTGAAGTGGGGCATGGGGAACAGCAGCTTACTTGCATTTAAAGCTAAAGACACAGAAACAGCCAATCGACAACAGGACTGAAACAGAGGTTTATAGAGGCACGCTAGGATGCATTTTCAGCAAAAAAAAAGAACTTCAAAGACATGCCCTGAGATAACTTCTGTTGTGATATGGCGCTACATAAATAAAACTGAATTGAACTGAAAGTTTTAGGGCCTATATTAACTTGTTGAAAACGAGTATAACATGTGACCTTTAATATAAACCCCCATATTCGTTCGACACGTGCTCCCACGAAAGGTTAACTGTGCAGGCGTGGAATTCTTTCACAGTGTTCATGGTAACTGGCTCACTGTAACCTGTTAGCTTCACAAACATGAAGCAATATTGTTAACAGAAAATAATTTTATGTACTCAATGATATGACAATGTTGTATAAATAGAAGTAAGCCCACTGTGTTCTAATAACAGACAGTGATATTTATGCATTCAGATTATCTGCACTTTTCCTCCTGCAACCCTCTCTAGCTGCAGCAGCAGAAATACAATTATTTTTAACAGTAAAAAAGAATATTTTTAACAGTTATGATATCCTGTATTACAAAGATCTATCCATTAAAAGAATGTTCTTCATGACAGAAAACACCAATTTCTCAAATTCTTAAACATATTCCATTTTCCAGTCTTGGTTACTTTATTTGTTGAAAATATTAGTGTAAATGCAACATTTCGCAATAATTTTCAGAGTATAGCTTTTATTATTTTTTAGTATTTCTAAGGACTTTTACATTCAGCACATTTCCACAGAGCAATTCTAAAGATATATGTATTGCTCTGCTTTTAATCTGTTAAGAGCATCTTAATCGGTTAACATGTTGCATATAAATGACCTTCACAAACCCACCCCCCCTCTTTAATGTTAGGAGAAACCTGGTTTAACAGACACAGCTGATAACTAATCTGGAAACATTTTTCTTTCATTCTTTTCTCTTTCAAGTTTCCCATTTTTTATTTTTTACAAAATGAAAAATTCCTCAATACTTGTCAAGGTCAGTTTCAATAACATGGAAGAAGGGGGATGCTGATGGTTGTTTACAAAGCAGAGCTTTTCCATTTCACACACTCGCACATGCACACACACAAGCGAGATGCATTCATGTGAGATAGCTGCAGGGCTGTAAGGCAGCTGCTGATGTAACTGAAAAGAGTGGACAGACTGAAGTAAAGTGAAGTCTGTTTCAGACATCGTTCAGCTTGAAAAGCCCCTTCCTTCCTTCCTTTCAAAAATTATTTGCTCTGTAGTTCCTGCAAACATCCAACCTCTATTCAAAAATAACCTTTACTTCTCATCTGTGGGATTGCTTTGTTTGGTCAAGGTCTAGCTTGCAAGGATACCCTGGACAAATAAGGTTTTAACTACTGGAAGAAAAATATTTTTGAAACACACAAAGAGACCGGTGCTTAACATAAAAAATAGATTTTTAAACCTTTGAAATGTTTACTGAATTGCGATTTTGTAATTTTCCCAGAAGTCCAGAACCCAAAGATATTCAGTTTACCATCACAGAAGACGAAAGAAAGCAATAACATCCACACATTTAAGAAGCTGGAACCAGCTAATGTTTTCCATTCGACTAATTGATTAACTAATTAATTCACTAATTGTTGCAGCTCTACATGTGATAATTACATACATACATTCTATGAGGTCAGCTGCTTTTTGAGGTAAAACACAACACAACACACACACACACACACACATATATATATATATATATATATATATATATACATAGAGAGAGGGGGAGAGAGAGAGAGATTGAGAGAGATACAGACACAGTCACACACAGAGGAAAGTAAGGTACCTTAGGAGAAGGGCTATTCAATGTTTAACCCAAGATCTTTCCTATTCTACTCTTGAAGGTCATGTTATTGTGAAGGTTTCACAGTGCAGCATGTCATTTCCTGGACTCCACATGGCCGGCATAGATGCCCAGTGTGCCTAGATAAATAATTCAACTGTTCTGTGGCCAAGCAACACTTCAAAACAGGGATACACAGGACTGTGCAAACACTACTGGACTAGAGATTTTAACATTGTTTTTCAGCTAAAGCAGATCTTAAGCCAGATCAACATAGTTCAGGTGTTATTCTGATTCGTCACACATACCTACGTTACATTTCCATGTACGTGTCTATGTAAGACTCTTTCTTTCTTGCATCCTAAGGAAGAAATAAGGAAGAATTCATCAAGTGACTAGTGTACATACCCAGAGATAGTAGGTGAACTGCAGGGCGAAGATGGCGATGCCCTCGTTGTCGAAAGAGCCGGCAACAGAGCGGGAGATATAGCCCGGGACGATGGCAATGAAGCAGGCCGCCAGCAGTCCTGCACCCTGGTTCCACAACTCTCGTGTCAGCAGGAAGGTGGAGATGGCGGTCAGACCACTGAACACGGGTGCCAGAAAGACGCACACATCACGAATGTGGACCGTGATGTGGAGCAGGTTGAGCACATAGTGGATGAGGCCCGCAGTCACCATTAACCCTGGATATACCTGAGAAGGGGGGGGGGAGAAAGGGAGAAGTTGTGAGAGGAGCAATGAGGAACACCAACATAAAGAGTGGGATAGATGTGAGGGACACAGAGAAGTGTAAGCTATTTTATATGGATATAAAAGATAGAAAAGGTAAAACTAAAATTTACAGCGTTATAAACAGCACGTACATGGAGGAAGAAACAAGCTCTATCAAGGCTTACAACTTAACACTAAATCCTCTTTTTCTTGAGTTGGTAAATTATATATACCATCACTTTATTATAATATCAATAGATTCTGGTCCCACTAGTGTTCATTACAGCTATAGTTTTCCAGCGAAAATCAAGTAATGCTTCCCTGTAGACCGGAAAAAAGTGTGAAAAATCTATGTTGCTGCCTTGTACTCCACAACCCCAAAGTACAACGTCACACTCGCACAGTTGCACTGCCAAGTAGGGGAGCAATTATTTGTCCAAATAATCAATCAATTAATCTTTTGGTCGATAAAATGTCAGAAAACAGTGAAAAATGTCCATCACAATTTCAGGACAAGGTAAACCCTGTGAACTGTTTGTTTAAAGATATTCAATTTACAACAATAAAAAAAAGCTGTAAATCTTCACATTTCAGAATCTTGGAACCAGTAAAAGTTTGACATTTTTTGCTTGATAAACAACTTACACCATTAATCTACTATCAAAAATGGTTGTCATGTAATGGGTGCTCTTCAACAGAAAGTTGTAATTAATTATACTCTCCGCTCAGTTGAAGCTAAGGCCTGAGTAGGTGAGGCCTCGTGGCCCTGTCTCAACAATACATGAGAGCAGATCCAATTAGGGCCCTGTGCAGTACACTGGCTGTCTGAAGTAAAGCGAGGCTATGTTTAACGCGTGAGTGATGTCCCTGATGTGTGTTCGCTGTAGCCGCAATCCATGCACTTTGCCTTGCCGCTAATAAACTCAGGTCTTCACGTCTCTAATTAGCTGGTGCCTAAGAGACCTAAGCTTCATCAACCAATCTACTTCAATGAAAACCAACCACGTCTTGCCTCTCGGCTCTGAGGATTGGACTCTGTCTAATGGAGCGGTATCCTGCCATTTATAAAACCACTCTTGTAATTATTAACCATTCTGAACTCTGGTACGGTTCGGGTCCTCAAAACATTACAGAGAGAATTGTGATTAGTCATTATAGCCAAGTAGATTTTGGTAAGGTTTTGGCTTGATGGATAAAAACATTTGTGCGTAATTTATCCAAACTTCTCCCTAAACTGGCATTCAAGAATACATTACATAACTTGGTCATTATGAAAATACCATCAACTATCAAAAACGCACTTGAGACACTGTCCTCATGGTTACAAAGAGTGGTCTATTGGCTCAACAGTGCTCTGTTGTTATGGACTGTCACATTAGAGAAGCACTCCTCCCTTATCTATGGCTCAGGAGAAAGAGCAACTGACAGTCATCCTCTGGGGGAGTGGAGGGTGGGTGGGAGTGAAAGGGAAATAAAAAAAAAGGGAGAGGGCAGGTGGACTGGTCCAGACAGCAACTGTCACATTAACTGATATCGGCTCGTCGGTCTTCCAAACGGTGTGACCCATCTGAGCGCTTAGAGACTTAACGCTATCATACACAATTAATGAGGACTGTCAGGATCATCTGTCTGATTTTGAATAAAGAAGAGGGGACGGGGTAAGAATAAAGGCGAGAGCAAAGAATGGAGGCGCGGCGAAGGTGAGAAAAGACCGAGAGACATTAGAGAAAGGCAGAGGCAGACACCAGAGGAGAGATGATGAAAGATAAAGAGGTAGAGAGGCTGGAGAGAATGAGGGAGAAAATCGAAAGATAGCGACTGAGAGGAGAGAGAGAGAGAGGGTGTGTTGAACAGAGTGCAGGCAGGTAAAAGGTTGAATGCGAGAGTCTCGGTCACTGCTCTCGGATAGAGCAAAGGTGGATC
Source organism: Thunnus albacares (assembly GCF_914725855.1). Lineage (NCBI taxonomy): Eukaryota > Metazoa > Chordata > Actinopteri > Scombriformes > Scombridae > Thunnus > Thunnus albacares. The sequence continues at coordinate 19,022,928 of NC_058124.1, read as the reverse complement.
TGTGGATTCAACCTAGAGCCAGCAGGGTCACCGACCACCATTCAGCCTGAGAGACGCGACTGACATCATTAAAATGGCAAGACAGCCATTTGAAAATAAGACGGGAACGGAACTTTTGTATTTCATAAACTATCTAAAGTTTTTTTGAACGACGACCACAGATTGCAACTGTATTATGGACTCTGAAACAGACTGAGATGAACCCAACACTTTTCCACACCCCTGCATGTTTTAAAAGCATAGGCTTGATGCAAATAAGAGCTCTCACACATTCATTTTATGATTTCTAATGCAGTGTGGGAGTAAACTTTATGCCCTGCTTCCATGAGGCTTGTCTGTTTTCAGAAAATTATCTAGTTCAGTCATGCAAATAAGTGAGATTTTGACAATTAGCCAACATGGTAAATGAGTGAGTGGCTTTTGGTTACTCCAGCAACTAAAATGGTAAATGGTAAAAAAAAAAAATAAAAAAAAAAGGTAAATGGCACTTTTATCCAAAGCACTTTACGATGTTTCTGCTGCTCACTAACACATTCTCACACACACACTGATGGCGCCAAGCTGCCATGCAGGGTACTGGCACAACCATCAGGAGTAATTTGAGGTTCAGTATCTTGCCCAAGGACACTTCGACATGTGGACAGGAGGAGTCGGGGGATCGAACCACCCACCTTCTGATTGGTGGATGACCTGCTCTACCTCCTGAGCCCCAGCCGACACGTCCACTACCGTCAGGGTGCCTAGAGCAAGCGCCAGATTGTTCAGCCAGTGTTAAGAAGTTCATTCACATTGCGTGAGTCCCTCTGTATTTAAAATATTCCAACCACCTCAGCCTCTAACAATAAAGGCTGAGATGAACACAGATCTATCACTGAGCCCGCCGGCTGAGCTCTGTCAGATCTCTCTTTTGCATCGATTCATAGATCTTGCTTCATTTTGCATAGATTTGCATACTGTAGGGAGATATTTGCATTTAGTATGGTCAACAGAATGACCCACCCACCTGCTATCAAAATCTCTGTGAACCCTATGAGGCAGAATGTGACTTGCCATCTGGCACTAAACTTCTTCCGAGTCCACTGTGGGTTACAATAGGCCTCGCCTCTTAACGACACCTCACTTATCTGACGCCACAGTCGTTCTGCTGCAATGCATCTATCATCGAGACAGTGGAATTACTTAAATTACATTAGCAAAACAGCATGTAAAGCAACCCATTGGCTCCAGCACGCTGTACATTAGCTGATTTCAACGCCAACGGTACTGGAGTGTCTGTAACAAATAAAAAAGGGTGTCTGGTAACTTGTCTAAGTGGCACTGGTGGGGAAACAATCATTTGCTGACACTATTCAAAATAATAACATGGTGCAAGGACAACATGACCTCTGTCATTGCTCTGTAATTGCTAAGAGACAGTGAAAGACATACTCTGGCCAGGAGAATCACTTCACAAATTGTTCCCACTGAAATCAACTGCTCAACCCATGACTTTCAAGAGAGAGACATTAGAAACCATATAGGCTAGGTCTTGTATATACCGCTGCTATTTAAACTTCTCTTTGTTTAAAGGGATTTTAACATGTGTATTGTTTTATTGTGTGCGTTTCTTTCATGCTGGGTATGGTATTGAACTGTTAATTTACTTTCTGTGTAATAAAGCTGTTTGAGACCAAAGCAAATGTCCATTCCATAGAGTGGATTATTAAGTTACAACATAATTTGAATCAGAAAATTATGTTCAGAGCAACAGAGTTCATATTCATAAAGGGAAACGATCTACAGAAAGAGGCCAGCTCTGCCATGTAGGTGGTTACCGGTAATTGGCACAGCACCTAAGCCCAGCTTGGATACAGCATTTGCAGATTGGTCAAGCTTGAGGGGGGTTTCCTGAGCAAATTAAAATATTTAAAGTAGTGTTCAACTGGAAAATGAAATGACTTAAGTGAAACTAATTTTTACCAGAAGAGATCAGAAAAACCTCCAGTAAGCTGCTTCAAATGAATCATGCTGTAAATTACTCTGCAATTATTTTTTGTTTTTGTTACGCCTGGCAGAGATCATGTGTTTGGTTGTGTGCGCCTGTGTGTCCGTGTGTATATCCCTCTGCAGCTAATCTCGCATAATACTGGACCCATCAGCCTAATACTTTTTTGTGTACATTCATGACTGTACGCTCAAGGACCTTTCATGGTTGCGATGATTCACAACTGTTGAAAAAACTATTTTATAACGCCATTGACTGCTGACTCCTCACTCCTCTTAACCAGCCAGTAGGCACTACCAGTGATCAACAGCTGCAGCAAAAGGCGTTTCCAGCAATCAGGTAGGCTAAAAACAAGTCTTTTGGCCTTTGTCATGGCTCAAAAACTGACATCTATAGAAAAGTTCGGTCTCATCTTGAACCGGAGCATTTGCAGATTAATTCTGTACCTGATAGTATGATCCACTTAAGTTAAGTATGATATAAGATGAATAAATCCCCATTTTTGTTAGCTTTGCTGCCATCTTGACTGTAAGGGAGCTGGGAGGGACAACTGAGTGACATTCAACTCCTCTTTGTTTGGGAGGGGAGAAGGAAGGAGGGAGGGGTTTTATTTTGTGTGATGTGTTACAACAGAATGTTCTAAATAACAAAATGTTACAAATAAATAATGTTTAAATTGAGAAGTTTGGACTTCATCATCACGTTTATTGTTACCTTATTAAGGTGGTTTAGGCGAACCCAGGAAGACTCTCCGTTACAATACCATTACTCTATTCTTCACCAGGTGTGTCTGGGGGCATGTATATTCTCAGTTTTCTTTGAGATGCAGAGATCTGTACTCTACTGAGTGCACTCTTCTAGTTACTCATACATTCATGAAATGCCAAAATAAGAGTGTGGAGAAAGAATATGAGCTGTATATCCTTTGTGTGCTTATTTGTATACAGAAGACAATGGCGTTGTGCAGTTGAGGGATCTTGTAAATGTCATGAAAATTAAATTAAAACAATACGCCTTCCAATTCTGATTACCAGTCTAATCATGAGTTTCAGCTTCCACTCCATGGTACAAGATCTAACCTAAGTATCCATGTACCTTAACAGTACTAGCACATCCATTATTACAAGCTTGGCTTGTCAAATGCAATTACCGTTAGCGGATGGTAATTGCCTATGACAGATGAATGCTGATGGATAGGTTTTGGATTCCAATTCCTTGCGCCTGTTGTGCAGTAGTGAATACTATATTCAAACATCAGCATCTAGCGTGGCTACAGCTCCTGCCCCTCACCATCTGCTTAGTGCTGTAATGATAACAGCATCCGATAGCTATGCACAGCATTAAAATGCCCTGCTGTCTCAACAGTGCAGAAGAACTCTCCAAAACAGCCCACAGGACTTAGTTTACACTACACAGAGATAGGAAGAAAGGAACAAAATAAAAAAAGAGAGAGAAACAGAGGCACCACAGGCACCAGGGGCCAAGTTCTATTCTAGCCCCCCAGCTGGACTGAATAACAGAAACATGTAGGGAGACATTTCAAGGTTTATCTTGCACTGAAGACCTGGATTATGAAGTCCTGATACATCATTAGCTAGTGCAATTACAGCATAGAATCCAACCTTGGTGGGTCTATGGAGCTTGGTTGAGAGAAAAGAAAGCAGGTGGGGTTGTTAAAGAGGAGAGGGAGATGGATAGGCCAAAGGTATTTTACTCACACAGACTCTACAGTTCACAAGATGCAGGGCTGAGAAGATGAGGCAGGGAGAAGAGATGCTCAGAGGAGGAGAGGTGGGGGAATGGGAGATAAATTTCGTGGCATTGGCACGTTGTATTTTTCACTGAAAAGGGTCAGTGTTTCACAACAATCATTGCTGCTGGTAAACAGGGAGGCCATGATAGCTTTGAGGGATAGACAGAGGGGAATCTGTCAAGTTAACAGCTCACTATTGCTACTGGATTGTGACTTAAATCCATGCTGCCCAGCACAGGCTTATAGGACTCTACAGTATCCCTGCACTGCCTTGTCTATCCCCAGATAACCCCATGACACCCCCCCCAGCAAACACACTCAGCAGTGGGGATACCCATGACCACAGACGTCCCCTTTTTCTTGCATTAACCATCAACGAGGTAACTGTGAAGCTGACTAAATATCAGAATCGATGAGTAAGCCCCTACCTGTTCATGAACAGTGGACATATAAAAATTTAAATAAAATGAGTATTTGCTGGTCTGACATATAAACTGCTTATCTGGGTTATGGTGGCCATAGGTACTTAAATATTATTATCATATATCATGATTTTTGTGATTTTCTGTTATTTATATACTGTTATGATGTTGGACGTCTATGTTAAACATGGTCAAAGGTCCAAAACTTGAGGTTAATGTATGTAGAAAAGCTCCCTGTAAGTCAAAAAGCCCAGGCATTCAACCTGCCCTGACCACTTCGTTTGCAATGTTTTTTCTACCTTGCCATCGAGCTGGAGTCGGCTAAACTGATGGGCTGCATAAAGGGTATGTATCAGATAAAATAGTTTTTTTTTTTAACTGTAAACCATGCAAAAATATTCTAGAGCACTAGATTAAAAATATAGACCTGGAAATGTGCATAATATGTCCCCTTTAAGCATAATTGTAGGCATACAGTAATGTGATGCTTAACTGTACTGAATGAAGGGCTTACTGCAAGCAGTCTGGTGCTCAGGTCACTCTGATTAGCATCTAATATAAAAAGGATTGAGACTGCAGGATTTGCAAAATCCCCAGAAATTTCTTCCATTCATGCCTCCTTTTTTTGCCACTTAACCAGGTCAGGGTAACAATGGCACGCTAAACAAGGTAGCCCAGACATTCTTTTCCCCAACTAGCTCTTCCTCGGGGATTCTGAAGCATTCCCAGGCTCTGTGGGATGCGTAGTAACCCCTCCAGCATGTTCTGGGTCTGCTTGGGGTCTCTTCCCAGCTGGACGAGCCTAGGCTATCTCCATATGGAGATGCGTAGGAGGCATTCCTGATCGGATGCCTAAACCGCCTCGACTGGCCCTTTTCAACACACAAGAGCTGTGGTTTACGCAACAAGATACTTCTGAGTGTCTGAGCTTCTCATCTAATCTCTAGGGGTGAGCCCAGACACCCTATCTGGAAAACTCATTAAATCAAGATGAATCAATGATCTTATTTTACTCGCTAACCAGAGCTCATCAACACAGGTGAGACATCAACTATTAAATCCAGAGTTTCACCTTCAGGCTCAGCTCCATCCATAGTCAGGTACAAAACTCACATCACTGGCAATCTCAGGCTCCATCTTCCCCTCTCTCATGAACAAGATCCAACCTTCCATGTCCTACTTCACCTGGGCCATTAACTTGCTCCCAAGCTGAAGAGGGCTCAGACCTCAGACTCAGAGTTACTGACTCTTTTCCAAACTGTTTTATAAGTCTGATGCGAAGCAAGCTAATCCACATTGGCGGTCACAGTCTGATTAAGCTAACAGTATTACATAATCAGCAAAATATAGTGATGCAATCCTGAGATGACAAAACTGGAAACTCTGCAATTTAATCATTTAATTTTCCTTTTACTTCACAAGAATGGTGTTGTCTGTAACTAAATCTGTATTCCTACAAAAAAAAGCGCCCTGGAACTGATGAACAATTAAACAAACGTGTGACATGAAACTTGGCGGCATGTTTTTGTGGAGAAACTTACTGTGCCACCAACAATCCTGCCCAAGGGGTACCAGGCTCTTTCATCAAACCAGTTGAGAAACTCATAGAAGCCATTTGTGGTGAGATGGTGTGTTGATCTGTAGTTAAACCTAAAGGGACAGAAGAAAAAGAGAAGAGTTAGAGGGTTAAGGTTCGAGGCACAACAACGACCACACACAGAGAGGAAAAATCTATTTCCGTTTATTAACCATATTTTGCCAAAGTTCTTAAGCTGTTGACAGACCGAAAACACTTAACTCTGAGAAATAATGGGTTATTTCATTTCCAGATTTTCTGAAGGCGGGCAGAACGGCTAAAGCTGCAGAGATTTTGCCTTGTTAGAATTGGGAAGATAAAGCCTCCATTCACTATGTGAGCCTTTGTGCTGATGCCAACGACTCTCAGGTCAGCCCTCGGTTAAAAAATGGAGAGATGAAGGGCTCTCACACATACTGTGGCATTTTTCAGAACAAAGCCTGCTTATTGTACAGATAATTCCAACTGCAGCCAGTGGCATGTGCTGATGTGACAAAGACATAAAATGGGTATGGAGTTAGAACAGAAAAAAAAAAAAAAGCCAAAAGAATAAATATAAGAAATATCACTGCAAACAGGCCTTGATTCACACTGTAGCTGTGGTAAGCTGAGGGGGCTGGAACAGTGTCAAGCAGCAGAACGAAAGAGCTGACACTGTTGAGAAGACTGCTGCCAAAGAGAACGGAGCAAGTGTTCAGTATATCTTCTGAGGCACCTTCTTTGATGCGCAGCTCATTAATGTGGGCTGCTCTATGGTATGCTCAGATAAAGGCTCATATACCTCACGTAAGACACTTGATGCATAGAGAACTTATAGCGAGGCAGAGCACTTCACTGGAGGACAATTACCTGCTCTGGCTCACTCTAATAGAGATGTATACCGGTGCGACTAATCAGCCCAATAGAGCCAACCAACACAAAGTAAGATTACAGTGAAGAGCCTAAAATGCTACAAAATAATGCAAAGGTATGTTCAAGTGTGATTTAGTTTGAACAACCTTCATTTTTGTATGTACTGTATCTTCACTCCAATTTCTTTCCCCGAGACCAAACATGCATGCTTGGCTGTGATAAAAGGCTGAGATCTAAGCCGACAATATCACACTGATGCTGTGTATCTGTGTTTCTGTACATCCTCAGATCACATACATGCCTACCCATGTAGTTTTCTAACCATGCTTAGTGATAACTAGAGCCTGATCGATAAAGTCAGATGGGTGATATTAGCTTATCGCAGATATATCGTATTGTTGTATGTGTCGGCTGAAAAGTAATAAGAAATTGCAGAAGAGAAATGTCACAGATATGTTTGCGGTAATTGAAAAAATGCTGTTGCCATTAAATGGTTTGCCATCTAGAAATCACTGACAAGTTTATTTTTAACTGTAAAATGTCCTGCTCAGTACATATCTCACGTTTCTTTCTTCTGCTCATTAAGACTATGTAATTATAAGTATACGCTGCTTAACACACATTGCATTTAAGTTTGCTATTTTAATAATACAAATTATTAAGAAATTTTTATTAATCTCAATCTGAATCTTCTTCATAAACAAACATGGACACTCATGGGATACATATGACATATTTTTTTTAAATTGATGCACATGCAACATGAGAAAATGTAGAAAATGTTTAGAAATTCCGAAAAAATTAAAAAACCTTAAATTCAGAGACAATTATTCCATAGCCTATGACCTACTATTCCTCCAAACTTCACTGAAAACGTTTCACTAGTCCTTGAGATATTCAACTATTCTTACAGACAAACAAACAGGACCTTGATGGAGGCAACTGGGAGCAAATAAATCCCAGTAACATTGTGGTAATTAATGCTATGTTCATTGTAGAAAGAATAAAAAGACTACAAAGAAACGCCTTCACAGAACACACAAGCAGAAAAAAGGTATGACCTCAAAAAAGTAAGAGAAATACAGGCCCGTCAACCAACCCTAAATCAAATAAACAACATTTCCTTATTTCCATCTTTGCCACAGCAGGCATTTATTCAGTTTATCATGGTTTGTGTGTGTGTGTGCATGTGTGTGTGTATTTGTAAATGCAAGTAAGACAGGGGGAAGAGGCAGCATAAGAACACAAAGCTGCTGGAGTGTGCGCCACTTACACTCATGATCAGGACAGTGTGTTTTAAAATTGCTGGCATGAGGCGCAGCTCATTAATCATCACAAAGTGCCTGATTTTCTACCTCCTCCACATCACACTTGAAGCTGGAGCACTCCTCCCTCATGCAGGGCCTCCCATCTTGGCTCTTGTTTCCAGAGAGCCCATGTTGGTCTGGCCAGGTATTAGTAATTTCAAACCCAACACTGAGAACACGCTTCTTGTGTTCATCTTGAGCACCATGTTTCATTTTAAAGATCAGCTTTTGCACAACTGATTATACTGTAAACATTTCCAACATTTTTACCCAGTCAGTTTTAAGACTATTTCTTAGGATAGGAAACAATTTCAGTGATTGATATTTGTTTGCAACTGTGTTTATATGATACATTTTGAATTTCTGTTTTATATGCAGATATACATCACTCAAGTTCAATGTTTATTTTTAACATCAGGCTGCACTGAAAACTACAAATGTAAGTTCTCTATAGATAGTTCAGAGAAGGAAAGTAATTTTTTCATAACAGCAGGTAGTAAAGTGATCAGAAATTACAAATGCAATCTTATGTGTGCCTAGATGGAAAGGCCAAACATACAAAACCATAACAGGCGTTGTGTTTCTTAAAGTGATCTTGAAAAACTATTGAGGATCTGGTGTGTTTATCCTTGTTGTTCCTTTAGGCATTCCCATCATATAACTCAACAACCCAGAGGGCCTGAGTCAGGACACAGTACAGACTTTGCCAAACTCATTTGGCCAAACTCATTCCAGCTGGAATTCAAGAGTCACACAGAAAAGTACACACTTAAACTATAGTTGTATCCCAGTTCTTTGGCAAGTAAAAATTCACCTTAAAATGTACTGTCAGCCATCAAAGATTTTGCTTTGTCCATCAAAACTTAGTTGTTCCATCATGCAAAGCTTTATTTACTGCACATAATTTGCTGTGTCCAAACAAACTGCTCCTCAAAAATCAAATGGTGGTTCAGACAATACTTTTGTTCTTTCATTCTGTGAGTGTATTTCCTTACATATAGAGGTGTACAAAAAAAAACACAAAGTAACAAAGTGCAAAGCTGCAGAGGCAGCCAGGTGTGAGAGAGTTCTACCACAGAGGGATTTCCAATGCAGGCGGAACTGGCTAGCCACTTCTGCCTCATTGTTCTTTGGCTGTCAAATCGGCGAGGCAGAAACAAAGCGAATTCAAAGAAAGCATTCTAAAAGAAAACTTTGCGAGCTGCCAAGCCATATCCACAAAACCCATTTTCCAATGATCTCGTGGACAGCCGAGCAGAGTGCTTTATCCCTGCCCTTGTCACTTTGATGGGACGGATGATGTAGCTCTGCCAGACACATTAGCAATTTAATGCATAGCTGCCAATATGGTCTCAGGCAACAGAGCACATAATGACTAGGAATACCACTGCAGCACCCCCAACAACCAGAAAGCGAGGTTCAAACCTGGCAACACCACCTCTAAACGCCATAAAAACACACTCCTGGACTGATAGTGAGGAAGCTCAAGGGGAAAATGGGCCCCTATATTAACTCACCAGATAATATCTCAAAACAACAATGAAAATTAGGAGCGACATACTGCGCACTTTAGATCACTTGGGGCCCCCCTGCAGGCATCATAATTCATTTTAATCAAGGTCCGTTTCACTGATTACCAGTTTCCTGTTGAGACAGGGCCATCATATCAGCATGACTAAGAGGGCTCCATTGCTGTTTACAAGCCAGTAATGCCTCATTCAGTATCAACTACATAATCAGATGCTTCATTGCTTTTTCCCCCCACTGGTTCGTGATATGGTGAATGTCTGAATAGACTTTTGGTTCCACGGGTGTAATCATCAACCTTGACTTATTAGACACCTCTGTTCTGAATGGATGACCTGCAAATGAGAGACCACTTAGGGACCCAGAGGGCAAGTAAGAACATCAACTAGACACACATCAGATGGGCAGGTTTGAATATTGCCAAGACATCAAGTTATTGGGTTGTTTTTGTTTTTTTAACACAGCAGTCTCTTGGTATGACAGAGGAGGTCTTTAGTAGATTAAGATGTGGGATGTTTGTGACCTGGACCATAACAGACAACCACAAGTGAAAAGTATGTTATTTAATATCACAATAGCCAGCATCATCCAGTTGAAGGACAGTCTTATGAGCCACTGGACCTACTTACAACCCCAACTGTAATGCTGGTACACTGATTAGGCTTCCAGACAAGCCCCTAGCTGTTTCATGACCACTTAAAGAACAGGATTACAACTATCTGCAGCTTGCAAATTTGCCTTTTAACAGTCTCTCAATGGGATTTTCTGGTTGGATTACCTGAGAATGGCAAGATAGTTTCCACACTTTTCCCTCCTGCCCCAAGACTAATACCTCCATGCTGGTGGAAAGGGTCACACTAACAGGCTCATTGGACAGCAGCCAAAGCTTTAATAGTGCTGAGTGTCCAGCATGCTTGCCATCACCTGACAAGATGAGGCATCCTGGCGTATCATCTGGGTGCAATATCACTTTATTCGAAGTGTGTGTGTGTGTGTGTGTACTTGCTTGTTCAATGGCCCAGTAAGGTAATTGCAATCTGTGGTTGTGTGATGGCAATATCGCACACATGTTACAAGACGTGACTTAATGAATCTGAAATTAAATATTAGCTATAATTACTAGTCTGCCAGCATGTGCAGTAGGTTCCATGAGGCTCTGTCTCAGTTAATATAGGATTGTTTATACAAAGAGAAGCGGCAAGAATTACATGTGCAGTGTCATTAGAAGATAAATACAAAATAAGCAACTAATTATTCTGCCAGGTCATTATTTGCCTAAACTGGCAAAAGTATAAATATCCTAATTTCAATGTTGGAGCACTTGCTGACACTGCGGAGAGCATTCCTTCAATTGAATCCTGAGTGCAGAGCTCATCTTTTGATCTTTTTTTAATAGGTCCAGGAAAAGCCATGCTATTGAAAACTCCACCCCAAAAAAAAACATTACAATCCCAACCCTCATGCTTGAAATACAAAAGTTTCTAATTACATCCATAACAAATTAATCTGTCATATCGCTGGAATAAGACTATCTATACCGTCACAAGACAAAGAAATGGTGTTTGTAGAGGCAAGGACTACAGTGCACACAGCAATGAGGATTCCCAAAGTAACAGGAGACAAAAAAAGTATTAGATGAGACATGTTGAGAACTCAATCACAACAGTGTATTGATTTAATTTCTATTTAGATCAGTGATTAGCAATGGCTTGATAACAAATTAAAAAGAAAAGAAAATTGGCCCCTCAAATTGAAACTTCTCAGAATAAACCAGCTAAAAGTAGTAACACAACCAGATGGTTCCTGTTTTTGTTTTTTTGTTTTTTCCTTGGTGGGGTATAAGGTCTTCCTGACAATATGCAAAGAGATTACTGCCTGTTGAAACTAATGAATGAAAAGTGAAAAATGACATTGCATCTTGAGGTAAAGAGACATAATGGCATAAATATTGACTTGCCTTGGGGAATAACTTCAATACACATTACTGTGCTCCTGCTCTAACTGGGACTAGCCATTAGAGAGAGAATGGCTATAAACCAGCATTGTTTATTTGCTCCAATACCTCCACATTTTGACAGTGAAGATAAATACACACATAAAACAATTTGGGCATAAAAAAAGAGGCTGTTGGGAGCAGAGTTATTCATTTCTGAAATGGAGCATAAACTGATAAAGACTTGTCTGTGCCTAGGTGCTATTTTGTGAATGTGTAGGTGCTATGTCTCTTACTCAGCAAATGCAGGAGAAGGCTTGAGGATTGCGATTTGTTCAGTCTTGGAAAGTGCTGCTTTTGTGTAAAATACTCAGAGTCTGAGCTATTTAAAGGCAATTGCCAATGAGCTCTTCTCTTTTCCTGATATCAGATTTATAGAGAACAGAGTCACTGCTATTGACATCCTAATTATCTTTTCACAGATACACAGTCCCTTATTCACACCTGTGTGAAAACAGCTTGGCAATACCTAGGCCAATAAGCCAACCAGACAATCCTATGTTCTATGTAGGTAACGCACTGCACTGTCTCTACTGTAATTAAACTGTTTCAGACAGAACAAACAACAAATGTATGAGTAATGTCAGTAACAGCAGTATCATATGGGAAAGATCAAATGTAATGTCATGTTAGTAATGAGCAGGAGATGTTGTAATTACAGATTGGAAAGTGTAGCTGATCCAACACATCGTTGGGAAAATACTTAGAATAGCCCTTCTGTAAAGGTATTTAATGTACAATGGAAGTAAAACAGTTTTGAGACTGGTGTTTTCTATATTTGTAAGATATTTGTAATGTAAATGGGGGTGGTCAAAATATTAGAACTGTCTTTTAACATAATACAACACACGACAAAATTGTGTCAACCCCTCCCTTCCAACCCCTTTCTGTCTCAACAAAAATAAAATGAATGGATAGTTATGATGGAAAAAAAAATCAGATCTATTAGGCCTATTTGTAAAGCCCCTTTCACACATTCTGGACATTACCCGGAGGAGCTGTATGCATGAACGCAAATGTCTGACTCAGCTGACCTATACATTAAACTGACTTTACCCTGCCAGCTCCCTAGTGCAAAGTCCATGTAATGTCCGATTGAACCCATGTGTGAATACAACAGGTAATTTTCTGGAGAATTCACAGAGAGCAAGTGGGCATGTTGATGACATTGATGACATGCGGCTGATGCTGGATAAATGCAGTAGGACAGCTAAGTGCATAGTTGTGACTGGGCCTGAAAGCTCCACTGTGAAGTTAGTGCTAATGGGAGAGAGGACCTCCTGTGATTTCTTGTGAAATAAAAGCAGTTTTATCTCTGGTGAGAAGCTTAAAAACACCGAATTACAACCACAGCATACTTTTTGCATCATGTCCTGCCTCCTGCACCCTCTACACAGGCGCCACCCTTGCCGAAAGCAAACGGAGTATTTCAAGTAGGTGAGAACATGTCTATGACACGGACAATCTTCTGCTCTGTGGTACATGTGTGAAAGGGCAACTCCGGACAATGTCCAGACCTTATTCTTAGGACATTGTCCACATTTCTTATGTGAAAACAGTTTAGGATATCTGTGTTGAGTGTAAAAACGGGTTGCACTGACAAAGGAAACAAACTGACTCCGGAGTTCAGCCACAATAGGCTGGGTCAAGTTTATCACCACTTGCAAAACTGTAGGCTGATGCGCAGAGAATCCATCAATGACAAAACCATTAGGCAACTGCGCTTTCTGCGTTCGATAACACTACAGAGAAGTGGCCACGTGGCATACAGTTAACCAACTGGAGCTAGGTTAGCATCGATTAGCAATTATAGAGGAAAGATGAGAAATCTGAACCACATCAAGTATTGGCTTGACACCACAGCAATTACCGTGCAGAAAGCATTCTTGGGTAATATCGGTGTATGAGTATAACATGAGCCAGAGTTATAATAGCCAGATACCATTAATGACCACATAATGTGAAAATATATATTACAATCTAGCTAACCTAGCATTACCTTGAGAAGTCTTCAAATATCACCTATCAGACTTAATATTCTATTGCATGATTGTAGAAATGGAGCTGAATCTGTCCGAGTTCAAACAAACAGCTCGTCTTTTAAAAGAGTAAGCTTATCTAAGTGTGGGCTGTATAACAATGAATTCCCCACAGAGCTTAGCTTCCTATCTCCCAAGAATGACCGTGACTGAACTCAGAAAGGACATGAAATCAGGACAAAGTACTGGGCAAATAATCAAAGCCTTTATGGATGCATTCCACCAACAGATGGTCAAGAAAAAAAAACTATAAAAACACGCCTAGAGCAGAGAATTCTCCTGTTCATTTACTAAATGTAAATTGTATTCCCCTCTTTAAAAAGGAAAGAATCACCGTAAGCATGCTGTTCTTGTACAGTTTGCATAGACTGAAATATCACTCCATAACTAAAAGGCCGACTTTTAAAAAAGACATAACAGCTTGCAGACACTAAGACTGAACCATTAGCATGTAAATAAGCCACATTACAATATTTCTGCCCAACTTCAACATAAAAGATGTCAGTCGGTAACCATGGCTGATAAACTGGTGTATTTAATTTGCAGAGACATTTCATAGGGACTGAAATTTCAGTGGTAAATCCATGATCTTGTACAAATCCTGTCTGATGAATATGTTGGGCTGACAACTGATGAATGGACTTCAATTGCAACAGATGTTTCTGTGACAGCTACTGCACACTACATGGACACCAGATGGAGAATTAGAAGCATGGTTCTCAACACTGGAGATTAAGTGCCAGCACAAAGATGAGCGCCACTATCTACAATGTAGACACACTGTGTGGGTACAAAATCTATATAAATTCTATATAATCTAGGGATAAATAAAGATGCATTGAACTAAACACATTAAAAGAAGATATACGATGGGGTTAGTATTGTAAAACACCATTTAACCCATAATCATCCTGTCCAAAAAGGACTGATGGTGAAAGCCTTTGAAACATAGTACAATATATCTTCATTCCACAGCAATTCACTTTACTAAGCCAATAACTGACGCCTGCCTCTGAGGAACCAAATAGAAGCAGCTTAGCGTTAAACCTGTGAAAATAATTTAAGATTGTTCCACACAAACAGTGGAGAAACACCCTGCTACTGTCAATATTAAAAGCTGTTTCATCTTGAGCTGAGTACCAATGAGTGGACACTAATGTACAAGGTAGGAGACGTTCAATTTTTATTGATAAATACTTACAGCGTCACTTGAGACCTTTCAACATTAAGGGACCTGATCATTTTCACTTCACTTTATTTGGTTTAAGCTGATTATGAAAAATGGATACAATAATATTTTGGCAGGCCAGTGAGACATTCAGGCTATGCTCAAGCACATGGTTTGACAAAATTAAACACACCAAACAAAGACGACAAAGGCAATACAAGACGAAAAATCAAAGTTGATTTTTGTCAATGAACGCGTTGTTTCATAAAGGATTAACGGAGGAAGGTTAACAGTAAATGTTTTAAACATTTTTGTCGGCTGTTTGATGAATAGTTACGCATTATAGCATGAAAATTCCCAGACGGTGAATTTGTTTAAGGGCGCCTTATGTAAGTGTTAACAGAAGGTGAACTTTACTTGCTCTTAAAAGCTACAGACCCAATGAGCCAAACTATACACAATAATAGATTAAGAATCATGTCATACGTCCTTGAAACAAGAATGATTCAAAGGAAACTAAAGATTTGTACTTTGAGTCCATTTACAAGGTAAGGAGGGGGATAAGAAGTTACACTGAAAAGCACAAAGTCACAGAATTTCAAACTACGCCGTGCGAATCAAAGGAAATGGATGAAAGGCATGCCAATTCCACATTTAGCCAAGGAGTCCACAGGGGCAGCGGATTCTCTTTTATCAAAACCCACTGTTACCATCGACCAAAAATAAGGGAGGGCACTGGAAGAGCCGGGCAGAAACAGCAGGCAGCAGTGAATCCCAGAGATAGGGAGTAATTACTGGCACACAAAGAGCTTTGCTGTCATAACGGGCGGCTAATCAATTGGATATCACAAACACAAACACCGAGGACAAACAGCAGCAATAATTACAGGCCTAATCATCACAGACTGGGATCTCTATTGAAGGCATTCTCAAAAGAAATCACGTCTGAATGTTTCATCATGATTTGGAAAAAAAAAGAACAGCACAGCTTTACTCTAAAGTTTCTAGTCTAACCACTGACAAGGTGTAATGAGGAAGGCAATTAACATATGTACAAGTGCTGATGGTGTACTTGTGTTTTTGCCCTTCTTATGGATGTGAAGGAAAGCAACACATAAGTAGGAAGCTACACACAAGCATGTAGCAAATCCCCCGCTGCGAGGCTCTAGGCTAAAAATCCTGCATTGAGGGTGAACCGAGGGCAGCTGCCCACGGCCATCTACAGCTTAAAAATCATCTTCTCTTCATCCAAACATCCACCTGCTGCAGTAGAAAGTGGAGAACTGGGGGGGGGGGGGGAAGACACCACAATAGCCGGAAATGAGACCATAAAACTGGATGTTAAAAAACACAGCTGTGGACAATTACGCTATCTACATAGAACTGATTCCCCTAGACAAAAAGTTGTCATTGCTCTGCCGTTGAGCATAATGGCTTTGCTGTGAGCTGTAGAGTCACTAAGAGACAGTAGAGAAAGCCGGTAAGACATTTATGCCTCATTGGCTTAAACATCAGTGCCAGGCGCTCAATAACACTCCAGTCAAGAAGATACTGAGCACTTTGCACAACCTCTCCCTGCAAAACTCGACAATCATTATGACAGCAAGCCTACATCATAACACAAGTTATTGCTGCCCCAAAGCTGCCATATCTGCATGAATGGGTTTGCCACTGTGGTACCGAAATCCTGTGGGGTCAAAATTTACTGCCAGGGCTGAGTAATTATACACGGTCTTCTGTACCACTGTGATCTCTTCATCATTATTTCCTAACACATGGCTGCTTCTGCTGTTTCATATTCTATGGCTATGAGATAATGGAAGAGAACAGAGGGGATTGCTTCTCTTTCTCGCTCTTATTCTTTTTTTCTCTCTTTTTCTATAGTGGTGACAAAGCAATGTTTCATTCTTCCACATGGGAGTCTTTGAGCAGGTATAAATTCTCAAATCTTATGGCCTCCATAGACACATAAAGTCTGTGCTACATATTGCAGCTAGCCACCTAACTAGCTTGGCTTATGAGCCAGGTTTTTTTTTTTTTTTTTTTTTTTTTTTTTTTTTTTTTTTAAATTGCATGAAAGTGAAGAGCTAATGTTAAACAGCAGCAGGTAGCTGGTTAATTTAGAATTAATTTGACAGTGTTGTGATTCTTAATGTGATCTCTTGGGAAAGACACATCAGTATATAACGAACACCCTCAGGGACTTGGACACATGTTACTGATGAGCTGTGATAGCAACAAGTGCTTGAGGACTCTCTCATGGTTTGTTTATGCACAAAATTAAGCTGTCATAGTCACACAATGTGTTCCTAATATTTTGCCCCCCCCCCCTCATGTATGTTAATGGGGTGGACAAAATATTAGGAACACCATTCAATATAATGCACCCCAGTACACCACCGCCACCCACTACGACCTCAATAATAAACATAATTATGTTGACAAAAACTGAAAACGTATAAGCTTCATCAATGTAGAATTTATGGCAGAGCTGTTGTGTTGTATTGCATGATTGCACAGGTGTACCTAATGAAGTGGCCGGTGAGTGTTTATCTATTCTGTAGGAGCCATAGACTGTGTGCACAAAACAAAAATTAGCTTTCAAGTCACAGTGTCTCTTTCTTCCCTACAAGCACGAACACATACCGTGGTTTACTGAATGAACTAGCAAAGAAACTCTCAAAGGGAAAAATGGACATCATTACCCAGGATATTTAGCTAGTTAGTCAGCCAGCTGTAGCACTTCAAAGAGCTTCAAAACTTACCTGCAAATGCAAAGCTCTGTTAAATCACATACTGAATGTGTGCTCTGTTTTCTTTGATGGCACTGATACTGTGTGTATGCAGTGCTAAATTTTGTTTGGACAAACAGAAGAGGTGCTGAGACGCTCTATGCATACAGAACTCTTAGTTTAATTTAGAAACCGCATTAACTTTCATTTAAATTTCATTTGACCTGATTGAACTAGTGTGACAGAATGCATTATTCACACTTACAAAGGATGACACCAAAGTTCTGGAGTAATTAGGTGAGTGACTCAGTTTAAGAATTCCATCAATTAAAAGCTTTTTGCTGAGTTACTTGGATGGTTTGATAAACAGCTAAACATTAAAAAACAAATCGCGTCATTACTTTCAGTAAAAGGTTTTGTTCTCCATATACTTAATTTCATCACAGAAAAAAAGAAAACAGATATTAAAAGTTTGCCTCAAAGAGCCATTGTAAGATCAGGTCTTCTTCATAGAAGCTGGAGAGCAACATAGACAACATGAGTGCATGTAACCCCAAAAAGAGCTTGTTTGATGTAGCAGCCCTTAATGATCCACGCAATCTAATGAGCAACCATGCTAAATACAGATACCACCACAGGGGGCTTCCCGACTTTGTAAAACACAGAAAAAGCTACTCCATCATAACTGTGACTCTGCATGCATAATTGTACTGGAGGAAGGGGACATTGATTTGTTTGGTGGGGAGCAAAATTGCTGTAGTAATTTCCAGTAGAGGAAAGACAATGAGCCTTTTGTTATTCTTCCAATTAAATGTCACCCCAGACATGGTGAAGCTTCCACACTTGAGGCCTTCGTGCAGAGGATGAAGGATGGCTTGTGGCTAAATGGAGAATACTGTAGCTCATTCGAGGCAAAAGCATCCTAAATGCGTCTCGGCACTGGGATAATTTTTGTTCAGTGACTGAGACCATGCGGCAGAGTTTTTAAGGTCCACACTGAGTCACTGTCGTCTGATTTAACACAATCTTACACACTTCTTGGTGTGTAGTGCCTGCTAAAAACAGCTGTGTGACCTATTCTGGTGTCATAGGATGTGAGGAACCGTGTGGCATTTGCAGATCCTTCTATATGTGTGACGAACTACAACAAAACCCTTTAAAAACTTGCTGTTACGTGAATGCATCTTTATTTTTCCAAACTTTTCCCCCCATCAGTGTTCAATTACAGTCCTCTTTCTGTTTCTGTCAAGCTGCTACAGCCACCCTACTGCCTCGGGTTATCACTAGAGATGCGGAGATTAACAGATTTCACTATTAATCACGCTTTAAAACGTCACAGTTTTGTAACCATAAAGGCTCAGCTACACTGTGTGTTTTCTGTTCTGTTCTCGCTCTCAAAGAAGGGACATTATGGTACGTGATTTTTCTATAAACAACGGTTCATTTCATTTCTGTGATTGATAACAGCTGCATAAGAGATGTTCTCAATTTCTTTCTTTCATTTTTACTGAAACAATTGCAACAAAAAAAAACAATAATAGACAGGACTTTCAGGTCACATGTAAAATTAGATTCATTATTAAAATAGATTATTAACAATTAATTTAAAAAATAGGAATGATGACAGTTGATGATAAAACAATTCAGTTTATTACATATATTTGTAATATTTTCCCCTGGGGGATCAATAAAGTTCATCTTAATCTTATTTTAATAATCAAATATACTATACTTTAAATATTAGAAATCAACTTAAGTCATTACTGCAATGTCCAATCTAAATTCATCTTGGATTATTTATTTTAATTTTTCTTCTTCACTTTTAGCCTAAGACTACCTCTGGTACTGCTGCACTTAATCCCTCTGTTGCATAATCCTTAGTGAAATGTGTTTCTTAACACGTCATGTGATTTTATCCATACGTAGTATTGTGAAATAAATCAACGTATAATCATCATGAAACCATGGTTTTTCCTCAGACTATAATTTTACCATCAAAATCTATAATCACTACATCCCTCGTTATCACTGAAATAAACAAAGTACATGGTGGTTAGCAATTAAGCACATTGATTCTATGCGAGGCAAGTTGTCGGCACTGCCTCGGCATGAACGTGGTCTCCGCAAACTCCAAATAAATGAACAGAAATGTAATCAGTCTTTCTACACTGAAAACACACAGTTGTCCTAATCTGACTTTGAAACTTCAGCAAAGATAAAAATCAAGCAAGCACAAGCACTCACAGATAAAGTAGGTGTGAAATGCACAGCGATAGCATCTTAGTAGAAAACGGGGCTCTGGGCAAAGAGAATACATAAAAGGCAAGAATGAGCTCATCCTGGGTGAAAACTCCACACACACCCTCTCCCCCACACCCGATGGATTTGAAGTGGTGAATGAGTGCAAAGGCTTCCTCTCATTCTCTTGTCTGGGTAGCATATCTCAGCCAGAGGGGGAAACAGATCCAGCACCCTATTACAGGGAGCCTGAGAGATGGGACTGTGGTTCATTCACAGCCAAATACAGCTTTTGTCTAGCGGGCCCCATCAAATAGGGCCCAACCTTCGCTTGGAGTGTCATAATGACATTATGCCAGCTCTGGCTGCAGCAAATGAAGGGAGGGTGTGTGTCTATGTAGGTGTGTGTGTGTGTTCTTTGAAAAGAGAGGGTGATGGAGACGGAGAAAGAGACAGATGACTCCCTCAGCTCAAGCCTCCTGATTGAACTGCTGCCCAGAAATGCAGAAGGGGGAATCTTCCCTCTGATTTCCCTCTGCAAGTGAATGATGCTGATGCAGACAGCAAGACTAATGTCACAAGCCATACAGCCAGCACCTTTAAAAAGAGACAAACTGTGGGCCAATTTCAAGCCTCTTTCACACATAGTTCCTGGTAAATTACTGGGATAACCTTTTAGGCACCGCTAGTGATTTTCACTATTCGCATTCAGAAACTTTTCCGTTTTGCACCTTTTCACACATGGCATTGGCAATACCGGAATAGGTGGGTCAAGGAAAAGTCCTGCAGATCATCACGGTCATGCTACACTTATGGATGCAAACCGCCATAGAGCTCAACAGAAGATGATGATGATGATATGGGAGGGGGGAGGGTATCAAGAACACTAAAGAAGACTAGAAAGGCAGATTCACTTTATAAATTAACTTCACATAAATTAACTAAGCAAACATAAATAAATAAACAAACAAGCACTGAAGACCAGTCTACATATTAACCAAGTAAACAAAATTACCATGTTTCTTCTAATTGTGGCCAGGCCTTTATTTACCTCAACTGCAGAGGGTACCAGGTCTTTATTGGAGGCAGGCTTATATTAGAGAGAGGCCTTTATTTCTAATTCCCTCGGTTTGATAAATATATTTTTTCATATTTTAGTATGAAGCCTCCTTGTTTTCTGATCTTCCATTTGCTCTGTTAATTTTTTGCTTTACCGATAATTATGGTAATCCACACCAGAGACTTCTGCCTGCCAAGCCGGCTAACTTCCAGTTAGCCCTCTGCTAACTTGAACAGGGTTAAAATAATTTAATCATGGGGCTCTTATAGACTTTCCAAATGTTAACAGAAACAAGTCATTTCACAGGGGTTGTGGGAGTTTTGTTAAATTAATAACGTAATGTGAGCTCAACAGCTTACGGTGGCAGCAGGTTGGTGGGGGGGGGGGCATTTCTACTTGAGACAATTAATTGATTATCGAAATTGATGAGTAATTTTCAGTTAATATAGGCTATTAACTGACTGATTGACTATCATTTCAGCTCTATATAAAAATGAAAAACACTTTAAAGCATTGACTAACACAGCCAAAATCATCACATCCAAAGAAATTGTCATTTTAAAAAACACATTATCACTCTTAAAGCATCCTTAAATTATTTCTCCACAACACAAATTCAACTTCCCAAAATATTTCAAGATGCCAGCTCTATTTGCAGTTTTAAAGCTTAATAGCCTAAAACCTCCAATAAGAAGAAAATAGATGAAATTTGGCAGCCAAATACCATGGGAATGCTCCTCATATGATGTGCCAGATGGCAACAGTAAGAGCATTATCAAAAAATAATATTCCTTAACAACCACTAGCACACTGACTGACTGCAGGGGGTAAGTGTGCTATCAAAGAGAGGAGAAAAAAAACACTAAAACCACAACGGTGCTTGTGATAATTCACAGGTTTAATCACTATCATTGTTGTCACCGGACAAAGGTTCCAGACTTACGTCCGTTTTTAAGTGACCAGAACGGCAGGTGAGAGTTTTCCAAGGCTTCTACAAGTTCATCTTGCTTTGAAATGAAACTCTGCTGGGAGGACCAGACGGGAGTAAGATCACAGACTGAGAACAAGACCTGCTTGCACAAAGACATGCTCATGGGAAGAGAACAGAGACATAAAAAGGGAACTGGCAAATAAGTAACTGAGAATGACAGTGAGAAGAGTCAGTTTGCTACTAGGATTGAGAAAGTATGTTTGAAGGTCAAGATAAGCGGTCATGGTAAATGAAATTCTAATGAGTGTGGTAATTGCTAAATTGCTGGAGCTATATCGAAAGGAAGGAAATGTCGAAGTCTGCAGTCACTTCTCTCTCCTGAGTGAAATGATATGAAGTGCCTAATGATCTCCTTCATATATTCCGATGAAGCTTTGGGAGCACTTTTAAATGGAGAGGTGCCATCTTCAGAGCTGGATTCATTCCTTAAGTGTCGGAAATATCCTCCTTGATCTCACTAACTTGAGCGCATCTGCTTAAAAGGAAACATGCTTTGAAGGTCACAGGTTGAGATGAAAAACTCAGGGAGAGAAGATGTCACCATCACAGCCCTACATTAACTTCAGAGTCTTTGAGTTTGGTGTCAAATGCAAAGGACCGGGGAGGGAAAAGCAGAAAGGCAGCGCTTGTCACAAACAGAACAGAAACAAGAGGATAAAAGAAAAACAGTGGCATAAATAATAAACCTGTTGCTATAACTAAAACATTTACATTGAGTCAAGAATTCATTATACTCTAAGCTGCGGCATCATTTGACTGGGAAGTTTAGTCGGTGCGCAAGACCAATCTAGATAATTAACTACAGCTATATCTTTGAATAGACACTGAGGAATTTCCAAGGAGCCATAAGTTACTATATAAGATATGCACTCTAAAAGAGTACCCTTAAAAAAGCATCCATCATCTCATTTTTCATGCTATGGGAGCCCTTCAACAGAGTACCAGCTATTGGTTTTCACTGATGCATAGTGAAGTTAGAACGGGAGAGCGGGAGGAAACCACTAAAATGTTGCACCCAAGCTAGACGTGACCAAAAAGCTCTGCATGAAACTATCCCTTAGGAGACAGAGAAGATGGGATAAGTGAGTGTACAAAAAAAAAGAGCAAGAATTCAACAAGGTACTAAGAAGTGCAGCTTTAAGTGCTTCAATCAAATTTTTGTTTGGCAGTAGTCTGGTGGCCTGCCAGCCAGGGTGGGCAACCAAGCTCAGACTACTGTTTCTCCATCCTCGAGGGCTAGGTGATATCTCAAATTAATTTGATTAATTAGATTTGTTTGTCCCTACCTGCCATGTAGCTAATGCTAGCAACCAGCAGCCTGCAGATATCAGGCCGAGGTCTTGTAAAGAAATACAAACTACAGGAGATCAATTAGTGAGCAGACCTTTCTACTCCATCTGTGAAGAAACTGATTATTAAACTCACTCCCATTTCAAGCCTTAGGCAAAATTAGAAAGCACAACCCTCCTTGTGGTTAGATTCGAAGTAATAAGTATGTGGAAGGAACAATAATAACTAGCATAAACTTAAACAACCTCTTTGCTTCACTTTGCTCATCTCTGAAGACATGAACCATCACCATAACAAAACAAGAGATGTTGTGATAAATCCGAGGGATATGTCAGTATCGCCATGACATCCGTGTGGCAGCTGACACGGAGAGAGATATTGAGTTGGACTGCCAAACTGCTGCTGTGACTCAATAACAATCATGTCCAAGAATGGTTGCCTTACTTCTTCCCCACCAAGCTGAAACAGCTTGACAAAAATGTGAACAATCAAACAGAGATTCTGAGAACAGTGTGGAATGCGAAGACTAAGCCTACCGGTCGAGTGGGCCAGTCCATCCTGTGGTTGGGAAATGTAGAAAAGACCACGGCAAGGCAAGAGGGATTGTGACCCTCAGGACCACGATTAGCATTCGAGAGGAAAAGTTCTTCTATTCCTGTGGTGCTCCGTGTTTTAAGGACACATTAAATTGAAGAGGTGTCTGGTGGGGGGACATTTTATTAATTAATTTCAGCAAAGTCTGTTCTGAGGACTTGGCTAGATTAGGAGGAGGCATCATAAAAAGCAAAGCGAGTGGGCAGAGGTGTTTCTCTGCAGACTGAAATGCTGCAAGATGAAATGAGAAAATATCACATACTGACCTCTTCTTGTTGCATTTGTCATAATTTAAGCTGTGATTATGAAACGTACAGCAAGTAATGTTGTCCTCAAGTCGTGACATGCCCGAGATGAATGATACTGACTGATGTGTTCTTCATTCTTTCTAAACTTCACCCAGTATTTTGATGTCAGAAATGTTCTTTATTTTACTGACCTTTTCAGTGAGATATTATTGAGTTTATATAGTGACTTTAGTGTTGTAAACATTACTTTTGCTGCTCTAAAAACAGTATTTAGATGTATTTAAAATATAAATCAAGTCTAATCCTGTTCTGAAAATTTTTTAAATGATATCTTAGGAAAAGACCAATTCTTTAGTAATGAAAAAAGAGTAACAAAAGGAGTTAAGTTGGTCAATGCCACAAATTTGCTTAAATTTGATTGCTGACCTAGAAATGTGCAGAATCTTAAATACTTCTTCTTCATTTTACATGTCATAACTTCTTGTGTTTCTGAAATCCTCAAACTTTCAGATTATTTCCAGGTTTACGTGAAAATAATAAGAGATAGAGAGAGATTTTCAATGTGGTCTCAGACTTCTGGACATGACTGTACACTTGAAAGGCCACCCTCAAAAGGGGATCAAGAAGCTGGACATAGCTGAGTGGTTAAAGGGGTTCAAATGAATGCTCTTCAGATTGCCAAACACCCGCCCCCCCTGCGAGTCGAAATTGGGGGGCTGCCACCGACAATTTTTGAAACTGTGTTACTGGCAACCAAGACAATCAGTACACTTCACATGATCGACCAGGTGTAGAGAAAGTGGGCAGAATTTGAACTTCTTTCTCAAGCTCTTTTTTTTTTTTAATTCTTCACACATTCTCTTCCTCCGTTATTTCTGTTCAAATGATTGCAACACGAGGGAAGCCTTCGAGGATAGATTGTCAGAAATTATGTGCCAAATTATCCCCATTTGAACAATTATTGCATCTTGCCCCTTTCTGTGATGGCATACTTGTTGGAACACCTTTTAACACCTTTGGCCTCAGACAAGGTCAGACGAACCACATCATCCAAAATACTTTAAGAGCTTAAATTGTGGTAGATAGAATATTAAGATTTCTTTTTTGCATGCTGTCAAACAAACACAGTTTCACACAAATCATCTTTTGGCTCTGAATCAAACGGGCTCTTTTCTCTATTTTGGCCTATCACAATTCATAAAGAGCTATATTTATCTGTCAAATAGGGTTAAAAAGCAAACTGTGATAAGCCTATAATCTTCTACTAGAATTTGAAAAGGGTTGCTTTTTAAAAATCGGAGATGTCTTGAGGCCGAAACAAACGGTTTATCTAATGGCCTGCAAGTGCACTGATGCCTGTTGAGGGTTGCCTGGAGCCACAATGAGTCATGCCATTCTCAAAGCACTCCTTGGACTTTTTATAGCAGCAGGTTAGCTGCATGCCAACAATGCCCACAGTTTCCATGAGGGAAACATGTTCTCGGTGAGCACTCACATTACATTCTGCCTTCTGCCACTCGGTCTGGGCATGGAGATGACAGTGGACGACAGGTGCTTAAATAATGACACTGACCTAAAAGTACTGGCGGAAATAAAAAGCAACCACAGGATCCCTGGGATTTCTGTGTGGTCGTTTAAATAAATAAATAAGCTTACCAGATGAAAAAAACTGTCAAAATATGACTAGAAAGTGTCTCTTTCCATATAATTGGCGATGATGTTGCCGTTTACCAGAAACCATATCTGGAAAAAAAAAAAATAGACTCTGCAAGTTCTGGCTGAATTTCTTTCTCTATATCTTGATATCATTCCAACTACAACATGAACAGACAACTGCATAGATCTATCCTTGCAGGGGTTAAAACCCTCTCACGCTGGTTATCAAACATCTATAATGGATTTTGAAGGGGCTTTTAACTTTCTTGATTAATTTGTTGCAGATGATTAATTTCAACCTCAGTTTCCCTCCCATTTCCCTTTCAGCAGAAATTTCACCTTTGCCATGGAGACACCCTGAACTGTTATCTATTTTAGAGGTCAGCAGAAGAGGCACACAACAAAGAGACATTTTCATGAATAAGAGGGAACATCTGTACACTTTAGACAAGGGAATGAATAACTTTTGTAATACATTAGTGATTCAGTGCTAAGAATTTAAAAAGTCTACCATCAAGGACTTTTAATTGGTTCTTGTTTTGGACAGGATACATGCTCTAAAAGTGGTGCTTGTTATCAAAAAAACAGAGCTTTTGCATTCCTAAATGTCCAGTGCAGTGTTGGCTATCAGGCATACTGGGACAAAACCTGGTGGGCCGTCAAAAAAATCCATAAAGTTAACGACAAATCAAATCACAACCAACTTATATTCCTGTACATATGTAATCAACTCTCACCGATCCGAGTGCCTCCGCCCCTCCCCCTCGCTCAACCTCATTTCATAGCTGATGTGGCTCACCCAGACTACCTGCCAGCTGCTGTGCTTGATAACCGCAATGATATGACAGCCGTCTGACAGGCTCATCTTTCTCGGCCAGTCACAGATTGACAACCTATTCCAGCTGTCATTCTGTCCTGCTTGACACCACTCCATTCATCCATCTGTCATTTCTCATCCGCTGCTCGTGCCCTCTTCCGCCCACTCCTCCCTTCAACTACTCCTCCATTCGTCTGTTCGTCTGCTAACAACGGGAAAGCAACCCCGGGCAGTTTGTGTTTGTGCCTGGCGGTCAGCTGTTCTGACCACCTGACACAAAGCTGTGGCCTCGGACTATAATGCTCTGTAATGTCATACCAGGTGGACTTGCCAGTGGCTAGGCTGTGACAATAAAGTCATCCCCTCTCAATGGGCCGATGAGAATGAACACAAGCGCGACGGCTGAACAATGGCCACATCTGCACCAGGAAAACAAGAGAGAGGGTGCTGCCAAAATGGAAAGATGCCCACTGGCAGACATGCAATGGGCAAAGTACCATTATACTTTGTATTCATTATTTTTAATACAAAACCAAAAACATTTATATTATCAGGGAATCAGTTTCTATTCTGAATACTAAAAAAACAGGATATGGATAAAAACTGCAACACTACAAAAACATAAGTAAAATATTATTATATAAATACAACTTCTAGCATGAAAATTATGTGGTTTCAACATTTCCTTAGTTTAATTACTTCAAGGGACTCTAGCTGATATGCAGCATAATAGGGAGCAATTTTGCATTTTCATCCCAGTTTGCTTTTCACTCTCTATTACCATAAGCTTATCTGTCTCCTCTACAAGAGGGCCCCGTTTATTGTAAACTTCAGTGTCTTCTTTTTGCAAAGCAGCTTTTTGATGCGTGGGAAAGTATCATTTTGGCAAAAATCATTTCAAAAGATCTACTCCTCTTAGCAAAAAATGAATCAAAATATCTTTGTTTAAAATTGCTTTAACAATAATTCTTAGTAAATACCAAACTTTGTGGGCTTTCTCAGAGCGTTTGATATGTCCTAATTATTTAAAAGTTGTGGAAAGCTACCACATGGCAGCCAGGGACCATGTTCAGATTTGAGGTCAGTGCATCGGTGAAGGGGAATGACAGGAGTATTCCCAATCCTGAACACCTCCGTATTTGTATAGGAACAGAACCGAAGCAGGGGACGTGAAACTGAAAGGTCCGCAGCTCCACCAGAATACATCAATATTCAAAAAAAAAGAGGATATTGTGATGGATTTACTGTGGCACCTACAAACCAGAATTATAGAAGAGGCAAAAGCTGTGTCACTCTTTCTAGGAACTGCGGTAGCATCATCTCTGAGATCAGCTTTAGTTATGGGTTTAGTTTATTTGCATAGTGATGAAAGACTAAAAACAGGCTGTGTTGAATTGCAACAATGTCATACGGCAACAATTTGAAAACTAAATTACTCATTGATATACATGAGATACAAAAATGTGCAAAGGGTTACATAAAATGTACCTTGAAACCAGAAAAAGGAAATTATAGACTTTCGATAAATACATAACAGAATTTCAATAACAGAACACATGGCATTTAAGAGAGGTGCAAAAGGATAGCCAGCCAATTATCTTAGTGAGGATCCAGCCGATGGGTGTATTAACGCAGAATTAAGCAGGCAAATCATGATTTAAAAGCATGCAATGGTAGCTGAATCATTATATCAAACACCACAGTGTGACTACAACTACCTGACCTTCATAATAGCCTCTACTTTAGGATTTAATTGATTAATCCAGCTCATCACTACGTATGCTAGACAGTGAATTTCTAGGGAGCTTCTACAAAATGTTGGAGGGATTAAAATGTAAGGAAAAATGACTCAAGAATAAGCTGAGTTGAGCTATTTGAACTATTCAGTAATGCTTTAGAGATGCTTTAAGCAGCTGATCTTATTAAATAGGCTCTCCTGTAAGTACAGCTAGTACAGCTACAGAAGACATTCAATTTAACCTGAGGCCCACAAAGTAACAAATCAACCCTATCCGCCCTGCTTGAAAACATAAAGCACGGACATATATGTACATGTATACTCAAACAAACTGATGAAGCAGTTTTTGGAACAATGAAATCGCTTTGGCTCCACCACCAAAACCTCCCTCAGATTGGATGCCTGGCAGGCATAAGTTTCTTCCATCCCCCTCCGCCTCCTACCATCCTACCACTGTCTCTCCTTTCGCTCCTCTTTTCTTCTCCTCTCTGTATGCAGGTGCGCTCGCCCACAGAGCTGCATGCTGACTCCTGTCAGTAAGAGGACAGGGATGTATGATAAGCACAGATCCTCGCTGTTCCCTCTGCCCCATTTACACCCCGCCATCCTCTGCATTCCATCCAGAGGGCGTCAAGGACTATTTCGACACCAAAGTGAGAAAGAATAGATGGTAAACAGTAAGGCTGAGCCAATATCTGAGAATGACCTGACCACCAGTGATCCAAGTAACCACAAACAAAGTCCCAAGACTCTTAACAGGCAGATACTAGGCTTTCTCTTCCAAGTATAACTTCACAGGTTTGTCCCTCGGGAGAAGCCCTACTTTAGGGTTGGCTCTGCAAATGCATCTTCTACACCTGTTGGACTTACATTATTCAGTCTTTTACAGTGGTTTCTCAACCACTGTTAACACAGGTCTAACTTCCCCTTCCCAAACCTAAAACAAAGATTACACCATGTAAATCCTGACCAATATTACTTGCCCTACATGTCTCAATTCACTGATGGAAGAGTGAGGAGATATGTGTGGTGGTAGTGCTAGGGGAACTCGAAGCATGAAGACAGACTGCTGATCTGGCACACACTTGTACTAATCATGCACAGAACAATTTCTATAAGAAAACACACAAGAGAAAGCACTCACACGGGCGTTCAGAAGGAGTTGCCGTCAATTACAGCGCTGCATTTGTTAAGCAGACACGTCGCTCCTACTGTTTTTCCCCGGACACATGGGTTCTACAGGCTGGGTGGTCATGGAACAACAATCACATCAAACCACCCATGACAACACAGAACGAACAGCTTGACAAAAGCTGCATCAACCACGCATCTCCACACTGTGCGACACACATGGAAGTGTGAGTGTGTGTGTGTGTGTGTGTGTGTGTGCTTGAAGTTTATCCACTGTTTCCTGTAGCTTTTTCTCTAGATGAGAAGACTGGGGGATAAATTTAGCTCTGCTACCCAGGTTCGTGCCTGGGCCCATTCCACAACCAATTCCTGTAGGGGATACAGTATTAGACGTGATGCTTTTTTGGACGTTTATATCAAGACATATTAGGACTGCACAATATGAGCACAGTGCTGCAACAATAAGGCCTGTGACAATATCTGTATGTGCTTTCTGATATACACTTGCTAAAGCGCATATCTTACAACAGCCGCATCGACATTAAATTACTTAAATAACCCCTTTATTAGACAAGGTCTTATTTTTCATCATAATAATGACTTTCATCAGCATCACTGCGGATCACTACCTGCAGTGACGCACAGCTGTAAGGAAACCACCCACACTACAAGCATTTCAATGATAAGCGTAACCCGTCCTTCAAAACACACACTGAAACTGTCACAACAAGCAAACGCGAAGACCTTGCAACAAGATAAGAAGCTTGCATTATCTTTTCAATATATCGCCACACAACCAAAGCAATACTTCATTTCAGTAACATGTCATGTACATTCACATTTTTATCAGTATATGTGTTGACATTCAAACAGCGAATACACTCCACACAGATTATACAGAACTACATTATGAGAATGGATTGAACAATAACCCACGCTGGTGATCTGAAATGAATTTAATTGAACTATAATTTAATTAAACTGTTGAGGTCCACTGCTGATTAGTGAATGTAAAGTATAGGAAACACTGCCATCTACATCCTAAATATGGAGATGTGAGCACCAGGTTTGGGAATAATCAGTTGCTTGCGTTGCAGCCATGTTTGAAAGTTATAGGAGTACAAGATCACACTCTTCAGCTTTCAATAATGAGAAAAGAGTTGAGACACAGTGCTGAAAGCTGTCAGAGGACAATGCTCTTAAAATCTCATTAGTGTACGACTGCCAAAACTAGTGAGAAGACGGCGGTTCAGAAAGGTGGGGCAGAGGACCAGCTCAAGGTAATTTGTAATGAATAATAGCCAAGGCTACATTGTTCTGTAGCTTATGCAAGCAGAAGGCTATGCTGAACCTCTCCCACCCACATGTAATTAAATGTAAAGTTAAAAAGGTGTAGGCTAATATTTGGCAAGAATTTTAGTTTAAAACATTCGATGATGTTCACTCATTTCTTAAAGGAAAAACGGCAAAAATGTTTTTGATGCAGCTTCTTCCTCTTGTGTGTCATATATAACAGTAAACTGAATATATTGGGATTCGGACAAAATGTGACATTTGAAGACATCACATAAATTATAACCAACTATAACCATTTTCTGACATTGTGTTCTGTTCATTACAGGTTTCTGCTTGTTTCACAGGAGAACAAAACCTCAGTTAATGCAGCCACTGTTCTCAGATATCAGCTGAGCTCAAATTAAAAAAGGACTGTTTCATTGCATTTACTGAGACTTCCAGTAAACAGGCTGTCAGCTCAGATGAAACCTGTCGGTCATTCCTGATACCTGGGCAGTGGCCAGTGTGAGTGGCCAAAGAACCAACTACACCGGGCAGCGGCAGAGGAGGCTGCACCGCCGTCTGGTTCAAAATGAGTCCAGCCAACTTTACTGCACTCGGCGCCGGAGCATGGAAACAGAAATGAGCCGTTTGTTTCCAATACAGCTAGTTTTGCTCATAGATAACATTAAAACAAGACTTTAACGTTTATAGTCAGTCATACTGTTGTCCTGCATGCAGCTTCAGCGCGGCTCCATTGTTGGCAGCTGAGTGAAAACACGACTGAATCATTTCACATGAACAGCTCACCTTCAGACAAACCCAACGACAAAATCACAAGTGTCAACACTGTCATGTCGGTACAGTACTGGCTGACTGAGTGGGAGTGAGAGGTGCTTTGCTAGAGATCTTTCATGTTATTATGAGACGTGTATTTTTGGTTGACCCCCCCCCCCCCCCCACCACAATTTCAAAAACTCATCAGATCTACACAAATCTCACAAATGACCTATTTTGGATAAAACAGAGATTTTTGCCTAAAAATGACTAGTTTGCACTCCTGATATTGTGTTGCAGAGCTATCTACTGAAGTTAGCATGCTAACCAGCTAGCCCCGGCCACCACTTTGTACTTCAAGGGGGATAGTGAGTCACTGTAGTGTCCAGCTTGCCCTCAGTCTAACATGAGAGGAAGAAGAAGTAGCACTGCCCTTAATCACCATGACAGCAATGGCAGATATTTTGAGCTAGGCTGAAAGTTGCTGCAAGTTTCCAAATAACACCTATTTGGATATTTGCGCCGACATTGTTGGCAGATGCTGCTGCTGCTGCTGCAGCTGCTGGCCAGGTGAGACAGCTGGTCATCTCAGCTGCATGATCCGATGAATTGATCTGTGCAGCTCTTTGGTAATTTACCGCTGGCTCTAATGTCTCCATAGCATTTTGATATCTTGACTTTGCCGTAACACAGCTTCATTGTAAACAGTGAGCTTCACACTGTATTCAGTGAGTGACAATTCTATGAGAGTAACAAATTGGGCTATCTCTCTGTGCCATCATCCTCCATCAAGGCATCTGTAACTCATGTGGCCTCCGGGCTGCTGTAGAGCACCTCTTGTTTGGTGGCAATTTTCCAAACACTTCCAGAACAGCCCCACCAAACTGGCTGACAGGCAAATTGGGGGCTAAAAACTAGGATGGCAGCTATCTTAATTCAATGTGCATGAACTGACCAGTGCTTTTCACCTTTATAAAGTATAATGCTCTTTTGTTAATGTCCTGAACAGTGTCCTGGAATAGTTAATAAGATGCTGAAAGCACAAATTTTTGAATGCACATTCGGTTAAGGCAGATGGCCGCCCACCTAGAGCCCGGTTCTGTGCTATATAAATAAAACTGACTTGACTTGTCAATCCACAGCCAGAGGATAACGTCAGCATACAGAGTATAAAGGTTAAAGATTCAACAAAACAGCCACAGACAAAAATTGTGTTACTCGTTTTGGAATAATTAGCACACTTTTACTATTAGTAGAAATTAGTCTATTATAAATATCACCCTAAACAAGCAAAAAAACCAAACAGTTACATCTTGTATGAAATTGTGAGTGTATGCCTTTCACTGTGCTAGCCAGTCGCTTCCCAGTGCCTGATGCTCCTTCCCGCCAGAAGCAGCTCATCTACACATGCCCCCGGTGCCCTGGAACAGATCTGTTGCTATCCGTCTCACACACACTCAGCACATCTTGGATTCAGAGACTCCCCCTGCTATACCTGACACTAGTCAGTTGGGAGCTCGGCCTGGGAAATAACACTTAATCATCGGGGGCTTGACATCGAGACCCCTGACTGAGGAGAAAGCAGCGAATAAAAAAAGTTCTGCGAGGGAGACTGAAAAAACTGAATGTGTTAGCTTTCTTGTGTCCTGCAAGTGTTGTGATATCTATGACTTATGTGCAAGGAGGCCTGGCCTGCTAGGCTGGAGTAGAGACAAAAGAACCAGAGCCAAAATAGTTATTACTTTTGGCACAGAGGTATGCTGTGAAATGGATAATAAGTTGCTGTGGTAACTCCAATCTACTGTATTATACAAGGACTGGGCTAATGTGAGTCTAGGAAACCAGCCTATAATGACTGAGATTGGGCACTCACTGCAACTTTTTCTACTGCAGGTAACAGGACACCGTCTCTAGGATGAGTATTTCATAAGCTGTTAGACAGTCAGTCAGGGGTTAAAGCAGGGTTCACAGCTCCAGCAAAGTGTCTGGTAGAAAGATCAATTGTGACTTATTTTACATTTTCCCACACTACTGCCTGAGCACTCATTTAAATCCAGCCGACTACTTGATTAGATTAAGTTTTGATTCCAATAAAGTAGTTTAGATTAACTATGCATGTACGTATACAACCACTAGCCTCCGCTTCAAAACGATGCAAGCGTGACGATAGAGAAACATGCCTATCTGTCTGTATCAGTCCCGCCCACACATGCTCTACATGAACCTGTGTGCGTGCGTGCGCTCTGCTGGGAGGTTGTGTCCTGCCGAGTAGAAAGTGGAGAGTCGTCTTCATTGTATGACAAATATTAGCAAAACAACTGATGGCAAACCACATTGATTGCAAAGATAGGGAACATCCTGATTAGACAGCCTGTTTCAGAAATCACCAGTGGCAGCAACTTGACGATTGTGCATGAAGTAGCATTAAAAAGTCCACTGGAAGCGCTGTATCTTCCATATACACCACACAATCATTTATGGACTTAATGAACAAACTAATGAATGAATTATCTTTACATGTGCTTTTTACAGCAGGGCCATCTGTAAGACGTATTGCAAACACACTAAAACAGGCCATGTTGTCAAAGCAACAGGCCTATGTCACAGGAGGAAGACGAAGGCTATGCCTCAGCCTCACACTCGGGTGAAGATGAAAATGAAGACGAAGATGACTAGAAGTTGAGTTGATTCAGTAGATTCACATGATTTGAGTTAAGTGATTCACATGTTTTGTTATTTTAGAGTTATTTTTGGTATAGGTTTATTTTATAAATAATTTAATTTAAAACCAATACATATGCTAGATAAGACATGGGATTAAAAACAAGTCCCCCCCTTAACATAACCTTGTTTATTTTTGTTTAATAAGAGTGAATTTATGTTTCTAGTAAAATCATTTTAACACATCATTGTGGCATGTCTTGATAAACCTTACAGTGAAGGCGTCAATAAATAAAAAATGCTAAATGAGGTCTGATGATTCTTAATTAGTCAGGAACTGGCGTCATTTTAAATATTAATAGCTACTTACAGACTATGTAGGCTAAAACGCACAAGAAGCTTAATTCTCCTTTACAATAACTGACTACATGTTTACAATCAGGTAGACAAACTCATTAAAATATGCAATAATTAAGATCAGTGTATATGATGGAATAGAAGCATTAGATGGCAACCAAATTTAGGCTTTTACAGCCAAATTTTTTCTCTGGGTAGGCATCCCCCCGGACCCTCTAGCTGGCTATTCCATATCCTTGTAGAAAGCCCTGTACTACACTAGCTAATGTGTTGCTGTGCCAGCAGCTGCTGTTGGGATGGCCTAATCTACTTTGAAATAGGTGTCATGTTTTTGTGTGTGAAAAAGACAGAAGGAGAGAAAAAAAAAAGAGAGGTGTGTGTGAAAAAGTCCACACATAAAAGCTGCAACCCCCCACTAATTTTCGCAGGCTTTTTAAAAGAGCTGAGGTGGTAACATCACTTGTGGGGAAGGGGGGGGGGGATTCATTTTCACAGCACTTCACAACTTTCAAGCAGCAAAAAACTGTATTATTAAACGGGTCAGAAGCACTAAAACATCTTTTCCGAAGTATCAACTGATATGAAAGTGTTGCTTGAGATAGTGGATGATGGTACAAAGCATCTTTGAAACCGCTGATGTTTCCGGTGTTAAGTCACACTTCTTTTTGGGACTAACAATCAAAATCAGGTAAATATCACTGGATGTCTTCGTCGCTGCTTCCAAAAAGTCTGCAGATGGGTGGGGGGGTTACTTGAGATCCTTTCTGGATAATAATGCAACCAATAAAAGCAGCTGTTACGATTTTCAGATTTGTGTTTCCTTAGAGAAATTCAAATCTTATAGAGCACAGGAGGAGAGGCGGGTGAAAGAGGGTAGGCAGGCGAGCAGGAAGAGCTGAGAAGGAAGAATAGAAATAAAGATGTGTTCTGATAGTTTTAGAGCATGTCAGGCAGTTTTCCAGGGGGCTTCTGGGCTGAAATTCTTGTCCTAACGTGGTTACGTTGCTGTAGTGAAGATGTGTGCACAGCAGCAGATGGCACTAACACTACAATCCTAACTGTCTCTTACCAGGTCCGCAAGGTTCATATCGTATTATAATTCCCATAGTTGTGATAAATTATAATAATTCATAATGCATTATAATCACTGTTATGTTGCATTATAATGTGATTATAAGTTACTCTAAGTGGTCATTGGGTGCTTCAAGCAAAGTGAGAAAAATATCAATAAATCTATGTGTAGCAAAGGAGGGTTACCACACCGGGTCTCAAACCCTGGTCTCCCAGACCACAGACAGCTACACTGACCAGTCAGCAAAAGAATTAAGCCGTTGGCCGAGAGCCAGAGCATCTAGTCATCCATGGTTGTTACTCTCTAGAGGGCACAGCCTGCACCATGACATTACGCAAGAACACACAAAACGTAAAATTGATATGTTTAAGGGTCAGAAATTAAGCACTGCTACATTATTTATTATATTGATTATTGTTATAAGGCATTATGAATATTTATGAGGGCTTATAACTATAGTTAGGCCTATACGGTGCTATAAGCAGATTATAACGCATTATAAAGATGTTTATAATGCGTTATGGGCTTCACAGAAAGTGTTACCATTACATTCATACTGTAATAAAATTACAGTTTCTTAATTGATATATTTTAGTATATATGAAGATAAAAAAAAATATGGAAAATGCTATCACAAGTTACCAAACTAAAAATTATTCCTTAAAATTATAGATACCACCGATCTTGACCTTGCGCATCAGGTATCTGTCATTCAGGTTTTCTGCTATTATTAAGGGCCACAAACTCGATTTTTGGTGCCACAGCAATCTCTGCTCTCATGTTATCTCACATACACAGATTTTACATCTGGGAAGAAGACAGTATCATTATTGGATCAATACTCTTGATACAATCTGAGGTGACAGAATGGTATTGGGAGAGAAAAAGTAGCATCAGTGCAACTTTAATTTAAGTTGATTATTTTTGTGACAAACAGTTTAAAATGTTAAGTATTCAATTCACAATCATATGAAACATCCAAAAGTTTTGGAATTTCCATATGATAAATGACTGAAGCAAATGTCAAGGCGACTGATCGATTCATCAACTTGTCCTTTTAACGTTAGGCACTAAAAGCTAGAATCCTGTATGCCGCACGGCCGGCATCCATCTAGACCTTGAACGAAAATCCAGTCATGTGAAGCAGAAGCACTTCTGATGCTGACAGGTCGTAGAGCGAGTAAGAGTAAGTGCGTGTGAGTGTGAATGTGTATGTCTATCTTCGCTTGCTAAACCCGAATATCCAGCTCATTATTTGCTTGACAGAGACGATGCTCACCACCCCCCCCCCCCCCCACCCCCCACCCCCCCTCACTCCACTGTCAGAATGGGCTCTATTCCTGACATAAGCAATGTGGAAAAAGCCTGACAGCTTCCAAGGAAGGCTCCCCCTCCCATACACACACTTATGTCTCTCACCATACAGGTTTCAGTCTACTTAAATTTCTATTTCCACCGACTCAATAAACATGCAGACAAATGATTTGTATAAGAGTCAACTCAGGGGAAGGAACAAATCACCACTAGCAGCTTGGCAAATATGAGTATTACTTAACAAAAAGGGATATATTTGTACCAGCAGGGTCGAAGGGTCTTACCAGATAATGAAGGGTTACATCTCCACAAGCTTAAGTTTAATAGTAAGCAGTCATAAAAACATTCATTCAGGATTGAGCATGAGAACCTGGAGTTGGTTAAAGACAGTGTAATGCATTTTTAAGTCAGGACACAACTTTTTAATTACTTTCATGAATGGAGAAAACAAAAACAACTAAAGCCCAGCTGCTCTTAAAATCATCAACAATTATTAGGAAACCAAAATAAGTGCAGCCAGATAACAGGAAGGTCATATCAGGGCCTTGCCTGCAAACTCAGTGCAGTTTGTGGTGTTTGCACTGTGCAGAATATGCCTGACATTTAGTGCTTATCAATCCAATCTTGATTCTTCACATTGCCAGCTTGTTAAATGTAATGGTAAGCTGCAGATAATTTGAAGCTCTCTTTGAAGTTCAGAGGAAAATCAATGACAGCATCCATGCATTCAGATGACAAAGGAACTAATCATGTGCGTCTTGGAGTGACAGACACTTCCAATTAGCGCTGTGACAATAACCGCATTGCCACGGTCATGTGATGTCTACCGCAGGGTTTAGCTCATTATCGTCATCACCACGATTTTTTTTTTTTAAATGCCAAACACAACCAGGAGGAGATACACTGGAGGATCTGTGTTACCTCAGTTTGTTCCCGGGCACCAGACTGCAAGACCTAGGCATCGCCCCACGAGAGTGACTGCCCAGGGGAGAGGGGGGGGCGGGCGCCAAAAATGGTGCCCAAGGAAGTGGAACCACAGCAAGCGAGCCAGCATCCAAGCTACGCTAAAGGCTAACCCCCATCAACCAGCTCTCCTGTCAGTCATCCTCTTCAACGTCCACTCCATCAACAATAAACTAGACTACGTAAGACTGCTTCTGACTTCATCACGTGGCTGCAGGAGAGTATCTCCAACTCTGTTATCCAGCTAGCCGGGCTAACTGCTCTCCGGTCAGACAGGATTGCTTCATTGTCCATTAAGACTCAAGGCACTGTTGTGTTTATATTAACGAAGACTGGTGTACGAACGTGGTGATCATCTCTGCACACTGCTCAGCATTAAAGGTGGTTCTAGCAGTCAAATGTAGACCTTTTTATCTCTTAAAATTATTTTTGGTTTGGTTGTAAACCGACAAACCAAGGGTGTATGTTGCCTTTTCTCTGCGGTAAGAAAAAATCCATACCATCACTGCCCTATTTCCAAACAGAATCCAGTGTGTCTAACGTTGTCAAGGTTTTTTTCCATTCCTTATTGTCAAAGTTATACTACATTATGCAAAAAAACCATGCTTTTTAAAAAAGAAACAGACTGGTCTCCTTTCATCAAAGGTAATTAGAGTGCATGAAAGTTGACAGAGTATACCAGAAAACATCTTTGAATAATGTTCCATTTAATAACCTTGGCAAACACAGTGCTCACATTGGGGTCAATTTTATGTGTAAATAATCTATATAAAACTCTAGTGCTATGGCTATTACACACACTGACAAACTCCCCAGAGTGTCAACTGTTGTAAAAAAAAATGTAGGGCAATGGTTCTCAGCAACCTGATCAGGATTACACATGGGATCAGCTGAAAGGGGGGGTGGATGTTGCAAGATTTATGAATAGTCAAACATGAATATATTTCTGGTGTAAATCTGTGTTGATAAATCAATGGATAAAAATACTTCCCTTATAAAATTATGACTATTTGCAGCCCCTAATGCTTCTTCCAAC
Source organism: Thunnus albacares (assembly GCF_914725855.1). Classification (NCBI taxonomy): domain Eukaryota; kingdom Metazoa; phylum Chordata; class Actinopteri; order Scombriformes; family Scombridae; genus Thunnus; species Thunnus albacares. The sequence goes on along the minus strand of NC_058124.1, from coordinate 18,984,357 downwards.
AATTAAGTGAACCATCCAAAAGATCTAAAAAGCTGTTGCTTTGTTACTGAATTCACCATTTTTGCACATTTAAGCCTGCAAAAGTCGGTTCCATCCAAGCACTGCTTTGTTTTCGGGGACCAAAAGTCTAGAATTTTTTTTAAACTACTTGACGTTCAGATGTAGACTACTCATAGCTACAAGAGCTTTCAAAATTTTGAATATGAAAGAGTGCCTATGCTTTCTTTTCAGTGACATGTTGCCAAAAAGCTGTGCAGTTCTAGCTCTGTAACTGTGGAAACTGATACCACTTAATAGCCTTTTACTGAGGGAAAACAGCTCCCACTGTCACTCTGTAGTGTAGCAAAATACCATAGGTAATATACCAACTGTGTGACCACTCAGGATAATAATCGGATATATGAAGGCTGACATGGAAGAATGCAGCCCGCAAAGAGTATGTAACACTTAGGACCACTCTTTAACAAAGCTAAGGTCATTCCTTGGTGCAAATTCCAGGCTCTAAGCTCTCAACCATGTCGAAATGGTGACCCTCCCCAAACCCTAAGCCTTGGCCCTTGGCTATAAAACGTAATCAAGTTATCAACATAATTAAAGAGGCAGGTGTCACCCTGAACAAGATGGAGAACCTGTCCTTGAAATGTAATAAATGAATGCATCAGCCGTGCTGCCTGGTTCATTGCCACAGGAGTATGTGAGAGCAGTGGGGGAATGACAGTGCATTGCAACCGGGCGGACACTTGTGGGCCCATGTGACACTGTTACAAAGCGGAATAATCCCGCATTGTGATGACAGACACACCAGACTGGATCAGTTGGCTTCCGGGTTAAACAGTATGCTATCGTGATGCACACCGGCTGTAATGTGCGCGAAAACCTGGTTGTCAAGTATGCTTTCACTACACAGTATTTATAAAATGAACAAGTTACACCATCAGAGGGACTCTATCCCAGTTGTAAAACATCCTCAATCAGTCATATAGAGCACTGCTGAAGCCATAATTCCTATATAAGAACTATTTCAACTTCACTCGCTCACAATGAACTGAGTTTTCAATGCATTAAAAACACGCTCTAAGTACAGAGAAAGCATGCATGTCTTCCTCCCAGTTATCTACACGTTTACCTGAAGTCCAAGCAAAGTTGTACCTGCAGGCTGGAGGCTCAATGCGGCTATTATTTTGTGATAAGTGGATGCAAAAAAACAACACTAGACGAAACCAGATTGGCTAGCTGCATGTCATTAGTATCATCACATTTTTAAATGTCAAGGTTCCTCAGACAGACTACACATCAGACCACTGGCCTCAATATTCAAAGTGTTTGTCCCAAGGACATCAGAGAAAAATCCTACCGCTGGTCACAATGTGGAAAAACAACTGTTTATCCTGAGTGTGAGGAGCTAACAAACGTTAACAGGACATTGTTAGCGTTAAGTAGTTAAGGCGGCATTCAAAACAATCACTGCTATTGTACTGACTTATAAAGAAGTAAAATAATAAAGTGAAAATTAATATAACGTTATTTCTAATTCATTAAAAAAATTGACTCGCTGCAGCGACTCGGACCTCTTACATTGGCTTTCCTTAACGCTGCAAGCGACAGTTAAACGTTAGCAAGCTTACCAGGGATCAAACTCGTGAATGATGCTCTCGAACCGGATCACCGCGAAAAGTCTGGAGCTGAATCCAGCCAGGCAGGCCAGAAAAAGGATGCTAAAGGAGAGTAAAGACTGCCACCCTGCTGGCTGTGTCAGTCCGCCAGACAGGCCTCCTTTGCCCCCTCCTCCACCCGCGGCGCCGGGTCGGCTGTTCCCGTGCACCGAGCCCCCGGCATTGGTGGACGCTTTGTGCTTGCCGTCGCTGGCTGCGTGGTGCTCCGCCATTTCTGCGTGCGGTGTCGGTTGGATTTGCTCGAGCGTCCCTCCAGCCGCGCTCCCGTGTCTTCCTCCGCTCCGTGCTGTCGTAAAACTCCCTCAGTCAGTCGGTGCCTGCTTTCCCTCCGTATCCTGTCCTCTGTGCCCCCCCGTTAGTAAATATTTAATTCAGTATCGCTACTCCGAGAGACAGCAGTTACATCCCGAGACGCATACTCGTGCGCCACATACCGAGTCTTGCAACAGTCAATCCGCGACACGATTGAATGCCGTTGGAAACTGGAGGGAGGGATGCGATAGGCGGGGCGTAGGGAAGCTCTGGCGGCCTCTCACAGATCGACAGGTACGAGGGGGCGGGGTTTGACTTCGTACAGCCAATCCGAGAGTAGTATTGAGTGGATCGACAGATAACTCCACCAATGGAAACACACTGATATATGATTGCAGTTTATTGGAATAAGGATTATCCCCTGTTATATATAAAATTGAGTCATTCTGGTGCTCTGTGTAAATATAATCCTTATTACTCAGTTTGAAGTTAGCTGTATAGGATTTAAATCGTTTTTTTTAGAGAATAATAAATATAAGTGCACATAGTCCAAAATCTGAATAAGGAAAAGACCTCCTTGCAGCCAAAAGCTATAGGCAGGTGAGAGAAGATAAATGTTCTCTGTGAGTGCAATATTTCTGTTGCCCTTGGATGTTCTGGACTGGGTGGTAGAGTGGTAATAAAGATTGATGTGTCTCATCATTATTATGTCCCCCAGCAAAGACAAGAACACAGCATTCATCATTCTCTTAAACTCTGGATGTATTTTCACAACTTCCCCCAAAGCCTTGAAACACTATAATGGAATAAGACACCTTTTCTGAACATTTCAAATAAATGCTGAAGTTTTTGATTGATTGTATACATTCATTTTGTGCTCGCACTGTTTGATACAACCATGAGACAGAAGGAAGGAGGGTTATCGATTTATCTGAGATGTGATTCAGTCCCAAAAGGGGGATGAACAACAGTCCTCAGAGTAACGTCACAGATAGAAACAATTTGTTCTTGTACAATAAGTCAGTGTGGACAAAAAATATTTTCCTCACCTCCTCTAACACTTATGCTGCTTTATGTAAATCTGTTACTCAGAGCTTCATCTTACACAGAGGTTTTCCTTGGAGCAGTGTATAATCAAAGGAGCCTATGTCTAAACAAACAGCGATGTAATTTAATCACTGCCCTCCAAAACATTATTATAAATTCAAATTATGAATTCCTATTATTTATGTAATACACTGGATTTCAAGGACCATTGCTTTGGTTGAATTATAGAAATGTTTAAACAGATACTGTGCATTTGGGCAGCAACTGCAAAGTATCAAAGTTTGTATTGTTTGCCATAAAACAAGTAGTTAATTAGCTGCAAATCCGCTTTTGGCACCTTTGATTTTAGAATAGGCTATTTTCTGGTTTAAGTACTCTACAAATTTCTCCAAATTCCCATCCTTGTTTTGCATCAACACAGTTTACAGATACCCTATCATCCATAAGATAATGATTTTCAAAAAAAAAAAGTAAATGAAACATTAATGTAGGAGTATTGGACTGAAGTTTGAGCCGGCTTAAGAGGAGAGAGATGGGGAGATGGAAGGCAGATAATAAATGAGAGTAAAAGGATGATTATGAAAATTGATGGAGGTCATCATGGAGAGTAGATGGAGTGGCAGAAATGGATAAGAGTTTTGATTTCATGAACAGATCATAGAGACCAAAGCTTCGTGTGACAGACAGTATCAACAGTCATATGCTGCAGCTGAAAGTCGGTGCCAAAAGATATTGTCACGCACACAGTAAACATATATACACAGGCAACAGAGTGTGTAAAGATACAGTGCATACATGCAACACATGTATTCCCATATACACATACATACTGATGAATACATGTTTACACCAGCAGACACACCACCATGTGTTCACACAGACACATGCACACATACACCTCAATCATTCATCAAGACCTGATTATGTCATGATGAACACTCTACCCCTTCACCTCTCCCCTCTACCTCCGAATTCTGAATGGATGATCTTTGAGACAAAAAGAAATGCAGACTGTGAAGATTGCTTCAATCGCATCTATTGTCAAAAGGCCAAACCCAGATGAAAGCCAGCCAAAATGACTGCTGTTGCCAGGCAGGGCAGCTTTGCTTTCCTCTGTCTCCAGAGGCAGACTTGAATGTTTGTGTTTGCTTTGTCTTTCTTTTTTTCATTTTTTCTTCCAAAAACATTGCATTCTTGCCATGTTTATGCTTGGCATTCTTACGTGTCTATACTTCCCTTTTTTTTTGCCAAAGGCCAGTCGTGCAAAAAGCTTAAGATGCCTGGCAAGAAACACTCTTTGCACCTTTCTATCTGTCATTCTCTCTTTGCTCTGAGAGTGTGTGAGAGAGAGTTACAGAGCAAGAGAAAGAGAGAGAAAGAGAGAGAGAGCGAGGTGTCATAACTGGTCAAGAGGATTATATCATTATGTCCATTTTTACATGTTTTGCCTAAACTGATGTAATTGAAAATGGTGCATCAAGAGAATCCTCAAAGCTCCTTCAGCGATTTGTCTCAAGATGCATAATAATCAATCAGTTGTGCACGGTGTTATGTAAGCATGTGGGGCAAAGCAAAGAATCCTCCGTGAATCAGCTGTCTCTGATGGAGGGGAAGTTACTGTGTACTTTTAAAGGAAGTATCCAATTTTATGAAGGTGGTATGAGGATTGCACAGTGGGAAAGAATCTGATGTTGTAATGTGTTTTTTAAGGCGTAGACTGCAGCGTGAAGGTTGTCTGGGAAGCAAGCACATCATGTTCCCAGATTTCTGACATCCTTGCAACACATATCTGCATTACAAAAGAAGCTGAAAAAATTCACAAAAATTGGAATTATAGATCCATGTATCATCTATACCCACTTATTCCTATTGCAGGTTTTTAGTAGTTGCTGGAGCCCTTCCCATCATGCACTTTGCCTGTAGCAGGGAAACGTACTACATTGATTGCCAATGCATCACAGGGATAACACCTAGAGAATCAAACACATTCACACACCTACAGTATGTAGAGTCTTTGATTAGCCAGATTCCTTCTTTAACAAACTGCACACAGAGAGAAAATTCAACACCAGGATTTTCTTGTTGTGCTTGCTTTGAGCATTGTTGTTAAGTTTTTATTGTCCTTTTTTTTAATTCACTTGGCATTACTCTTCTTTAACTGCTTGTGCATCATCTACATGACGCACAAGCTTACAGGGGGAAAATCCATTCAATCAAAAAGCATGGCAGAACAGGATGTTTGTTCATTGAGAGAGTAGAAAGCTTTAAAGACTCTATAGTGTCTCTCTGTGTGGTCCAGTGTAACAGGATGATTAGCCGGCGCCTGGGGATCGCCACTGCACAGACCCATCTGCACCGCGATCATTATCAGAAATGAGAGCACTTAAAGAAAACCATTTAGCATCCCAATGAGGTATGGCTTTTAAATGTTATGAACTATTTATTTACCTGTTGCCAACAGATAGTCACAGTCTGTTTTAATACTCTCTAAGAAGCTGTTCAGCATCATAATAACTGGCTCAAGGTCAAGTTTCATGTGTCATAAATATAATTCCTCGTTGAATTTCAAAAACAGGCTTCAATAGGTTTCTATGACAACAGAGTTTAATGACATCTATAGAGTCCTAGTCTTGATGATGAGAGGAGATGAAAAAAAAAACATGAAAATGTGATTAATGACCTGAGTTAATGATGTGGGGTCTTTCACAGAGTGCAGAGGGTTACCTGTGCGGCCTCATCAGTGACACATCATTTCACACTGAGCATGCCTCATTCCTCCAACAGTCAATGGGGCACAGAGAAGCAGTTAAATCTACTAGATGTGAACATGACCCACTCAGTCCCAGGCAACGCATTCGGATGATACTCTACAATGGCACAACAACTTAATCTTGACATTGATGGAAGGTGCGCCAGCAGGGGATTGGCCATGGGTTTCACCTTGTATGATAGGATTGTTAATCTTGATAATGTCATGGGCAATCCACTGTGATTACCTATAGCACTGCATTACTTAGCTATTCGTATGCACCTTGCACAGGCAAGCCCAGACTCCTTCTTTGGGGAAAATTGCATGTTGTGATAAAATATGAAATAGCGGGATAAGCTACTGTATTTTGTAACAGAATATGGTGTGATCTATCATCTGGGAGATCAGAGAGCTCAATTTATAAGGCTGCATCTGCCTCGGGATGCTATTGCATTCATTGCATCCATCTGTCATTTTCCAAAGCAGATGAAACGTTATTTCTCCCTAAGAGGCTGTGAGCTTAAGAGACAATGACAGTTCTGATTGAAAATATGTTTTGATTTCTTATTTGATTGCAAAAATACTTTCATCAACCACATCACCAGAATGGGAGAAAAGCAATTTTGTCAATGAAAGCTTCATTTTTGACAACGTAAATAAAAAATAAATCAGAATGTATCATAGTTGTTTTGATAAAAGTCGAATCCCTGCATCTTCATTTTACCCCAAATCATAATTTGAAATGATAGCACAGTAACCTATTGTTTTAATTTCTAATCAGGCCTTTAATCACAATAATTATCCCATGAAGTTATACAATAATTATGCAATTATGGAACTAATAAAAAGTCTGTTGCATCTGCGTGCATAAAGTAGGCCTTTGCACATGAATAAGGAAAGAAAACTTTTATTTTATTTTATTTTCTGAGAAGAACACTCAAAAAGTATCTATATAGAAAACGGCTCGTAAATAAACACAATTCACCACTTTCATCCAGATTGATTCTGACCTGTCTACACAACTAAAACTGCCTGCGGTGATGCTTCAAATCCGATTGGCATACTACATAAAAAAGTTTATAGGAAAGTTTCAATTGATAGCGCAAGAGAAAGAGAGAGAGATGGGGAAAAAATGAGAAGTGAGCTACTAACCTGCGCTCAACAGAGATATCAACTGTCTGCAGGCAGAATGTCAGACTCTGAAACGTTGGCTTGCATTCCTACCTCTTCAGAATAACTGCTGCCTTATCAACATTTTTCTTGCTTTGGTATGGTTAGAACAGCCTCTTCACTATGTCTTTTGAGGGGGCTTGCCATTCAGATATGAGAGATATAGTGCGTAGAAAACAGTTGAACTTAGTCTGACATTATCCCCGCAGGGAAGAAAAAAAATATGACTCACATGTTGAAAATTGAAGTATGCTTCCCAATTTCCCAGCTGCCTCAGCTTGACAAATGACCCTTCTTTCACTTTCCTGAGTGGCCAACATGGGCTGTCTCAATTCAGAAGATGACAGATTTATGTGATATTGCTTCAATGACAGCCCTGAAGTCTCTGTGGCAAAATTACAGCAGCCGCATTCAAAACAAGAGGAGCAGACATGAGAGCTGCTTCACTTATGTTATTCTTCTGTGGTAACAACATGTCTTTCCAATACCTGCATTCACTGCACTTTCATCTTGAATTGACATTTTACTTTACAGTCTATGATTTTACATGTGATGTGAGGTATCTGTGGTATTTCTGTGATGCACAATGCCTCGTTAGCTTCGGTTTTTGTGAAGATTTTCTGCATATATGAACTCCAGACTGATGCTTGTTCTTTTTTTGTTTTCATGCCCTTTTTATATGTGGAAATACATTAAATTAAAGGCCAACCCTGGTCTATTTTCTGACCAAAGAGCACTCCGTAAAGGTGGTTCAATACAAAGTGGCGCCTTGGTCAGGCCTACGCATCTCTTTGCTCAGCCCGTGTCCAATCGATTCTCCTCTTGGTTGCCCTCGATTGGTTGCCTGACAGGGCACCATTCACGCCTTCCAAATAAAGTTAAACCTTGCTGGCCTCTGTAATGAATATGGGAGAGATGGGATGAGATGGGGGTGCAGGACCAGCAGGAGAGAAACCAGAGGATAAACACAGGGAGGGGGGGGGAGAGAAAGAGGGAGACTGCCAGCCCTCTGCCGGCTGTTCAGTGCTAGTGACGTAATCATTGACCATGCCTCTACTGTCAGCCAGAAGGACACAGTGCACACATTAAAAAATTATAGTTTTAACCCACAAACATTTGCTTTTTTTCCCTTTTTTTTAAATGAGGGCGTAATGAGACAATGTTATTAGTCAACACATACAACTTTGCGTGATAACACAGGTTTTTGATTGATATTAGAATATGGAAATGTATTTCCAGACAAAGAAACATGCCCAAAAGTCAATCCTCTAAAACTAACCGATGAACATTTTATCTCATTTGTTTGCCGTGGAGTCTCCACTGCTTGCCTAGCAACCTCATGGTCATGACAAGTTTTTATTCTTCTGTTTTTGTATGAATGAAACAGAGGAACTATAACATGTTAATTAGTGAGCTTGAGAATTGCTGGTAGGTGGCTTTTTGTATCTTTGGACTGAGCTAAGCTAGCTTTTTTCCACCTGCTTTCAGTCTTAATGTTAAGCTAATCGTCTCCCCCAGCTTAAAGTGGTATCAATCTTCTCATCTAACTTTTGGCAAGAAAGCAAATAAGTGTATTTCCCAAAATGAGAAACAACAATTTGAGGGGGTTTCTTCCAAAGCCATAATGTTTCAGTTCAGTGTGAAGCAGCCAGTGTTTTATTACAATAAAACTAACCAGTATGTTAAATACATTTTGCAGCTGTGTAGTGGAATTCTAATGACTATTATTTAGTCATATTTTGACTTTACTAGTTATACAAACTTTTATAACTTTTGTTTAAAAATATGATCTTTTCTTTTTGTCTTTTTTCAATTTGCTCTTGTCTGGCTTCAACTTTCTTTGACCTTTGAGGTCAAAGAAATTTTTTGGTGCAGTTTTATTCATGATGAGCTGACCATGAAATGCAAACAGGTTTTAACTGTGCAATAATAGACGTGGCTGTAGATTATCAGTGTCACACATGGTTCGCTGCAGTCTCTTGTGCGACATTAACTGGAATGGGACAGCAATCAGTAAATTATTTTTAAAAGGACAAATTGATATGGGACACAGATTAAAATATACACCGAGCCAAATTAGTCCCAAATCATCATCACACCATGTAGGGGGTGATTGATGTAGGGAATTACATGGACTGGCATGCTCCTTGTAGGCTCAAATGATCAAATCATTCCAGCTTTTGTTGGAGGGGAAACTGCAATATAACTGCCAAGCATGGGTCTTGTTTAATGTAAGCAAACAGCACTCTTAATGTACCCTCACAAGCCAAACACCTTCGGATCAAACATACTGTGACACAGCTGTGTTTCTCCTCAATAAGTTGCCTTTTTCTATTAAGGTCTTTGAGTGGCTTGCAAGCTGAGAATATAATGACACGATGGTTCATTCAGGCATAAGGAAATTAAAGTAATATCAGCGCTATCAAGTCCATTGCCATCAGACAAAAATGTCTGAGAGGACAGCAGGGTTAATGGCTCCTAATACACCAGTAGTCTCGTCTCTCCATCTTGGGGCCTCAGCTGCCTGCTGCTCTTATCTTAACAGGCACATCATCCCCTGGACAATTGCCACATGCTATTGTGGCTCAGGGCCTTAAAGTTTCTTCAAGAGTGTGACTCCTGCTGCTGCCACTATTGCTGCCAATACAAAAAGTTGCTTTATAATATGTCAAGCAAACCATATAGGTATTTGGAATTTAAAAAAAAAAAAAGGATTTGTAAATGACTGGGCTAGTGGGGGAAATGGCCTCTGATGTTAACTGACCTGGAGAGTGGAGAGAGGAGGTGATTTCAGAGCAAGGAGTCATTTGTCTTCCTGGTCATTTCCTTACTGGAGTTTAAAATATTGTTAATCGCTCCCACCAACCAACGCATTCCTCAGCATCTTTGATTGATGTATGAGGTGTCACCATGGCAACCAGCATGTGGGAATGATATGTGACTTTGGCAGGAGAGTATCTCCTTCTGCATTATTAAGACCACGTAAGGGTTGTGTGAGCGTTTGCCTCTTTGTATGGAAGCAATGACGAGTTGATCTTGGCTAAATGCTCCTGCCTGCTGTTGGCACAGTACATTCAGTGCCGCAGGTATGAAGTAATACTAATGGAGGGCTGTACACTGGTGGCTTGAGCTTCTACTTCCTGAGATGTTGTGACAGGCGAGTGATGGAGAGCGCTGTGAGGAATGAAGAGAGAGACTCGACAGAGTGAGAGAATCAGACGGAGAAAAATTTGTTAAGTTACGCTTGCCAACGGCAGCTGTTTAAATGCAATTAGGTCCCACCAGGATACAAAATGACTCTAGTGTTTGGTGACTGGTTAGCACTACAAAGTATGACTCTTGGTAATGGAAAGACCTGTCAAGTCTTGAGCTCAGTCCCTTCATTTTTACAGCACACGCTTCCCTTTTTTCCCCCCTCAAAGCAGAAATATAAGCACACTGGATCCAGAACCTCAGCACTTTAACCCAGTTGGTTCCACAAGACACAAATGATGTCTTTGTCTGTAGTATCCAGTGGAACCACTACGCCCTCTACTGGTGCAAAGACAAAATGCAGGCAATAAGAATATTCTGCAGTAGTGTTGCAGAGTGTGTGTTGTGTGTTCATGCTTACATTTCACCTTAATTACAGCAAACACTGTGATACAGATAGGAGAATCTGTACCAACTGACTGAAGATATGATTATCATTAATGCTGATGAGACAAAAAAATCATCTATAGCCTACAGTTTAAAAAACAAACCTGAAAGAAATATGAAAAAATGTCATCAATTTGTTCTCTTTATTACTATTCTCCTACAACTATTACTAAAGCCAAAATTTAGTGAATTAATTTGCAAGGTACAGGAATGTGAACTGGCATAACAGGATTAAACATAACAGGATTATTGTTGAATGACTCCATGTGTTACATGATTCATATGTAATTGCTTTACACTTGTCCCAGGCTGTTAACCAAACTGCACCTAACTGCAGTTACCTTTTTGAGGTTCTCTATTACTTCTGCAATAAAAATAGTAAAAGCTTATTTGAATTTACTATTGGAATGAAGATGTCATTCTTACAGTGACACTGACAAATGTTTTGTCAGTAAAAAAAGACACGCTTCAGGAGGCATTTAGAGGCATTCACTTAAAAAAAGAAAAAAAGAATCTCCTTTTGAGAACTCCTGTGCTGCAGGAAAATTGGCATCACATTATTTGATAGTGAAAAATGAAGACAAATGTTACTTTTGTTATGTTTGACGCCCCTGTGGTAATCCATTTATAATGTAAAATTATAAATCATTTATCATCAGCATGTATATCCTGGGGTGGTGTCCAATTTATCTGTAGCGCAACCTACACCAAGTGTGCCTGTGGCATAGTTTATGTAAATAGAGCATGTAAACTGCAAGAAGGGCAATGGAAATCTCCCTGTGAGACGACAGCCCACTGTAGCTGATAAATCACTTTCTTACTGTTCATGAGAGCATTTGTTGAACAGTTCATGCATTTTCAGTGGAGCAGCTTCACAACTGCAGTCTAGGTTAATGCGTTTTGAGTGAAAGGAAGGTTTCTGGTCCATTTTTTGCAATTTTGATGTAATAGATTGAGTGCTGGAAACTGAAATTCTCACACAACACTTAGTTAAGGCTTGACAGAGGAGAGCTAAACACTCATACATAGTATATGCCTCCCCTTCCTGGTAGATTCTCATCCTGCTGTGGGTTCTGATTTATAGTTCAGTCTAAGAAGTCTGTTTTTGCTTAGTGGAGCCTTTTTAACAGCATGGCAAAATTGATTCTGGAAGCCAATGGATGAATTAAAAGCAGCTGCCTGCAAGACACAGACACAGACATACAGACAGACAGACAAATAGTTGGACAGACAGGTAGGATGAAAGTCACAGACAGACACAGACAAATCTTACAGTCAGAGTCAGCTGTGGGCATACGATGAAAGGCCTGTCAGCTTCATACACCGCAGACACACTCCTTGCCAAACACCATGTGGACCTGCTGAACCTCTTACCTTGGTCTCATCCAACACTCACACACACACACACACACTGTAGGTGTAAAGTATTAGGCACTGTCTGTCTGTAAAAGTGCATTCAATAGAAGATGACAACACAGTCTGACAGATTTGAGATTTTGATGCATCTTGGTGGTCTTGATGTGTTCATTAATGAAGGATGTTTTAGTATTTTTGAGTGCATGAATGAGTGAATAACAGTGTATGTGTGTGTGCCAACACGAGCATGCAAATATCTATATAGTATCCATGTGGGTTTAAATGCCAGAATGATGAATATGGGCATACATGCCAACTGATGGGCTACCATGATCACGATGTTCCTGTAATGAGCCTGTCAACCAGCAGGAGTGAAGTTCCCACATGAAAAATTAGAATATATGTTTCCATACTGAAAGTATATTTTCAGGATGTGAAGTGTTTTCATACTTCAAGTGTATCATATTACGCTTGCAATGTTTTTTTTTCCCACTGATGGCAAATGAAAGGAATAAGAAAAATAAACAAGATTAAACTTAAAATTCACTGGTAGTTTAGACCTGGTTTGGGGCATTAGTTGGTGGTGTTTTAGCCTCAGTTTTGTCTAGTATTCACTGATCTTTTAGTCTCAACTTAGTGGAGTTTTCCCTGTAGTTTAACCTTTTGTTAACCCATGAAAAAAATGTATGTACTCATTAAATTTGGCAGTGTTGAAATAACAACATTAGCAACATTTAGAATTACAGGTCATTTGATTCAATGTTGGAAATGTCAAAAATGTTTCTTTATGGAGCTTTAAGTACATTTTTATGTAGAATATTAGCTAATAATTGTAATACTAGTAAATTATAAGAGTTATACAACCTAATGTCATAATGAAACTATACAATAACCGCAGTGCTGAAAATTGCAGAGTAGTCCAGATTGGGAGGAAGTGATGGCTTACATTGTATGATGCAAGTCAGTGATTGACAGACACTGCCGATCATCTCACAGGACACTGTTGTTGAAAACACTTAAGTCAGTTAAGAAAAATCATCTGAAAGTAAAAGTATGAAGCAATGTGTTAGCATTAAAGACACCACTTGGTACAATGAATACTGTAACACTTTTATTTTATGGCTTTACACTTTTATACAAAAATGAGTTTGATATAGATCTGTTCTAAGCACAGGATCAGAATTCCCCTTTCTGTCACAAAATGTCTACAAAAGCAGAAGAAGTGCTTTTGTAGCAGATAGGCAGCAGTCTGGAACTTTCAGTTTAGAGTCCTTAATACACACACAGTATCTTTTTTCCCTTTATTCTCCTGGTCTGATTAAGCAGACGTTCTTTTTTAGATCGGAGTCCTCTGAGTAATACACACGCACACACGCAGTTGCCTTTTTCCTTTGTGGCTGATTTTGCTGTCTTTATTTTACAGTTATGATATCAGCTTTCCCCGCAGATTACTGCCTTGGATGAGTTTTCTATTTCTTTCATGTGGGTAATTTCCATTTTATGCCAGAAAAAATTATACTTGCACCTTGAATCTTGCATCGTACTGTCATCCAGTCACGTTGACATCTATCCAAGGCAACTAGGAAACCATTTTAGTATGATACAAATACACTGTAAGGGGGATATTAGTGTTACTAATAGTCTTAATATTTTAAATAGCTCCCTTTTGCCCCCTTTTTTCTAAATATATGTCGTCCCTTTATTCCATATACCTGAAATGTATTGTCAAAACAAAATAGACACTGAATATATATCATTTGGTGTGCATAGATACTGATAAAGTGCAAATAGTATTTGGTTAACAAGCTTTATAATGTGACATCCCTGTTTGTTTATGACTTGATCCAGTCTCTGAAGCATGTAGAAGAAAACAAAGTCCAACAGGTCCATCTCTGTTAACAGTTCCCTTTCATCTACATGATTTTCCAGTTTGCTCCTCCGTCGCACATTTCTGACGAACCCATAGCAAACAACGGATCCACTGGAATTTCTTTCTCTCCCAGCTGCTTGGTTGTAAGTCCTCAGCCACCCTGGTGGGGGCAGTGTTTCTGTTGAGCTCTACTTCTCATCCACCACAATGATTTCTTCAGGGATCTTCTCCTCTGAGTTGGAGCGCTCGGACAGCTTGTCCAGGTACTCCATGTCGTCGAAGCGCTCAGCGACACACTGGGCCGTCAGACGGGCCTCCGGGTCGTGGTCCCAGCAATCGTCTATGGACGCGCACACCAGCTGGATGCCCTGCAGGGGGAGCAGTGGAGCACAGATATCATCAGTCAATAATACTGACTTGAGGCAAGACTGACAAAGAATATTATCCTTCCCTAAAGCTGAAACTCTATGAATGTTCATATGTTTTTATGTGTTTCCATCTGTGTGTCAATCTGTGTCTGTATAAAAGAAAAAGACGGGATCATGAATAGAGAATAATACACTAGAGTTATAGATGGGAACTCTTCTGCGCAGGTACACATTGTGCTTAATTGATAAATCTGATCTCCTTGCCTACTGTATGTTAGTTTCGTTTGAATGGAAACAATTAAGAGGATTGTGTCTCAACTTGTTTGTGCTAATTTAATTTAAAACATGGTTTAGGAAAGTGCACGAATAAAGCGCATGATATGTAGGGCTGTAATTAACAGTTACTTTTCATTATTGATTGATCTGCGGATTATTTTCTCGTTTAGTCGATTAATTGAAAAATGACTGATGATCAAAATAGTTGCCAATTACCATCGATTAATCGACTAATCATTGCAGCACTAATGACGTGAGGAGGGTTCAGCTTTATTACCTAATCTTCTCACTCTCTACAACTAGTTTTAAGATTTACTTCAGGTTTGTTATTGTATGTATTTAATCAAATTACCACACGCTAAAACTGGGGCCAGGTAGTATTCTAGCATAAAAAACTGTTAACATTACATAGAGAGTGAGAGAAATGGGAGTGTGAGGGGGCCTAGCAGCTCAGTTTTTCTCCAGGGCCCCCTAGAAAATTAATCCAGGCATGTCTGTGCCACACCCTTGGGGTGAGGAGGTAAGTTTGAAATCTTGAAGTCATCAAATAAGTGCATGTACGAGGAAAAAAATGAAACGTGCTAAATTCAACTAACAATTCACCTGTGTTTGCACCTTTGCCTTTCACCAGCATGAAAATAGAGTGAATTATTTTCAAGTTGAGCATCATTAACTTCTCAGGTTATCCAACAAGTATTGAAAGGGCTTTGTGAACCTGAATGGTCATAAAGTCACCTCACCCCGTAGGACATCATAACGTTCTCCGATTGACATTAAAACATGTCTGGCGTGTACATATGCGTGTGTGTGGTGTCTCTTACTGTATGGTTTATCCAGCTGTTGGGGATCTCAGGTCTTCCTCTGTCTCGGACAACGCTGTCCTTCATGCTCTCTACACACGGATGTTCCCTCAGGTTCCCGAAGGGTGGCTCATATTCTTTCACCTCTGTATGCAAACACACAAATAAGAGAAAGGAACAAAAAAAAAAATTAGCCTGTGACCTCATCAAAATGGTGAGCCTTGGATGTTTTACACAAGCAATAAACTTTCATTCACATCTACTGGAAGATGCAATTCTGTTGAACAGAGAGGGTAGATCAGATGGCAGTGCCCCACAGCACACACATCAACAACACCTCTCAAAGGATTCACTGTGCGCTCTAAATTAAAACTGCAGGTTGCAAACTTTAAATAGCACTGAGGCAGCACAAACAACTAAAGAATCCTGTGCTGCTGATAGAGGGGCCGAGAGGGAGATTTGCTGAAGAGAAACACTTATTATTATCACATTTTTACTCTCAGCATCAATGGGCTTAAAGTATCTCACCAACACAGCTCTGGCTTTGTGTCAGCTCTCTTACACAACAAAACCCAGAGTGCTTGTCAAAGGCAATTTACCAGTTTTACTCAGGGCAAGATTTCAAAGTGTTGGCTTGGAAGATATATTCTGGAAACTGTGGGTCAAGAATTTCCAAAGACAGTTTATCTTTACATGAATTAATATATCCTTGGAGTAAAACAACAAATCAAATTCCAATTGGCTTTGAAGCGTGGAGTGCTTGTATAAAGAAAACACAAGTTTCGGAAATCCAGCGAGATAAGAAAAGTCTGATGAAGGACATGACTGTGTGAGGAATGTTGAAGTAAATAATTAGCCTTTAGTGGATTTTCAATAATTAAAAGATGACCAGGAGATGAAACAGCAGTTTGAGAATCACATAAAATTCCACGAATAACACCGTGACAAAGGCGGACAAAAACCGTTGAACAGCAAACAGGAAAAGACAACAGAAAATCTGCTTTCTTTATTTTACACTGCTTTGAAAACGTTAAATTGTTGATCACTATTGACTGTAGCTGAACACAATAATGCTTCTCAGCTGTTGCAATAACTACTGTATGTCAGAATGGATACCATTTAGAAAGACAGATTGGAGAACATTCAGTACATTGCTTTTGTTTTTTCCAACTGTGACTCATTTTAGCAGATTATTCTGATAGTTAAACATACCGTAAGTCCGCGTCATTATTACACAAGAATGATAAATGACGGTAAATACTCAAGAAGTCGGAAATGTATCATGTGTAGCAGGAACTATGATTAACAATGGTGATGTTAATCAAAAACAAATACGATGTAACATCTGATGATTCCTAGCTGCTATTTAGTGTCATAAGCTATAAAATACAGAGGCTGTTACTGGCTGTTTAGGGTTTAGCAGAGTTACTGCTTGGATTTAGTCTATTGCAACCTTCATTGTCGTTTAACTTGTTTTGGTTGTAGCTTCTAGCTGTACCCGACTCAGAGTTTTGTCAGTCAAATCAGATTTGACTGTTCAATACGCAGATTCAACTATTTGTTTTTTTTTCATTTTGGGACTATTGGGCAATAAGAAAATCCATTGGCATGAGTTTCAGCAATGATTTTTTAGTCATGGGAGCATATTTTTGAGGATTTTAAAAATCAATAAAAGACAGCTGCATATGGTGCAAGATCTGAATTGCGGCTTATTTGAATTGCCAACATACTTGACTTGAAGAATCTCAGTTGACCGAGGGGTATCCGACAGATGACTCAACTCATTGACTTTCAGGGGGCAGCTCTAATTGCTCCATTTATTTTTTCTAAGCGTGCAAATCTTACTGATTGTGTAATTAGATGACAACTTATTACATCAGGCTTTAAATACACACAGATTGCAAACATAACCTGAGTGAAAGGTGCAGAGCAGGTTTGTCCGGCATTTTCCTGCACGTAAATCTGTCCCGCGGAGTTTACATAACTGAAACAAAGCAGTGTCGATCAGAGTCAGCGAGCTCTGGAGTTACCCGCCCAGTCACGAGGCAAACATGTCTCGTAAACTGACACATCTTGTATGAAGATTACTGAAAAATAAAAGGAATTAAGGAATCCACAACACCACATTGATTAAACGAAAATATTGAAGTAGACCATCCACTTCAGAACAGATGAGTTTCATTTCACTATTTGAAATCATGTTTCAAAGAAGCTCACAGGAAGTTAAGAAGCTGGCAGACGGGAATCGGAGACTTCTGGGACACAAACTAACGCAATTCTTTTCAAAGGCTGAAATGTCCTATATTTTGCATGCATAGTTTCTCTGGTTTGGTGTAAAAGCTTTAACACAGCCCCACCCAAACATCAGTCATTATTTAAAATAAAAGGAGACAGATGTTTCTTTTTGTTTTGACAGGTTAGAGGGAGAGTATAACTACGTGCTACACTGCAAATCCACTATGTAAACTGTTGGGCAAACATGTTTATGTGTTCATCCTCAAACAATGGGTCCAAAAATATATGAAATCATACTACTGGGCACTTTGCAGTGTAAACAAAACTGTGTATTCCAGCACGGAAAGATTTGCCAATCCTTCTCTAAAAGGAAAAATGTTTTTTTTTTTTTTTTTTTCATGGGCAAACCTTAAATTAAACTCCGAACTAGCAAACGCTATTCAAAACACAACACAGGGCGAGTGAGGAATGCTGTGGTTTGCAGAAGTCACACACTGCATATTGACAAGATTTCTGCAAAGCAATACAGTATAACAAGTTCAGCACAGTAACTATGGGGAACATGCACTATGTCTCCTACGACAGCTGAAATGTAGTGATGTGAAATTTGCAAAGCTTGCACATATTTCATCCTTAAATGTCTATTTTTCATGCCAGTTGTCAGGCATGCCTGTAGAAACTGTCTGAGAGTCTGCAGCCAAGAGAAATTCACTTATATTTAGCAACAACAGCAGAGTAGGGAAACTTCTCAATGAAACTTCTCATCCTTCAGTTTTGTCTTTCATACAACGGCCAGATGCTGTGCTACATATTGATATATCAACCATTAACTTGTTATGTTTAGTTATAAATGTTCAATTACAGAAGCAGGCCAAGACGAAACAAAACAAAAAAGAGAAAGAGACATACAAACCATCTTGAATCTTTACAGCACAGTTGCGAGCACACATTTGATATCTTGTTTGATATACTTGTCCTGTTAACAATCCAAGTTGACATTTTTGTCCAATTATGCTCAACAAAGCATAAATACAGAAAAAAAAGAACAGAAATTCTTTCACCTAAACACATAAATAATGCAGAAAAACAGATCTTCGACATGAACGTGGTAATAAATTAGTAATGTGATCACAGCAACTTTGTCTGTTTCCCAAAGTCTGTCTGAGTCTGCAACAACACAAATCCAACTCACAGCCTTCTCTGCTGGTTTTCATTAGGCTGCGGTGGCTGTGACACTTGTTTTGTGTTCCTCGCAGGTTGTTAAAGTCATTTAGTACAGATCAACACACACACACACACACACACACACACACACACACACACATTGCATGCATGTACAATGCACATTAGCAGAGCTTACTTTTGGACATATGGCATCAACTTAGCCTGGAGGCTTACACTACCATTAAGTATAACATGCCCCAACCTTCACCTAACCCCATTAAAGAAGACCAAAACCATTTTAGCTCACGCTGGATGCAACTTCACTGAAACCAAATTGGACACGAACATTTTGTCCCCAGTCAAGTGGTTTTAAGTCCAAAATTTGTCCTCAAAAGATGCTGGACCTCCAGCTCCACACACACACACACACACACAAACACACACACACAGAGTTGGGGAAAGCATTAGGCACTGTCTGTCTGTAAAAGTGCAATCAATACAAGATGTGGAACAAAACAGTCTGAGAGATTTGAGATTCTGATGCGTCTCGGTGGTCTCGATGTGTTCATTAATGAAGGATGTTTTAGTATTTTTCAGTGCATGAATAAGTGAAAGACAGTGTATGTGTGTGTGCCAACATGAGCATGCAAACGTATATATAGTATCCATGATAGAAAATGTGGGTTTACATGCCAGAACGATGAATATGGGCTTACATGGCTACTGATGGGAACCATGATGAAGTTCCCAAGTGAAAAATTAGAATATATGTTTCCATATTGAAAATATATTGTCAGGATGTGAAGTGTTTTAATACTTCATGTGTATCACAAAATGCTTGCAATTCTTTTTTTCCACTGAGTGAGAAGTTTGCACAGCTATCCTTGTTAGGACATTGCATTGACTTCCATTCATTGTGGACAGCCTAACCCAAACCCGGACCTTAACCATAACCAATTCATGCCTAACCCTAAGCTTAACCTAACATCAATTCACACCTTACCCACAACCTTAACCAGGACCTCAGAAATGACGTTTTGCCACATTAGGGTTGGGCTTTGGTCCCCATGAGGACTACTGGTCTCAACAAGGTTGGTGTTTATACCGGAGAAGGTCCCCAATGAGGTAACAAAAACACACGCGCACACACAGTATATACAGTACACGTCAGGCCCTCCAGTCCTGAAGGGGCTGATGGCCTGACATCTGGAAAGCAGCTGCCCTAACCTCTCCTCCTCTTCAGTCTAGCCCAACCTTTCCCTCTAGGGACTGAAGGCATTTCTCTGTCTACAGCTCCATGTTCAACGCCACTCCGCTATTATCCCCCTACTTAGCCCCACCCGCCTGAGGAACGCCCTCATAGTCTTTCCAAGCCTTAAATCTGGACTGGCTAAATTATACAGGAGAGACATTTTAGGGAACGGAGGCAAAGATAAAAAGGCCTGAGCCCTGAATCCAACTTTTCCTTCTCTCAAAGGTGTGCTTATCATGCCATTTCCCTCTCACTCTAACTCTTCCTCTGCCTTTGTAGTCTGGGAAGATAAAGAAAGCAAAGTGATGGCTCATGGCTGGCTGACTGGCGCTGTCGTTCTTGTTCTTCTCGCCCGGCAGATCTCAGATCAGACCTCGGCCCCAGGAACTCTGACAGAGTGGCTGTGTGGCTGCCTGCCACTGAGACGCAGGGCGCTGATCAGACATCTGTCTTCCACACACATGTACACAGGTGGCATCTGAGACAAGAGGCAAGCAGCAAGGCTTCACCCCAGTCATTATAACGCTGCCCTGGGATGCGTCATTCTGAATCTGTGCGTGTTTGGGTGCACGTACTCACATTTTGTCTCAAAAGAGGTGAGTTCTCAGGGTGTCATGAGTGACTCACAGACCTCCAGTTATAACTTGGCAACTTCAGGAAAAACAAGAGACTAGCAGCATGAAAGCATGGAACTCTTTAAGTGCACTCTGTAAACACATCAGTTTTACTCTCGTGGTGCTCTGATTCCAGAATCAATACCAGATCTCTGCCAGCGTACTATCTATGGGGATTTTTTTTTTTTGAGCTGCCAGTGAAGCAAAATCAAATTACTGCATCTCATTTGCATGGCTTATTCTTTCCACCTTCCTCAGGATCTGTCAAGAGAAGAGGGCTGGCTGTGTTTGTACAGAGTTTTAACCTTTTAGCATGAGTACGTCTCCTTAAGTTTTTGGCTTTAATGAACTACATTTCACCCCTCTGCTCATCTCGGAGAGATGCCAAGTCTAGAAAAGAAAAAGGGGGTAGACATACACAGAAAAACACATGAACTGAACCCAAGCTGTCTCTGTCTATAATCTCTATTCTGGTCCAAGGGTGGGATGAAAACCCCTCTGCTTCCCCTCTCTCCAGTAAATCTACACTAGCCTGTCCTCCCTGTCTGTCTGTGCCGGCATGAGTAAGGCTGGATGGTCGTCTACAGTGTTGCGGTGCAGTGGGAGAGTGATTAACTGCTGTCTCACCTGCCTCAGGGTAGGAAGAAAAAGAGAGACAGAGAAAAAGATAGACAGACAGAGGGGGGGAGGGAAGTGTTAAGAGGTTGAGAGTGTCAAATTTAGAAGCAGAGAATGACAAAGAGTTTCTGTGCAAGGACATTCAGTATTTAAATGTGCCTAAAATAACGTTTGCTTCCTTTTACAGTTTTTGTTAATATCTAAATGGAAAGTAAGGTAATGAAAGTAAGATGTAAGAAATGAATGAAAGGGATGGGATGGGAGGAAGATGTGTGGAATGAATCAAGCTGTTGTGTGTCAAATTCCTCAAGAGGAAACCAAGAGAAGCCACATTAACATCCGTCCAGTGAGCCTGAATTCGTTTAGTCCATCACTACCAACATGTATCCTGCCTGGTCCACTCTCAAGAGACATTACCCGCAAAACATCCTCATATAAAAGAAGACATCCATACTTACAAAGTTAACTTCACACTAAAAAAAAAAAAACAGTCTGTCTTGGGACTGTGCTCTTTGCAAAACAGGAAATAGTCTATTTTCTTTTCAAACGTGTACCCACAGGGCAAACATATTCTTGCTGCTGGGAAGGAAAAGCGAGGGGGATCGTGGGTCACTCGGCCATGTTTTTTTCTTCACAGGACTCTTGGGCAACGTAACTGTGCAATACACTTCAAGGGGCCCCGAGGGGAGACAGGGGGCAAAACAGGAAAAAGCTAAAGGAGACAAGTTCATGTCCAAATCAAGCTTTCCATCAATGCTCTGACACAATGGAGACAGGACCAGTCACAGAAACAAGCTACTCCGCAGAGACACTTAAGGGAAGTGAAAACAAATGGCTGAGTGTCGACATGAAATACTGCCCTGTGGTTTGCTTTCAGATAATCACCCATTTCTATTATTTGCACATATCCTGGCCTTGTTTTTGCAACAGAATGACAAACAGAAGCAATGGTACATTAGTAAAGTGAAAGCTGATCCTTGAGACTTCTATAAGACGGACTGTGTGTGTGTGTGTGTGTGACACTTTTAGATTTTGTTCCCACATTAATGGGATATAAGCGACACACACATCCAGTAAGTGAACTCAAGGTGGAGTTGGTCACTGCACTCCTAATTGGTAAAGTCATCAATGTGCTCGTATTCCTCAGAGGTCAAGCGAGCTGCGGAAGCAATTTTTGTTTTTACTGTATTTCTAGAGGATACTTACACAGGCTCCAAAGGGAATTTCATCAATCAGTGTTTCTATTGATTTCCTTTACATGCAACAACCCAGGCTAATCTCTAATTTACCAAGGAGAACGTAGTTATGTCTATTATTAACTAAAGGTCACAGTGATGTTTACTGTGTGTACAGTGGAGGTTTGATGTTACTGACCAGGTACACTTGAATATCTTGTTTACAGTAGGCATCCACCAAACATAATTAAAACATAAATAAACATAAATAAAACAGCATATGTCCCTGCAGTTTACTTACAAACAGGCTACCCTAAGGCAAACCAACAGGATAGTAACTGACCCATCTCATGTTCTACACACTGAGTACCAGCTACTGTCCTCTGGTAGGAGGTTCACAGTCACTTGTTTTTTAATGAAAAGGGGATTTTCTCTGTTTCTCTGTTTGCCTAGGTACTTTTAGAACCTTGGTATGTTATTTATTATCACCTTTGTATATTTTCTGTATGTGAAATGTGGTTTTAGAACTTTGTTTGTTATTTATAAGCTCATTTGTATTTTTTCTGTTTATGAAATGTCTTTTTATGGCTGCAGCATGAGTGAAGAGCCCAAGACAAATTTCCCACTGTGTGGGACAGTAAAGTTAATCTTGAATCTTGAATAATTAATCATAATAAACACTAAGAAAAACTAACATGGGTGCTGAGAGCTGCAAGGTGCAATATTGATTAAAGGAATAGTTCCACACTTTGGGAAATATGCTTATTCTTGCCAAGAGTTTGGTAAGAAGATCGAAACCACTCCCATAGTTGTCAAGTTGTGGTTTTATGGGGGATTATGTGTTGGAGGCAGCGGCCTAATGAAGGCTCCCCAGGCTCACTGGCAACCTCACGCTGACAACAAGACCAAAACCACAAAATTGGTGTTTTTACTTTTTGTACAAATTAAACACATGAGAGATATAAAATGTTAATTAGTGAGCTTTAGAGGTGTTAGTAGGTGGGCTTTGTTGACTTTGCACACAGCTAGGCTAGCTGTTTCCCCTGTTTCTAGTCTTTATGCTAAGCTAAGCTTGTAGCTGGTTATAGTTTCAAATTTAACAGTTTGACAGTTGTGAGAGTGTTCTTGATCTTCTCATCTAACTCTCAGCAAGAAAGTGAATGAGCATATTTCCTAAAATGTCAAACTATTCCTTTAAAGACTCTATCTTCAGGGGCTTTTTAAGTGTCTACTGTATCTACTATATCTAATAAGAGTGTCTCTGAGAAACACACTGACTCCAGGCCTACTGTTCTCTGACTGTGCCAGTATTTTTAACCTCTCTTGGAAGAGGGGCAAGCTATACACTCGTATTCTTAAATTCAATATAGAGAGCTTAAACTGATTTTGGCCTGCACACTGGCTTGTTGTCTATATCATCCTTGAACTCAGCTGCATTACAGTGAGAGTGTGTCTGTAAAATTTATAAATGAAAATGTTATTTTTTGCAGATTTTATATATTCACTTAATCTTTCAGTAATGTTTTATTCAAATTAATGATTAATTTATTGCCTAATTTATCCATTTACTTTAAGTTGCTCAAGATAAAAAGGCAAAATGTTTTGATTAGGTTTCAGTGGAGGTTTTGATGTCCCATGGTCTGAATGCTCTACGGGATAAGTATGATGAAACTATTTATACATGTAAACATTTTAAACTTTTCCACAAAATATAAGCTGTCAGCAGCTTCCATCCAAAACTACTGCATTAACTAACAAATTCAAAGGCTAACATTACCATGTAGTAATTGAGGCATCAAAACTTTTCTCCAACGTCTCTGATCAAAACTGCATAAAGTCACGTGTGTGTGATCATATCTTACCTCCAATAGCGCTACACCTGGAGATGATCTCCCACAGTACAAGAGCCATGGAGTAAACATCGGCCTGTTTGAAAGACTCGATGTTTTCCAGGTTGATTCTGGACTCCAAGACCTCTGGAGCCATGTACCTGGCTGTCCCCACCTGTGACAAAAGCAGACAGGGATAAAAAAGTTTTCCATGTCATTTAAGTCCTTGGTACCACCGACATGAACTGTAAGGGAATGTATAATATTGTTTTGTGTGGCTTAAACATGGTGCTTCAGGTAAGGAGAGCTGGCAAACCATAACATTTTCAAGCAATGACTGCATTTTCACAATTAAAGGGGAGTTGTTGTGAAAATCTCAGGCTAAGTAGACAATCTTTGCAGTAACAGTTATTTACTTGCCTTGATCAAGTGGGCAGGTGGTAATTTTGTGCTGTAGTGAGATGTCATATTCACATTTATTTAAATCAAAACATGTTTAATGTTTAAAATAATTGGAAAAACAAAAGTAGCTCAGAGCTCGACAACTCGTTGCTTGTCTTCACATAATTACCACCTTGGAAAATGTGTTCAGATGCATTAAGGGCATTACAATGCATTAGGTGTGCTGAGCAGCAAAGGGTGATGCCTTTTCATAATGAGTCATTTTCATAACAGTCTGAAACGGCTCTGGCCTATTACATCAGCATAATGAGTCCATTAAGAATCAAACAAGGCTCTTTGTCTTGTGACTATAATAGAATGACAACCTAAGAACACCTACAGCACTATTTCTATCAGCACTGTCCACCTGTGGCCAAGATATAGAGCACCAAATATTAAGAGATGGTGTCCCTGAGTGATGAAGGAGGATGATTAGAAATGAAAAGTTTGACTGATAGCGAGGCTCTTTTCAGTGTCTGATAAATATCATTAAAGAAATAAATGGCCATGTCTAGTGTAGAGTTTTTTTTTTTAATCTCTGAGAGGATCAAGAGCCAAGTGAATCCAAATAAAAACCTCTAATTTAGGATTAGAGAGCTTTACCTGCCCACTGTTGGCCAGCTCATCCACAGATAGAGAGTTATCCAGGCGAAGTGCGAGGCCAAAGTCACACACGCAACAGGTCAGGTCACTTTTCACTAATATGTTGGAGCTCTTAATGTCCCTGTGTGCGATAGGCACTTTGTAGCGACCGCATGTGGTGTGGTCACTGTGAAGGTGCGCCAGTCCACGGGCTAGCGAACCCCCGAGGAGCCACAGGTCATGCCAGCTGACAATATGGTGAATCAAGTACTCCTGAAGGTTCCCTCTAGGCTGGTACGCTGTGATCAGCCAGTACTGTCTCTGCACCTTCCTTTCCTCTGCTGTCAGGAAGTGAAGCACATTGTCATGTCTCAAGTCTGCGTCTGAGAAAATTTCCTTCTCATTCTTCCAGGAGGCGTACTCCTCATATGAGAAAATCTTGACAGCCACAGTCTCAAAGCCCTGCTCCTCGCTGACCGAGGAGCCCTGCTTCAGCTTGGCTTTGTAAACTTCCGCAAAGCGTCCTTTTCCGACCTGAACGTCCAGCTCGATGGGCAGCAGCTCAGTGTTATGGTTGAGGTTGTTGGCGTGTGTGGAGCTGCTGTCCGAACCTTCGTCATCTATCATTATGGCGTGAGCGTCACTGAAGTCCAGAGGAAGACCTCTCTTGCGTCTGGAGCTGGCTCGGCGCTGGCGGTAGACTCGATAACAGTAGAAGGAAGTGATGACGAGAACAGCCATAACCAGAAGTGGAACCAAGCTCACTAAGATGACAGCCACCACCTGGGAATCTTTGTCTGAGGGACCAAAAGGTAAAAACTTAAGTAAGAGGATGTAGTAGAAAACACAATGAGCAAGACAAGGGGACAAAAAGTGGGAGATGTATCTTTTGTATTTTTCTCTCCGCTCTGTGAGAACATGATCTAAGCTCTTTGGAGACACTGCCTTTTTTCACTTGTGCTTTTTTGGAACCTTCATAAACATGTAACGATTTGTCTCCCCTAATAAAAAGATTTAAAACTCAAATTCTGTCTCTGCAGATTGTATCAACATCTAGCCAAGAGTAAAGTAATATTCTCTGAACAGCAGAGGAACCTGACTCTTCCCTGTGGAATGTCTATAAGCATAAGAAAGCTAAAGTTAGCGCCTGGACCATAAATGCAAACCGCTCCAAACCATGACCCAGTCAACCACATATTGTGTCTCTTTATAGTTTATGTCTGATTCTTATAATTTAGTAGGTGGTGTGTCTGGGAGCTACGGTTTTGGCAAACAGTGAAAGTTTATGCTTGTGCTGTGTTTATGGTCCAGTTTCTGAAGCTGCAGCTGTAAAAGACGTCCTATAAACAGTATATCTCTAGACACAACATACTAAATGAGAAAATCCAGTTTGATGACCTCTAAATTTAAGCATTTATATGTAGTGTTGTTGTTCTGAGTGAGCGCCACACAAGTCTTTCCATTCTAAAATTCACAGCTTCTACTTTACCTTAAGTTTTAAATTGAGTTAAAGACTGTGGTTGCAAAATGTGACATGAAAACAGGTTTCACCCAGAAATGTGTTTACAATTTAAGCGTCCAGATGGATGAACTAAAAAACAAATGAATCTGTATTTAGAGGCTAGCTGTGAGGAGCAGAGGTGGTTGAAATGAGGGAGGACGAATCTAGCTGACTCCTCAGTCAGGCTCACTGGTTCTCTCTTTTTTTTTTTTTTTTTTTTTAAACAGGAAACCACATGTCTGAAATCCTCAACATGGCCTCAGCCAGTTTGTTTTGATTTTCATAGAGTGAGAAACTATTCCTCACAACAAACCTGTCACTGTGCCTCCTGGCCTCTCTCAGACAGTTTGGGTCAGAGCCTCACTTATAGTATGAAATATTGAATGTTCAGGAGAAAATGTTCTATGAGTGGAAGAAATTGTCAATTTGACGACCGTGATGCTGGTTAAACCGCCTCAATTTAAGTTTTTGCCTCAGGTCCTACCTGTTTTTGTACTGAAGTTCTGTTTGTAAACTTAACAAAGGTCTTAAAATTGTATTACATAATGGCTCTTGAGGTGCGGGACTCCTAACAGACATTCAACAACAACTTATTTTAGTTTCATTACATGACAAAAAAACTCTCCAGCTCATCAAATTATCTATGTAAAATGTATATTATGTATAATGTGCGGTCGAGTCAACCTGGCTCTCTAAATATGGCACACTTTTGCACACTTCAATCTGTGATAGCTTCAACTATCTTTCCTGCTAGTTTTAAGTCTCAGTCCCCAACCATGATACTGTCTCTGTAGATCCTTAAGAGGCAACCATGCACCTGAAACAACAGCTGACATAACATTTTTTAATGCAGATACAGATGAATTCATCATTAAACGTTAATTAAATCATTTAGATTTAACTGAACTATTTAAAAGCTTTTTTGTTTATGTGTCTAGCATCACAATCTATGTCTCCTTTTTTACCCTTATTGGTATTTTCAATCGTATTTGTGAATGTATTCATGATAGTATGGTTAAAAACACTGTTAGGCCACAGGGCAGTAGATGTTAAAAAGGGTTTACTGTTACTATGGCAACACGAGCATATTTAAACTGGTGTATATTTCCTCTAACTCTATTAAATACCAAATTTGATATGTTTATTGAATTGTACTAAAACATTAATTCATCATAACCCTTCTCTCAGAGGTGCTGGACACTGGCTAATAGATTAAGGGGTACAGCAGTTTCACTTGAATGCTGAGGCTGAGTGGTTCCTTTTCAACATATTTACTGTACAGGTATTATCGCCTTGTATTTTTTTTATTTCTACTGAAGCTCCTTCATTATAACACTGTCTCATGTTAGTCAGTGTGCACAGACATTCTCTAGAGTGAGCGAATGTATTTCCATGACGTGGTCTGCACTGTGCAGATGCTTTCAATTTGGCTCTCTGTGCAGAGCCAGGTCTCGGAAATGTACCTCGGTGTTATTATTGCCTGGATGCTGTAGTCAAAATACATCTGATTCCAGGGCCAATGTTGTAACTGGAGCCTATAAGCCAGTGTCTGCAAAAGCTGTTTGTAATCATGTATCTGGAGAACATTACAGTGCACACGTGTTAGCATTCATGCATGACGCCTTACATGACAAGCCGATAGGAGCTGGCATAATAATAATATTAGGTCGACCATGACTATGACGTTACCGTGTTATGTTGTGTAGATGTACAAACTGTAAAGTCACACTTCTTACATGCTTAATGTAGTGGTGCTGCATTATTGCTCCACTGTGAATAGGGAAGTACTGATGCAAGATACGTGCAGCAATGAGAGACTTATGTAACTTTGTGTAACTTAAAGCTGCACTAATCGATATTTTTATATCCACAACGGATGAAATAACTATGCATAATGTGACATTGGGGGCTTGTAACCAGTGACCCACAAGAGAATTATCACCAGACTCTGAAGTTCCCCTCACCTCTACAGGGCGTTTTAGCCACTTTACTGTTTTGTGTCACTCTAACCGCTCTCTTTAACCTTGTTTCCATCCACAGAGGGAAACTTATTTAAGCAAATAAGTTCTGATGAACCCACTGTGTGACTTGAACTGCAGACAAAATTACATCTAGTTGGTTAACATGAGGATCGGAGGCTGCAGAATCAAAAAAATGTCTTTTAAATCACTTTTTAGCCTTTTATTAATATCAACTCTCTGTTTTGGTCTTACAATTTAATATATTTTATCAGTTCTGTTTATTTCACTCTTATCTTCTTTTATTGTTGCATTTTTGTGTTCTGTTTCACTCTCTGTACTTTTAGTTGCCTGAATTTATTTAATTATAGTGATGAATCGTTTGATCTAAATTTTACCATGTAAAACACTTTGCAAAACTTTAAAAAGTACTATATAAATAAAGTTTATTATTATAATTAATTATTATGGTTGAGCATTTTAGAGCTAAGCAGACAAATATTTCCTTCATGGGTAGGTGGAGACGAGATCAGAGCTAAATGGAGAGTGTATATCAGACAGATATTTATCGTGTCTCCAGAAAGAAGACAAATGAATGCTAATGTTTCTCTGTATCTGCTGGATGTGTGAATAATTGATCAACTAATGCTGCTTCAACTTACAGGGGTTAAAGAAGATGTGCTCGTTGCACTCATCCTCAGAGCAGGAACAGATAAAGAACTGTGAGCCCATGCCCTTTCTTTCTTTCATCTCACACTTGCTGTTGTTGTAATCCTCCAGGACCAGGCCGTACAGCTTGTGAGCTGGGTTGTGACAGATCGTATCGAAGGTGACATTGTCATCTTTCTTCCTCCTTAGAAAGCGAAAGCACACAGAGAATACCAGTTTACTGGGTTAAGTTCGATTTTTAGTCTTTATACACAACCCTTTTGGAGAGTTTTCAGATATCTGTGTTATCAAGAAACAAGGTGATGATGGCATGCCCGCAGTCGTGCAAATAATGCAATTTTTCAGCCGCACAGTGATAAAGTAGTGACTGTAAATGGCATATTTGTCTCTTTAGGCAGTCCACAGTCTCAGCATTATGTAAATCACTGCAACTCAGAGGTCATGTTTACAAACAGCAAGATTTTTGACATATCATTATAAACAGGAAACAAGGAAAAAAACCTGAAGTTGCACAAATATAAATATTTAAATTTTGCTTCCCTGCTGTGCAGCGTTGGCCGTGTTCTTATGAGAAACATTTTAAAGAGGTGCTGCTGTCCATGTGCCATTAGCTTTCTGCTAACCTCAGCTCATAACATGCCCGCTACGTTGCTAATATAATGAGAAACAGCAGCGCAGCCTTAAGCTTTTAACACCAACAGAAATCTGCTTCCTGCAGCTTCCTGCTGCTTCTCACATTCAGCGTCAGATTCAGTGCTGATGGGTGGTTCGGCACTCATGTGCTGTCATAATCCAGCCAACTGTTTTCACCAGAATGCTGACTGACAAAGTGTTCAAAGGAAAAGGTCATCTCAAGGAAGAAATTTTTTGGCTTCAGGGAGGAAAAGATGCCCAGTCTGCCTAATACAAGAGAATCCATTGTGCCCTTGTTTCCTCACATATTTGTTTGAACATGTAGTATAATAGTATGATAATAGGTGAAAGCTCATTTCACTATAATTATACTTAACTACAACTATATAACTATAACGTAATCATAAATGTATGCCCCCTGTCTTTCATTAAGCTGGGAATGTGGTTTGGAAATACAGGTGTCATGTTTGAACTAGTGGACACTCACCAAATACTGACACACACATCGTCATCATCGGGGCAGATGGACGTGATCTCACACTCCACCATGCAGTTCCCTTTCCCAGGACAGCTGGTTGCTCGTACGTCACAGAACTTGCAGAGCCTTTTTAACTTCATTATAGTAGCCTCTGGAGAAGACAGAGGAAGTAAGAGAGAGGAAAGACAGTTCAGTCTAGTCAGTAAAAACATAAAACAGACTTGAGACCGTTACCTTGTATGCAATTGGATACTTAATGGATTGTTTAAGCAGTCAAAAGTCATTTGACATCAAAACGGTTTCACAGATGCAAAACACTTTCATCGTGATCAATAACAGGAATATACATGATAGTTATTAGCATGAAAAGCAAGACAAAAATTTATTTCATTAAAGAGTGCATGTCTTTTGGAATCTGCCAGTAAGTAGAAGCAGATATTCAACATAACCACAAGAAAATCTGGACTATTTCTTCCTAGAGGGGTGGACAGATTTTCCCCCTGTGAAGTCTGAACAATAACAGCAGCGCGCAGTGGCATCCACCTCCTTTGGTCTTGTTCAGACTTGACTTTGCCGGCAGGCAGACCCATACCAGTGAGACAGACAGGATTGTGTGATGAGTGCCTGTGGGTTTGATAATCATCTAAGGAGACAACTGCCAGACAGACAAGAACAACAAACAAAGGAAACACGGATGCATCTCCTTGCTGAGAAGTCTCTAATTTGTCAAGCCAATGAGTCGGCTCCCCATCTAGAAAGGTGTTGTGCCAACTCTGTTCATGAATATAAAAGAAAAAAAAAAAAAAAAAAAGACGCCATTGTGTATCAGCGTCTATGAATGTTTTCAGAGAGAAAAGAAATGTGTGTGCGTGTGTGTACGCGTTGGTGAATATTTGTATTCTGTAGAAATTCTCCAACTGCAGTTAGCAGCTTGTCCTTCATCACGAGCAAAGGCTATCTCTGA
This sequence comes from Thunnus albacares, assembly GCF_914725855.1. NCBI lineage: Eukaryota > Metazoa > Chordata > Actinopteri > Scombriformes > Scombridae > Thunnus > Thunnus albacares. The sequence continues at coordinate 18,953,044 of NC_058124.1, read as the reverse complement.
TAGAAACGAGATAGACAGCATGCTTCTGTTTGGCAGAGGAAAGAGAGATGGAGCAACAAAGAAGGTGAACAATCCCTCCTCTCCGCTCCTCTCTTCTATGATTTTCCTTTTCCTACAAGGGAGTGTTCCCTTCACTAACATTACCACCACATAAAAGTAAGAGTGGAAAGTGGATCTCGTGGATTTAAGCTGAGCTGGAAATCATCCTAAAAGAAGATATTACAAATTTTCCAGCATCAATCTAGACCCAGTAGTGGAAACATCATCATGTCGCTTACAGACAATCATACTGGAATTTTTTCGTACATAAAGAGTTTGTAAAAGTGTCACAATGTAGGGCCAAATGGTTAAGAAGATGATGTTGATTAGGCCACTCATTGCAAGTCTATTGAGTAAACAGAGAAGGAGAAGAGGGTGAAAAAAGAGCTTCAGCACTTCACTCCTTCCAGATCTTCAGTTATGTTAGTTTACAGTGAGAACCAAATGACAGCGCTGCTACAGTTAAACCACATAACCACAATTCGGCTATAGACTGACTCAAAGTGCACAGGAAGTTGAACCTGTTCCTTGCACGAGAATATGTAACTTGTTACCAAACCAAAAAAGAAAGTGGGTTAATTTGTACGGACCTACTGTAGCTCAAATAGTACCTCCCACGTACAAACAAACGGAGTGTATCTGTAGTCGTATCTGTTGGCCGAAGATGGAAATGACAAGACTTTGTTCAATCACATGACCACAAAGTCTGATGTTCTGAGCTGGGAAGTGTAAGTGAAAGCAAACATCTCGATAAAATCAACTGTAAAGAAATCTGTTCAGTGTCTGTTTCCTGCAAACTCACTTCACACTGACATGAGGAAAATGTGGTGTGTGTCTGTGTGTGTGTGTGTGTGTGTGCTCTTAACCTGGCACAAAAAGCCTACTGTGTCATTTCGCTCAATCTGCGGGGTAGCGTTAGACCTGCGGCTTGCAGAAACAGAAATACTGTACAATCTGCGGCGTGAAAGAGCAGCAAATTGAGAGAGCACCATACAGTGCATCAATGGCATTCTGTTCCTGCAGATTCACAGACACTGCCAGAGTGACATACTTTCACAAGAAGCTCGCAGGATATTGCAGACGGATATTGCATTCTGGCTGCGTCTTAACCAAAGAGCTCCCTGACAAATAAAAACATCAAAATATTACACTTGAACTCCAGACTAAACTACTTGACAGTGTAATTTAAAACTTTGCCCGGCGGGCTGGTGAGGTGTTTTGAAGTAAATCAGCACTGAGGGGATAGTCCATGCCTGAGTGCTAGTGGTGGGAAGGGTGGCTGAGCCGGAGTAATTATATCATTAGAACAACTCCTCTGAAAGAGCTTGTCATTTAAACCCAGGAGGCGGGCTATATGGAAGGGATGAATGGTAGTAATTGTCACCCAGGGCTACGTATAATTGCAGAGAGGGGGAGAGAGGATTAGGAGCAGCCAAAGCCACTTGGTGCCGCTGGGACTGAGTCTGAGACAGAGGAAGGTAAAACGCTGTCTTCCTCAGGGGGGGCTGCTAGACCTGTACAATGTGGACGCACATCAAAGATGAAGATAGCTCATCTGAGGGGGAGCTTAAAAAGGTCGTGACGTACAACAGGTGATAGCCAAAAGGAGATTCATGTCTTCGTGTACACAGATATTAATAGAAGACATATTGTAGTTGTTCTAAGTAAGAAAAAGGCATTTTGAGCTCCTCAGTGTGGCAGTTTGTGTTGTTTTAACTAAATACATGCTGTAATAACGCTCCGTAGGCCTATGTAAACAAACAAACAAAACATTATCTCACAAGTTATTCGTAAAAGAAGCAGTTTGTTTACATTGTAGCGCTCGATAAAGCTTCATAAATGTCAGTGAAATGATCTTCGCGGGGCTCTGGCAACTTTTCTGCTGGTGTAAAGTTCAACTCACCCGCCTGTTCGAGCAGAATACAACCAAAGAGTATCGTTCCACACCAAAAAGCGGAAAACCGAAGTAGCTCCATTTAGAGACGGACTATACACTCCCCTCTTTCTCATTAATTTTCCGAAACCTTGACAACGCGTTAATATCCAGACACCGCGGACTTTCTTCGGTCCGCCTGTTGCTCCTTCTCAGCTCCGTGTAGAGTCAGAGTAAACACACACCCGGCAGGACTTGCCCTATATGACTCACATACTGTGCACTTTTCATGAAACAGGAAATCTTCTGAGGGGTTGGACAGTTTTTTTTTTTTTCCTTCTTCTTCTTCTTCTTCTTCTTTTACTCAGTCATGCTCGTGTGGCTCACGAAGTCTTGAACCATGTCATTAAGAGGCTGAAACCCAGCAGAGCAAGGCTTGAAATGACATGCTCTGAAATAGCTTAACCAGAAACTTCACCTATAAGCTTCAAGCGTATGCAAACACCCGTGATTCACTTCAAAGTATTCACACCTTTCAGATCTTATTTAGAGTTGTCAAACTCTCTCATCTCTCTTTTATTTAATGTTTGGCTCAGCTCAGCTCATTTGATCACAAAATTATAATTTTTACACACTTAGCCGCACGCTGGAGTCATTTAGGTGTCCATTTCAAGTCAGTAAATTACATTACATGTTTTCCTGGAGAGGTTCCAGGCTCACGGTTAATCAAGGATGACATAAGAGGTGGTGAGAGTCACTTCATATCTCATAGTGTTGGTTTTTATTGAAGACACACAGAGGTTAAGTCCACTATAACACCCATAAATTACCCGTCTATTGCCGGAGCTTTGCAGACATGTGTTTTTGCTCTGCATACTCCAGCCGTGATGTCAGGTTTCAATCTTGACCCCATGACCCCGGAGCTTATAACTCTCCACACAGGACACCTACTCCTTCTTACACCACTGAGCTTTAGTAACAGCTCTCGTATTGCTTTTGGTGAGCCCGTTTTAGTGTAGAACTTTTTTTTTTTTTTATGTGTGAGGATACAGATGTGGGAGACAGATTTTTACCTGCCTGTGTGTCCACATGTTTGGGAGAGATTTCTTTTAGCCCATTTAACTGACCGTACTTCACTTGTGGCTCTGGATTGGTGTGGGCAGTTGGGCGTGTGCATATGTGTTTGCTCAAGCTCTGTATGCCAGGCAGGCATTCAGCACTGCAAGATGGGGTCCAAGCCACAAGGTGGAGATCCGACAGCGCTGTGAGCCCAAAACGGCCATACCCTGCTGACCTCAGCACATGTGGGAGCCCAGAGGGTCACAACAGCGTCCTCTGCTCTGACCACAACACCCAAATAAAGTCCTTTATATTTTTAAGTTTATCCGCTTCATTTCAACAGGAAACACACAACACTTCAGTGAGCCAAGAAAAGCTTATTTAAACATGATTTTTTTTTTTTTTTTAGTGTTACTTCATTTGCCTGTTACTTTTAGCTTTCCCCCCAGCACAAGTTTTACCGTGAGTCTCTCCCTTTGAACATTTTTTTTCTCCACCTCATTGCACAAACACAGATAAACAAGCGCCAGGCAAACATCCTGAGTGGTATTATGTTCAATAGCAGGTGCTTGGCGTTTCTGTAAACTGCTTTGGTCGAGTGGAAAGGCAAACAGAGCAACCTGATGACAAATCTCTGGACGCATGCCTTGAGATAACACCGATGGCAAACAGGCCGTGTTCAGCACATTACATTATTTTGAGATGTCAGTCTCTTTGCACCTTTCTCTGCATCTCTGTAGGAATAAAGTGATATCACAAGTGCAGAGTCTCTCCCACACACAGGATTATACGCATAACCGCATGCACATTTCTTACGTTTCTTACAAGATCTCTCTCCCCCGCACTGAGTGCCAACTGGAAATATGCCACAAAATGAGAGGGCACACAGGAATATTGAGTCACAACTCAGTACTGAGCTGAGGTGGTGCAAATATAAGTTGGAAAGACGCTGAATTGCCGTTAGAAACTGTGAATTTATGGCACTTAAAAAGACACTTGAAAGTTAGTTCAACTCTAATAGGTTTTGAATGAATTTAGATTTTGTTTTAAGCTGTTCTGATGAGAAAGAAAATTATCTTTTTAATTCGAGGTTGGATGGTGCTACAGCTTTTCGACACGAGATTTTGCATTTTAAATTTGTGCTTTGTACAACATGTTCTCGGTGCCTAAAATTATACATGGCAGCGCATTACACAAGGGATGCCTCCCCCCCTACAGCAGGTGACTGTAAAGCTCAAGTTTTGAGTTTTAGATTGTCACATGAGACATGCAAATACTTACTTAACCCAATTCTAGAGCAGTCACACTTCTTTATTTTATATTTATAGTATCGCAGATTGTACTTTTTGCATTTTATGGAAATTACCAAAAGTACCAAAGGGGCCAGGAAAACTAAAATATGAATTCTTTTTATCACCACAAAATAGTTGTTGACATCTTAGCAGCACAAAGTTGGGAGGTGTCAGTGAGCTAACAGCCTCCAAACCTTCTTAGCTCCATGTCAGGATGCCTGCTTTTGAAGAGGCATAGTCTTAAAATCATGTGATATATGACTTATCATCCAGTTTGACAGCTTGGTAATATGTCTTTAATTAGCTTGCCCACTCTAATTAGCATGGCCCTCTTTCACTGCCCGTTGGCATTAAATTTTCGCCACTATTGCAGTGGGTATGGGTAATCTTTCATTAATACGGTACAGTACATCAAGATTAACATCGCAAGGCAATCCTTACTGTCAACAGTTGAAGAAGATCTCACACAGAGCAGATCAGATTCATCAACAAAAGGAATTTGCCTGTATGTGGCACATTGGAGGTAACTGATTTATAAATACCCATCCTGTAGGTGCTTGGAACATTTATCTATCTAAGCATACTTGCTCTCAACTCAGCTGAGAAGGTTCAGTCACTGATTTGCTGGCTGTTGTTTATCCACTGGCTGTAAAAGCAAGCAACTGGCTGGATCACCACACCACTGCCAGCGTGCCACCTCACGCCGCCCGTCTTTGTAAACCTCTTTCAATCAAGACTTTGTTGCAGCATAAAATGCACAAATACAGCTCATGCCAAAGGAAAAACATCTTTAAACACAGCTCTTGAGTCCCACAAGCTCGGGCATGTATATTTGCGCAGCAGAGAGAAATGTAATACAACTTGCAAATTGCTTGTGAGAATAGAGGCACAAAACAATCAGGTAATTTTAAATCAGTGCCTTCTTCAGATACATTGCACATAATCAAGGGGCCTGCATACGCAGCCAGAATATGAAATGTTTTTTCAGATCAGGGAAGCTTTTTTTTTTTCCTGCTTCTTTTGAATGTCAATCTGTCAAGTGAATGTGCCTCTTCCATCCTGCAGATAACACTTTCACCCAGAGTTCATATCATTTCTCACAGTATTACAGTAATACTGCAAAAGATAGTCTACTAGCTTTGAAGGGTCTTCACCATTCATCAACTTAGTTTAGTGTGTTAGCATGCTAATTAACACTAAACATATAAAACTGAGGCTGATAAGATTGTCATTAGTTTAGCAGGAATTAAGTCATAAACCAAGGAGAGACATTTCAACCCAAAGCCACAACCCCATAATAACACTAGAAAAAAAGTAAGATTGGTCACCGGTGTCAGTAGGATTCATCCTCTGGGAACTATGAATGTAATTGTGATAATCTATCCAGTAGATATTCAGATATTTCTTAGGACAAGTGACAAATTTAACCTGCTCTTGGCACTTGGGGATAAGTCAGGGAATTGCAAAAGTTACTGTAGTAGGATTCATCCTCTGTGGACCATTAATTCATCTAATAGTTGTTCAGTTATTTCAGTCTAGACAAAAGTGGTGAACTGACTGTCTGACAGATCGACATAGTCATGCCTAGAGGCACACTGCTAGTTGGCTAAAAATTACTTTATCATCAAAGAATCATGTGCAGACATTTCACAACTGAAACTCCTAAGAGGAACGTGACTTAATAGAGTGTGCATACTAATACAGTTGAATAATATTACCGTTAACCCACAGATATGAGCAGGAATCCAGGCCATGTATGGTTAAGATATTACAGTAAACACAACCTCCTGCTATGTTCTTTTGCACGTAGTACAAATTCTAGAGTGAAATAGTAGGGAAATCTGACTCAACACAGTTGGCATGTGAGTTTGTGTTCACACTCATACGGACACACATAACAACATAGTTAGTAGTGCAGATTGAGGCTCATACACAATAACACACACACCCCCACACAATGATTTGGCACAGTTTTCTCTGTGCCACTGGTAAAACGGAAGTCACAATGGCCTATTCTGACAACAGCAACTTCTCTCTGTCTTCCACAGCTGTGAGCAGGCTTTTGTCTCCCAGCATTAGTCAGATGCTGTGAAGGAAGGGAAAGTTTATTTAATAGTAAAAGCTCCAAAGGTTACAACCTTTGGTATCGCAACACTTTTAGGGCTATTGTTCTCTGACAGAACATCGATAGGTGTCCAAAACGCTGTCAAATCTTGTTTTAGAAAGAGAATGCTTTGTAGGGGGAAGCAAACATGTGAGCAAATGCTGCAGCTTGTGACTCCCATCTTAGTGTGACAAGCAACATCCTGTTTCTCAGTGTGGCTCATGTGTTGAGGTGAAGTTACAGACCTCGTGTAAAGTCAGGTTAGATACTCTATAAGCCATAAATATTGCCTATATGGTACTGGACATCTCACACAAGCCAAACAAAAAAAAAGTTTATTACTTAGGTATTCTGCAGTGCTAATTAAAAAAAAACAACTATTATATTATGTAAAACAATTGTAGTCAGTGCTGTTAATTGGCACACACTGTTAACCTGAAAACAAGCTCTCATGCTAAATTTAAAAGATCACAAAAAAGCAACAAGAGGACAGGAAACCGAAAACCGAAAAAGCTTGCAAAAGAGGAAGAAGAGGAAGAGGAAGAAAAAAAAACCACCCACATCTTCCTTCCTCACATGATATTGTAAACCATCTTTTTCCTTAAAGCATAATGCCACACATCAACCAGTGGCTTTTTACCACAGATTGGATGCATCCAAAGTATCTAATGGCTTCAAGGGGTATCATGCTGTGATCTGTGCAGTGTAGAGTTAAACCAGCCTAAAGCCTGTCCTGCCACCGGTCCCGAGCCTGTAACTACCTCTGTGGTGAGAGAGAAGAGAGAAGATGATGAAGATGATGGTCATGCCCTTCACCAAACCTCGATTACAGGGAACAGACTACTTAAGCAAAGAGGGGATGATTTAGTTGTCCTGTCCCCCAATAAAATGTTTCAAGATGGGTCCCTAATGTGGCTGAGGATACAGTTACACACAAATGCAATCATAGTGTCTTGTGTTGTGAGGGAGTAGATGTAGTGTATCAAAGAATTTCATGCATACTAGGAAGGAAACATATGCACTGCAGGTGATCTCTACATTAATAATTATGGTTATTCTTATTCTTAACTGTGGAAGAGTCTGCCTAACGAGATCAGACAGGCAACATCTTTAGTGTCTTTTGAATCTCTTAAAACATTCTTTTATCGGAAAGCTTTCATGAATGTTTGATATGTTGCTGTTTTTTAATTTTCCCACTTTTGACAGTTTATATTTTTGTGTAACTTCATTTTAATTGCTGTTTTTTAATTCTTTTTAACACTTTGTAACCTTGTCAAGAAAAGTGCTATATAAATAAAGTTTATTGTTATTATTATATAAAAGCCATATGAATTACAGTGCTGTGTGTTTGCAGACCTGTTCAGCACAGCAATACAGCAGTTTGACATAGTCATGTGGAGAGTAGAAAGTAAGAATAAGAATATTTACTCAAGTACTGTACTAATGCATAGTTTTGTAGTACTTGCACTTTACTGATACTTCAATTTTATGCTATCTTATACTTCTACCTTACTATATTTGAGAAAAAAGTATATTTTTTATGCTTTTCTACTTTTATTTGACAGCACAACGTAGACATTTACAAGTTATTTTGCAGTTTTTACATAAAAAAATACTTATGAAATATGATTTTTTAAAAATAATTTTATGACCTACATTTACTTTTACTTGAAGTGGAACCAATCAAAAGCTTTATATGACAAATGGGTCAAATGACTATGTGTATTGTGAAAGGAATGATGTTACTTGTAGAGATAATTATCACCTGACTCTACAGTTCCACTCAGCTATACAGAGCATGTTAATGTCTGGTTTCCTTGTTTCGATTGACTCTCACAGTTTTCATCAGTGTTTCCAGAAGCAGGCAGCTGTCCCCCCCCCCCCCCAAAAAAAAACTCAAATAAACTGTTGGTACGCTACCTGCCCAGCTCCGAACAGCAGACAAAGTTAGTGACTAAATGGTGAACATAGTGGAGCATTTAGCAGCTAAAGAGCCAGTTTGTGGAGAGCAAAACAAATATAAAAAGAGAGTGGAAATTGGACTTACAATCAACAGTTGGACACAAACACAACTTTAAATGGAAGCAAATGTGGTGCCGTGCTGGATAAGCAGAACCATTTGCTAAAACATTTGTCATGTTAACTTTGCGAGTTGATTACGTGTCAATGTTGTGTTTTACAGCTTGTTGCACTGGCCAAAAAAATAAATTAATCAGAATACATCTTCCATTACTAACATGCCCTTTTTCACACAGGACATTTTGACATATCACAGCAGGAAAGCGAGTGTTAATAATAAAATGAATGATGGCTGAACTCCATTTACCTTTCTGGGTTTCAGGTTCCTGGTATTGTTTATGCTGGTTCACTATCACACTGACATGGTTTACTGGGACGCTTGAATAGAACAGAGACAACGTTATTAGTTAAACTTGTGCTTTTCCTACTGATAAGTCTAAATGTAAAACAAAACTACCATTTCTCAGGTTGTCTGCAAGAGTGGTCACTATACAAGTATGAATACATGTGGCTATAAGATCATCTTTGCTCATGGAAGTATAAATTTTAGACTTTTGAATCATTTTTAACTGACTAATAAAATTAAGTTTCTGCAGCTACTACTGCCCTCCAAATGCAAGGGTTTCAAATATCAAGCTCTTGAACTGAAAAAATGTCAGTGGTCCACTGAAGGTTGTAATATACAAGCAGCATCCACTGATTTACTCCTTGTGGGATGCAGCTCGGAGATGGAGGGGATGGGCGTATGCGAAGAAAAGCCAGTTTGTAATGACATGCAACAGGCCACACTCCAAGTACATTCAGTCAGCGAGCCCAGTGATCATGGTTTCCCAAGAAACCCACTTCTAATAAACATTCGACATCAGAGTGTTTGAAGGCAAGTCCTCCCTGGTCTCAGCAGCCGCGTGCATATTTACAAACATCTGCAGATTCCCCCTGATGAGACCAAAGATTCCTCTGTGTACTTCCCATGGGAAAGGCTGCGCCAAGATCGGGATGAAACAACATTCCAGCCAAACAAGATTTCCACAATAAAAATGCTAGCGGATGGTATATTACTGTAATGTCACACAAAGAGCCCTCCCTACCCAGAAAGCCCCATCTGGAGTCGCAGGGACTCTTAAGAAGCTGGGACACAAAGAAGCAAACGCTTAATTGGTGGAGATCAAAAGAACATTTGACAATATCTTAGACTGAGAAAACTGGTTTCCTGATATTTATCTTTTTAAAAAAATGAGATATTAGTCCTCCTCTGAAAGCACGGTCATGAAGTATTTTGATTATATATTGATCGTAATGCTTTACTGGTTATCTGAAGGCCCTCAAATTGCAGTTTCAGTTGATATCACTTCTTAATCTTAGGATTATAGCAGTGTCTGAATCATTATGGATATAAATAAGGATTTACTGTCCTGTGATCTAACATCTCATATGCTGTTTGAGTAGATTTTCTACCTTACAAGGAATTTAAGGATATTCATTCGAGCAAATATTAGAAGAAATGACTGACTCTCTTGTAATATTTAACTCATCTTGTAATGACTGAGACAGCCCGCAGAATTACTAAAGCTAAAGTATCATTTCCCCCACTCTAGCACTGATGTGGGTCTACCTCAGGACCCCTCCCCTCCTTTTTTTTTTTTTTTTTTTTTTTTGTCACTCTCTCACATATTGTCCAGTGAGCACAAACGCCTTTAAAATCACCCACTACCCCAGTAGAGATCAAATGAATTGCAAATGAACTGCTCTCAGCTAACCGCTAGTCAGCACCACACAGCTATCTTTGATCTCAGGCAAACAGATGTATGAATTATTAGCTGAAAACATGCACTGTATATATCGGGAGCAACTTAGCAAGCCCTGCACTTCTTCTGACTGCCGAGCAGAGTGGATGGGGCCAGTGGGTACATGTTGGGTGTGCCAGCACAGGAAGCAGCGCTCATCCTGTGCCACCTTCTGCTCTTGTTACAGGCAGGAAATACCACCATGACCCAACACTGATAAGGACAAGGAGCTGAACCATGGCCACGTGGTATACAACGCCAGACAATGGAGGAACCATATACTCTGTGTTTATATGTGTGTGCGTGAGCGAGAAAAGGAGAGATTGATATAAATGAAGCAATAAAGAGAAAGATAGATTTGATTTTTATGTGCAAGGTCACACTATGTATGTAATGTGGATATCCTGGTAACATTGTACTTTAACCCAACCTCCTTCCTCACTGTAAGATTATATTAGGACTTTTTGAATGTTTATTAAAGGGACAGTTCAACATTTTGGGATATAACCTATTTCATGTCATATTTTCTTTGTATTTTGCTAAATCATGTTGCGTTGATTATTTTGTTATTTTTTCCTTTGTTCTCTTAAGTTGAGGGGAGGTCAGTTGTCCATCTGTTTTCTTTCTATCATCTGGACTTTATGCTGTTTTATATGCATGCAAATATAAATAAGTAAAATGATAAAAGCAACCTCCTGGAAACTGGAAACACGGGGAACAGCTTGTCTGGTTCTGTCCAAAGGTATCAAAATCCAACTTCTAGCACCTCTATAACTCACTAATTAACTGGTTATATCTAATTTGTTTCATCCTTACATAACCGAAGCAACACATGGTTTTATGGGGGGTAATGTGCCAAACAATTTCTTAGCCAGGCTGTTTATTTTGATTTTACACTTTGTTTTTTTTATATGAACTAAACAAATGAGATATAATGTGTTTATTAGTGAGTCTTAGAGGAGCTGGTGAGCAGATTTTTTTAACTTGGACCAGGCTAGCAGTTTCCCCCTGTTTCCAGTCTTTGTGCTAAGCTAAGCTAACTAGCTGCTAGCTCCAGCTTCATATTTACCTTACAGACATGAGAGAGGTGTCAATCCTCTCATCTAAATTTCAGCAAGTATACGATTAAGCATATTTCCCAAAATGAGAAACTATTCCTTTAATGCATTTGTCAGGAACCATAACTTTTCCTATGAAGCATTCTTAACTCATTAACTTTATATCAACAGTTAATGAATGACATTACATAGCTGAAGAACAAATCCTTACAACCTGTTACATTAATCAACTGTTTCTACAGTTGTAAAAATCATTCAGATGATGAATGATCGATGTTTAAACTCGTCATTTATGAGGATATGTTGACCTTCAAGGTTCATTCTTGATCGTGGGAATAATAGTCAAATCTAGTCAAAGCCAAACCTTAACTCAGAGTTCACTTCCGAGGCTTCCAGCTGCATCCTGTGGCCTTCATCAGGTGACAGAGTTTGCTCATTTGTCATACAGAGAGAGTGAAGAAGTATTTCTAAACGAATAATTTATTCATTTATTCATTTTATCATTCATTGTCTGTTTGTGTACCAGTTATTAATGCTTCATATATGCTGATATTTACAAGAACACTATAGTGTGTGTGTGTGTGTTAGGAACCATTTATTGATTGTTTATTTACTGATACTAGATAGGGGGGGGTTGAAACAAAGTGGCACCGAGATCTTTTTTATTCCAGTGTTAATGCAGGAGTTATATTTAGACACAATGCTCTGAGAGTGTGAAAGTGCTCCGAATGTGTTTGATATCACTAACAATCAACAACATGTTCATTCTCTTGGCCCAGTGAGAAATATGTCAAACATTTTAAGAAACAGTTGATATGCATGGCTGTGACGTCAATCGTCCAAATGGATTTAATTTAACGCCTCATTCCATAAGCTTTCCTCGGCCGAAGCAGTCATTTTCCCTCGCCGGTTTGTAAATTTACCGTGACTGTGAACATGCATTTATTTTCACCCACTCCATGGAAATTCGGGCCCATCCACTCAGCTCTTGTGGATGACTTTGATCACGGAAAACCTGCTCGCAATTTCTGCCTTTTAAACAAACTGTGCATGACATAGAGTGAGATTGAACCTCTGTATGTTCCCTCATAGCCCGCGCATCAACACAGCATGCAAATGACAAGAAAATTACATCCCTCCTCTAATAGAGCCATCGTAGGCTTTATTCAGTACAACCACTGTATTGCAGTTGCATATAGTGCAGCTAATGAGGCTCAGAACAAGCCGCTGATGGAAAATCATAAAATATTCTCTGGCGAACACAAACTACACAGATTTACAGATGTCAAGGCTGAATACTGATGCCTTCGCCTGCTGAATACACTGCTTCCACATGAAATGATTTTTTCATTTAGACAAAGGCATCAATTTCACATTTACTCATCAGATCTAATGAAGTCGGGGTTCACTCCAGAGCCAACCGCCTCGCTTTTTCTTTGCCAGATCCCAGTGTGCTTATCCAAACAGAGTGACTGCCAGCTTTCTCGCTGTGAGGAATTTCCTTACAGAGCACTCCCACCACCTCTCCTGACACCAGGATGATTTAGGTATTTGAGGAAATCAGACTTTAGCTCTCAGTTCTGCTCCAGTGCAAGTGTAAGACACTAGAGTCTTTAATTATTTATATATTTTGCTGGAATTTCATCATGAAGTCCAATCTGAAATATGATGTTTCTCAGATGAATCGTACTCTCCCTAAAAATCTGGCCAAGCGATTATGTTGTTCCAACCACAATCATAACCGCCCAAAACAACACTGAGTAATACTTTCTTGGTATCAAGTGTTTACATTGCTATAAACAGGTAAAAAAGAAAAACCAAAACAAAGATGCAGTGTTTGGCAGAATATATTTAGAAATCAAAACAGAACCAAACTTACCCGGACGTTATTTCCTGGTGCACACAACTTTAAAATCCCATCTTTCCTGCTGGGTTGTGCATCTGGACATCAGAGTGAGTGAGGGACACAGAGGAAAGAAAGAGTGTTTACCACGTTGTAAAAAAAAAAAAAAAAAAAGGGGGTCTTACAACATAATCAGCAGCTGCATTCACAATACCAACACTGTCAGTCAGTAATGTGTTGGCCTTTGTTAACACAGATAACAGAGCTTGTCTTTTTCTTGTAAAGGCTGCTTTCTCAAGCTGTTTTCTGTCACTAGCTGTGAAGATCATACTCAAAGTGCTTTAAATGTTTCAGATGGATGTTGAAATTTCACTTGTTGAGATAGAAAGGCGATTCGTGATGTTTTTTTAATGCAACATTAAGAAATCCATGGGAGCCGGACAGGGAATTCAAGGCTCAATATCTTGCATCGAATTTGCAACATTTAGACGTCTCATTCAGGCAGCAGAGCAGACCAGCCCTCAGCCATAATAGATTAGCAGAGGAAGGTTCTCTTAAATGTGCTTTCAGTGAGCTAAGATTAAATTTTAAGTGGGAGTGGGAAAAGCAGTCCACGGCTATCCATTCAGGACTATATATTCTGGCATAATGTGTTCTACATAAAAGCACATTTTCTCCACAGCAGCCCATTTTCACGCACGCTGGCCCTGGCCTAAAAATCTGCAGAGGAAATGAACTATGCTGCGTCTATTTCCAGGACAGGCTTTGTGGTCCAGCCTCATTAAAATGCATTGCTATTATGGCTCAACTTATACCTCAAGTTGCTGCCTAAGCTTTTTGTTTTAAGTGCAGCTGCTAGGTGAGGTGAATTTTTCCTGACAGAAACCTCAGCACACAGAGGAGACATTGTTAGAGGCACATGAGGTGGAAAGGTTGAACGCTTCCAATCTGATAAGGATGACAGAAAAAAGTGAGTGTGTGTGTCGGTCCATCTGGCTTTATCATGCTGAGATTTTCCATCTGACCCGACCCCTTCTGCATTATCTGACCACTGGCCAAACTGCTAGAACAATGATAGTAGTGGCTGGGTGTTGCAGGATCGGTGTATTGTACTCACAGGAAAACCGCTGCTGCTACTGCTGTCCAGAGGAAAGAGTGTGGTCACCTGAAATCAGCCAGAAAATTATAGGGCTTAGATTTTTCAAGTGGACCTTTTGTGACTGAGACAATTTGTGGTGTGCTGGAAGAGGAAAGTGGAGCGACAAAGAATGCAAAATATTTTGAAAGAATAGCTTGCATGACTGTAAATTATGATATCCTAATTTAGAGCCAATCTGTTGCACAAAGAGGGATATGGCCATTTTTGCTTCCACAGGTTCTCTGCTGCCAGCTATGGTTACAAGAGTACACACCACCCTGAAAGAACAAATTGTTTTATATTTGTTTTTATAGCTCAAATAGTCAGGACTAGCACTTCCATGTACATTGTCTACAGATAACTATGACTAAATAATACACAGCTGTACTAACAGTGCTGTTTTTGGGCCTAATACCTAACCTTTTAAGCAGCCTTCTGAGTTTCGCTGCTCGATAGTGGATGTTCTTCGGCTTTTTATAGATGGCATTTAGTACAGTTAGATATGCCGTCAGAAAATAAGATAGTAAGTGGTTTATTCTGTCAGGCAGTGTACTGAAGATGTGCCGTGTGGTTAGTGTTTCTCTGGTATACCAGTGTGCAGATTATGTTGTAGATTTCAGTAATCTGTAATAGATAGACAGCTCATCACAGGATCTTCTGGTCACACGAAGCCTCCAGAGAGGACTGTATTTATTTTAACTTTATAGAGACACTCATACTCATCCAGCCCTCATCTGTCATCTAATGAGGCCCCTAACTCCAGATGTTCTGACTACAGCAGCTGCCAGTTGTATTCATCAGGCATACAGTACTGTATATCATCACCACTCTTTCCATGCCTCTCCCGTCTCTCTCCTTCTATCTGTCTCTTTTAATTCTTCTTGAAATCCCTCTGTAGTCTCATGGAAAAGCAGTAAGGAATGTTCTGGCACTGTAATACAGCATCATTAGCCACAGCAGAGCCCTTCGCCTGCTTGATGCCAACTCCAGCCTGCACGTCTTAATCTTCACCAATGTGTACACTTGTTGTCCAGCTGGTACCATGGCAACAGGTCTGCGTTCTGCTAGACTTTTGCTATGAGAGAGGGAGATACACACACACACAGACACACACGCACACACACATTTGGGCAGAAAGACAGGGCAACAGGAGGAAAAGCAATAAAGAGTGAGTATTAAAATGCCAGGCCAGCTCCTAAAGCACAGCAGTGAAAAACTGAGGGAGGGAAGGTGAAGTACTTCTGCATAGCTCTGTTGGTCTTCTGGCTCATCTCATCATAGAAATTCCCCATTAGATCTGATTTTTTAGAGATATTTTAGCCTCAGTTCCTATCATGATGATGTGGGCAGTGATGAACAAGTGCGATGAGGTTTACATGGCTTGAGCTTGACATCCAATGCAGCTCATTCATTATTTATGTGGGGTAGTTGCACTGCACACATGCCAGGACCTCAAAAACATACTACTATGCATGAATGCCAACTGCTTGGCAATATTCCATTATTCTTAAACTTTATCCTTTAATTATGCTAACAATTTTCTATATTTCTCTTATTGTCAAGAAATCTCATGTGCAGTGCCAAACCAACAATGAACTCATCCTACTTACAAGCATGTATCCAAAGCGTGATATATTGTATTCCTCCGTGCTGTAGACCTCTGTTGTTGTCCAAAACAGTTAAAAACATATAATCTATAAATCATACTGAATACAGACAAAATAAAAATAATGTGATGTCTGGGTCAGTCACTTGCAGTGTCCAAGAGGCAGGAAGAAGCTCAGAGAAAACTCTGCTTTTTACAATCTTGGTCTTATATTCATATAGGGCTCAAGGGATATGGTGACATAGCAGGGCGCCGTTTTAACATGTCGCCAGTTGAACTATGTCTCAGGTTAACAACGTTGCTTGGAAAAGTTAGATTTTTCAGGGGAAAACTAGACCAGACAGTTCTGAGACCCCTGATTTTGAGACAGATAATCTCCACTGATGGCTGTTTTGCTCTGTTTAGTCCCCAAGCACAATCTGTGGCTCACACATACAGACACAATCACAGTCAAACGCAGGAATCAGGTCATGCATACATCCATGTGGGTCAGCTAAATTCCTAAAAATTAATTACACAGTAAAATGTACATGTGCACACACACACACACACGCACATACAGAGTTAAATACACCACATGTGGGAGTACTTAAGAGAGTTTGGGCCCCCTTCTGACTCCGGCCTCACCTATGTCGAGTTTCTTTGTAGTTCAGCAGAGGGTTAGTCTGCCGCAGCCATAACATGTGTAATGTACCATAACTCTGGAGAGATTAGAAAACATTCTGCTGGCCTTTCTTCAGGAAACACTGCATTGAGTTTGGTGAGCAGTATGTAAGCATCTGTGTGAGAGAAGAAAATATGCCCGGGCAGTATATCAACTTAAGCTGCATGAGGTGTATAGGTCTGTGTGCATGGTGCATAGCCACTGACCCAGAATAAGCAGCAATCATTTCATTCCTCTGCTTACAGTCTACACCCCTTCGCAGCGTCTTAAATCCAGAACCGCCTCGGTCAGTCAACGCCAGCCGTTCACAGACTCAGACACAGCAATTCTGACGTATTTATAGTGAGGCATTTCCCCTGGTTGTTGCCCTTAACCCTGCCCTTAAGTCCACCTTCTATTGTTATTGCTGCCGGAGAGGGCATGACATTTGTGGTATATGGACCATTCTTTCACTATGCTCTCATAACACACAGCCTGATGAGGGCAAAGGGTTATCCAGTTGACAGATGAATTGAACACCATGTGATTTGGGAAACAGGGCGACCAACAACAGAATTAGAGTGTATTAGGAAATATGAGACAAAGGATAAGATGAGAAAAACATTATTACACACACTGTGTATTTTAAGGTGATACTTGTAAAATATTAAATATTTTTTATTTTATATATATATTTTTATTTGATATATATTATATATAGTATTGTTACTTTAGTTACAGGTATCGGTTTTAGAAACTGCACTGCAGAAACAGGCAATTCAGTTCAGTCATGGCTTGTTTTTAAAAACATGATAAATCTTATTTTTTCTTGTCCAAGAAAAATAATCTTGCTTATTGAACTTTCTTAGTAACATATCCAATCTGCTTTTCAGTTACAGCTGATGAGAAACAAGTCTGAAAAGCGGATTACATGCTTGTCAAATCATCAATCAACAATTATCCAAAATATGTATTAAAGCCTCTAGAGGTTTGGCATGAAATAGTAAAAATGAATATATGACATCACAGTTGAATGTCTCATTCAGCATCCACAAAAATCTGGGTGAAAATAAACATTCATAACTATTAGAAAACCTATTTCATAAAACAACTAATTTTGCTGTTTAGACCATTTCTCGTGACTGTGTAGGTGTGGCAGATCACGTTTTGATTGACACCTGCACTGGCTACTGGGGGTCGGCTAACTACAGCAGCTAATGACTAGGTTTCCATGGAGCAGAGCTGTGCTTCTAACTCACTGAGCCTGGCCTCCAACACGGTAAATGTACTACATTTATCACATGTACCATTATCACCAGAGGAGGCAGAGGAATAGCTAAACATAAGACACACTGAGGCAAGAGAGAGCAGGAGATTGAGAGGGAAAGAGAAAATCCATCGCTAACTGCTAAGCTAAAGTAACTAGCAGATCTGAAAAGTGTGTAAACAACTGTGTGATTAGTGAGAAAGTTGCTAAAAGAAGTAGAGAGCTAAGAGTGCTTGAGCAGAACAAGTGTATGTTTAAATATACAGCGGATAATTAGCCACAGTAATGAAGAATATAGCAAAATGAACTGGGTTCAGATGAAGACGCTTACTGTGGCATGTCACATTGTTTATGATTGGTTCACAGAATTTAATAGTATTCAGTATTTTTTGGCATGGCTTGATTTTTATGCTAGTTTTTTAACAATTCAGTGAAGTTACTTTTTCTTACTCTACTGGTGCAAACTGTTTTTTTTTTTTTGCTTGAAAGAAATTTCTCTAGATTACACAACGTTAAACTTGACAAAAAAAATGACTAGCTTTTTCTAGAGCTTTCAACCACATCTCACAGTCTTCCTCAGCATGAGCGCATGACCCAAGCTCCATACTGTAAACCCATTACTGAACTTCACATCACATGATCACATGACAACAGAGCAAAACCCCATCTCACTGTCTTTGCTGAGGAATATCGTGAGATGGTGTTGAAAGTTCTGAAAAAGCTAGCAAGTGGACTTGTCAAACTTCTATTTCCAAGTTCAAGAATTAACATTCACGCTCAATCTTCAGCGTTTCTATAGAGAGGGATGTTTTACAGTACATTGCTAAAATAAACCTCATATTTCTTCCAATCATATACAGTATGTCCTAACACATCAGGGTCACATCTGGAGGGGATGAGGTGTTCTGGAGGCCCCCGGGGCTGGAGCTGTGCTTTATGGCCTCACATTTCAGTAGCTTACACACGTTCCCATTACACTTCCACAAATCTGCTGCACTGGGGCGCCGGGTTGGCCCCTGGAGCATGTGTGGTCTCTCTCTTGTTATTGGGGGGACTGTTTATCCACCTGCACACTGTTGCTGTAGATCACATCACTTGGCCTGGAGGTGATAGTGAGCTATTAGGACCTCATCCTGCGGCCCTCAAGGTCTGATGGACCACGGGGGGATAAAGTGAGGAAATAAATGACGAATCCTTTCTGTTCTTTATTTTTCTTCCTATATATCCCTTCTCTTGTTTTCTCTCCATTTATCTAGTTCTCTCTCACCCTGTCTCTTGCCTTCACCGACTTCCCATTCCTTCAACACTCTTTCCATCTCCTTCCCCTCTGCTCCCATTTCTGACGTCTTCTCTTCATCTTTCTTTCTTCATTTCCTTTCGCCATCGCTCTCCTCCAATTTTTTTCAACCCTGACCTCCCAGTTTCCCCCTCTCTATCTCCGTCCACGCCTTTGTTCTTTTCACTCATACGCACACGGCACAAACACGACACACTCAAAAAAAACTCAATCTCCATTCATGACGGTGTGTTTGGAAATTCTCTTGCTAAGGTGAATTTCTGTTTGCATGGTTTATTTCATTCAGTGGCTGGCAAGGGATAAAGGTGCGTTCCCTCAATCCCTATTGGAAACTGGATCAGGGGATTTTAGAGTTTTATTTGAGGACGAACCTTCAGATGTGTTCCATAGGATCTCTGTGATATCTCAGTGTAGGAGGAACTTGATTGATTGTGATTTTGCGCACTGACTTGCAGCGTATCCAAGCCAAGAAGTGTTGACTCTCTGAAAGCTACAACATCAGTTTCTTTGTGACTGCTTCTTGTCTGAAAATATTTATGTAAAACAGGAAGCTATAGATCATTGAACTGCACACACATTTAAGCAACAATCATCCGAGTATAGATGCCCCAATATTCCTTCCAGAAATAGCTGTACTGTGTTCACAGCAAATCATTTGATCCCCCCCCCCCAAGAGCAGGAAAATAATACACTGGAGAGTCATACAGTGTATGTAAATGCAGGTCTTATATTTGTCTCCCTAGGGTCTAAGGTAGGAGAACATGTTTATATTTTAAGAACATATAGGAGATATCATGTTATTCTTAGCCTCTACACACTGACATTAAAGTTAAGACTATTGTCATTGTTTTTTGTCACTAGTTCAGCTTCAGTGGGAAGGAGAGTAAAGGTCAGCTCTTGTGTCCGGCATGCTGGGAAGCTGCCATCTCAGCATATTCACATAAACACATGCACAAATGACTCACGACTGTTTAAGATCTCTTCCCACAATTGGAATTCGACGAAGGCTGGCGTAACTCCTCTTACTGGCCAAAACCAGATCATACAGAGGGGACCAACAGAACAGCTCTTAGCCTCTGAATAGATATTTGTCTTAAGTTTATAAATAAAAATTCTGAAATTGTAGATCTCGAATAGGTGTGACTGACATGAGAATAGAAACTCTCTTGTTTCCGCTGCATCTCTGCTGCTTGAGGAAACACCTGGGTTCCTCACAGTTGCCCTTTCACTTTGAGTTTCCTTTAAGGATAGATCTTATTTATTTTATTAGTTATTGTACTCACCATAGCGATTACAAGACACTAAACGGGTCGTGAACAAGCCAAAACGATCTTTATTTGAAAGTAAAACTGAAATTGAGGACAGGTGTGTGATTGTCTCGGACCTTCCGTGTGTTCAAACATGAGTCAAACTGAGTGGTTACATTAGGGTTAATGACAGGCAGCATTAATATGAAAATCATGAGGTACGGATTTTCTTCATATCCTCAATTAACACCTTTTGTCAGCAGCATATTGAGAACAGAGCCGGGCCCTTGGCACAGACCCGCTGTAGTGCCACCTGGGGAACAATGCCTTCTGTGCAGCCCCCAGGATCCCCTGGGATACAATTGTTCCACTAATGTCATTGTAAACTTCAATAGGCTTTGGCTGTGCTCCCAATTCCTGCAACACAATGATAGTAATTCATTATGGGAATATTGAAATGGAGCTGCTGTCTTACTGAGTGTGTTGCCACATGGATTCTATTGTGGATGTGGGACAAGACATCCGTGTTTTTCATTTGTTCTCTTGTCAGCTTGAGGAGCACATCTGGCGAAGATGTTCACACCTTGTTTATCAATATGTGCGAATGGGCTGATTTTGATAAAGCTCCTTCTTCAGCTGGAACAATAACAATAATCCATTTTTTTGGCTCCTTTAAGGCATAAGTCCACAACAGGAATAACACATGTCTTTGTAAAGTTGATATGGCTATTGTGTTAGCAAACAATTGCATATTTACACATCCAGCAGGCACAGAACAACATCAGCATTCCTTTGGAGACCTATTTCTGAACACATGACGAATGCAAGTCTAATACGCCCACTCCTTTTTGCTCTGTTTTGGTCCCCTCCAATGCCTGAAGAAAATATCTGGCTCTTTAGCTGCTACATTCTCCATTCTCCATTCTCCTATGTTCACCATCTAGCTGCTAACTTTGTCTGTCTGCCGTTTCATGCAAGGCCCATTTGTACATGAGAGCATTTTTTTTTTCCTGAAAACAGCTGTTTGCTGCAGTTGGAAACATGGCTGATGCCCATTGGTCATATAAAAGTTATTGATAAATGAGGTCTTAAACTAAAGTTGCTTTCTCACAACTTGAGTCATATTTTTGTAGCTTTGGCAACCATTTTTATCAGTTATAATAAGAATTTCCCTCAGTTATTCCAGTCCAAAGCAGCAACAAACGTGTGTTTAGAATATCGGACAAGTTGTAAAACAATTTAGCCCGATTATCTAAACCACTTTATTTGGAGATAAAACTGAAAGCAAATGCATCTGAAAAGTTGGTAATAATTCCTCTTTGCATAGGAGAATTTTGTGCACACACAACTCTTGTCAGTCTGTAAACTGTGGTGGATGTTTACAACAAACAGTTTGGTTAATAATTTTACTGCTCACCTTCGCTTTGTCCTCCAATCCTTTGCCAAACCTGGGAGTTTGTCTACAACCTGAATGATCATCTGACTGCTTGTTTTTCTTGCCCTCTTGGACATTTTAACAATGTATTGCAATCCCACATCTCCGCAATTAAAGCGGTAAGTACAATATTAATATTACTGATAGGAATGAAAACTACCAAAACTAAGATCCCAGTTCTAATAAATTGTAATCATCCTTTAACAATTTCAGATTTGTGCTCAGATTATAGGCATGTTACTTACGCAATAACGCTTTCTGAATCTAATAGACCCAGATAGTGTCAAATATGAGTCATGCATCTCCCCACTAATGAGATATCCATATTTAGCTTCTTGTAATGAGGTTTACTGGCCTAATGTTGCATTCACATATTCCTAGATTAAGCGAATAATGAAGTCCCCCTCAAAACACACTAACCCCCTCTTGGGCATTATTTAGATTTTAGCTTAGCAGTGCATATCCCCCCCTTTGGTTAATTACGTCTCTCTTAAAGGAGTATAAGCTAATAACAGAGCACCAGGTGTGTGTTTGGTTGCTGACGATCACAGATTTTTTGATTGAATGCAAAACTGCTCTGACTGCACCTGGAAGCTCGGGGTCATTAAGGTCCCAGTCCCAATCAACCCAATTCCACAGAAAACTCTATTTAGATTGGTCTGGGATAAAATCAATTGTGTTCAACTAACAGGAACCTGAAACCTTGTCACCCCAGAGGTTTTTACAAAGCATTTGTTGCAGGCGAATAGATAAACTTCAGAACCAAGATAATGGTTACAACTAATTACTGGCCTTTATTTTCACCACTAGGGTCATGTTTATTACATCAGGGCAATTTAGAGAACGCTGGGTTTGCAATCGTGACACCCTGATGAAGACATATGGCGAAATCTGCTGATGAACCAATAAATGATTTTTCCTTGGGTTGTTTTTCTTCAACACATAAGCTGACATCTCATTTATTTCCTGCTGTCATTTTTTTTTTTTTTTTTTTTAACATTTATTGTACTGTAAAAAACAAACATTTGAAGAATTCCTACATTAGCTTGCTCATTCACGTCTGCATTTTTAAACGGGCATGGGATTTATCTGTCTCAATGTAATTCACAGTTGTCACAGTGAAGCTCCTGCCAGGATTTGCCATCAGCTCCCTTATCAACATCAAATGCATCCAGGAACCCCTCAAAGAGCATGTTTATCTTATATAAATACACATCAATCAGACAATTTGTACCGAAAGTAGGACAGATATATTTTAATGCACGATCTGGCTTTTTCTTTCTAATCTACGTATATTATACTCAGCAGATGGCAAATGCTTGATGGCTTGGGAAGGCTGGTTGTGTTGTAGTGTTGAGTTTCCCTGGTGGAGATGTCCTTGATCTGTATCCAGTGGTGGTGGTTGTGTGTATGTGTATGTGTATGTGTATGTGTGTGTGTGTTTGGCTGAGTGGGGGGTTCTCACTCCTCTGTGAAATACACACACAGCAGATAACATCTGTGTTGGTATGCTGCACCCTTGTGGTGCTCAGCTGCTACATCTCTATAACTCCAGATAAGGAGACTGCTTGGCTCCAAGGGAGTGAGATTGAATCTGTGGCATTTCACTCGATAAAGGATCCCGCTGCATTTTCCCAGATTTAACAGCCATATAGTGTGTAGTGAAGAAAACCACGGTGCCACAGAGAGGTCTCACAGAGCAGTAAAATGTTTTAAATTGCTGTAAATGTACCAAACCGACAGTTATCTCTGTCAAGCCCTGAGTTCCTTCCATAAATTCACAAATCAGCACATGCAAAGGAGGAAGCTGTAACTCCTGACAGCCCAATCATGCGCATTAGAAAGCACATGCACACACTAAGTCCAACCCAGCCAGTCAATTGTTCTCTATTAAGACGTCCTTTGTCTTTGTCTTGGCCGGCCTTGTTGCCTTGATCTTGCAGAGATGTCTGAGGGAGTGAAAACTTGGCTACTGTGCAGCCGTTGTATTGACAGTACAGGCGTCCCTAGGAGGTGACAAGGACAGCGATTGATTGGGCCTAAATGAGAGTGAAGAGGAAGATTGATTGCCATCGATTCACTTCTTCCTCCAGCAGGCTTCTCCATCTTTGATTATGACCACTTTACGCCCAATCAAGTGTGTGCGAGCTGCGATGGGGGGAAATCCCATCGAGAGGTATTAGCTCCATTTGTGAAGGCTGTAATTATGAGAGGATGTGAGGGCCCAAGGTCAACACGCAGCAGGTGCCATCAGGCTGGATGATAATAATAGGGCTTCCTCTTGCTTCCCACTGCAATTTAGTCATATAGATAATAGGCTACGGAGAAGATGGTGTGTTCTGTGTGTGTGTGTGTGTGTGTGTGTGTTCCTTGGAGGACGCTTGGTGCATAATAAATGTTTCCATAATAATGGCTTGAGGACAGGAAAACAGCTAGTTGCAATGAAACACAATCATTTGTGATGCAGATTGAAAGATAACAGCGCTCCGTGATGCTTTTTTCCACATTTTTTTATTGAAAGCTTCATCAGAGAGAAAAAAACAACTCATAAAACCCAAGTCAAATCCTAACATCCACAGATGTACAGATAGTTTCTCAAAGATCACACACACCGAGCAGCGTGTGCGAGGCGTGACCATGTCCTCCTCGGCGCTGAAACAAAGAAAAGTGAAAAACAAACAAAAACAACAAAAAGAGAAAACTAACAAAAAAAAAAACAAAAAAAAACAAATTAAAAACCGCTCTGCTGTCCTAATAAATATTTCCTCTTTTTTTTATCTGGTTAATGAATCCCACGCCTAACGCACTTTCTGTGCCGGCTATCTCTAAACAATTTGGTCGGCCATTTCCTAGTGATTGTTGGATTTTGTATTTCTCGGGGAGCTGTTTGAACTCCATGAGGGGTGTGCTGGCTGGCTGGCTGGCTGTGCTCCTGGGGTTGTGTGGCCAATCGATAGCTCTCATCAAAGGTGGACCGAAGCATCAATTAAAAAGCACAGGGCCTCGCTCTTGCGGGGGGTAGTTTGAGCAATTTTCCCACTGCATTATGTGTGCGGAGAGTGTGTGTGAGTGTGTATGTGCTGGTCTGTGATGAGTTATTGAGCCACAGTTCTCCTTTACACTCCACTGTGAGAGACAGGCTGTGAGAGTAACTCTGAACTACTGTTTTCCTAACACACGAGAATCAATGTGGAATGGCTTTGTCTCCGTTCACAAAGGATGAATCCACAAGAGCCTCGCGACAACCAAGTATGACATGTAATACATCTAATGAGTTTACTGTGACAGTGTGGAAGCCACGCTTCATAAATGACTGTCTGGATCCTGTCAGGTTTCGGGATGGCGGCAGTGATCGTGAGAGACGGTGAGTTAGGGACGGATTGAGGAAACTGTTTAAAAAAAGGCAGTGAAGTAAGCACCTCGCCTTGAAAGACTGACCCTGGAGAAAACCAGGATGTACGTAAAATCTCAAGATCTGTAATTATCAGGTATCTCAGAGTAGGTGAGCTCATAGAAGATCAGATCTACCTGGTTGAGAGTGTGAGTTATCCAAGGGGACTGACTGGGAATGAAATGTTGCATTTCCCCACATTCGCTCTAAATGTGCAGCATCCTTCTTTCTCCAGGAATCAAATAGAGGATGGAAAAAATTCTGAACATTTTTTCTCGGGGAACCAGATGAGTGTCATTTACTGCAATTTAGATATTTTCAGATAAATGGTTAATCTCGCAAAAATATATTTAACTAAAATGAAATTCTCAAGATAAAGACTGCATAAACTTTGCTTTGACTTTCTGGCACTATGGCTGCCAACAATATCAACCTGACTCTTGAGCATGCAAACTGTAAACGCAGTTAAAAACCAGTGGAGCCAAGGTTTACTCAGCAATATGAATGACTTGCCAACAAGAACATTACCCTTCCAACTCGCTGTCCTGCTAAATGAGATGGTGGCAGCTGTATTGACTGTAATCCATGGACCTGTTTCACTAAAACTATCTTACATGCAGATCGCAACTGATGGAAACATCATGTTTTCGCGAACATGATGTTCGCAATTTGCGAACATATTTGTAAGTCCTCCAAGACCCTTGCATGCACGGTTGCAAGTATGGTGTGTGTTCTGATTGGTAAAACATGTGAAAAATCAACGTGAGAGGACATTATGTCATCAGATCACAGCTTGCATGTTGCAAATTTGGTGAAATAGGTCCGAGGATGATGAAAGAGCAGCACATTGGATTCTGTCAGTTTTTTTTCCCCCCAAAAGCTAAAAAGATGCTGACGAGGACTTGAGGAAGAGGAAGGCAGAGGATGTGACTGAAGCAAAATGATGGATGGAGGAAGGACTGAGGAAGGTACAAAATGATGGGCAACTATATGGAGAAGGAGAGACAGAGTCTGTCTTGGTGTGATGGCGTAAGAAAGGAAGAGTGTGTGTTGCTAATTAGTGAGGGGTCAGTTGGTCCCAGAGACCTGTACAGAGGGACGGCACAACGCCTCTTTGACACACTGCCTCGTGAAGACGAAAGAAACTCACGGCTATGACCACTTCTGCCCGGCAACAGGAGCTAATGATCCCCCCCTCTCCCTTTCTTACACACACATACAGTACACACACACACACACACGCATACACTTTCTCTCTTGGTATAGCTGGCTCCTGGTTTGTGCTGACACATGGGCTGACTGGGAGCAGAGCGTTTCTGCTACAGCCTCCTTAAAATTGCAGGCATGCCCTCTGTACACTTCCACGAAGATATTGGTATTCTGAAAAGGTACATTATGCCATTGTGCTATTAAGAAAAAGCCATTTCTGTTTGTTCAGTCGGGTAATCTTTCAGGTTCTCCATGAAATATAGGTACTGTACACCAGTAGCAAACAGTTTCCTCTTTTTATTTCTTGAATCTCCATTAGCAAAATAGAGCGGATATTCTTTGTTGTGCATTTTTTCCATAATCTCTTGGCTATTTGTAATCCTATTTTCCATAATGCCATTACTATTGAATCTCAGGCCATTTGTAGGACGCTCTGCTCTCCGATGTGCAACTCCCACATTAAGAGTCCTATTAAGCTTCAAAAACGTCTTCTGTACTCTATAAAACAGCAGCTGTAAAAGTCTAGAGAACTCGGTTATAGCTATGCCGTATTCATAACCTTGCTAAAAGTTGAACCGTTGAGTAGAACAACTCTTTGTGCATGCACACAAACCCACACACACACTAGCTTAAAACTGGTAAAGTGATAGTGTAGCAGCTCTGTTGTTTAATCAGGACACTTTAAATGATTTAGAGATGGAATACAGAGAGCAGATGAAACAATGACGAACAGATGAGCAATGCAGGCACGTCCAGGGAGCTCTACAACCCAACATTAGCCGACATAAACTGTAATGTGGCAGAAACTTCGCCGGAAGATAAGAGCAAATCATGGCCTCCAGGCAAGTGAAAGCAGGTGGTGAGTGGCAGATCAGATGAAAGGGAAAGGGCAGGTGTTGATTTGATTGGACAATAAATAGCTGAGCGGTCATTTAGAGACAGTTTGAATGACACATTTGGCTTTTGACCTCCGTTGGTGGATGGAAGACATGTGGCAGGCTTATGAATGTACAGAAAGTATTTACAGTGTGACTGAGGAAAAAAATGTACATATGGCTTCACCGGTGTAGTTCACTACAAGAACCTGTGTGCTTGGTTCTTTTGTCTGTCATCAAGTGGCCTGTTGAGCGAGAGTTCATGGCCAAATGATCAACGGTGGCCAGCTCGTCACAGAGATCAGTGCACACAATGAAGGCACAAGCCCGAGACAGCTTCCTCTTTAGCACCATAGAGTAGCTTCGATATTGTGTAGCGTTTCATTAGCACAACTTCTTTAACAAGCTCTTCCATGTGCTTTGCTTTTTTTAAACTATCACACAGATAATTTGGAATCATTTGGAAGCTTTGTTAAAAGGCACTCAATGTACAGTTTGATTGTTATGTACAAACATCGCCACACATGGTGACATAGCTTGCCTATAATGTGCACAACATGCCATCGTTTCCCAAAATGCAGCACAGCAACGCTGGACTTAGATTTGAATGAGTCACAGGAACTGCAGGAGCTCAATTGCAATTGTCACCAAACAAAAAGCTCCCTCTCTGTCTGGAAGAAAGGGGTCTTTTGAGGGACACTGGAGTGGATCCTATTGCCCTGGAGGGAGACAAATTGGGCCCGTCAAGCCTCATTGCGAGAGTGACTGAAATTGGTTTGTGGTTCTGCTTCTGCACCATCCAATAAAGAGAAGAAACCTCAGAGAGAGCGCAAGAGAGGGGGAAGAGGGAGAGAATGACAGCGAGGGAAAATGAGAGCAAAGGAGCCTGGTTTGGCCATGGCACATTAATGGTGCCAGCGAAGCAGGGAAAAACTGGGTCTTTTTAGTGCTGTAGCACCACTGTGGGGCAGAGTGAACTAACACAGCAGACACACAGCGCACCAGACACACACATAGGCTGCTGTAGTGGAGGCAGAAATGGCCACTGTCCTGCAGGCAATTTTTGCGGGGAGGGGGGGTGGGGTGGGGGGACAATCCTCAGAGATGAAGTCATCGTAAAACCTCACGCAGCTCTGGGATGGAAAGACCCGATGAGATGAGACAGGTTTGTTTGTGCAACAAATTGGGAAAACTAGGGGTGTAACTGACACTCAGCTGTGAGGTCGAGGAAGGAGCTGCCATCAACATCTTGTTATGGCTGGTAAGGAGCCTAGTTAGTTCCCGTAGGTGTGCTGACCTTCCCTGCCTGTGTTGGACAAATGATCAGGTGGATGTTCAAGATAGACAATCCTTATCTAGCCTTTAAACACACATTTCCTCCATGCTCGGTTAGTGTCACAGAGTTTTGGTAGTATAATGGTGGAAAGAGGTCTCACAAAGCAAAGTTTTCTTTTTTACTGATGTCGTCAACTTTGCTTCTGTTCGGATGCGTTTTAAAGATATAGTGCCATATTTCTCAGGGGTGGGGGGGTGGGGGCACAGAAACGTCCTGTGGTCTCCGCTGTCAAGACTTCGGAGAGTTACTGTGCCCAGCTAAGAAACAGTCCAGCACATAAAACCAGTAAAACCACAAAGTGTCGTTTTTGCACTTTGTTTTTTTGTTCGGATTAAACAAACAAAATATGGAAATATAAAATATATTAACAAAGTGTTAATTAGTGAGCTTTAGAGGTGCTGGTAGGCGAATTTTGTTACCAGGCTAGCTTTGTCCACCTTATGCTAAACTAAGCTAACCGACTGCTGACACGAGAGTGACATTGATCTTCTCATTTATCGGAAAGAGAGAAAATAAACATATTTCCCCCAAATGACTAACTTCAAGCATTTGTTACTTCTTAACTATTTTAATCCACCATTAAGACCATTAAGTGCCATAAAGTTTATGCAATCATTGCTAAAAGCTTCAAAGTCAGTTTTGTATATTTTTTTTGTGTCTAAGAACTTACCTGATGTACAATATGCAGTAAACGACACTCATTTGGTATTCTGAGCAGGTAAATACTCAAAAAAAAGTGACCTGGGTTTTTCTGATGTCTAGATGTCAAAGATTAAAACGAGGCCAAACAGCAGCAGGGAGATTCCCAGTTCAACACTGACGCTCAGTATGCTGAGAAATGGTTGAGTTAGTTATGGTTGAATCAAAGTGATAAAAAGACTGAAGACAGAAATCACTGAGAAGACGAAGCTGGAAGCAATGCAACGACAATCACGGAGCGTAGCAAACAACATTCCCCAATCTGTTTGTTTTCCCTGCAGGATCTGAGAGAGAGAGGTGGAATGCACCCACGGTGTGTGTGTGAAAGCATCGTGAAAAAGTGATGAGACATATTAAGAAATGAAAAGACAATAAGAGGAAGTGAAGTTTTGGTAGAACTGCCACCGGTTGCATCACATATTTAAATACTGTTTGATGTGTGCATGAGTTTGTGTATGTGTGTGCATGTTTAGATATGTCTACGTGTGTGTGTGTGTGTGTGTGTGTGTGTGTGTGTGTGTGTGTGTGTGCGTATGTGTGTGTTTCCATGGACAACCGTGGAAAAATGAGTTTAAAACCGGTGAAAAGAAGATGTTAAGAAGGATAGTAAGGACTGGTCCGGCCATCAAGGTCAAATAAAAAAACGACGACAACAGCAACAACAACAACAACAATATCAACATTAACATCAACAACAACAACAACATCAACAACAACAAAATCAAACTGAAAAATGGAAAGGAAAACAAAAACAAAACTCTGGTTCAGAGTGTCTCTTCATCTTTGGTATAAAAATGGCCATCCATGGGCTGCATTTGATCCACAACTAGGAAAGACTACAGAAATTGTCAACAATTTCTTCTATTGCTTTTGCACTGATTGGTTTAAACCGTAAGCTCCTACTGTATCTACTGTTTTTGTTTCACTGCCAGATTTTTTTTTTTTCTGTAGCTTTTTTTTTTCATTTGTTTTATATTTTTTTCTTCTTCTTTTTCCTTTTTTTTTTTTTTTTTTTTTTTTTTTTTTAACTTTTTGCAGTGTGACAAGCAAAGCGGGCTAAAAACAGCTTAAAGCTCATAAAAAAGGTAAAATGTGGCAGATAAAAAGCACTAATGTCATTGACAGCAACTTTGCCTTGTAAAATAATAATTATGATAATAAAAAACAAGTTCAGCATTTGCAACAGACTGCATCCACAATGCAGCATGTTTTCTTATGTTTTCTTTTTTTTCCTCATTGTGAAAAATCTCTTCAAAGCTTCATCTTTCCCCCCCTCGAGTCTTTTTCCCCCGACAGACATTTTGTTTTCTTCTGACACTTAGTTACCTCTGACATAATAATTATCAAAGTTTTCTTCTAATGAAGAAAAGAAAAAAAGCTCTTCTCTATTAAATCTGTACAGCTTATGTGATAGATTCTTTTTTCCTCTTTATAACAACTCATCCAGTGTCTTGTACCCTCCAAGTGGTCCAAGAGACTGATTTTGTTTGCTTTTTTTTTTTTTTTTTCCTAACCAGACGTCAGACTTTAACTCTGTAAAAAGTTTCTGGCGCCCTTCAAATTAAGGCCATGAAGATTCAAGAAAGAAAAAACACTTTGTTTTTCGAATATATCTAGAAAACTAAAATTTAACACTAGAACATAAAAAATAGTGAAAAGAAATTGTAGCTTAATATCTGAG
This sequence comes from Thunnus albacares, assembly GCF_914725855.1. NCBI lineage: Eukaryota > Metazoa > Chordata > Actinopteri > Scombriformes > Scombridae > Thunnus > Thunnus albacares. Next base: position 18,922,149 of record NC_058124.1, on the reverse strand, counting down.
GAAGACAATCTCTGTGTGTATCTCAAACTTGACTCCCCCTTTCTAATTACAAAATAAACTTCATCACCTACCTTCGCATTCAACCTTTTTTTTTTGTCATTTTGTATTTGTTTTTTTTTTTTTCTCTTTTTTTTTTTAATTGGTTGAGAATTTTCTTTGAGAAACTTTTCTAGCTTCAGCCCAGCCCTTCAGGCAGGTTCCCAGACAAAACAATTTCACTTCTTTGCACTGTGCCCAGCAATTTCCGCATCCCCTTCCTCAGCACTCTTTGCCTCCTCCTTGCTGTTTTTTTCTCATAGGCCAGGTAGGAAATGAAAAAAGTGTCTCTTTTTTGGTGCCTGGGCGATCTGGAAGCAATCTCTTTCTTTTCTCTTTTCCTCACATTCACAGTGCAGCCACCTTCTGTCTCAAGGCAACGCTGTCACAGGAACATTCTCTCAGGTTGTTGCTATCTGATGAAGGAGGAGAAAAAAGAAAGAGAGAGAGAGATGTGCGGTTGTAATCAAAGTAGAATATTACAAACACATAAAAGCAGCACTGACGGCTGACAGTCCAGTCAGAGGACTGCAGCAAAATGAAGCACACTCAACTGTTCTGATCAGATCACAAAAGCACAAATTGCTGCCAAAAAATGATGAACAAATGACAGCAGCAGCCAAGAATAATTTCAGTCATTTTATAATGGCAGTGTGTAATAATAATAATAATAATAATGATAATAAACGCAGAGGGAGCAGCGGAGCAAGACTACTGCAGGTGATGTCTTTTTCCCTGCTTACACCTCTCATAATAACATAAAAGATCTCTAACGTCGTGTTTTGCACGTTTCAGCAAAGCATCTCTCACTCCCCGTCAGTCAGCAATCCCCCCCCTCCCCAAACACACACACACACAAAGCAAACACACAGAGGCTCCTGCTGCGTTGTGGCCGTTGGCTGGTGAGAGCCGATCCACTCTGCCCCACCCGCAAAAATATGCGTTGATCAACCATCCGACTGGGGTGGTTGGTGGAGCAATGCGCTGTGGTTTTGTTGTGAAATGTGTGCTTATTACAACCTTTGGACCACCAACAGAAAAAATACAAGGGTTAAGCTATGTTCTGGTATTGCTCTATAGCTTGTTTTCTGCTCCTTTGTTGAGGAAATGCTGTTTTAGCTGTGTGTGTGTGTGTGCTCGGGCGTGGGCGACTTGTCATCGCGTTTTGTTGTGAAATGTGTAATGGTTGACGGAGGCAGCTAGCTGTCTCATTAGATGGAGAGCTAATATCTGCAGGGTGTTTTGAGTTGGATAGCACAAATTTTTGTCGTGGTAGATGCTGGTTGTTTGTCGACGTTAGCGGGAGCGCGCACGAAACATCACATCCGTTGGATTTTCACTCATTGGCAATTAATACATATAAAATGCTTCACAATTCTTCCATATAAGACCTTTAACAAAAATATGTGTCAAAGAGAAATACAGTAGCATGCAAATTTACTGCCTTTGTTATTTGAAAAACATCTCACAAATGCTGATTTTGTATATTTTCCCCTCAGTGCGCCAAATAATTCATGGAGGAAGCTTGTCTTTACAAGTAAGAGTGAAAAAGCTGTTTATAAAAGATTTAATGTGTTAGTAAGCACTGTTGACTCACATCAGTTCACATTGTCTAAGACTAAGTGATACGGATATGATATGTAATTTAACCTTAAAGTTAACATTATCTATAAACATATATATAGACAATATATTTTCTGGAAAATTAAAGGTCCCCTTTACTCAAAAATGAGTTTTACTTATTGTTTCTTCAGTTGGATGTCTGAGCTTCACTGTACAGAATGATGTATGTATGTCTGATACTAGATGGCTGTTTATAGTCGCCTGCTGAAGGGGGGAAAGTTTCTTTGAGCTCCCCTTAAATCTTGTTTGAGACGTATGCAAGAGCATGATTTTGTGACATCACAACCAGTTTGGAAGCAAGCCCTGCTCATTGATTTTAAACATTGCCTACCATAACCTAATACACCCAGATTTATTAAAGGAATCGATACCTCAGTATCTTGGTATATATGATATAGTGTATATCACAATAAAAAAATAATGATATATTTTAGAGACTGATAAATAAAAGCTAGTCTGAAAAGAGCAGACAGCAACTGTCCCGCTTCACTGTTTGACTTACTTGGACTGGTATGAGTAAGCAGGAACATGGTCGGCAGCACTGTCCACCTGCATCTGTTGCTGCTGGCCAGCCACCTCCTGTGACGAGGGAGCCACTGTCTGGGGGGAGGCGTCCGTCACCACTCCCTGAGGACACACACAGGGGAAAATGTGTCAGTGTGGAACTTTAACAAGCATCTCTCTGCACCGCTTGACACTTCCTGCTGAAATGTATGTGAATGTATAAAGAAAAAAGCCGCTACAACTATTTCTGTCTACTGTGTACATATTGTACATCTGTACTGTTGCATGTCTGAGGGATCCCTCCTTTGTTGTTTTTCCTGACTTTTGTCTTTTTTTTGTCTTTTTAAGTTTGTTTTTTTTGTGTGTGTGTGTGGAATTTTTCCTTAACCGAATCAAGGGTTGAAGTTATTATATGTTGTACAGATGATATATAATATAATAAATAAAACTGATTTGAATTGACATATAAAACTGACATATTAAACAATTTCAGTGTTATACCAATACATGTATATGTTGAGACAAATAACAGGGAAATGCATATAAAATACTGGTGAAGACATCTAGAATTTTCCATTTTTGCACAGTACAAAAATTAATACAATAATTGCTCTCCTAAATTTGAATATTTCAGTCAAGTGTGACACAGTTCAGTTAAGCAGTGAAAGAAAGAAAAAGCATCTTTCATCTAACAATGAAGCTACCTTATGGGGAGGAAAGATGAATAATCTGAACTGAAGTTGTTAAATAAAATATGAAACACAAAATGCAGAATGCAGAGGTAACATCACCTTACTGTGATTTGACATTGCATGGGAAGACAAATGTATATAATAAATAAAAAATTCTTTAGTACAAAATGTGCTATTTATCCTTGCAGGATTTTACATCTATATATGAGATAATAAAGGATGGCTGTGTGGACTGAATTCATCAAAACAACCCCTTGGCCTTTTTATGTGTCTGGCATTACCGATAGCCCTCATCACTGAGTCATCTCAATCACCTTTAACAAGCTCTCAAGGATACTGTGTCCTGTACATACATCAGCCCTCCAGACACCGGCTGATACAGTGATATACACCCCGCTGCTGACGCTGGCATTGAGAGGACGCTGGTGAGGATGAAATAGGTAAGAGGCGCCCTGGGCTACACTACAACTACATCTCTCTCCATCGTCCCGCTCCTTCATGAGGAAGCCAGTAACTTTGTAAGGAGGGGGAGATACTGCAGGAGGGGGAGGAGGAACTAATGGGTCTGTCAGGGGAAACTGTCAGTGTCTGTGGCTGGTGGGCTAACCAGAGCTCCGTAGCTGACGGATGCGTGTGTTCCAACTACCTACCAGCCCGAACTGGCTGTGGGTAGAGAGAAAGAGAGACAGCACCGCTGGCACTGTGTCTCACTTCAGCTGCTGTCATCTGATACACGACTGATAGTCCATCTAAATACGACCGCACTGTCAGCCGCCAGACAGCCGGCCCGCTCTCCTCACCGGCCTGCCTGCTTGCGTGCCTGCCTGCCTGCCTGCCTGCCTGCCTGCCCGCCTGCCCGCCCGCTTTCCACGTTCATCATTTCTCTGGCTGGACTGCACGACCTGCCAGGAGCTCAGACAGCCGCTGAGGAAGTGACAAAGTCTGTGTTGCACTTCAAATGTCTTTCCCAAATACTATAAAACTTCTGACTCATCCTGCTTTGCTTGCAGTTTTCATGCTTGTTATTCACTGGTGGTGTGAGGCCATTTGTTTGGGGAATAAGAACAATTTTCCGTGCGCTTCAAATGTAATCTGTCTATTTAATGACTGTTTTGGTCTGTTGATGTGGTGAGCAGGTTTAGAAATAGGCATGTGAGCGCTTGTGGGTGTAAGTGAGTTGGCTGTCAGGAGAAATGAAGGCCCTCCTTTGGGTAAACATCAACAGATTATTTTTGATTATTGGCAAGTACAGTGTGCATGCGTGTGGGTCTTACTTCGACAGGGACGGCTGTTGGAGGCACAGGAGTGTACTGGGGAATGTAGGTCCCTTGCATAGGCGCCGCGGCGGCTGCAGCAGTCATGTACTGAAACACAAAGAAAAGACACACACACATCAAAATCCTTGCACATGAATATAATATGATTATAAATAAATATAACATGAAACACACAAATTAAAAGCACAGATATAAAATATGATAGCTGACAATGAGTACTTTCCAAATATCAAAAAAATATTATCTCAATGCCATCCCAAACCACTGGGAAAAGGAGCTTGCTGTGCCCCCAGCGTCCTTTGGAGGGCGCTAAAAGAATATGTGTGCACGCTTAAGAGAGCAGAGCAAAGCAGAAGACAGCCTGCGAGATAGGCAGACGAGAAGGAGGAGGAAGAGGTATCCTGCTGCTCCACCAAGACTTCACAGGCAGGCAAATGCACCGGGCCACAACTGAGAAGATGATAAAAAGTAAAAAAGAAAAAAAAAAAAAAAGAAGCTAAAGGGAATGAAGGGGAGTGAGAGAGAGGGAAGAGAAAGCAGGAGGTCTGTTGCCTGTGGCCTATATTCCTTTAGACATGCCTGCCCTGGCTTTTAACTGGGTGCTAGCTCGCTCCATGATGGCCATTTTACAGATGTGACACAGGTTCCGTTACATGACAGCCACGGGGCTTTCACATGCAATATGAATGAAGACACGGCACTTTGTGTGAGCCTTTTTTCTCTGACTTGCTGTGAATACTTTGTGTGTGTGTGTGTGTGTGTGTGTGTGTGTGGTGGTGGTGAACACGCATGCCAGTGAAAGCCTGAATTGCCAGTGTGTGTGCTTCTTTTTAATTAGCACATGCCTGTGCATAAAAGATGACTTATCACTTTGTCTGTCCAACTGTGTTCTCCAGCATGCAGCTGTGTATAGTGTGTGTGTGTGTGTGTGTGTGTGTGTGTGTGTGTGTTGGGAACATACATGCATGTCTGTGTTAGTGTGTGAGTGTGTGTCTGTGTGTGTGCCTTTGAGAGACAGACAAAGACAAAGAGGCTTGGAACGATAATGCTGCAGTACAGCGCCAACGGATGTGATCCCAGATAAAAGCCACCAGGCTGCCTCTCCGCCTCTCCTCGTCTTCCTGCTGCTTTTCCGGACCAAGGAAAAAGGGAAGTACTATCCCGTTCTTCTGTCTTATTTTTTCCTTTTGCCTTTCAGTCCCTCTGCCAGTACGAAAAGTGTAGCGGCAGTATGCTATAGGAGGCAGTAATGGAGGGGATGTGGAGGAGCTGTGGAGCCTTTCTTGGCTGTGGGCCCGGCGGTGCTGGTGAAGTGTCATTACCGGCAGCGTTGCTAATGGATCGGGTACGGCTCCACCGCTCACCGCTAATGAGAGCAGCTAAAGGCCATGGACATGGGTGATTAACTCCCCCACCGTCGCTACACATGGCCAGGAGGATGCCCTAGGATGGATGTTAGTGTGCGTTCATATGTGAGTGTGACTGTGTGAATTTAAGGTTATCGCACCTTCAGGGCTGTCACACTCAGGATGGGGTGAGACGGCATATCCAGACTTCCTGACACATTACCACATTACCTCTCTGTGTCATCCCTTCTTCCCCCTCACCTTCCTGTCACTTCCCTCTCTCTCTCGCACTCAACCTGCTATCGTCTAAAAGGGCCTATCAGATTGTTGAAGTGACCTTCTCCCTGGTGAATCGAAACCATGCATACCAATTTTCCTCAGACTTTTTGTCTTCACCCCTCCTTCCCATTTACTTATTCAGCCAACTCACCTGTGAGGGCTGCATGAAAGCAAATGAAGGGAAGCGGGAGATAATTAGCAATATCAAAATCTCCCTGTCAAAGGGAGCGTGTCCATTTGAAATGTTATATTTCTCTGCAGGACTGCAAAAAGAATTTAAATTAGATTTAACAAGAAAATTTAATAAGATAAGATTTTTTCTCCTACCATAACCATTAGTTAACCTATTTAATGTGGCAGGTTGAGCAGGGCATATTTCTGCAGTCGCTGCTGTGGCAAGTCAGGGGATGTCAAGCCCGGCTCCAGTGAAATAGGTTGCTATGGTGATAAAGATGGTTTTTGTCCAATCTCAACTCTTTTAATACTTCCCTGTCCATAGTCAGGGGACAGGTTTGGGCAATATAAAGCATCCCTAATTGGCAATAAATGGTGTTTCAGTCCTGTAGCACACAGCCACACATATACATCTATGCACATGCACGCACACACACACACACCTGCGCCTGAAGCAGATGGCGGGTGTGTATGTTTGATGAAAGGGAGGCCTGAATAGCTCCTTAACGAGGCTGGTGTGAGTAGAATCCTTAAGTCTCTTCTCTACCATCACTCTCCATGACATACACCTATAACTACAGTCTAAAGTCAAACCGCAATGCAGCAATGCCAGGACAAAAATCCATACCATAGACGGACCCATTTTGGTACCACAGTGGTTTGGGCAACAGCTTAATATACTGTAAGAAGGTGCAGCTTATGTTTGATGGATAAAAGGATGATGAGATAATTTTCTGCATTCAGTTTTCCACGTTAACAAGAATACAATCTTCCTAGATTGTAGTTCTGACTCCGGTGTAATGGAGCACAGCATGTTAGCATGTTAAAATGTTTAAGTAAATCATCCACTTCTCTGTCAGTCTCCACATCTATCAATCCCATCTTTGGTGACGTGCTGTTCTGTTGCATCGTCTGCAAGGTGGAGGATAACAGTTGGTCAAGGCAAGAGCATCCAGCTACTCAGTGTAGGTTATTAATGGCAGAGCGGTGTGAGGATGGGCTCTGATGACTATTGATCTTAGCTGTGGGACTCCAACATGATGGGAACTATTGGGGCTGCACACCAGCAGCTGTGAATCACAGCACTGTACCACTTCACCAAGAAAAGCCCTCCATATCTCGGCCCCTAGGCTATGTTAACACCCTGCCTGAGGAGATTTATACTGGCAAATTGTCAGTGTCATCTTTTAAATCACCTCTTTAAACACATTCTTATCAGCAGGTTTTTACAGTATATGATTTTACTGGTTTACTAAGTTTAAGTATAGATGCAGTTGTTATATCGTAGTGCTCGTTTGTTATAAGTGTCAATTTTTGTGTAAAGATGTGTTTTTTTTTTATTTAGGCTTTTAAATTTGGTAAAGGTTTTTCAGGTTTTTATCTTTAAAGCAGTATTAACAGATTTTTTTGGTCAGTTGTGGGCAGCACAACAAGCACAACAATGACAGTGATTTAATTTAATTTCTTATTAAGTTGAAATGGTGAAGGTGTTAGCAATCTATTTACACATCCAGTAGATAGGAGGCTAGATTAGCATTCATGCAAATCCAACATTCACTCATCATTCATCACTATTACTGACCCCAAATTATACATGTGATTTTTTTGCTACTTTAAAGATTGCTTGATGCAGCTTGAAGTAAAAGTAAAACACTATTAATAAACCCAAACTGTGCAGTAACCGCTTCCCTCTGTACCATAGAGCACGCATCGATAAGTCTCAAATGACAGAATTGCTGCTGGTCTTTTTATTATCCAGATCCAAAGTTTCAGGCATAAGATCTGACTGCACCCCTGAGTCTGCTGCTTCCTGTAAGCCGATGCCCTTAATTCTCACACAAATTCAGAATTAAGTTAATATTTAGCACACGATTCAGATTTAGAGTACATAATTTAAATTCATAAAACAAACTTTGAATATAGATCACATATTTCAAATTCAGGACATTAAATTTAAAGTGTGGCAAAACTCTTGCACCATAGTTCTTGGCTGTGAGCCCTCTAAAACATTCAAAATGCACTGTAAAATTTAAAAATGCAATAAAAGCATGTCCCTCCCTTAACTACTTCCCTCAAGGTCCTGCAAGGACCTCTGCTCAGTGGCTCTGGGAATCACCCAGGTGTCAACATGTGTTACTGTCTGAATGTGAAGCTACAAGAAAAGAGTGTGCATGGTCAGTAAACTTTTCCCGGGTGAGTGAAGGTTAAATATAGCCATGCACAGTTATGGAAATGCAGAATAACATACTGTACTCATACTTCCCAAAAGAAAACAAAGGGAAACAGCCCAGATAATAGCGGAAAGCTCCTCACACAAATCTGTCTTCCAGGGACACAGAGGCTGTCAATCACCACTGTCACCATGACAACAGAGACCTGGGTTCTACATGCCATGACAGGAATAGGATGGAGAACACAGAGGGAAGGTCACCTCTTGTCATGTCAAACACTGTGTCGCTCACACACAAACGCAGACATTGACATGCGTGCAAACACACACGCACATGCACACCAACACACACACACAAATACTAAAATGACAGAGCATATGCACATCCACAGCGACACAGTGGCATGTGCAAACACCAGCCATGACAGATAGACTCCTGTTAAGTGATGGGAGCTCCAAGATGGTAAATAAATCAGTAACAGAGCAATATGCACCAAACATGATAAAATAAATCAGTGAGGAGCATGGATGGCATGTTTATGTGTGCCATCCATAAACAGTAAGCCTGAGGTTTCTAGCATTCTGTAATCATGTTGCCAAGACCGACAGACACCAAACTGAGCTGAGTGAGTAGAGATGTTTTTTTAAGACAGAACATTTTCTGGAGAAGAAGCCGAATTCCAAAGCAGTGACCATCAGAGAGCACTGATCCATGCTTCCTCATTATGAGGAGAGGATTTCCTTGCCACTCCTGTTTAATAGGCCTGACCCTCCGTGCCGATCAACACTCTCGACGGCGCAAAATAACACAGCGTTCTCGGAAAGCTACGGTCACCACACCAGTTCCACTGCTTGGGTGGACCGGGAACATTTGGTTCTTTTCTTGGAGAGAAGAAAGCCACAGCCATACACAAACAGCCGCAGAGAGTCCTGGAACAGCCAAGAGTATTCTGAGGTGTGGCTTCTCCTTCAGCGGCCAGAGGCATGATAAATTGTTGACGTTGGAGACGCTGCTCATGGCAGGTGCTCTTCTGTGGCGAATGTTAAGTCACGTGACCAGTGGGGGCAATCAAAACAACCCTACCACATGCGTGTACACTCGAGGAATGTGCTCTGAGAGTATGTGGTGTCAAGTCCAGTTTACTACATGGATAGTTAAAGATCCTGGTTCCCAACCCCTCTTTTAACAGACTTTCCCAATCAGGCAGTATGAAAGAGTTTTCACATCTGGCTTAAGAATGAGCTTTATAGGAAACACGTCTCAATTCCCAGAGATGATCAAGTGTGGCATGCCGTGTGTGCAGCTCAGCCATAGAAAAGTTATGCTACACAGCATATCGCCTCAGGAAAGCTAAGCAGGCAGAAAGGGGAGGGGCAGAGAGAGTAAACTAGAAATAAAAAAAAAGGAGAGAGAGTGCCTTAACCCACTTTCTGCTATAATACAACCCATCAAACATCAGAAGCCATCATCATAGATTAGCCTGTCTCTAATCCAGGCTGTTAGCACAGCTGGGGCAGATTAGGGAGGGGGCATTCCTGACAGAGCCAACATGGCGTCACAGTCGCTGACAGCTCACCTGGAAACACATGGGTAACTGTACAATACAGCACTGTTCCAATCATACACACACACAAAGAGATCAAACGTAGTGCCGGAGCAAAGCTGCCTGCTTGCCTGCCCCCGGGCAGCAGGGTTAGGGCAGGAAGTCAGGCTTCAGAACTGTGTGACACCTCTAAGTCGACTTGATCCTGAAACAGGGGGGAGTTCCTGGTTTAGGGGGCAGTGACTGTAAGCATGTGTGTGTGTGTTTGTGTGTGGAATAAAGAAAACTGATGGAGTGATAGATTTGATGTGTGATTTAGAGAGTGAGGGAGACAGAAAGTGTGAGAAAGAAACAAATTAGAGGGTGAAAGTGAGGAAGGTGGAGAACAGAGAGCCCTGTCACACTGTTAAGCTTCGCAGGAAATCTGTTTAATGTGGAAGATCAGGGAGGAAATGTGCTCTCCCAATATCTGGTGGTGAATGCATGCAGTGTAAAACAAATGATACGGCAGCTCCATGGCAGAGCACATGTGGCGACAGCCTAAGACGATTTGGCTCTCTTGAAAAGAAAAGTAAAATCCCTGTCTCACTCAGTGTGTACTTTGTTTCTGAACTAAATGAATAATGTTTCCCAAAAATAAGAGGCCTCCAAATTATCCTCCTGACCCATACCTATGGCGTAATGGAGACCTGCTGTTTTCTTTCTCAACACTTAATTTTCTGTCTCAACTCTTGAGAGCGGATGTACTTTTAGATATTTAGTCTTGCTGGACTTATACTATATGATGAAAAAGAATAACAGTGAAACACTTAGCCATGAATACATTTTAAGTACCTGTCTATGAACAGATTTGCAGTGGGAATAGGTGTAGTTTCCAAAATTACGTCATGGGTTCATCAACCCTAAAAATTACGTGTATGCTACTCCCTGCATTTACATTCATTTATCAATCTAGCAAGTAATACATGATGAAATTGGTTGCTCTGCTTTCCAAAGTGATGGTAATTTAATAAAAGATTAAGAGATGCTATGTAAATTGCTGTGTCAATTATAATCTGAAGATGGGAGTTGGCAAATGTGGAATGATGATGAAATGATGAGATCATCCAAATAAGAGTTAGACCAAGGTCAAGATGAATTAGTACATTATGAGTGGAACCTGATTTTTTTTTTAAAAGCATAGAGACCATAGTTGTCAAAGTAGTTACATGTCCCTGAAGAAACAAAGTATCACAACTTAAAGATCAACATTAACTCTCCATAGGAAATTACATGGTAATTTATCTACACACACACACATGAAGTAAAAGGAGTAAAAAAACATAACAGTTAGCCCATCAGTAAATTAACAGTGGCTTAGAATGTTGTATTAGCCTCGGGCAGCCAACGTGGTATAATAGCCATGTTAGCAGTAAACTGCAGAAAAACTAATTAATCAACATTCACAAAACAGCTGTAATAAAAAGAATACCTACAGATAATGCTCTAACAACAGCATTTGGGGAGTAGGTAAAATATGGCTGTCAATATTTGGTTGGTCACAGATGTGACAAAAGACTGAGATTGTGTTGAAAATCACCCACTATTTACCCTATTATCTCTACCCTACGCCATTGTATTTGAGTATCAAAATGCTAACAATCCCACAATGCAACTCTCCACATTTTAGAAATGCTAAAATTACCGTGTGACTCTACATCTGATGGTGATGATGCTAAATGATGATGATTAGTGAGTGCCCTGAAATCTTGTTTTGCTGCTCATTATTAAGTTAAGTATTTATTGTCTATTATACAGGGAGCAGTGAATGAGTGAATAAGGGAATGATTTTGGACACAGCTATGATGTCACAATGTAACACAATACAATAATAGAACAATAGACACAGAATGTTCAACTGAAACCAACTGCTGGTGGCAGAATAAGCCTGTTTTAGGAGGCTATTGTAACTTAGTATCAACTGTAAGCAAAAATGTAGATTTAATTGTTTGTTTTCCGGAAAAATCATGAGAATTCAGTTGTTTTTCCAGCCCCGAGTAGTGTTTCCACCTATCAGACAAGCAGAAAGTGCACAAAGCACTTCCTGATCCTCCTAAAGCTTACTGCCGGTAACAACTGAAACCGCCTCAGATGAGTGTATCAGCATTTTGATCAACTCTTAGCTTCTCTCATCCGAATTACGGCAACTATAGACAGTAAGAGCACGCTTGTGTTCGTGTTTCGGTATGTGGATGGTATCCATTATTGCAGTGCAGTGAGGATTATACTCACACTTCCTGTAGTGCCCAGGGACAGATGGTTCATCTGCTGGGTGAGAGGGCCCATCATGCTGGCAGGCTGCATGGACATAGTGTGGTCCATGGCTGGCGTGATCACTGCACCCTGGAGGAAGGAAGGAAGAGACAAGGAGAAAGTGAGAGGAGAAGGGAGCAACAGAAGAGAGGAGATTTTGTATATTCTTTAATTCCTCTTTTCAGATCCCCATTAGCTTCATTAGCTTCCCTGTTAGCACAAAGCGATTGCTAGTCCTTTTGAAATATACAGTAAATCAATGGAAAAAGAAAAGACAGAACAAGTGAACTGATTTTGCAAATGACAGGAGGTAGATATGAGTGTTTGTAGAAAAGAAAATAAGGTGAGAGGAAGGACGGAGGTGGCAGGGAAGGTTAAAGGAAGTTGAAGTTGGAATGGAGAGCAGGAGAGAGAAAGCAAACAGGAAGTAAGGAGCAGAAAGTTGGGGAAGTTTTTTGGAATTGTCAAAATGATAAAAGCAGTGAAGAGAGTGGGAGTGGGAGAGAAAAAGAAAAAAAAGGGTGGGGCCCAAGCAGGGGTGATATAAGGATAAACACAGCCAGAGAAGAAGAAGAAGGGAAAGGGGACAGTGTCAATAAACAGCGACAGAACACAGGGATATTTTCAAGATCAATACACACTATTGTCTTTGGTCCATCAAAATGGTCAATATCTGCGTTCATTGATTGCTGAGAGAGGATGCTTCTCCTCTCTCACTCCCTCCCTGTCTCTCATTCACTCACTCGCGAGCCTCCCCTCCTGGTATAATGCGTGGCATGTTTTCCCTAACGGGCAGATGAGAACGCTAGGAGCTTCTTTTTCACGGTGCAGTGGAACATGAGGGAAAGTGATGAAACCATTGTTGCTCTTTCATCCCTTGTCATGATAGCTCCATTTCCCCAGCACTGATGCCTCGGGAGGAACGCGTTCAAAACCAAGCCCTCTTCCTCTGCTCGGCTCGCGTCTCTTCTCACTTTGTGTGTGTGTGTGCGTCTGTAAGTGTGCCTATGTGTGTCTGCGGGTAAGCCTGCAACACACTCTGTGTAACAGCATTTGTGCACAAGTGTGAAAAAGATAGAAAGTGTCTATGTGTGTGTATATAAGTGTGCAACTCCAATAGCGTATACGTGTGTGTGTGTGTTTGTGCGTGTGCATGTGCGCACCCCACTGGTGACTCTGTGTGGGCTTATTGGAGAACAAACTGTGCAGACACAGCCTGTCAGAATCGCTCTGCTTGTCTACTCCCTGCATTCACAACACAGTCAGCTAACTCTCTCTCTCTCTCTCTCTCTCCTCCCTCCTCCCCCTCCTCTTCTTCCTCTCCCTCCTCAACTCCATATGCAAGCTTCATGTGATCCTTCACGGAGTTTCACCTCTAGACAAAAAGAAAGAAACCGGGTGGAATGAACAGAAGTTGAGGAGCTGCAATTAGTGGTGAAAGAAATGTTCAGATCCTTTACTAAAAGTGGCTGTAATCGATATTTTTACAACAATGGATAAAATGTGTGATGTGAAAGGTGTCGTTCATAGTGATTAACCTAAAGATAATTTTTTGGCTTTCAGGCTCTCAATTTTGCTGTCTTTTTACACATTTATTTGTCTTGTAGTTTTCAAAATGTTATGATAGCTTTTTACTCATCAATTTCATTGCTTAGATCTGGAGATGTAGTGACATATTATTGCAGGTTTATGTAATAATGTAAACAATATAAAGTAAAAGTAGCGCATTTAAAAACATATTGTCATTGTTATATTATTATATATTATATAACTGGCTTATTATTACTGATGCCTTTATGTGTAAGCAGTATTTTAATGATGTCTTTGGTCAAGGTGAAATTAAATTTAACTACTTTATATGCTGTTGGGTATTTTACAAGGTGACTATTTACAAGGTGGTAAATATAGCTGTCAAATAAATGTAGTGGAGTAAAAAGTACAATGTTTCCCTGCAAAATGTAATGAAGTATAAACTAGCACATAATGGAAATACCTAATACTTAGTTCCGTTCTACTACTGGCTGTGATAGATGAAAAAAAAAGTAGAGGGGAAATGAGGAAAGCGGTAGAAAGTGTTTGTGAGGACAGGAGAGAGATGATTAAGGAGAGAGCTGATGGAGGTCATGAGGAAGACAGCGGTGAGGAGAGGCGGATGGGAGGGAGGGAGGAGAGAGAATTTGCAAGGAGAGGGGAAGCCAAGGGACACACAGTGAGAAAGCGAGAGAAGACAAAGAAAGAGGAAGAAAAAGAGAGAGGGCGAGGAAGGGAGAAGGGAAGAGAAAGAGAGGAGTGAGAGGGAAGCAGCAGGAGCTGTGGGCTACCTGTTACTGATTCAGCCTCTGACAATGCCTTTATAATGGGAAAGGGAGAGCAACGGAAAGGCTTAATTCACAGACGTGTCAGGGAGAGTTAAGCCGATTTGTGATTTCGATTTTCTGTGTTTGTGAGACTGAGTGTCTGTGAGAGAGGGGGTTTTAGTGTGTGTGTGTGTGTGTGTGTGTGTATGTGTGTGTGTGTGGGTGTCTACCTGGTTGTGTGTCTGTCCACAGACAGACTAGAGAAGAAAGAAAATGAGAGAGACTGACACAAAGAGACAATATATATTTTTTGATTTGTCCTCTGTGTGTGTGTGTGTGTGTGTGTGTGTGTGTGTGTGTGTGTGTGTGTGTGTGTGTGTGTGGAAAAAAGAGAGGAAGATGAAGAGAGAGAAACATAATGGATGCTGCAGATGTATCTGTTACAAATGTATGAGATGATCCTCACAGATCTCCTCAATGTATGCACATGTTATGGTGTGTGTGTGTGTGTGTGTGTGTGTGTGTGTGTGCCTGTGCGACTACATGTGTGTCTGTGAGAAACCCATCTTGCTTAAGATGGTATTGATCCTGCTCCAGACAGGAGACAGATGATATCAGCGTCCTGGTTGTTAAATACGTTGATATACACTCAACGACTAGAGACCATGTACAGTAAATAAGAAATCTTGTAAAAAATCTTACAACCAGCAGTGTTTTTTAATGACTGCTCATTACAAGTAAATAGCGACTGCTACGACTGATGGAGTGCTGATCTGTATCAGCTGATATTCATTTCTCAGTCTTTGAATTTGCTGATCAGATATAACAATTGTAAAATAGGCAAAGCAAATACATAAATGTCACACAGATAGTGAGTGTTTTTATTGCCTGAGCCATTATGGCTGAAGGATCTCCACCTCGCCTAGTAAGCTGTTTACATACAGCACATTTAGGTGGGTAGTATATTTGGGCTGTTAGTATCTAGCTGGGGGAGTCTGATAACACGGTATGAGATTACAAAAAAAAAAAAAGAATATTGTTATTCAATAAAACAGTATTTGAGGATTATTTCTTTGGTTTTGTATGCCCACAACAGAAGCCAATTTGCTTGAATGTGACTTTGATCGCTAGTTTCTTGCAGTATTTCATCCAGTTTTGTGAATGTGAAAGCAACATCACACTGGGACTGACGATGACTACCATCAAGCATTGTAACTGAGATGTCACTTTTTGGTGTGTATCTGTGTGTCTAAAAGATATACAAAACAGCCTTTTTAATGTTTTCTATCTGTTTTGTGAAGCAGTTGAGTGAGACCTAGCCAGACTTTTTACGGAAAGAAGGATACCTTTGCTTATTTTGGGAGGTGTAATCAAGTATTACAAAATGTAATGAAGCACTGGTCGCAATAAGTATCCATCTTTAATATAAAATAACAGTATTTAGAGTAAAAATAGGAGCATGAAACCTTAGAGCGAGAGACGGGTTATGTGTTTTTTTTACTGTATGTCTTCTGCAGAGGCTCCGGATAAAAATCTTGTAAAAACTGGCTGATTTTGATGACTTATAACCATGATCAGTATCTATAAATTCTGATCAGAGCACCCCTACAGCCAACTATTTTGATCATCTCTATTGCTGCTGCAGGTTATAATATCCAACATTATTGCCTATCTACAGTGTTGCTTCAAACTGTTGCTGATATATCACTACCTTCGGGCGGTAGCAATGCCCTCGCTCTGACTGAAAACAGCCCGAGGCCACAAAGAGAAGCTTATATACACCGATCCTCACCTCATAGGTGATGATGATGTTTCACTGCTAGTAGAAAGGTCTTTGGTTATGGAAACCAGTGTTCTGTACTGTTTGGACAATGTTCACAAAATCACTAATAGCCTAAAGAAGAAGAAGAAGTAAGAAATAAAAAAAAAAAGTTTTCAAAGAGAATGTGCTTTCTGACAGGTGAAACATGAACACCGGTGGGAAAAAAGGACAATTTCATTCAACACAGAAGAAAAAAGGCACATTAAAAGCCTCAAAAATGCTAAACAATGACCACGGCTGTATCCCTGAGTCTTCAACTCAAACAAAGCATCACTTGTGTTGTCCACATGAAAGAGGACCCGCGCTTGACTCAACACATTCCTCTGTGTATTTGACAGTTGGGTTTCTCCATGTGAGGTTCTGTGGTTTGGATACTGATGCTGGTGTGTATGTTAGTGTGTTTTGTGTCTGCGTAAATGTGACACACACACACACACGCTGCTGGATACTTGCACCAGCTCCACGCCATGGAACTCAGTAATTCTGCTGAAGGGTTAGTACTGCAGACTTTTCTCCATCTCCAGTGACACACGCACACAGACTAAGCTTGTTCAGTCAGTCGTTATTGGTCTGGAAAGCCTGGTGTTATAATAGAACATCTGCTGATGATTGACTGGTAACTATATACAGTACAGAATGCCAGGGACCCTAAATACTACAGGCTTGCCCACCTGATGGGTATATGAAACTGTATCCATAGAAACCACAAAATAAAACACAATATTGGCTCTGACATGATCTGAATGTGTGTGTACTGTAAGGGCTCTTAATTACCTTCTTCTTTATTTGTTTTTTATTCAGACTTTACAAAAACTACCCATAACTTTGCCTTTGCCTACCTCAACTATGGCCACAGTTTGGAGACGCCCTCAGGCACCTTCTCTGTTCTTGTAAGCCCAGAAAAGAGAGCCAACATCCTGGGTCTTTTGCTCTAATCCGCAGCATGAATCCCTCCTTGGGGCAAATAAGACTACCAGGGCTGCCCTACTACTACCGACACAGTCTGTCTATAAGAGTACCATAGACTAAGTGAGGAAGGTGAACTGCTCGTTTTACCCGACAGTTAGATTGAAGGAGCAGAAAAACAGCGGTGCACGCTGTTGAATAGCAATAAATGAAGCCCAGTGCCACACAAGTTGACACTGATGCAGAAAGCTGCTTATCTAGCCCTCTGCCATCATGTTGAAATTTGAAATCTCATTTTTAAGGGTTTTGAAAAGCCTAATTGCAAACATGAGAACCTACAGGGAAATCATTACTGTGAAAATGAAGCAGCCGAGGGGCCACAACAATGTATGTTAACAGATTAATATGTGGAGCCTGGTACTGATGAAGGATTTCTCACCTCTGGCAAAGATGTTTATCTACTGTGTATCTGTTTGTCCTCCACAATGAAATGAAAATGAGAGGGATGATGGATCAGCTCCCTTCCATTTATTGATTTATTTGTCTGTCCATCATGTGCAATATCTCAGATGATGCAGGTTGAATTACAATAAAAACCACCGCGATTCAGAATTTTCAAAATTACACCAGTTGGAATGGGTGGTGCTGTAGGCTACAATTAAAATATGGTGACATATTTGTTACTAATTGGCCATGATTGATATTGTTCATAACAATTGTTGTACATGAGCATGTGTGAGAAAGAGAGACATCCAAACAATTAATTTAATCAGAACACTCATGGTAATGAGGTTATTATCAAAAAGTAATAACTGACATGTCCTCATTGACAAGGACACTGTATTTAGTTGGATTTGTGCTATGTATTCTGTGTGTGTGCGCGCATATATGTGTGTGCGAAAGAGAATAAGGGTGTTAGATGAAGCATGTAACAGTATTTGTCATGTCTTCATGGGAGGTCCATTCCTCTCCACGCTCGGACTGCACTCGTTTATCAGCTGTTGTCTGACTGCCTTTTATAGACAAATGGATCATTTCACACACAAGGATCTCTCCAGAATATTTGCTCTATTTACAAAAGCAAAAAAAAAGATTAGAAATCCAATTTAAAAAACAGCGAGCTAATAAAGCCTGTTCACCAAAGCATATCAGCTTTTGTCTCAAAACGTATTTTTGCCACTATCGCAAATTTTCGAGGCAAAAAGCTCACAGTGAAAAATGCGACTGCTCAATCTCTCTGTCAGTCACCCCATGGCACTGCAACAATATCTCTCTTATATGAATGAAACTTTAACCCTGAACAGATGATTTTTTGCTGGCACAGGCACAGTGGCTGCAGTTGTCCTCTGAAACAGCAGTAGAGAAGAGAGAGACAGAAGGAGAAAGAGAAGCGGGAGGGATGGAGCGAGGCAAAAAAGGAGGGAGAAATGAGAAGGAGTTGTATAGAAAGAAGTAGAGAGAGAGAGAGAAAGAGGATGCATGGGAGAGAGGGATGAAAACATAGAGGGAGGATAAAAAGAGCAGTCAGAGCAACTCAAGGACAACTGTAGCCCCGTCTCAAATTCTGCCTCACCAGTCAAATCCACGAGACCAACATAATGTTCCCCTTCTGAATCCGCGGAGCGTTTTTAATGTCAAGCGGGGAGATGGGTATCACACAGTGCTCTGATTCACCCCCCCCTCCCCCCATCAGATGAGGACAGATAGTTATGGTTCAATTCTAAGAGGCCCAGTGAGCATCTATTCAAAGCTGGAGCCAGGGAGAACTGGCTGGGGTGCAACCGAGAGGAATTCAATAATTCACCTACAGTACGTAAGGGCCAGTGCACTCCAGCAAATACACACTTGAAGCGCATACAGTTCAGAGTGAGGCAAAGGAGAAAAAAAGTGGGTGGATAAGTCATGGGGAAAGACAGCAATGCTGCGCTTGGCTGGCAGTGCAGCTACTCCACACTCTTTGGCAGTGTGAAGTGAATTTGAGTGTGTGTGTTTTTGCGTGTGTGTGATAATCTTTATGTGTGAGATTTAGCATCAAGAATGGGTTTCCGCACTTAAACAATATGTGTTTTAGGCTTGTGTGCGCTGCATGTGTGTATTTGTCTTTTAGGGCGTTTAGTTTCCTCCTTTCCTCCGTGAAAACTTGGACAGGATATGGAGTTCCACCAATCTGGAAGAATCTCACTTAGTCTGGCAAGATAATCTTAAAACATCTAGAAAGGCCATCTGTGGTGCCAGAGCTGCCTATTACTCATCATTAATAGAGGAGACTTTTCAGCACTTTGGCCAGGGCTGAAAAAAAGTCATAACTCTATTGATCCATGTATTCCTATAGCTCTCAGTAGTAACGACTTCATGAGCTTCTTTAATGATCAAATTCTAACTATTAGAGACAAAATTCATCACCTTCTGCCCTCAACCGGCACCTCAAACACAGGAACCTTAGAAACAGCTGTAAAACCTGATATATTTAGGTTGTTTTTCTCCCATCGACCTTTCCAAACTAACTTCAAACGATTTCTTCATCTGAACCATCAACCTGTCTGCTTAAGGAAGTTTGACCCTTACTTAACAATTCTTTACAAGATATGATCAATCTGTCATTAGTAACAGGCTATGTACCACAGCCCTTTAAGTAGCTGTAATTAAATCTCTTCTTAAAAAGCCTACCCTTGATCAAGCTGTTTTAGCCAACTATAGACCCATATCTAACCTTCCCTTTCTCTCTAAGATCCTCGAGAAAGCAGTCGCCAATCAGTTGTGCGACTTTCTACACAACAATAGTTTATTTGAGGATTTTCAGTCAGGATTTAGAGCGCATCATAGCACAGAGACAGCACTGGTGAAAGTTACAAATGACCTCCTAATTGCATCGGACAAAGGGTTTCTCTCTGCACTTGTCTTGTTAGATCTCAGTGCAGCACTTGACACCACTGACCATCACACACCCTCAACAAGTCTCTAAAGGCTCACCAGCTGATCCAGAATGCTGCTGCACGTGTACTGACAAGAACTAGGAAAAGAGATTATATTTCTACCATATTAGCGTCCATGCACTGGCTCCCTGTAAAATCGAGAATAGAATTTAAAATCCTTCTCACCTGCAAAGCCCTTAATGGTCAGGCACCATCATATCTTAAAAGAGCTCATATTACCTTATTATCCCACTAGAACACTGCGCTCCCAGAATGCAGGCTTACTTGTGGTTCCTAGAGTGTCCAAAAGTAGAATGGGAGGCAGACCCCTCAGCTATCAGGCTCCTCTCCTGTGAAACCATCTTCCAGTTTGGGTCCAGGAGGCAGACACTCTCTTTACGTTTTAGAATAGGCTTAAAACTTTCCTTTTTGATAAAGCTTAGAGTTAGGGCCGGCTCAGGTTTGCCCTGGATCATCACCTAGTTATGCTGCTATAGGCCTAGACTCCTCTCCCTTTCAATCTATATGCATTCATGTCCTATTAATGCATGTTACTAACTCGGCATCTTCTCTCTCCCGTAGTTTTGTGCTTTCTCGTCTCTCTCCTATCTCCTCATGTTGCTTTCTACAGGTATTTCTGCCTCCGGAGCTGTAGAATCTGGATCTGTGATTACAAGCCACTCACTGCCTCCATGATCCTGCTCAACACCCACTGCTATAATTATTATTATTAGTCTTATTATTACCATTCTTATTGCCATTATTATAACTATACATATCTATGTGGAACTTGCTTGTTGCTATGCTGTCTTTCATCCTGCTCTCTCTCTCCCCTCTCCCCCTGTCTCTTTCTCTCTCAACCCAACCGGTTGAGGCAGATGGCTGCCCACCCAGAGTCCGGTTCTGCTCGAGGTTTATTCCCATTAAAAGGGAGTTTTTCCTTGCCGCTGTCGCCAAGTGCTTGCTCATGGGGGAATGTCGGGTCTGTGTAAATAATATTGTAATGAGTATGGTCTAGACCTGCTCTATATGAAAAGTGCCCTGAGATAACTTCTCTTATGATTTGGCACTATATAAATGAAATTGTCTTGACTTGACTCTTCTACAAGGTCTGCTGACTTGAGTTGCGCTGACCAAAGAGCAGAGCCCAAAAGGCAAGCAGTCATGCTGTTCTGACATCCCACGCCTAACTGCCAAACAGAGTACGCATTAGAGGATCTGAGAGACAGTATGAGAGAAGAAGAAAGAAGGGAAGACAAATAATAAACAGGGAAAAAAGAAAGAAGAACAAGGCCTGGAAGAACAAGCTGCAACCTCATTTAGCTGTCCACTTTAAAAAGCACTGTCACTTTCTATCAAGTTCCGTGCCAAGTGCATCTCTCCCATTAATTGGGGATAAACAAATTTTGAAAACTGTTTCTTTCCTCACTCTCTCTCTTACTGCTAACAAAGTGCTGGCTCCTCTACGGGAGTCCACTTTCGTATGGATGGACTTGTCAAATTTAATCTAGTCAGATAACAACAAACACCTTTGCCAGAGCGGTACATAGTGCACTGTGCAATAAGCAAACTCTGGGTCAAGTTCTCAACTCTGCCATAGTGTTATATACTGCCATTTAATACATCATTTATTAGTTCCTGCAAATTCTTGTTTACCCTTATTTTAATGGATCTAAGTTTAGAGATCACTAACAGAATAAATTACAGAAAAACATCAGAAAAGTAAACAAATCCATGCAGCAACACTGCATCAGCAGCAGCTAATTAACAATGTTTTTAACAATATATCGCTCTACTGACCCTTTCCATCTCTTTACAAACAAGCTAGTGTCCTAATAAGAGCTACTGCACTTAACACTTTTAAGGTAAGGAAATAATTTGTTAAGAGTTCCTTATCCAATTGCAAGGTGGTGATGAGCTCAAGTAAAAAGTACAGATACCAAGTAAGTATAAAAGTAACTAATGACAGTCTGGCACGTGCCTCAACACATAATGTTATTAAGTACTGTATGTATGGTCCATAAACATTATAACTTGGTCTGTAGAGATGTTTACCAGAGATTATATCTGCCAATACCAAGTCAGATCTGATAATTAGAAATACCTAAATTAATTAAATATGTATCTAACACATTGTGTGACCTACTAATTTGGCACACCTTATTTTTCATAAGCTACTTGGTCCAAATGCTGGATGTCCTGGTAAAAAACAACTTCAGTCAAGACCACTTTACTTTTATTGCCATTTGCAGTTGTTATATTTTGCTGTATGGCTCTGTTCTGGCAGCTCCCTGCACCTCCATGTGCTTACATGGAAAACCTAAGGCAGGGAGAGCAGCAGCAAAGACTCAAGGTACAGAACAGAGCAGGCAACAATGACAACAAAAAGTGACATTGTTTAAATCAGACATGTATGTATGTAAGATACAAGGCATGTAAGGAGGAGCTGGGATGGAGGTTGGTTGTAAGCGGCTTGCAGAGGAAGCAGCAAAGGTAGGCAGACTAAAGCAGCTTAAATAAGGCGCCCTGTATGAGATTGCCTATTGAATGCATAGAGGGAATCAGCTGAGTCATCAGCTGATGTCGCTGGGTTTGTGAGCTGAGCTTGACTTTGTGACTTGCCTGAACTAACGCTATGCTCAATTAAGTCGAAAAGCTTAAATTATTGACATCACATCTGGCAAAATATGACTCCTTAAGTTTTCAATTGTCTTATTTAGATGAACGTTCTGCAACCACTAATGGAAATTCCAGAGCAGTATAACTGACATTGTTACTGTGTTGCTAATATAAAAGCTTAACTGTTAATTTACTGTTAAATGAAACAGAGTTAAAATTTACGTGTTTTACTATTTTTACTTTTACTCTTGTGGACTCTTTTTATATGTTTTCTATTTTATGATGTCCTTCTCCTCCTACAGGAACTTAATGTTGATCTTTCACTGGTTATGCTTTGTTTCCTGGCATGATTTCTTGCTAAATAACAAATTCATTTTTACAATACCTAGACACATAAACCATGTTGATTCTTACTATCCTATCCCACACAGTCTGACAGCTAGCTGTGACCTCTTCCCCTTCCATGCTTGGCCGCCTCCATATTGCCTGGACACCAGGAACGCCATTGCACAACGCTCCATTGGTTTAACATGCGACATGTGGCGAGAGCCGCCAAATTGCAGCACAATCAATTGGTTTTTAATACTTTGAGTAGACCCCCGAGCTCTTGAAGCTAGCCCGCTCGGCTAATTTGATGTGATTCACTGAGCTGGTGGCAGGCTGTGTGTGTAAAGGGTGGTCTGCTGTGTATGTAGCTGGTAGTGGATATGAGTGTGGGTCATAAAGGGAGACAGATTGGTAGCTATGATCCACTGATGGCTGTGACAGCTGGGGTTAGCGCCTAGCAGCCGTTTGGTGACAGAGAAAGCCACCGGATCACAATAGGGACTGGGCCATGGGGACAGATATGGCCACATGGCTACTGCTGGCATGAAGATCTGATGAGATGTACACAACAGTACAATGTGGCTACTGGCTACTGCCAATGGCTCCAAGAGGCCCTGTGACATAAGGCTGGAAGATGGATGGCCATAAGGCAACCGTACGGGCTGGTTGGGAATAACCAGTATGGACCACACATATGGCAATACATAACACATACAGTGCACACAAACATGAATTACACAAACATGAGCTGTTACACAAACATAAAGGATGAGACTGTATATGTTCTCTGTGTGCTGACTGACAAACCATAACAGCATATGACTCGAGAGCCAGAGAAGATGCCAGAAGCTGAGGAAATGGCATGCACATGTAAATAAACACATGCATCAGTATAGTCTAGATGCACGCAGAAATACAGATTACAGATATACAGTAATGCACCTGTATGTGCAAATACACATGCATGCAGAGATACATACTCACTTGCACACAAGCAGACATCTTGTTACACTATTTGGAAGTCTCTGCTACTCTTGTCATTCACCTTAATGCTGTCTAGCACCCATGACATCTTCACTCTCAGAACAGGCAAACTCAGCAGCAGCAGTAAAAACAGTTAGCTTGTTAGCGAGCTAGCTCTAATCCTCTGTGAAACAAGTGTCACCTGTAAAGTGCAGCTCTAACTGCAAAGGTAGCAAGCTACAGCGGGGACAAGGAGGCTGAGTGAGTTAAGATGCTGGTAGGAAAGGCAGGAGGTCGTGTGGCTGAAAGGCAAACTGAGTGAATTGGAGGATAGCTGCAGCTGGGTGTGGTGTGTGTGTGTCTGTCGGGCTGGTGACCTGCTGTGACCAGATTACATGTTCACTGTCCCACAGCGGGAGTGGAAGTGAGATGGGTAGGACTGAGTAGTAAATGGCCACAGCAGGGGGCCACGCGGCTGGTTGAGCACTCCTCCACTGAGTGAGTGCTGGACCTTCAGCTGCATAGTCCAGTGTTTCCCAGTTTGTTCAGTTACAGGGACTCAGGCTAACAATGCTATTGATACTTTCATGGATTCCTTGAGGAAGACATAATTTTTCATTGAAAGTAGTGACAGCAATAGCTTATAAAAGATATTAGTTATTTTATGTCATGGTGCCTAGCTTGCCCTCTTGGTGAACCCTGGTCTAAATTATTTCCTGCTTATCAATGGACATTATATATTAAAATAACACTTACTGCTTAGATAAACTGAGTTGATTAATGTAATAAACTCCATTACTATTTTACATTTTCTGGTAAAGATGCATATTAAAACTTGAATGATGATGCAATTATATTAAATTATAATAATTTAACAATCTTGCACAATCCCTATCCTGTTTTTCATATTATTAAAAGTCTTTCAGGTTTATATTTGTGATCCAGTTTTAAAGGGACACCATGGACAATGCTCTAAAGACCACCAAGCAACATATCAAGCACCTGCATAGGGGCCATAGCCTAAGTTTGAAAAACAGTGTGTGTTATTTCCTAAACATCTTGGGGGTCAAAAATTGCAATTGTAAGAAGCTACCTCTCATCTGCATGCATATTCATTTTCTCATTAGCACAGAATAGTGAACTTTGATACTGAAGCATTTAAATTATCCGGCTGTGTGATTCATTAGAGGTAACATCAGCAAAAAATAACTCAAGTAAGCCTCAGGGTGGCAATTTCTTTTCCAGAGAGAAAATATCATACTAAATCTATTATAACCACAGTACAATATTTACATAGTTATTATGTACTGTGCCATAATGCACTTTCTATTGTACTGAACTGCACTGTAATGTAGCAGATGTTACTGTAAGTAATACGTCTATTTTGCTAATTATTGTCTGTGATACAGTGATGCTTTTTCAAGATTTTGACAAATCAAATACTCGCGCCTGTGACTGCTTCCCAGTATTAATCAGTGCATGAACTGAGAGCAGAGGAGAACAAAGCATAGTGAATATGCTTCAGGGGCCACAAAAAAGCCTCAAGCAAACATGAAAGCCTCTGGCAGAATGATTTAAAACTTCTAAGCAACAAAATGAGAACAATTATGGAGCTAGGACCAATTAAAAAGCTCAACCTTAAAATAATTGACTAAACTACTAATGTTCTTTGTTGCTATAACATTACAGAGGCAATTCTGGGATATATTCCAAACAATACTGTTTGTACATTACAGTGAACAAGGACGTTGTAAACTATTTTCAGAAATCTGAATATAAAAGCTGAACTAAGGCTCTGAAAAACTAAAGTTTCTTGAAATGATTGTTGGATTTGAATTGAAAAAGTAAAATATCCATCAAATCACTAATTCACTAATAGAAGGAGAATATAATATTACCCGTGAAGAATATATTAAATCATTCATTAGTGCAGATATTCTTTGCAGGCTGAATGACCCAAAAAAACAAAACTTTGGACTCTAAGAAAACAAATGTTCTAAACTCTTCAAGCAGAGTGACTGAATACCATTGGATGCATTATGATTACCTCATACATACTCTGGCAGACTGTGTTTTTGGTGAACTAAATCTAATTAATATTCATTTTTTCCCTGTCTGCTGTGTAGGCCTGGTAACTCATGAGCAACAGTCTACAGCCTGTCTGTATTGTGCTGTGGTCTGGTAAATGATGCTGAATCGCTTCCTGGCACAACCAAAACCTATAAACTCCCAACCAAAAAATAGAACTAAATATGTTTGTAGGCTTAGGAAAGATGGAAATGTGGCTATCAGAATGGGATAATATGCCTTTATAGAGCTTTGAATAGTAACAGCAGGACAAAAGTGGTGTAATCATTTAGCTATCAGAAGTTTTCATGTGGTAATGTAATGCCAATGCTTGTGTGTATATGTGTATGCGAGTGCATGTATGTTGGTTTAACATTTGACCTGCAACAGAGGAAGAATGTGTCTTAATCTATTTTCATGATCGATCATATAACTCTAAATACAAAGAATTCTCAATGCTGTAAACTATTTTCAGCAGGATTGTAAAATATGCTTCTCTTATCGAGTTCCTCCTAAAACCTTTCAACAACGCTGGCTCAACAATGTGCAGAGAGAGGAAACTCCAGGAAAACCTTGGATTTTCAACTTAGGGTGTGTCCCAATGGGAAGTCAAGAGCAGCTACTGCAGGTGAATGGTAGAGTACTTACTGTAGGTTGCATAACATATTGTTGATGAGGCATCCATGACGTACTCTGGACCTGAGGGGAAAGACATAAAATGTGAAATGACGGTGACAATATGAATTCTCCTCAGTCTTAGATCCAAGCAGTATCCTGCATAGAGCAATAAACGCTGTTCAAATATTCACAATATGTTCAAATACTCTCGAGTCTGGAGGTTTTAGAATGATTGCATTGGTTTTAATGCACCAAAATGGCTGAACTTCACACAGATTAAGTTGTGCCAAAGAATTACAAAAAGAATTTTGAAGTCTGGAGGCAGCAAATCTCCCTCATACCTCCTCATTATTGTCAACAGTATGACTTGTGCACAGAGCCCATAAATAAGACCCCTTCTCTATTATCATAATAACATTCATTTCATATCCAGTCATAGTGTAAGATGGGTGAGAGGTTGTGAAAATTCTAGGAACAGACAGCTACCACAAAATCCCAGTAGGATTATTTCATCTAAAAGAAACTTGGGAATGGGAGACAGAACTTTTTCTTTTTTTTGGGAGCCAGAATTCACAGGTATGCCAAGTTATTACCGCTGGGAAAATATATAGACATGCATATTTACAAATACCAGTGAGAAAGATGAAGAGATGGTGAAACAGTGACAGGGACAATGATCAAGAGACTGAAGGAATGGAGGAACAAACAGGGCTTTTAGATGTGCTGGAGAGAGGAATTAGACAGCTTGTAGCAGACAAACACACAGGCTGGCCACTGATCCTGGTAAAATGATTAGATTAAACAAAAACAAACATGGCATAATCTGCTATAAGAGCAATCAATTCTCTGAGCCAACCCAAACGTGTGATTTGGATCCGTACCTAAACAAGCTTGATATTCTATAACATTAAGCCAAGTCTGTTTGTTTATACTTGGCAATATTTGTTCTCCCCCAGCTGAACAGGAGACCAGACAGACAGAGGAGGAGCTCATCCTCATGCTTATCTTCAGCATTTTTCCAACTGAGATACTGCATGACCATCATGTGATTTAAATAACAGAGAGCAGAGCTGTGGTTTTTTTAGAGTTGAGACTTAAGGCCCCCTTTACACTCTGTGACTTTGGGCTGTTTTTGATGAAAGTTGTCGTGAGAGACGTGAGACAGATGTGGTGAAATATTTGGTCATCCACCAAATTGTACTGAGAATCCGAAGTCCGTCAGCCAATTTAGAGTTTTGGAGAGGAAATAAGATCTGCTTTAATATTTTTGACAGTGTCAAGCATTTAGGACCAAAATCCCATAATATAAATACTGCTATAACCTATTGTTTTTTTCTTAAATGTACCTTGCTGCACTACAATTCACCAGACATTCATTGCACCATCTGACCAAGAAACTGATATTTTACAGTTTGACAGAGATTACAAACTTTAGAGAGACTTTATTAGAACTATGACTCAGAGTGTTTCATGCAATGACCTTGTGAGACTGTTTTTATCACACAATCTACAGGAGCCTTTAAGTTATAATAATAGGGATTTAAGACTTGAGACTGATCCTAATAGTTGACTTGAGACTCAAAATCAAAAAATAGTTTGAAGTTTTGACCTGGTAAAATTGCAGAACAATAGAAATGAGATAAAACAGCATCAGGCAAATACCTGACCATCAACAGAACTTGAAGCATTCAAGACATGATTTGGATTTGCCCCTAAAGGTTTAAAGCAGCTCTGATAGAGGGGTTTTTGTTCAGGTAGTTATTCTACAGTTACAGTAGGTTCAGGTTCACTGTGAGTGAATGGTATTATGTGCATGACCTAAGAAGCTCCCAACCTCTGGCTGAACTTCACAGCTTGTGCTACCATTTAAAACAGCCTGTCAGCCAACAAGCCAAAAAGATGGTCAGTCAGTCAGTCAGTCATTAAGTGAATCGGCCAGCCGCACGGTCAGCCAGTTGGCCACCCATCCAATCAGTCACACTTAAAGCCAAACAGGCAGCCAGTTAGCTAGTTAGCGAGCCGGCCAGTCACACATCCAACCAGCCAGCCACATATTTAGTCAGCCAGTGAGCCAGTCTGCAGAGCCAGCAGCCAGTGATGTAAACCAGGCTACGGCTGGCTGGCTGGCGGTGCAGGCTCAGATCTTGGTAGTGATCTGGCCTGGACTGGTTCCTGTCATGTGGATCATCAAAGCTGTTTTTCCAGGAAACAAAGCCAATCATCATTCAAGCTCACTGGAGCCAGGCTTAAAGGACCAGTGTGTAAGATTTAGGGGAATCTATTGGCAGAAATGGAATATAATATTCATAAGTATGTTTTCATTAGTGTATAATCACCTGAAACTAAGAATCGTTGTGTTTTCGTTAGCTTAAAATGAGCCCTTTATACCTACATAAGGGGAGAATCCTCTTCCACGGAGCCCGCCATGTTGCACCGCCATGTTTCTACAGTAGCCCAGAATAGACAAACCAAACACTGGCTCTAGAGAGGGCCTTTCGCATTTTTTGTGAGTTTCGCAGCAACTGTTGGTTCTACATGCTTGAAAGGGAGGGGTGAGTGCGGGGGGTATAAAGTTGGTTGCAGTCTGCAACCTCACTGCTAGATGCCACTAAATCCTACGCACTGATCCTTCAAGAGAACATAAGAACACAGCTGTTGGCATGGGTCATTTGCAGATTTGATAAATCAATGCCATCAAAATAGCAGCTCAAGAGATATCCACTCAACATAAACATAAAAGGAGGAATGGCATATACAGTCATTTCTATGCACCTTGAGATTTTCATTACAAAGGCAATAGTTTCCATCATAAAAGGAAGTGATTTCCTTTTGTCTGGCATATATGGCTGCCTGGCTTGTCTTCTCTTTTTCTTTTTCCTCTGTCTCTTTGTACTTGAACAGAAGATGAAGGACTCACCTTCCTGCCGTGACTGGCTGAAGGGCAATATTACAGGAAGCGGCGGCAGAGCTGCCCGATATTGAAACTGTGAGGATTAATATTCCTCAAAAGCCTGGCCATTGTTTTTGATAAATCAATTTGGGAAGCCTTCCGAGAGCGGATTAGAGACGCGCCCTGGCCCACTTTTCCCCCTCCTACTCTCTCCCCTACTCCTCCACCGCAGGTACTGGACCAGAGTTTAATCAAGCGTGCCTCAAAGACGGGCACAGCAACCTTCAGCAACGCCGCTCCTCTGCCCCCCACCACCCGAGCCAACGCCATCTCTACCACCCCGACTATCCTTCCTCCTCTCCCTGGTTGTCTTTCTCTCCATCTGTCCCTCCTATTGTCCCATCTATCCTTCATCTCTTTTCTCTCGCTCACTATCCTCGTCTGTCATTCTCCGCATACCAAACAGACCTGATGTTAAACGATAGTGTCTGAGCGGGAGGGCACAGTAGCAAAGCCTCTTGATGTTTAGATACAGCAAAAGGGTGCTGCGTAAAATTTGCGGTGACGGAAAACGGTTAACACTCCTGACATCTCACACAGGCAATTTTCACTTTCCTGTTCTG
Organism: Thunnus albacares; assembly: GCF_914725855.1. Classification (NCBI taxonomy): domain Eukaryota; kingdom Metazoa; phylum Chordata; class Actinopteri; order Scombriformes; family Scombridae; genus Thunnus; species Thunnus albacares. The sequence goes on along the minus strand of NC_058124.1, from coordinate 18,892,168 downwards.
TTCTGTTTCATTACTCCACAGATCACAGCCATGAGGAATGTGGAAATTCACTTTGGAACAGGAAGCGATGGTATCAAAGTTAGTAAAAATAAAATAAAACAAAAAAACTCCTTCATTGCGTTAGCAGCTGAGAGAGCACAGAGGAGGTCAGGAAACTGGGAGGGAGGAGTGTTTTTCTTTCCTAGACACTTTCATTCTTGATGGGTGATTTTCTTTTTTTTTCTACCCTGTCAGCCTTTTTTTTAAATCCCTTTTTCGGTGCTTGTTTTCTGATGCCTGTTGTGTTTGCCGCCTACGAAACAGATGTCATCGAGCACAGCTGGAGCAGCGAAGAAACGATTAGAGAAGAAGAGAGAACCTCACGCTGTTTTGCAGCCCGCCCCCTCTCTTCTATCCCCCTCACAAAGCAAACCCTCCTATTACACACACACACATACACATACACACATACACAGACACCAATCTCCCATTATGCTGTGCATTATGGCCCACCTGATATGTGGAAACGGGGGAAGCAGCGATGAAGGGCGTGATGGAGGTCTGTGCGATCATGCGGTTGGTGGCGATGCTGTAAGGCGAGGAGTAGAACCTGAGGAGGAACGGAGAGAAGGAGGGCAAGAAAGAGAGGAGGAGAGGGAGGCAAAGAGGAGTGAACAGTATAGAGAGCAGAGAGAGGAGATAACACAGTAAGACAATGTTCTTACAGCAGAATCAATTTGTCAAATTCATATTAGGCAGTAGAACATAATGCAAATATTAAATTCTATTACTTTACCACAAAAGTGGGGTGTTAACTGACATATCTTTGTCTATACAAAGGTCTTTCTGTCCATATAAGAAAGAAAAACACACTTGCAAACTAAGACACACACACACAGACACACATACACACATACACACACTGTGGATTTATCCTATAGCTTGTTCAGAGCAAACACTTGGCCGTATATATTGTATTTCGCACGCCACATAAAAGTTTCATGAAGTGTCTTATAGCGTTCTCAATTGAAAAGTCGGGTTTTATCACATTAAATTGAGCTTTGTCATCGTATAAAATAGGAGGTTGTCTGTATTTTTTTTTCCACGTGGATTCTAGTAGTAAGGCTACACTGTACCGGGCTGACAGGCTGGATTAAGTAGAAAGCTTGTACACTGAGCTTTGAGAAAACTCCACACCTGCATTTCAAGAAGCTGAGGTTTGACTTGAGCTGTTGAGAAGCGAGGTGGTCTGCTACGCTACTTTATCTCCTTGCTGAAGGTTTATAGCAACCAAAAGACACTCTGATCCCCTAAGAGGCTAAGTGAGATGTCCAATAGTCTCTGTCGCCTGAGCTGAAGATCATATTACTGGCCAAGGATATTAGACAAGTTATGCACAAGACTTAAAGATAGATCAGCTCTTCATTATATATATTTTAACCTTAATGTTGTGTTTGGGGTCTTGCAACCCAGGCCACCTTTAACAGCTCAAAAAACAAACTTGACTTCTTTCCTAATTTGAGAATTGCCTATAAACATGATTTTGAACTACATTTCTCTCATTGCAGTTCATTCACAAGAGGTCTAACAGGGTCAAACTGACCCAAAACATAAGTAATGCATGATAACATACTGTACTGTACATTTTTGTCTGTCCAACAAAAGGAATATATACTGTATAATTATAAGTGCATGGCCCATATAACATAAAACATGAATATTTCCTTACTTACTGTAATACAACACTTTATGGTAATTTATGTATTTTGTCACCTCCATCAAATGTGTAAATTCACATTGTGGCAAAGGGAAGGGTGACCACTAACACTTTTTAAAATATTTGGTTTTAAAAAGGTCAGAAGAAAAGAAATCACATTTTTGAAGGATTTGCAATTATTAACACATTTTGGAATTAAGGCCAACATCAACAAAACACAAGGGTTAAAAATTGTCTCTCAAATGCCCTTCACATGTGTGACTTAAAAGCTGGAATAGCATTATAATAGTGTTATGTCGTCTTAGGCTGGATTTCATCTCAAGATAGGAATAAAACTTCACTTTCCAGGACTTCTATGAACACAGTACACAGTTAAATGTATTCAGATATTAATGCAAACTAGGAAATGTAAATTCAGTCCCACCATAGCATATAATATATATGCATTATATATATGTAATTTGCATTATAATTATATTTTCAATTCACTGATCCCATTAGCACTTGAATTTTTGATGTCCCAGTAAGCACAGTCTGACAAATGTGAAGAAGCATTTCTGTTTTCATTTTCAGTTTTAGTTCAACTGCATTTTCATGTTCAAGTTTGCATTAAAATTTGAATTTAATTGACTATATATGTCTACATTCTTTGCTAGCCGATTCACCCTATCTGTCATTTTCTGAATTGCATTAAGATGACTATTTCTACATTCTTAGCCAATGAATTCACCCCATTTCCTTATTGCTGGGAATATGATCACTACACTTATTTTCAGGTAGACTGTAGTAAGAGTGAATCATCCCTTTTTCTAGTGGGTTTGTTGCTTAATACAAACATCTGTGGGGTTTTAATTTGTTGGATTTGCAGTGAGTGATACTATTCATCCAGCTTTTGGTTGAGATTGACTCTGAGTCACTGGGGGATAAGTGGTTTAGGAAGTGGGGAGCGAGGGGCTTCCTGTGAATGACTGGGGCCAGAGGGAGATAGAGGGGAGCCTCAGTACTCTCCATCCTGCCTCAGTACTGCGGGGAAAAATAAAACACGTTGCCGGGTCATTTATTTCCACAGTACCATTAAGTCATGACGTGAAGACACAGAAACACACAGGAACACACACATACATGAAGAAACACAGATACAAACACACACTGGCTCACTCAGCCATCCTTTGCCATTCTTCACCCGACCCCACCAATGAAAACCGATATTTGAAGTCCATATAGATTTCCTTAATCAAACAGTAACAAAGTGCAGACACTACATTAATCTTTATGTATGACACTGGTATTGACTGGGGTCCTATGAGCCAAGAGGTGAGTGTATTAGATGGTGGTAAGGATGGATTGAATGTCAGGCTCTTACCCATTCTGCATTGCAGCGGGATCATATGTTAATGCCATGCCAGTCTGAAAGAGAAGAAACAATAAATATACAGAATTAATGCAAATTAAAAGATTTGGATCAGAAAAAGCAAAACAAAGAAAACCTCAAAACTTTAAACTACAACAGAAAATTTGACAATTGAGACATTACAGATAATAAAATTGGTAGATAGAACATATAGAACAATTTTTCCTTCATTTGTATATATGTTTTGTTCTTGTTATTTGCACAGGATTAAAGGAATAGTTCCACACTTTCATAAATACCCTTTTTTTTTCAAAGAGTTAGATGAGACACCATATAATGCATGTATGTTTTTACGCTTCAGTTTTTGAACATATTAAACAAACAAGACAGAACATGTTAATTAGAGAGCTTTAGAGGTGCTGTTAGGTGATTTTTTTTAATCTTTGGAAAGAACCAGGCCTTAAAGCTATGCTAAGCTAATTGCCTTCTGGCTGTAGCTTCATATGTAGTGCACAGCATCAGAGTGGTATCAATCTTCTCATCTAGCTCTTGGCAATAAAGTGAAAAAGCATATTTTAGAACTGTTATTTTAAGGCTTAATGACAGTTGTGAAGGATCAAAAACTGAGAGGGAAGCAGAAATCCTGCACAGTCACTTGTGCTCACTTTACTTAGTTGAAATGTAACAGTCAGTAGACCTTAGTCAGGTAAGATTAATCTCCTCTAAATGGTATATAGACACTTGTAAATTGGACTGCATTCTGTCACTGTCACTAACTATTGTGTCTGAGTATGCATTTTATATCTCTGGGAAATCTGTCAATATGTTCCTCCACAGTCCGTCCTCAAAAGAAAAACGACAGTATAGGTCGAAAATTTGTCAATATAAGGTGACAAATTTCCATAATCAGAGGTGGTGGGTTGGGTTGGTTCTGGAGCGCAGGTACAATCGAGCTATGTGGCTCTTTAATTGTGAGGATGTGTTGTTCTTGCACCATTGTCCCCAAGATAATACACTGTACCTTTATTGTACTTGGGGAATAAAGTGATTTAGATCGTGATTCTTTTTGTTCCAAATAAATTAAATCAAATAAAAATCAACTCATTTCAAATTGGAAAAAATGACAAGTGACAAAGCCAATGTGGGAAAAGGCTTAGTCAATAGCGCAAAGTGAATTAGTATCGAGGACACCTCTTTTTCTATTTCCATCACGTACAATCATGTTTTTATGAATGAGAGGAAATGAAGAAATGCCCTTTGGAGAGAAAGGGAGTGAGTGGAAAACAGAGTTCTTTGTCTACCGATGGTGTGTGTGCATGCATGTGTAAGTGTGCGTATGTGTACAAGTGAGTGTGTGAGGCCCTCTTAGAGTCCAGGAGAGAAACCTGTGCGCCGCAATCCGTCATCTGCATTCCTGAAGGTTCTCTCCCGGAGGAGAGCTAATCCGATTTCTTTTAACCGGAGGCTGCTGAGGACGGCAGATTTCATCAGCATGCGCACGCACACACACACACAGACACACACACACACACACACAGACACAGACACACTCCCTTCTCTTGCCCTTCCTCTCCCTTACTTTAGTCTCTCTCCCTCTATTTTCTTTACACATCATCTTGTGTTCTCTTCCTATCTTTCCTTACCTTTCTCCTTTCATCCCTCACCCACCTCATCTCTTAATCTACCCTCCTCCCATCTTTCTGTACCGCACTTTTGCCCTTGTTCCTCCAAAGGTCTACCTACACGAGCCATACTGTTAAGGAAATAGTGGCTCAGAGGAGCAGGGGGATCAGTGAGCCTCGAACAAACCCACGAGAGTGAGCAAAAACAGAGAATCTTCACCGAATGAATAAGCCCTCGCTTGTACAGGGGATGTGTAGAGTGTGTGTGTGTGTGTGCATGCATGGTGGTAGGCCTTTGTGTTCAATTTATGTGAGAGAGTATACGCACATCAAGCTAAAAAAAGGCTTTCAGAGACATTATATGTAAAGCTGTAAAGGCTGGATGAAGGGACTGCATCAGCCCCTGCGCTATATAAATATCTTCTGCTGTATTTGTGTGTTTTTTTTTACCTCATTGTATATGAATGTCCCTCTCTGTGTACGCATTTATACACTACTTTAAACTAAATGTAAGATCAAAAAAGTCTTGCTGCATGCCTGTTACTGTACATGCCTAGCTGCTTGTTTGTGTGTGTAAGTGTGTGTTCAAATGCGCGCTAATAGCAGTGGCAGACATGGCCAGTTGTCTGGTGAGGCTGATAACTCCCCTAAGTGCTGCCCTTGGTTCCATGTGCTGATGAATTCCACAGCAGAGGATCTCCTGATCCCGGGGACCCTGCATGGCCAATGACTGATTACTGATGCAGTTTCAGCTTTGGGCTCCGCCGCAACCAGTGGAAAGGAAAAGACAGAGACAGTTTGTGTATGCTGTTTGTCTGAGGTTGATCCAAAACTAAACAAAAAAATTTGACTATATACTGCATAGACTCCATGAGCAAAGTTTGGCTCTGAGGAAAGCCGCCACAGACATATAGACCTGGTTTTGCAAACAAAAACTAACAAAGTGTGTCACTTTGCGTGACAAATTAGGTGAAAATGAAGTTACACTTCTTCACTTTATGATCATTTAAGAGAAAATTTGTTTGAATTTAAAGCTTTTTTCATGATCACATCCAAAAAAAATCTCCTACTTTAGATAAAATGTCAAAATGTTGTACAATGGCAGCCAGATTCCAAATCTACTGTACAAAAAAAGCTGTGGAGAATGATTCACTCGCTGCCTCTCGTAGTCAATCATTAATTCAAGTTGGGCAAGTTGGGAAGAATTATTTTGCATTAATATCTTTTTATCTGTGCTCTTGGGTGTGCAAGTGTATTTTGTTTTACTAATGCTTTTTCAATGCAAATGTAAATGTGTATTATCAAACAAATAAAGCAGCTTTTTTGAACAACAACAACAAAAAAAATACAGTTGTGTATGTTCATTTATGCATTCATGATCTTACAAGGAGTTGAGTGAGGACGGCCTATATTAAGCAGCTGTAAGGACACCTGTGCTCTACAGTTCATATACAGGAAAGCTAAGCCATTGTCACACACACACACACGCACGCACACACACACTCCCTCCTTGTATTTTTTGCCTTCCGTACACAGATTCGCTCTCTATTTTTTTTTCTTGCCTTGTGGCCACACACACGCACACGCGCGCACACACACACACACACACACACACACACACACACACACACACACACATACACACATACACACATACACACATACACACACGGACATCTGTCAGGCTTTCACACAGAGTGGAGAGCTGGATGTTTTTTTTTCATCTACACTCATTCCCCAGGAGTAGGTGCTTGAGAAGTGTGACTTTGAAAGTTTTTTTGTGTGTAGGAGTGTGTGTTGGTGAAAGAGAGCGAGCAAGTGAAAAGAAAGAGAGAGGGAGAGAGAAGAGAATGAGCACCCATGGCATTTGTGTCTGTGTGTGTGTGTGTGTGTGTGTGTGTGTGTGTGCTGTAAAAAAATATGCAGTGACTAATATGTTTGTCAGCATGAGACAGCGAGAGACAGCACTTTCCAGACTCCCACTTTGGGTAGTTTACAAGAAAATCTGTCATATATTTCTCAATCCTCACCACCAGCCACCCTGCAGCACTCAACCCCTTGTAACTCCTGACTGATCATGCAATGTGTTCCCTCTCTCTTTCTTTCTCTTACTCTCAGTGAGTCACTCACTCTCTCTCTCTCTCTCTCCATATGTTGCTGTGGGATCTGGGACGACTTCAAACACGGAGAGAAAGAGACAGAAAGACAAAGCGGGAACGAAAGAGACAGGATGGAGAAAGTGCTAGAAGATACAAAAGAAAGACCGGGAGAGATGAATAGAGTGAGAGAAAGAGCAGAGTGAGATATACTGTTGTGATAGAGAGAGAGAAGGTAGAGAGACATGGAGGAAGAGAGAGAGTAATGGATGGTGTGGGCTGTTGCTCCTCTTCATCCATCTGCCAAAGGGAGCGAGGTGAGGAATGGCTTCAGCGCTGATAAACAGGCTAACATGTGATGCCTATCTCCCGTCTCCCTCTGCCCTCTCTGCAAAGCTGATCAATGACCACATGGATGCGCACACACACACACACACGCACACACACACACACACACACACACACACACACACACACACACACTGCACACTATACTTATGAGGGTCTTCCTGCTGATTCTACAGGTGTAAATGCATAAAGAAAGCATCGCAGCTCAGACAGGTATATATACAATCTGTACAGTTTTGCTGTTCTACTGGCTGACAACTTGTATTAATTATGAGAAACTTGCATTGGTCGTAAATGTGTAAAGCCTTTTTTTTCCTCTGTATTTGATTTTCTGGCCTCCTTACCCTTTGCCATCATGAATGTAGTGATCTGAATGTAGTGTAAGTTATCTACCACTTGTAACAAGGTTAGAACTAGAGTTGGATTAAAACATTTTAAATCCATTAATTTGTTTCAAAGTGCAGTGAAATGTTACTAAATTATAATACTTCATTAGAGTACTTAAGTATTTTTTGGGAGTTTTTTACTCCACTACATTTCCTAAATAAAATGTATACTTTTTACTACTCTGATACATTTCCCCTAAGCATCTTTGTTTCTACAAAATAAAATTGGAAGACAGTTGGTAGCCTAATGATGTTGAAACACAGACTGCAAGCGAGCAGGTTTGATGAATCAGTGGTCCAAGCTTTTGATTTCCACTCAATAACATTTACCACAGAATTTTGTCAAAATCGATTCAACACAAAACTCTTGAAGACATATCAATAATCCTGAAACACAAAAAAAAGAAACGATGTTTACATCAGTGGCATGAACTAGGGCTAGCTGACGCACATCATTAACTAACTTGCACACTGGGTAGTGGTAATATGTTGAATAATGGTCACTGACTCATTATGTTGTTGAGTAGCTTTTAAATCCTGTTGTTATGTTATGTCTTTCTCTCACTATTTCAGAGAAAGCATGTATACCACCTTAAAAAATATGGAGAGCTGACATCAACAAAGAGAAAAGAGGCTCATGAGACTCCCTCCACAAGCAGGCAGACCACATTAGTGAACACCAGGACTGTGTCTCAGAGGTCCATTGACAAAGCTGTAGTGAAGTATGTGGACCAACGGCTGTAGTTCTGTGTTGTTGAACAAGAACCATTTAAAGATTTTGTAAAGGAATGGCTGCCTAATGCAAAAATTATGTCAGGGCTGACCCTGCACTCCATGATTGATGATGCCTCCAAGGGAATGAAGAATGCAGTGACTGAGGCCATGAGGGGAGTTGGCCATATCGCCAAAGTGTACCGTTCAAAATTTGGCAACTGTAATGCACTTTCGAACAAAGGTGGAAGATCCACACTTGCAGCCAAAACTGTTGAATATGCTTGCTCCCTCCAGCTGCTGTGCCCAAATGCTACCAGGTGGAACTCCTTGTTCTTGGCAGTGGAAAGACTGCTGAGGATAATTAAAGACAATAGAGAGGGGGGCCATCAGAGTCATCTGCATATACTTACAGGTTCCAATGTAAGTAAGAATTATGCATGTTTTATTATTTCATCATAATTGAACATAATGTCTTGAATGTCTCTCGAACTGCTGATGTGTTTCCCCACTCTTTCTTAGGCACTAACAACTGTTTCACATTGTATCCCAACTTCCACTTATTATTGGTCCATTATAGTTAATTACTCAGTCGGCAATTATTTGTTGAAACCTATGAAATGGTTATATAGTGTTATAAAACAGTGTTGTTGTTTTTGTTTTCATCAAAGGTTTAAACCAGCTGAACTCGCATTCCTCACAGAGTATGCCGCTGCCATGAGCCCAGTCGCCCAGGCAACCAACATCTTGCAAGCAGAAGCGAATGCCCAGATGCGGTGGCTACTTCCAACAATCAACCTGCTGACTGTCAGAATTGACCGAGTCAAGTTGACATTGAAGTACTGCAAGCCTCTGGTGGGTGCTCTACAAGTGGGAATAAAGAATCGATTTGGCCACATTTCAGGAGACAGTGAGTTTATCACAGCTGTGATTCTTCTTCCAAAATTCTGAACAACTTGGACAACATGGACTTTGTGGACGGATAGTGAAAAATAAGTTTATGCATGTACATTTTGACAGTTTGTTATATTGACAAATTCAAAAAACAATTATGGATGCATGGATAGTGCATGAAACTGAATATAAACCTCAAAACAAACTATTCAGTAATAAACCTTAGGTTGGGGTCATGACAAGTTAGAAAGTTGTATTAATCCTATCAGTTATATTTTCATCCTCACTATATTTCAGGAATGGAATACGTCAAGCAGCACATGGAAGAACCCTCCATGCAGCTACATGACGCCACCAGGTCCAGTTCATCAGATGAAGATGACTTCTTCTCTGCCCTGCAGTCGTCTCAAGCACAAGACAGCTCCGAACAACTGGACGGATACTTGGCCTGTTCAGCAGATCACATGGACTTGATGAAATCCTTCCCAGCTGTGTGCAAGCTGTCTGTGAAGCTGAACACGCCTATACCTGCCTCAGCAGCCTGTGAAAGTCTATTTAGCATTGCAGGACTTGTCTTCAGCCCAAGAAGAGAGAGATTGGATTCTCACAGTTTTGAAAACCAACTTCTTTTGAAGATGAACAGCAAATTTTTCAGTTTCAAGTAATGACTGGGTTGTTACCGTAGCGAAGGATGGGAAGAAGGAAAGAGGGAGGAAAGGACAGACTAATGAAGGAATGGGAGGGAAGGAAAAACTGGATTTTGTTCTTTTAATTCTTTAAGCTGTGAAGACCTCGTTTTTTTTCCAAGTGTAATGTAGGCTCCATTTTTAAGGTGGTGTACATGCTTAAAAGAATAAACTTCATAATTCTCAAAATATTGACTGCTTGCTTTTTTGTTAACAGTGTTTACTTTCAATACTTAAGTACAATTAACATCAGAAAATTACTTTTGATACTTAAGTACAGTAAATATCAGATACAGATACTCAGATTCTTCATCCACCACTGACAAAGTGCAAACAATAAAAAAAACCCCGTTATTCTAATCTTAAACCTTTAAACTTGAGTCCTAAAGCTGGTCTAATTTACACTAAAATATAACCCTTCACTCAAATATTGCATTGTGAAGTTTGGGGGCTAAAATAACCTCAATTTGTAAAAATATTCTCAATCTGAAGGTCTAAATCTCAGACTGGTCCTCTCAAGGATAGCAAAACATCAGCTCATAAAGACACAAAAACAAGTAAATTCAGGGACGCTCAAGCATGTTCTGTCACACACACTGCCTCGCATTCAGACAGTTAAACCTCAACCTTTCAGTCATGCCATCATGCATTTACAACATGGCAGGGGTGAGAGTGCCAGAGAGAGCAAGGGAGAGGGAGAGAGAGAGAGAGAGAGAGAAGGAGGGATGCAGAGGAAGGACGTAACAGTTTGTCTGTCACAGAGGTCAAAGAACTTTAAACCAAGATAAACACAAAAATAGGTGCATAGAGCCTTTGAACTGAAGTCTGTGTCTCTGCCTTTTGAAGGTTAGCTTGTAGGGTTGTGCAAAGATTGTGCTTTTATCAAGGAAAAAACAGACAGACATCCTATTGATAGCCAGTAGATATTTGTGCGTGTGTATGTGAGACCAAACTCGTCTCCTAAAATTTATGCTCATACCTTGAATAGACACTCTGAGCAACTAAAGCATGACCATTAATGGTCACACTTTAATGGGCAACTCTAAGCACTTGGTTGAGGTTAGGGAAAGAGTAAATACTTATAAAGTCAATGCTGACTTAAAGCGCGAGATGCAACACATTGAGTTAATCAATATTCAACTAAAATCATAATCCTTCCCTAACCTTAACCAAATATTTCAGTAGCCTAAACCTAGGATGCAGGACATAAATCTCAGTCTCTGGTGTCAAAGTTGAGCTTTGTACACCCAAACGTTCTCCCTAACTACCCCTATGACTTCTGTGAGGTAAAAGGATATCACACAAAAAAACATTGCCAAATTAGTTGTATACAAATGTATTATGTAGGAGATAAGCAGGAGATAAGCACAACATAGTAAGCAGCTGTTTTAAGATAATGTCATAGAGTATGTGTATAACGTAGAGAACGTAAGGGGTGGTGAATAAATACAGCAAAAGGACAAAAGGGGTGTTTTCTCCATTTTGGCCGTGTAAGAATTTTTCTTGATCCTTATGGCACCCTTCATGATGAAGTACACACACACACACACACACTCTGTACATACACAGTCATCTCACTTTACCTCAAGTCAGCTGAGCTGACCCTGTCAATGTGTGGGCCTATGAGGGGATGTAGCAATGTGATTTAGGTTAAACACGCTTCACTGGCTTATAGGTTTTAGGGCTGCTGAACATGTGATGGACAGACACACACACACACACATACGGCCAGTGTAGAACTCCACCGAGCCCTTCTCAACACCCACCCACTCACAAACACACACAGAGAGCATGTGTTTTCTGAAGGACAAACATTTCATCTAGCATGGTCTACCCTACCTTGCCGTTTCAGCACAACTGTCAGCCTCTCTGAATGTTTGTGTGTGTGTGTGTGTGTGTGTGTGCGTGCAGGCATTCACTCTATTCTACTGTATATAGTCCATTCTGAAACACTCCTCTACCTGTCTCCTCTGTGTGTCCTTCACAGTATAGCTGCTTGGTAGTATATGAAGAGACTCTAACCTTGTCTCCACATGTTGCTGATGAATATGTTACAATAGCACTGTATCCAATTTCAGGTTTCCCAGCATTCTGGTGTATGGCAAGAATTTACGTACTCAGTCAGGCGTTTGGCTTGAGATGCAATTTACATGACAGCGCCTATACATCCAGGGGCAGTTTGATCAATATCTGGGGTATTTTTTTTTTCTTTTTTAAACAGCTCCATACCTTAGAGTAACTACATATGACAGGCAGTGATGGTTTACATAAAGCCAGATGCTGTAGCCAACTTCTCTAGGGGCCTCATGAGCAGGGAGGGGTCTGTTATTAGAAATGCCATTACATCAGAGGTAAACACCTTGTTTAGTGCGTCATCATGCTGCATTTTGGCCAAGTCTCAGTCCCACCTCTTGAAGAATATTTGTTGAGCATGCTGCATTTGTTCAGTAAATTTGTGAATCTCAAATAGTAATTGCAGTACCGGTACTGATACAGTGAGAATTAACACAACTAGTCAGAAAGCTACAGTAGGATAGCAAAGGTTGTCAGCTGAGAACTTGTTGTTACAGTAGGATTTTCTTAGTCATCTTTTAATCAGTGGATATTAGTGAGAATACTGTGATGAGGTGCAAATTCCTTTAACAGCTTTCAAAATATTGTACTTCTTTATGCCATCATTGTATACTGTATTAGCTTGAAGGTTCATTCTTGACCTTGGAAATAACAGTTTGTCACATCTTATTACAGGTTCAAAGTCTTCAACCAGGAGTTAGTGGATGACCAGAGTAAGATCAAGGACGCATAGACAGGAGTTACAATGTGGCTGAAAGCTCCAGAAAAAAACAAGTAAAGTGGACCTGGTGATAAGAATTTTTAGTCAAACTGTAAGTTATGATTTGTTATGAATACTAATATTTGCGAATCTTAGTGCTCTGATATATTCTTGTAAATTTCGCTCAGTTTGTTGGTCATGTGATCTCATTGCTTTAAATATAGCACCTGTGATGTGTTGGCATCTTGATGAGCAAACCTGAGAAGCTGGATGTGAAATGCATTGTTCACTAAAGAAAAAACTATTATCTCATGTAGAAATAAACAATAATTTCTAGAGACTTGGCGTGCAGAGATATCTGCACTACAACACTAATTTGTTCTGCACAGCGTATGGAAGAATTTTCTTTCAGGGTAAATATATGGTCTATATGGTTTTGGGACATGTTTTGAAGGAGAACAGCATCTGCTTGGGTGTAACTTACCTCGCCTTCTCTGTGCCACGGCCTTCCGTTCTGAGGGTACTTGCTCTGGCTCTGGCGTTTCTTCTGCCCTCCGTCGGCAAATTTGCACAGCAAAGGCTCCGTGGGAGCTGCGGAGGGAAAGAGAGAGACAGAGGACAAAATCATGTTAAGACTACTGCATCCTGTGACCCTACAGAAGCCCTTTTGAACTGCGTCCCATTTCTCTTCTCCTACCATTGCGTCTCTGTCTCTCTCTCCTCCCTCCTCCCTGCCCTCCTATGGAGCTCCTAGACAAATTCCCAGACTGTCGATGTTGGCAGGCCCTCCCTACCCCGGCCCAGGCTGGCAGCCCATGAAAGAGCATTGCAGGGTATTGTTGAAATAATAATCACAGTAATCGCTCTTGTAAATACCTCTGAGATGGTAATGCAGGACCGCTCTGTCAGCCAAAGCTTATTTCTAGAAGGCGTTCCTGTTCCTGATGCATAATCCCTCCGTGTTTTACTTTAACACCCATCTTCTCTTTTATATGAAATTTTATGCCTTTTTCCACTCCACAACCATCACTGCAAGCATCTCACTGCGCTGTACTATTTGAGTAAAGGCTGTCATAGATATTAATATTACTGTTCTATGAGTGAACACTGGGGGCAGCATAACCATTTCTGACACGATAGGAACAATAGTAATGGAGGATTGACATAAGTGCCGTCACTTCAGAGCTGGCAGGTGTCTATAATCAACCAGCAGGAAAACATGACATGAAATAACTTACAAATCCAATTAAAACACGAAAAAAGCTCCCTGTATGGCGACCTCATCTAAGCTGTCTCTGTATCAACAGCCTTTTGTATGAATAATTGCCAATAAAAGGTTGATGAAAGTGTTGCGATGACCTACGTCGCTGTAAAGATAACTTCTCAAAGGGCACTTTCTCACACTTGAGCTGCAGGTGAGCACCAAAAGAGACAAAACAGATTCAGGTGGTGTACTCTCCTGATGTGATACTGTAGATACTGAAAGACAGGCTCAATGAAAGAAGAGAGTGAAAGAAAAAAAAAAAAAAAAAAAGCAGAGAAAAGACAAAAAAGGCCTTAGTGAGCTTTTCTCGTGAGAAAAGGTTGGCTCTCTTGGCCGGGGATCTGGGGGTCTTAACAATGTCCGTCCCCTTTTCAGTCTGCGTCAGCGGCATTGGAATCTGTCTCTGGAAACAGACTGTGGAGATGAGAGAGGGGCAGGGACACTTGGATGGTGGTAATAGTGTTGGCGGGGAGGATAAACTAAACTAAACACAGGAGAGAGGGAGAGAAACAAGAAAGAAAAGAGGAAAAGAGTGAAACCGATTAGAGAAATGGGTGAGTGACTAGGGAAGAAACAAGGGGGAAAAACAGAGCCAGAGTGAGAACCTACACCAGGATCAAACACTCATTCCCTGGGAGGCTTGTACAGCTCGGCTACAGTACAGTACACACTGAGCCAGCGAGCTTGTCCAAACACTGAACCACTGCTGCCCTGCACCTGCTGGCTTAGAAGGAACCTGACGGCTGCCCTGTCATCGCATTCACATTACAGGCCTGGCAGCTCGTGACACGGCCGCTCTGTGACGACACAGGCCAATGATGAGGCTGTCTGCAGGAGGTGAGCAACGGGACCTTTCATCACGCCGTGCCAGAAATGACACCCACCGGGAGAATTGTTGATGCTTTAATCTCCGATCCCAGATGTTAGAGGTGCTCGGGCCTTGATAATAATACAGTATCATATGACAAGAGAGAAATGAGATGCTGTCTGGATTTGACAAAGCAATGACAGCAATAAAACAACCTGAAGTGAAGTGAAGTTATGACAAGCTGAATGAAATAATTTGGGCATTAATGAGCTTACGGGATGATTTGTTTATTCATTTCCATTTTCTGACATGTCACTATTGTAACTGCTGCCACATTTGGAGAGAATTATTTTGTAGTTACAGTAGGTGTCTGATATGCAAATGAGCAGAGGGCTGTCGAGATAGCAAAACTGTGTGTGTGTCTGTGTGTGTGTGTGTGTGTGTGCCTTTATGTGACTGGAAGGCTACTATACTGTAGGGCCAAATACAAACAAACTTCTCTAAAAAAAAACTCTGTGTGTGTGTTCATGTGGCTTTAGGGGCTACTATGGGACCAAACTTTTCAGAGCCTGCCCAGGAGAATGTAGCCAGGAAGGGAGAGTGAGAGAGATGCTGAAGAAAAACAACAAAAGCTCTTCCAAACCTCTCCTCCGGCACTCTGGGAGATAATTAGCTATCAGAGAAATTTGGAGAATCTGACACAGAGCATGCTGACGTTCCCTGTGCAACTACATCCCCAGTTCCCACAGCGAACTAGCCAATTTGTTTAAGACTCCAGCCCAAGATCAACAGCCTCACACCACCCCACCCACCTTGTGAACACATTTACCCCTCTATGGCCCTTACATACACACCCTTCTTTTGCCCTTAAAGTCTCTCTGCTGCAACCCGTGAAAACACACAGAAATACACACACCAGACAAACTGCTGCCAACCTAAAAACCGCTCTAAGACCTCTCACCGCAAACCGTCATCACTGGCACATCCTAGGGTAAACTGGGCCACTGGCTGCACATACAAGCTTGCTGATGCTGCATCTTTAGGTCACAAGCTCCCAGTACAACACATTTCACACTGGCTCCAGCGTTTGTTGTAGGGAGCCCCTTGAAAATGAAAAAGCTCAGTTATGAACCAATTTGCTACCCTGTAACAATCCTAAATCATGGGAAAAAGACATAAAGTGTTTTTGGTTCGAGGTCAACAACTGCCGCTAACAAGGTGCTCTATGGGAACCCTTAATTGTTTTTTTTTTTAATGTGGGTTGCCCTAGGAACTGGTAAACACGTTAACGAGGGGTGACTGCAGACATACGCACATGCATGTGTACATGTGCACAACCACACTCACAAAAGCAAGAGGAGCAGTGCTGGAAACAGTTTAGTGAAAGTAAGACATCTGTGCTGCTAGCCTCGCTTGATCGCAGCCTTGGCTCTATCATACTCCAGAGTATGCATTTGGCTCTGAAGAGATAGTCATGGCTTTCTGCTCATCAATAGACACATTACCACCCAGTAAAATGAACCAATAAGTACGTGCAGATGTACTTCTCTACGAGATGGTGCAATAAAAATAGCCATTTAAATTGAAGCTTGTTGCAAGTTTCACTTATTAGCGCTGCGTGCATAAGTAATTATTGCTGTTACTGTTGTTTCCTGGGCCGGCATCTGGGGGAAATCAGCCTTTTTTCTGCTGAATAACAGAGCAGCGAGAACACCAGATCTCACCATTCCTTTTCTTCCTGGTATCTGAAGACAAAAGGAGCTTGCGTGCTCCGGATGGTCTCGCAAGGCCAGCTGAATAACACTTGATCCATGAATGCAAATCAGCACATGTATTATAATACATCAATGTCAGCGTGTCATACATTCATCTGCAGTTCAAAATTGGACTGTACATCTGTTTGGCCTGAATGGTGAAATCAATGCAGGAATGCTCCCGAGCTGCAGAGGGGCTGGGTAAAAGGTTTTGCTCTGTGAAACAGCTAGCTTTTCACCATCAAGACAGTTACAAAAGAGGCCTCTCACAAGGGCTTGGAGTCAAACTGTGTTGGCCTTGCTTTGCTCTGAGAGTGTGCAAAGCCCTAAAGAGGGCGAACAGAGAGAACTGTTCAGTCACTTGTACCAAAATATGTCACTCTGAAAAAGCTGCAGTTGAAAGGAAGCTTCCACTTCTCTATGACAACTTTGGTTAAAGGTTTCTACAGGTTCTTGGCTTGACATTCTACGAATTAAACATGTCTGAAAAGTCATTCGGATGGCTCCCTGTATTTTACTGCAAAGACATGTTTAGAGAGAACATGGAAAAGGAAGAAAGAAGACAGTATTTTATTGGAATTCTGCTGTACTCTGATGCTGCTCGAGGGGATCTCTAATTGGATCAACAACTGTCTGATTCCCATCAGCCAGCTTGACCTGTCTGCCCTGACTGAGGAGGATGTCTTATGGGAAAGAGATGTGCAAGGGAGAGAGAAAGAGACACAGACAGATACAAGAAGAGAAGGCAAGCACGAGGGACATGGTTCTAGAAATAGATGAAGATGAAGAAAAGCAAGTGGAGCCAGTAGTTACAATAGAAACAAACTTGACTACAGGTGGACGGGACAGATGAGAACATACATGGTGTAGCATTTACGTCGCCATTTTCAGAGTCAAAAGGACTCAGAATGGCCGCCAACCAGGAAGGCAGGCGGCAGCAACTTCCCTACAGGCAGGACTTTGACAGATCGCAGTCGATAGCTCTCACAACTGCCACGCTGGCCTTGCATCCTTCAGCATGGAAATGAAGACAGTCTGCCAGCCGATTTGCTGACAGGGACGGCACACATGGCTCAATGACACGGCCTGATAAATGAAGCGGGTGCTGAGAGGAGAGCATGGCAGAGAGCGAGACAAAGAGGAGAGGGAGAGGGAGATAGATGGAAAGACAGATACAGTGTCATAGAGAGACAAAAAGACACAGGGAGACAGCGAAGACAGAGGCGAGAGAGATCCGCTGAAGGTAGAAGTGACAGGTAGAGTCCAGTTTTTTCCCCCCCTTCTAATCCATACTGTATAGATGAGTGAGTGAGACGAGTGTAGGGGGAAGGATGTCAACAACGCCTCGCTTCTCGCCCCGCGTCTGCTACACATGCTCCATAGCTATTGATCAGCCCTTACTCAGACTTTCCCATAGAGGGCTCCTGCAGCACACCAGCCAGTTCAGGCCTGAGATGATATTATGGATTACGGGAAGGGAAGTGGAGGGAAGAGCCCTGGATACGGGCAGTAGAAGCCTGATCGATGAGCTATTGCACACTTAACAAGAGTAATGTTATGTAGGGAGCCTCTGACATGCTAATCCATCTCTCACTCTCTCCGTCCGTCTCCCTCCATCGCATCTCTCTCTTTCGTGGTTATCTCTTGGCTCTGTATCTCTCTCTAAATTTCTATCTATCTATCTATCTATCTATCTGTCTGTCTGTCTGTCTGTCTGTCTGTCTGTCTGTCTGTCTGTCTGTCTGTCTGTCTGTCTGTCTGTCTGTCTGTCTATTCATGGACTTTTCAGACAAATAAACAAAGCTGATGGATGAGATGAGCTCCATGTGTGTCTGACACACAGTCAGTCTATAATGCAGCAGACGACTAAAATTGATTGAGACCATCTTATGGGAATGGGAATACTTAGAAAACTGATGTGTACATGTTTTTGTGCGTGCCTAAGAGGGAGTCCAGGAAAATGAAGACACAAATGTGAAACTTTTTAACATAAAAGGTGAAGAATATTCTGCATAAATACAGAGCTGTAATTATTTTAGCAGATAAAAATATGGGTGAATATGATTGCACCTTCTGAGTATTGACTCTGAATTAATCTGCTCTTACAGTAAATGTGTGAGCTTCAAGCGCAGCGCCAAACAGGCTGTGGGTTTAGCTGCTAGCCAACTCCAGTGAGACACTGAGGTACCAGTAAAACAGTTAGAGGAGAATTTCATTTTAGCCTAATCAGCTAATTCCACTTGCGATTCCCGACACTAAGGTTGCCATGGTGAGTAAACAAATAACTAAAAACAGCGGAGCAGACAGAGGTGTGCGAGTGAGAAGAAGTTAGAGTATGTGTGTTTGCCAACTCTAATGAACTGCTCACAATCTTCCATCCATATGTTAAAATAAGATTTATACAAGCAGACAGTCCTGACCGCATTCATTCCAAATGACATAGTTGAGCGTCGCTGGTTCCTGTAGTCAGCTGCAATTTTAAAGTGGTGGTGGCAGATGTTTCTAATGCTAAAGCCACACATGCACTGGTCCACACTGCCAACATCTTTGTTGCTAGTCTCTGGTATCAGTGGCCGCTTTACACAGCTGGACAGGGTGCCAATTACAAGCGGCCACATTGTGGTTGGTTCAAAATTGTAAGAATACAGTATGAGATTGAAAACACTATTTGTAGAGTGGATTCGAAATATCATCCCAGCTAAGAAAACACCACAATTTGCAACAGGCGACGTGACTCAATACGTTAGATGAATGTACAAGCAGTGAGCCAAGTGGAATTGCTGTTTGGTCTTGAAGATGTTATAACAGTCATCCAAAATGCGTCATCACTTCTTTGTTGATGAAATGATCAAGTAAGCATCTTTCAGATGAAAAATCTTCAAAAATTACATTGACGTACTACTTACAGCATACATGGTATATTGTATGACCTGGATTACTGATAATCCTCATGGACATAATCTAGTAATCCCATCATGCTACATTGTTGAATTATCAAATTTCTCACATTTTATACACTGGACTACAGATGAACATTTAAAAAAAAAAAACAAGACAGTTTGAAGTTGCTGGTTGTTCTCAGCCATGATTTGGTCTCTAATTTATCTTCATATTACACAAATGGATGAATGCACTTTGGCAGAGCACAACAACCTACTGTAATCCACAAAAAAAAGTGCGTTGCTTCTAACTACCCCTTTTCTAAACTACACTGAGAAAAAAACATGAAAATGTATTATGGATTGTATTAAAACTAGTGTAAGTGTTTTGATTATGCAAATATGAAAAGCTAGCAATCAACATATTTTAGTTCATGCAACCATTCCATTACCAATGCATAAGTAAGAACAATTAATGCAAATGTTTCATTGAAAAGCAGAGCAAGACTCCCATGAAATAAATGAACTTAAAAAGAAAGAAACCCCCATCAGACACTAACAAGAAAACTAAAAATTAGTTTTCATGGCATAAATGAAAAGTAGGACTTCAATGGATTTCTTTAGCATTGTGGCAAACAGTTTTGACCATGGTAGAGGGATTTGAAGGCAGCTGTTGTTGTACTTATGCCTGTGGGGGCTGACTTGTGCTGCCACTGTCTGTGTCACCGCCTGTGTGGGCAGACAGTGAAGCTAGCTGTGTCCCTGTTAGCACAGTATAACACTGCCAACGCCTCCAGTGACCTGTGAAACCTCCCATCTATAGAGATGAATCATACAGATGGGCGCTTTGTAATTCAACATAACTGCCCATCCACAAGATCTAGAGCAAATATTTCTGAGTATATATGACACTGGCATGTATAAGAATCAGAATAAATCAGTTCTGAGCTCTGCAAGTTCACCTTAAAAGATACGATGTGCTGTAGTCTATGTTCTTAGGTATGGTTTTATAGTGAAGGCTTCCTTATTTACATCGAGCATTTGAACTATTTTAGCCTCTTGTTTATCTTTATGCAGCTTCCATATAATGGTACAGCAGAATTTATTTATGTTGATTTATCAATACAAGGTTTTGCTGAGCATGCATGCCATTTTTCAGCACAGTGCTGCTTGACATTCATAGAGTTACACAAATCCACACTCAAAGCGCATTACAAAGAGTCCTCTGTTGTTGGCCAGCATGAAACTCAAAAAATGAAAAACAAAAAATTGGATGTTAGGTGTCTAGACAAATGGTACCTTGCCTCTCATATCATATCCCAACCCCCATATAAGTGGGGTTATCTAACCTTTAGGCTACCGTTGCCTGCAAATTTAAAATGACATTTAAACGGAGATGGAAAATATGCTTGAAGCTGCAAATGCAAGAAAGCCACATCAGTTAGAATAGCACGGTGCTCACAGACGCAAGTTTACAAAAGGCTGTGTGTCCGTTAACTAGGTTTCCACCGTAGGGGCTTCCAGTAACAACGGTATAGACAGGAAAGAAAATGAAATTACAGCACAATAAATGAATTATCAATAAAGAGCCCTCAATACTGTATCTGAGGGGGAATCGATACGCCACAGCCGGGCTGCAATGTGGGCTGAGGGCTGAGGGCAAGCCTATAGCTGTGGGACCAGCTGGATCAATAATGTCACGGGGGGGTGATTGACGACCAATGCTGCCAGTGACGTTGATTTATGATCAATGAAAGCGGGCCACCAGACTAATAAGGGGGGAAGGGGTGGAGGGTGTGCGTGTGTGAAGGGGTTCCATAGCGTCCCCTTTACTGTAACTGATTGGGGATCGATGAAGAGTGGCACCGTGGCTGATTAGGGATCAGGCGACTCTGTGACAGAGGAAGGCAGCTATGTGTGAGAGGATTTGGTTGGCTGCGTGGAGACCGGTCTGTCTGAGCCGAGCAGAGCTGCAGAGACTGTAATTAAAGCTGTGCTGAAAGGAGCTTTCCACTGGTTGATAGAAGGTGCAGGTGCAGCTCTCTTTGCTCTTTCACTTTCAAAAAAGGAGCCATGCACACACACACACACACGCACACACATGCACACACATGCACACATATGCACACACCAAAAGCAGCAAAGGAACGTCTGTGCTATTTTTCTGCCATTCCCCCCTCATAAAAATCTGTTACTCTCATTGACATGCTCCCTCTCTTTTGCCTTGTTTTCTCAGAGTCTTCAGCTATCTTTAAGACCCCATAATTGCTTTTTGGTTTCTTCTTTGTTCCTTTTTTTACCTCATTTTATTCTGCCTTCGTGTGACATGGGAAGTTGGGGTAGATCATAGGGCTGTCACTTTTTATTCGAAATTCGAACTTTTGTTCGAACATAGTGGAAAAATGAAATATTTGAACTGTAATAACCTGTTTGAAAATTTACTGTCTGTAAGTGCAACAGACCGTTTGCCTTGTGATCCAGCAGGGGGTGTTCTTAAAATTCACGACCAGCTTGACCTATTGCATGCTCTTTGACCTATCAATAAACTGAGCTAATAAATAAAAATAGAGAAGGACACTAATGAGCAAAGCCGTCCTGATGGGATAATCACAACATCGAATCATCTGAAAGCAGTGTGTGGAAGTATTTTGAGGGCAATGCCATAGAGGGCAATATTACCATAAAGATAAGGCTATTTACCAACTTTGTAAAAATCAGCTGCCTCACTCTACAACGACAACAGAACTGAGGACTCACCTGCTAGCTTACCACACAAGAGAGGCAGAAATGTGCAGAACCACTTCAACTCTACAACCTTGTCTGACACAGTGCTTCCTCAAGACACACTGGAAACTATAACGGTAAGACACTCTCTCTGACCACTGACAGATTGACATTGCTGGCCACATATGCTTATTACAGTCAAAGCAGGTTGTATTCGAATTTATTTGAACAAATAACTTCTTAGTTTGAATTCATTTAAACTTGACTTTTCGAAAAAGCGACAGCCCTCCTAAATCATTTTATGAAACACCTCGGTCTTGGTATATTGAAAATTATTCTCACACCTGTAAAAGACAAACTGGGGTAAACTCCTTCACAGTGTCAACATTTGATGATTATGATATTTATTTAAAGCTATGTTTTTTTTGATGACCTTTGCCAGGCATCTCTTGTGAATGACACCTGACTAAAATGTCAGATGACTCACTCTTTAATATTCTGTAAGGCAAGATGGCAAGAAGCACATTTATGATGTTATAAATTGGTATTGGCGTTACAATATTCTCATAATCATTGATAAAATGTGTAGGCACACACCTGGTTATGAATTGGCTGGGTAATTTAAGATTAGCTGTACGGGACAGATGATGGACTACAAAACCAGCACCACGAGACTAAAAAGCTAGAGTTAGGCCCCAAGTTAAGACTGCACTCATCTGCGCTTTGTCAGACAGAACCCTGTACTTCCGACTTCAAACAGTACATCAGAAATTCCCAAAGCTCATAATTCTTTCATTTCTTAGGTATTCCCTTTGTTCTCCAGCAGTGTTGACATTAATTTTTTCTCCCTCTTTCCGAAAAAGTTGCTGATAACAAAGTGGGACCTTCTTTGTGCGCACTGAATATATCAACTGTTTTCCAGGGAAATGTCAATATCTCCTCACTCACAGTAAATGAGAAATAAATTAAATTAAAAGATATTTAAGTCCATCTTATTTGCAAATCATTAAAGGTGTATTTCATGTATATGTCTATTTATTATGTCATAAATAACCAATGTTAAATTTTGTTTAAACCAACCAAAAGGGCGTAAACTGTTAAAGCAGGAATGCCATAAAAATAACAAAACAAAACAATCCCTGGCCAAAATCTGACCCCGCTTCCTTCCTGTGTCAGTGCTCTACTGTTTTGCTTTCAGCCTTCCTTCTGTTTCAAAGAAGAAAAAAAACAAAAAAACAAAGTACAAAATCAGAGTGAAGAAAACCACAAACTCTTCAGCATTATTTATATTAGCTTCAGTAGCTCTGCCCCTTCATCCCCTTGAGAGAGTGATATCACAGTGCTAACCAGAGAGAGAAATTCTGACCTGTGGAGAACAACTTTGTGTAAGTCCTTGCCTAAACATCTCAGACGTGATGAAAGGCTTTGTTTTTCTCAGCCTGCGTTAATGGGCCCCAATCGATGTGGGAGAGTCGTGTTTTTTTCTCTACATGTCCTGACCCTTGGGGAAACACAGGGAGGTAATGTGGGAGGGGAGCGATATTGACACACAATATCGATATCACTAGGGTTCACGAGCGCCAGCGTGGTGAAGGTAACTCCCTCTTACTTGAAGTTGAGGCTGGTTGTTAGGTACTCATCAATGCAGAATCAAGGACAGACAGAAGAAGCACAGCGGAAGTGGGCCTGAGTGTCAGTGTGGACCGTAAATTAGCAGTTAGATACAAGAGCAAGTACTGTTGTTTCACTGATGATATTCATCTGTGCTTGTGATTCGGAAACAACCTACCTGTCCCACACACACACACACACACACACACACACACACACACACAAACACTGGTGCATCCACTTAAACAATGTCAGGAATTTAAGCCAGCACAGCACTGCTGCAAAGGCAAGCAGTACATCCCCACGCTGGCTCTCATCTGTCACCAACAGCAACCAGCCCGCCAGCCGCCATGATGTGCAGCTTAATTGGGAGAGCTGATGAGGTCTGATGAGGCCGGTACTTATTGAATTCCCCGGCCTGTTATTTAGATAATGCTGGAGAGGAGCGGCCTCCCTCATCTTTCCCATTCTCATCCATTCAGTGTCCCAGCAGGGGTCTCCTGGCTAATCCACTCTTGTTTGTAATGGCTGTGTGAACTGAGGGGATTTGGACATGCTCTCCCCTTTGCTTGCCCACATCTAACACTCCCCACTGTTGATTTTACCCCATAATGGGCCTATTTGACCAGTTAACCAGATCCCAAGACCCATCACAACCCCCTTTGCCTGTCTTTCCCTCCCTTATTTTGGGGGAGAGTATTGTTAAATAATTAGACTTTGAAAAAATGTTCCTTTTCCTTTTTTCAGCTTGTCTAAAAGCAATTACCAAACCTCAAATAAGTGGGTGTACAGTGTTCGCTGGTTTACAATGTGTGTGTATGTGTGAGAGACAAAGAGAGAGAAAGAGTGTGAAGGAAAGTGTGATGGAGAGGAAGAAAACAGTGGAGAGCAGCGGAAGTTGCGGAACAGATGGCTAAATGGCAGGACAACAAACTTTTAATTCTGCGCCTCAGACTGGTGAAGGAGATGGAGACTGTGAAGTCGCAGCGGGGTGCCAAGAGTGCTGCTCAGTATGGGACAGAACATCAAAACGCATTTGAACTGATATAAACTCTTGTGATTAATGCCTTTGCTGCACAGATCTGAATTTCAAACGTAAAGTTTCTATGGAAAAATTCAGCATCTGGGTGGTCAGACATTCATCAGTACCAGCTGTAGTGTGGAGGGGCTCCAGCAAAGCAAATTAACTGAGATGAGGACTGCCAGAATAGCAAAAAAAGAAGAAGTAAATATCTGACAATCATCCTCATGGGCAGATATAATGGAAGCAGTGACATAACTGTTAAAAACCTGACTAAAATTCTGGCTGCATAAATGTAGAGGTATAGACGCACAATAAGATGTCAAAATCTCTCAAATGCTGTGATTCAACACACTTACAGTATTTTTCCTCTCTTAAAGTGCTGCTAATTATGCTCTTTTAATACATCTAACTGCACCAGCTACAACCCTATAACTACAAATTATACCTTATCCTGAACAAAATTAAGCATATGCACTTTCCACTGGATCACTGGTCCATGCAATATCTAGGGACATCTAGAAAAACAAAAGGCCATATTTATAAGGGTCAGTTGTTGTAGTCTTATAGATCAGGGGCGATACTGACGAGGCAGCAACATTTAAAAGCTTACATGGAAAAGGTACAATCTGGAGTTCACCAGGGGCACAGCGAATCAATACCAGCTCGACTTAGAAATCTGCTGTATAATCCTTGATCTCCAAGGCCATTTGCTTTGCAGCCTGAAATTGGATACACCACCCCGCGCTCAACCCCGCTGCGCCGAGCCTGCCGCTCGCTTCCACAAATAAGACATCCTGAAAAATTGATCTGGATGCATCTGTGGCAAGATTACGTCTAGGGCTAAAAGAGAGATATGACTAGCTCAAGGTAATTCATAAATCTGTGTGTCTATGTGTAAGAGGATCAGGACAGGGTCTGGTGAGTGGGAAAGCCTAGTGGTGGTATTATCATAACTACATCAATGCTATCTGGGAGACTGCCGCAGCAAAGAGGCCATTAAGTCAACACCTCTACAAATGGTAAGGGCTGGTAAAGGTCACACTTTGAAAACACCATTATACACTTGTATTTAGAAGATACTGTAAGTACAATTAACATGGGAAAAATAAGAAAAATAAGTCATTTTGTTTACTCCACCTGTAGACAACAATGCCTTTTGTAGTCTAATACAATTTCCTTAATGAGTGGCTAGATACAGTACGATAGAATAGAAGAGCATTTTATTCTCCAACGACATTTGAAAGTATGTCTTTTGCATATTTTTGACTATCGTATATATTTTACATGACTGTGACCATTTTATAACTTGATAATATTGATTTCCATTAATTTCACTAAGGTATAAAAATGAACTTGCTATCAGCTTTATTTTTGTCAGTCATAGTATTACTACACTGTAATGCATTTGCAAGTATTGACTGTTTTGACAATCCTCTCTGTTATCATGTTCAAGGACACTTTGGCATCAAAAAAGACCTTTTATGCAGCAACGGCCGTGTCTGCTAATTTGACATTTTCCAACATGATAGCTTGTGAATACAATCTGCTCTTCGGCAGCTAATACAAATAATTAACCTTGCAACATTGCAATGAAACTGGCAATATAAGGCTTTGATCACTGATGCTCGTTTTGTATAAAACATTATCTCAAACAGATGTATTTGATGAATGTGTAGTAAAAAAAATACAAATTTTGTCTCTACTATAGTGCAAGCAAAAACTGTTGAAATTGACTCTTGAATGTTTGATTCTGATTAGCTGCCTTACAGGGTTTGGTGTTTGTTTGACGGCTTGGAGCAATACTTGTCCAATAACCTCTTTATTGTTATTCAGTATCATTATATTATGCGTTTATTTGGGAGTCTGTATTTAATTGAAGTTTTACAGCACATTAAAATATTTTAGGAGTCCTCAAACCCTTCCTTGTGCCTTCTGTCAGATGAAACTAAACAAACAAAATATTCCAGTTCAACAGGGAAGCCGTACTACAGTAACAGCACTTACTACTGTGTAGCAAGCAAGACATGCAAGCATGTATCTTTAGGTGCCTCTCTGCTGATAGTGTGGGCTACCTGATTTTTTTTTTTTTTTTTTATTCCCATGGTGGTGTGTATTGTTAGAGTGGCAGTTGTTGGACTCTCTGAGGCCTTTAAGCTCTCTGTTTTCCTCCTATTACTTGTGCCCGGTGGGGGGACAGACAGTTGTAGCGAGATGCGGTGCAGCGCAGCAGGGGTGGTCCCTAGATACCACGGATTCATACTTTCCACCTGACGCACAGGATAGAGAGAACAGAGAGCTGGCAATTACCAGACTTCCCTCTATATATACTCCAATCCTGGCCAGCTCTGCTCTGCTGTACTCCACTCTGAAGGCTGTCTCAGGGCCAAGCTGGAGGTAATGAAAGCAACACACTCCTAATGGACTATTGATGTGTGTGTATTTGTGTGTGTGTGTGTGTGTGTGGATGTATGAGAGGATGATGGAGAAAGAAAGTGAGAGAGGCTCGACGAACAAAGGAAAAGGAAACTGTAGGAAATCATTCTGTTGGCATGCTAGTGTGTTTTCCGTTTGTACACTGTCTGTGTTTTTTGCCATGGTAAAAGAGTGTACATCCATGTCTGTAAGCTACTGTAAATCTTCTATATAAGTTGAGCAAAAGCAGGAGAAATAAACCACAAATGTGATCCAATATCCATGATGTGCTGTACTGCCAGCCAAGAAAAGAGAGACAGACACACACAGAGAGACAGGGCGTTTGAGACATGAGGTCACTCAGAACCAGGTGTGTTTCCATCGCCCTTCATCTCCAAAACCAGCAGACTGCTCTCATATAAATACACATAGAAAAAAACACAAATAGCCTTAGGTGACAAAAAACATTGGCAACTCGGACGCCATCACAGTTAGTTTCACCAAAGGGAAAACGTCCTACTCCCACCAATCGTCCATTGGCAGAGCCTGTAGGTGTGTATGCATTTTTAGTGTCTCTGTGTGTGTCCCCTGCCCTGCTGGCAGGCAGTCGGATGAATGAATGGGCGTCCATTCCTGGAGGTCCGGTGGTGCTACAGAAATAACTCTGCTGACCACAGTGACCTCTGCTTGTTCTCACACAGCCTGCGTCCTGTTCTAATGGAGGCTCGCGCTCTATTTTGGGGGCAGCAGCTAGATTTATCTCACTGCCCTCTGTGTCCCGGGACAGTGACAGTGACGTGGCCGGGTGTAACTGATGCCTGCCTTTTTTTTTTTTTTTTCCTGCTTCCCTGACGCAAGCACACACAGGACACAATCAGTCCTGAGGTCAATTCTGGTCAGTCAGATGACCTGGCTATGCCTCATTACTTTTGTTGACTACCAAATTTAAACTTTACAAGATAATAAAAACAGGCTATAGTGAAAAAAACTGGAGAGCTGCGATCAAAAATCATGTGTTGTGATACTCTAATCTAATGAAAGGTGTGGGTGAGAGAGAGGAGTCAACCAGTGCATCACAGACAGCAAGCCAGCTGAATTGCTTGCATACCACAGAGACCTCGGAGCATGATTATCCTCCTCAGCAAACTTAATCTTCATTCTGGAGGATGGGCAGGCTGGCCGAAAGGCTATGAGCTCAGTGACCTACTGTATCTGCTGAGAGGCTGAATATTATTCTTTGCAAAAGAAATGCATTGCCTCAGGTCCTGCATTAGATTAAGTTGACTGATGGCTATAACCTGGAATCTGCGGATCCGTGAAGATAACGTGCACATCGCAAGACTTCATTTCCAAGAGTGGTGGAGAGAGCAGTTAGATCTAGTAAGAGCTCCACCCAAAATCTAGAGGATTTTGCCCATGACTGTAAAGTCAGCAGCCTTATTCCTGACCTTGCCTGACTGTAAGTCACAAGAGAATAAGAAATACTCCGACATCCAGTAACTACTGTGTCCCCAAAGTGGTTTCACTGGGTAGTGCTGGTTGCTGGCACGTACAGAAACAGAACATAATATACTCGGCAATAGATGAATGTACTTACTGTATATGATGAATTTTTAGCAGACCCTTGTCCCTCTCAATTTTAGTGAATTATGAAATAATACATTTGCATTCTGTGCTGTATTTGAAATCACAACTCTGCACTTCACCTCAACTGGAGACTCATATCGGGCCTCACAGAAGAGGACGACTCTTATCTGCCCTAGAACATTTAAAAACAATTCAATTTGCAATGAAGCAAAATGTGAAAAAAAATGCATTCTTAATAACTGGGTGCATTACAAATTCATAGACATTTTACATTCAAGAGCATTCTTTCACCAAGCCCAGGATTCATTTCTGACCCAACCTTGTTGTTGTTTCACTTCAAAGTATAAAATATTTAACAGCCGACAAGTAAAAAACTTTATTACTGTCAACTATCCACACCGTGAGTATATCCATGGAATAAAAGAAAGGCAAACGCATCAATGAAACAGACTGAACACATGTCAAACAAAGAAGAGAGGAAAATGTTCTTCATAAATAAACGCAGCCTCAGGTGCTTATTTTGCTTGCACTTACATTGTGTGCACTCAGCTACATCCAGAAACATAGACGAGCGTTAGGGAGGGATGAGCAGGAATGTGTGTGTGATGCGTAGAATAGCGAGTGAGAGAGGAGGGGAGGACACAAGTGAGGGATGAAAGACAGTGGCGGCAGGGAAGATAAGAGAGGGGGGGGACAGATGAGAGTCAGAGTATAAAAGTAAGGACAACAAAAAAAAGAGCAAGGAGAGATGTGAGAAGGGTGAGAGGGAGAAAGGTAGAAGGGGGATCAACATGGTCGACAGCTGGGCCGGGGTCGTGGGGGTCAAGCTCACGAAGCGGCTGCGCAGTCAATGTCATCCTTTCATCTCATCTGCTGCAGATGCAGCAACCTAAACTTTACTCAAATTTAACCTTCCAAAAGCACGGGGTTGATCCAACTTTCACTCCTCTCTCTTCTGCTTCCCTATGTCGCCCATCACTTTCTTCCCCTCGCTGCCCTTTTCCATCTGTTCTCTTTCATCTCCCTCTCTTATTCCTGTCACATTTCCTCAGCTCTTAATCTATTTCTTTCCATCGCACTCCTGCTATACTTCTCTCTATTACTCTCCCTCGTTATGTATCTTTTTCTCATGGTAACTCTCCTCCATTCTGTCTCGCTCCACATTAGATGTGGTTGAGTGGAGAGCAAAGTCAATCGTTCCTGCCTAAACCCTTACAGGAGCCAGAGCTGCTCTTCTCTGCCTAAACAAACTTTGAAGCCAATCAAAGGGCTTATATTATTTTCTGTGGATGGGGACTGCAGCAGGTGAATACTTTATATTTCAGTGACAGATCCACTCAAAGCGGCTTCTCTCTCCTCCTCTCTCTGCTAACCCTTGGCTTCGCTCATGATTGATACAGTTCAGTGGCAAAACAAACAAAGCGTGACAAATCCAGATTATTGTCTGTGGGCGAGATAAGGTTATAATGAGAAAGTGCATCGGGGGAAATTGATCCTTTTTCAGGAAGCTGTCTGATTTACTGTGGATGCCAATAATAACTTCCTGTGTGTCCTGACTCTAATGGGAGGCGGGTGAAGTCAGGGGTGGGAGGGTGGAAGGTTCATACTAAGAGGACAGATTTCATTACGATGCAATATCCTGAGAATTGCATTTGAAAGGGAGGTTTGGTGGCTAATTATTATCTGTGGCAGTGTATATTGAAAAGCTGTCTTATTGTCGCTGAGGATCACAAACAGAGACAGAAATATGGCTAGTTTACTCTGGTTGACAGTCAGTCTCTGCAAGATGAGCAGCAGTAAATGAATTATCAATACATAATGGATTTGACCTTTTGTTTCTGTCAAAAAAGTAGAAGGAAAATATTAGATATAAACAATTCACAGATCATCACCCACACATGACACACAGATGCATCATGGGAAAAAAAAGTGCCTCGGTGTACTTGGAGAGGCAGCCATGTCTGAGACACACTGACAGCCAAGCCACCAACCTACTTGGCTGCGCGTTAAATCTACATGCCATAGGGAAGAGAAATGGGCCTGCCGACAGGCCAGTTATTAGCCAGGGGAATGTGGGAGGGATTGCAGAAATTAACATGGATTACTCAAGTATGACTGACAGTTTCAGAAGGGCTTTTTGTGACTTACCAAGTGATTTGGGACTTGCCTTAATTCAGCAAGGGACGTTTTAATACTGTGGGCTGTCTCTGCTATCTTGGCACCGTTGCCTTGGTGAGGATGCCAACAGGGAGGGAATCTTTTTCTGCAACGGCTCCCCCACCAGCAGTGGCACAGGCCTTGTGTTCTGCAAATAATGACGGGATGTGTCGTTGGGCCAGCACTTGGGGTTCAGGACTGTCTTTTGGTCTATGCTGTGTTATGTTTAAAGAGGGGCTTGCCAAAGAGTGGCCCCCATGAACTCTGTCTGGCACTAGCCTGACAGCTGCGGTGGTTCCATCAGAGCCTGGGAGTCATCTGGATCAGAAAACCAGGAATTGGATCTGGATTTTCCAAACGCGTTCATGTTCATATGAGGAGTGCTTTGCATGAGAAAAGATCTGATGTTTCCCACAAGTCCCCATGAAGAACATGGCTTTTACTATGGGCCTAACTCAAAGTTTTTTACACTATACATTCCCCTCTTTGACCAATGCAGTTTGAGGACCGGTTCAGAGCCAGTGCCTCATCTCGAACCAGTTCTTCACGTTTCGACAGCCAAAGAACCGGCTCTCGGCCAGGAAAACTGGTCCCAGAGCGGCACCAACGCTTTGCTGGACTTGAACACAGAACCACTTATGTCAGGGACAGGATTATTGAGACCAACCAAAACCAAAACGCATTGCATCTCTTCAGACTGCATGACGGTGGAGATTTTGAACCAGGCTAGAAGATGTTAATCACTTTTAATCAAGTTTTAATATTTTTCAGGCAAGAAAGTAACCATTTAGATTCCCAATATTTGTCCAGTTTATCTAAATAACGACTGTTTGGAAATTTGCTGCAATGTTTTTAGAGATGTGAGGAGCTGCTGGCCAGGTGAGACTGTCTGTCAGTCGTGTGATACAGTGATGTGACCACGTCATGTCTTATACTTCAGTGTGAACAGTCTGCTGGTAATGGCAAACTTAATTGTTCATTTAGTAGGCAGTATGTAGTCCGTACTGATTGAGTATGTAGTTGGCAGTACTTTAGTATGCGATTTCAAACACATCCAAACTGTAAAGCTGTGATGTAGTCCGCCATTGTTGTTGTGCTTGAAGTTCTTCTTTTTTCCGTTTAATGGCAGGTGGCGACCAGCATTAAGGTGCATTACTGCCACCTACTATGTTGGAGTGTGAAGCGCTTGAAGTTGGCGTTAAAGTTGCTAGGAAACCGGAGGTGTGTACAGTTATGTAACAACTTGGCTCTCTAGCCTGTGGAAAAGCAAGCTGGTCCTTGGAAGTTCACTAGTTGAACCAAATGTGAACCAGCACCGGCAGAGCCCAGGACCAGAACTAGGTTTGAGTTGGTGGAATGGGGGTAATAGTGTGCTTTGGAACTGAAAGACAGAGTGTGAGTGAGGACAGACAGAGACAGTCACTGCGGTTTGAAAAGAAATTGTGAAAACAGATAATGTTAGAGAGAGAAATGCCAGAGTGCTGTGAAAAAAAGAAGCAGGAAAGCTTGTACATATTGCATGTTTCCGTTTGGTTCCATCTCCCAGGGCCACTGTGGCTGCTTCCTGATGTGGTTTTCATTATTTATCCAGCATCTATTGGACAATATTGGAGCTGGCTATCAGCTCTGCTGCCATATTGGCAGCAGGACAACGGAGTGAGCAACAACAACGGAAGTGAAAAGGAAGAAGCTGCAGTGTTACACTGTACTGCACATTCAGTCTGGTCTGAATCTCTGTTTGCACAGTTAGACATCCATGACAGTGCTAGATTCATCAAAGTCTGGTGCAGTCATTTGGCAACCGGTATCTAGTCCTTCTGAAAACACACCTCCTTGTTTATTTAGCTGTTTGTTTGACTGTTGACAATGAAAATAAGTTGAATCACACAAAGAGCATGAATTTGACTGAGCAGCACAGCACATACAGTGTATCAAATGTTATCAATTTCCTTTCTGCAAACGCCGACACACAATATAGGATGTACATGAGATTACTCACATGCCAAAACCAAACAATGGCTAATGTATCTCCGGTTCGAATTACATTTACCATAGGGTGTCATTTCTAAGCTGTTTAATGCATTGTAGGACGAAGGGCTTTAATCAGGGAGGCTCAGTGGAGCCAGCGGATTAAATCACTTTTTATCTGCGCTTCCTTTGACTTTCCCAGTGCTCAGGGTTGCAGTGTAAATCATAATGCGTCCCTGTGGGCTCACTGGGCTCACTTCAGTATAGTTTATTGCTGTAGTCACATTTCATAAATTCCATTTATTTCATGTATTGAGTAAATCCACATCCACTGAAAAACAAAGATAACTCTTTATTCTTACCTAAACTATGAAGTTGTTCATTCTTCAGAAAGGAGGTTATTGTGTCTACATGAGTGTATAAGTCCATCTGTCTATCTGTGTGTGCAGCCTAAGTGCATCTTTGTGTCACAATGTATATATATATAAATACTGTATATCCGTATGTGAAAACACATGCATGCATCTTATATATATTCATGTATGTATCTATGTAAGAGTTCGTATCTGTGTGCGAGTGTATGCACGCTCACGGCCGACAACAGCGACAGGGAGAGCGGCTGCCGCATTGCACAGAATAGCTAAACAGCTGTAGTGCTCCATCAGGGCTATCGATCATGTCCCTCTCTCTGAATCACAATCAGACGTGGGCAGAGCAGAGTGGCTGGAGCAGGCCTGGCTTGTTGGACGACTGCTACGCACCTCTCATATCAACCAGGCCTCACCAAACAAACCTGACATGGATGGCTGATTAGATGCATCTATATGCGAGCATGGTAGTACTTGTTTCTGTAGAACTTGGAACACATGGACTAGTTTTAAATTGTAGTTGCTGGTAAGCACCTTTTTCGTTGTTGCATTTAATTGCTTACAAAAAAATATAACAGTGCATCTCATATTTACTGCACTTATTACTTATGTTACAGTCATAAAAGATGTTCAATCAATATAAGTCTTGATATTGTACATGTTGTATATGTCAACTCTGAATTATAACATAAATCAAAAGTGCATTACACCATATATTTTACCTAAATAACACATGTAACCACTAGAAAATTACATATGATTCCATTAAAAACTAAACATTAAGAATACGGAAGTCATTTAAATATCATTAGCCACCATCTGCTATCATCTCATACCACTGTATATCAACTCAACATCTCATGTAATCACAAGGAAGTTAGAAGTTATTACTGTACATTAAAATTTAAACAGGAAGTGTATGGAAACAATCTATGTTTCCATTAGCTGCCTTCTGTTAGCATCTCCATGATCCTCCTCTCTGCAACCTCCCTCCTGTGCCCTTGCGTTATCTGCAACTCAATGTTAGCTTCCTGCCAATATGGTGACTTCCTGTCCGTTTATTTTCCCATGGTCAGTTGAATTTAACAGATGACCTGGCACCTGACATCTAGATATTTACTTCCTGGTATGGGACAGCAAGGTTACAACTCAATATCCTTTTGTATTACCACTGGACACACCTGAGTAGAGGGGGGCAGCTATAACTAGACCCACCCCCCATCATTCACACACACACACACACATACACACACACACACACGGAAATCTCTTGACAGAGTGTGATTGAGTGGCTAAACTAGAAATGCAGAGGCTTGTCAGATTTGGGCTAGAGAGGACTGGTGAACAAGCTTGGTACACTGAGAAGAGTGTGTACATGTGTATGTGCATGCGTGCATGTTTAGAGTGTTGTTGTGCATGTGTGTAGGCCTGTGTGTGCTACTACAGCTACTTTGTGTGTGTTTGTGGGCAATGTTTCAAACGCTAAATGGTGGAAAAAAGGGATCTCATTAGCATTATATGGATGTTGACATTCCATTCAGGTCAAAGTTAGTGGTGCATGACTATATTTGTGCTTATGTGGTTTGTGTGTGTGTGTGTGTGTATGTGTCAAGGCTCACACAGAGTAGTAGTCATGGCTGTCACACAAGCATATCCATGCATGTGCGCACACACACACACATGCTCCTGCTGTGCTGTGTGTGGCAGGGCCCCCCCCCCCGGGGGGTGCCGCTGAGCTGTCAAAGCAGGATGGATGAAGAAGCTGCCCTGCATAGCAAGGGGCTCTGGGGAAATACCACCAACATGACACACACACACTGACACAGACACAGTCAGGACACAAATACAGTATGTATGTGCTCCGGTTTTAAAATGCATAAATTTAAAAATGGACACGTGAATCAGAACACACAGAAACAGATGTAAAGAACATATAACTTGCATATACACACAAAAACAGACATCTATAAGGGGATGTTGGCTGCCTCTGTGAGAAACAGAAACAGCCCTGAGGTCCTCCTCAGAGGAACATCTGAGTTTGATAACAGAGGAATGTCCAGAGATCTCCATTTAGCAGACAGCAAGTCAGCATGGACAGTGTCAGAGAAGGAAAAAAAACACACTTCCTCAATCCCTATCCTCCTCTATGAACTAAAAACTAGAGGAAAACTATCAAAGGAATGGCAGAATAAGCCTTTATCTATTAGTATTCAAGAATACAACTATCATCAGAGGGACAGCATTTCAGAATCTGAGGCATATCAATTACTGTAGACTTAAAGGATAACTCTTTTTTTAATTCTTATTTGGGTCTTACACTTTTTGAATGTAATTTTGGATATTATTATCAGAAATACTAACATTGTACTCACCAAGTTAAAATCTGAGATATGATAATGCAAAAAAAGACGTCAGACAAGGCAAGGAACATGAATAGTCAAATGATCAGGTAGGATTAAACAAACCCCTTCATGGTTCAGCTTTGACCAACTCTACTTGCTATGCAGCACTTGCCTGTGAACACAGTTTTCCTCTGCAAT
This sequence comes from Thunnus albacares, assembly GCF_914725855.1. NCBI lineage: Eukaryota > Metazoa > Chordata > Actinopteri > Scombriformes > Scombridae > Thunnus > Thunnus albacares. The sequence continues at coordinate 18,856,509 of NC_058124.1, read as the reverse complement.
GAGGGATTTTATTGACTATTCTGATGTGCTCACTTTTGGTTTTACTTGGTTTAGATCATCTTGAATATAAATACTCAATAGGTGGATGGAAAATTTAATAGCAACCTGACCTGGACCACTTTTGAGTGTCACATCGCTATCACCTCATCTGTCATCATTCATCCTAACTAGTCGACACAAGACGCAAGGTTGTTTCCAGATTCCAGCAGAATAATTGTAAAATCAAACATTTCCACAATGAATACAGTGAAGAACTCATACTTACTACATACAGACTCAAATGAATTAAATGAAAATTTATACCAGTGTCTCCAGTACAGAGTTTTTGGACTGAAATATCATCATGCATTAAGTGGACCTCTAAGACTTGTATTTCAGTACCTCTGATCAAGATAGACTGTTGGCTTGCTTACAAGCTGTCAGATAGCCTTACTGCTTGGGTTTCTTTCCCTGTCAGGCTTTGCTGCAGCAATGTCAGGTTCCCACATCTCAGCAATATTTTATTTTATTATTACAACTGATAGACATGACTGCAAAATCTACGAAAATAAGACTCAAGTTGTAGTAAATCATAATCATTCATTAAATTCATTATGGTGTGCACTACCTCAACTCACAAATGACAACAACACAATGAATAATAATTTCTTTTGCAACTGGTACTCTTGTGTGTACATTCAGGTATGCAGCAAGGGAAAAGGGAGATTTCATGGACCTTTCAGGAGGGAACACAGTAGCACCAGACCAGAGCAGATCTTGTAAACTTAACCATTCTTAATTCCACAGAAGGATTTCCTAGATCAAGGCAGTAAATCTCCATGCTTGGCACAAGCCTGGACAATCCATTAACAATTATAAACCCTGAGCGGCTGGGAGATAGACCCTTAAAGGGGAAGGTCAGCCTGATATTACAGCTTTAAAGGTTTCCTATTACGGCTCAACTTCAATATAACCACTCACCTTGCCTTTAATGGCCGCTGGCTATGCAGTGGCTGAACATATATGGAGATTCTAAATCCAGTCTCTCTGAGATATTACTGAATAGTGGAGAGCGATTTATGGGCCTCTTTCTGTGCCGCTGGTTGGAGGTATGAGAATTGTTAATAAAATTGCCACAGGGTGAAGGAGATCTCCTCGGTATCACCCTGTCTGGCCCGCACGTCCTGCTGGGACGCACAGGAGGCTTTGAGCGCCGCAGCACCTGGCCCCAAAACTGCTTAGACAGCACTTTTTTTCCTCTTCATACTAGCCTTTCCCTCTGACTCTTTCTTTCATAGCTCTACTCTCCCTCTACCTTGCTTCTCTTTTTGCTGCTGCCTCTTGTCACACTTACTCCCTTAGAGACGTGCACTGTTTCCAACCTTTCCAGTGCTTTGTCTTTTTGTTTTAAACTTGTGGGACAGTAATGATGACTTTGGACACTGAATAAAAGACAACTTTCTGTGCTAACACACAATAAGATACAATCTTGTCTCTTAATCTGTCTCCATTTGGTGACATTCTTTCTTTCCCTGCCAGTTCTCTCCTTGGCCAGCTTCTTCCAGTGTTTTGGGTGACTGCAGACAAGACAGATAGGAAGGAGAGAGGACACGGCAACAGAGAGCACGAGCAGGAGAGGAAAGAGGGGCGAGTGCAAGCTCTTAAGTAGATTGCAAAGAACAGCACAGAGGCATGAGTGTGAATATTAAGAGGGCTTTCTCCTGCCTGAGAAGTTCCAGCCTGCAGCAGCAGCACCACCAGGGAGGGAGAGAGATGGTGACAGAGAAGGAGAGGGAGAGAGGAAGAGACCTATAGAACCGTCAGCTATTCAGCCATAGCCAAGACAGCTAGCTTCAGGTGTCAGAAACAACAGCATATACAATCTATCAAGCTGTCCTGCAGATCTGAGATGAGAAATTACCATAATTGAATTAGAAAGGAGGGTTTCTCATTGCAAAGGTGATGATTTTCCAAGAAAGAAAGGAAAGAGATGGGTGATGTGAGAGTAATGTAAAGCAAGGGAGGGAGACTCACCTGGAATTCCTGGCGGGGTTTTCAGGTATTTTCCATTGAAATGCTGTATCACTACTTCACACTTCTCTGTGGACTCCATCCTGTAACAAAAAGTGATACAAAAGGGTTATTTTAGGAAATGTTTAATATCCAGTTTTAGCGAAGGCTGAAATTGACCATTGTAGTCTCTAACAAATCCATTCTCACAAATAAAAGTACTTAGTAGGTCTTTAAAAGTATAATTATTGCAAATAAAGCAGACCATAAAGAAGAACACTGGCAGCCTCTACACCGATTTCCACAAAACGCGAGATATACTGAATTTCTTCATGGCATCTAGACCATGGTACCATTTATAAGCAAAATGTATTCTACGGTAAACTGCAACCCTAGAGATGCAGTCATTTTCTCTCTTTTCTTTCTTTTTCTTTTTTTTTTCTATCATGCACTGGAATACTTCACACTAGTTAACTAGAAGGGTGCACTCAGTGGAGTGCAGATCTCTGCCAGGTGTGTAAGTTTTCTTATATAGATATATATATTTGTATTTTCTATAGATGTCAGTTTTTGAGCCATGACAAAGGCCGAAATATGGCCTGCAACAGACTAGGTAAGCCTTGTTTTTAGCTTAGCCGATTGCCAGAAATGCCTTTTGCTATGTCCTAATGCATATCATAAAATGGCAGAGACTGCTGAAAAGATGAAAGTCTAAGTGTCTGTCGGACTATCTGCTGGGGAAAGTCATTGTCTGTAGTTGATAGTGAAATTAAGGGTTTGCTGGGAAAGTAGTTGTTATGCAGCTTCTTCTCAAAAATACAAAGGATAGAAAGACAGAGATAACAGGCAAAAAGGGATGTAGGAAAAAAGGAGATGAGAAGGTAGGAAAAGGTAAAAATGGCATGCTTATGGATAGTATCATAATTGATTTCTAGAGTGGGAGAGAGAGAGGATACAGAAAGCTTTTGAAATTTTGACCTGTTCCCCCTTTCCCGTCTGCTGGATCAATCGTCTACAGGCGGACTGACCAGCAGAGGGGCTCTGATCTCTCACATCAGAAGCACACAGACACTAATGCAATTACACACATTACATCAAAACACATACATACTGTATATCAAACATATATAAAATGTACTGTATGTTGGCAGGCATCTTTTGGACATATTTGTAGAAACACCGTCTAAGCTTCAAGCTTCAAGCATCTGAGTCAGCAGCACTTGACTGACATCCGGAAGCCGGCGTTGCTAGAAGACATGTGACTCTCTCTGTGGTGCACTACAGAAGCCCTATAGCCTATGGATGTTGATAAAAGATGTATTTTCTCCTTTTCTATTAGCAAGTTCATATTCCATTTGGAAAGTGAAAGCTAGCAAGCTGAGTTAACTGGCTTTCTGAGTGGTAGCTTTCTACCATTACCACTGATTCCTGGCTGTTACTTTAACACCAGCTGGGTCATCGGCAGCTCCTGGACACTGAGTGTGATTTTGCCCACGTTATATAAAGGAAGAGGGTCTTGCTAACATTTGCCGTCACTCTTTAATAGGTCCAGATGTGGTGATGGCAACTCACAGCAACATGTAGACCTTAGCACTCTGGTATAGCCTGTGATTCACAACAGGGAGTAAGGATGAGTCATGGAGTAACATAAGGAGCGCTCAGATGAAAGATGGGACTAAGTAGAGGCTAACAATAAGCAATATTATAAAGGTATTTTTAGTGCCCACCCACACAGATTTTGCACCAATAAAATTACAGTTAATTTCAATTTGACTTTAAAAAACTTTTAATGAATTTGTAGAAGAGTGACCACAATTTGACATTTGGTAATCTACATCAGTCAAGGACAATGATTTTTCTTTCCCTATGGAGATTTCTATTTATCCAAGAGTTCAATTGTTTTAAGTTACAATAACATGTCACAAAACATACGCTTTACATTAATTTGCACATAATGTTACTATGCAAATTCTTCACGTATACGCACAAAGGACTCTTATTAAAATGAGACTTGAGTTTTTAAATGCAAGCTTGAGTGATGCCTTCATGGTAATACGCTTTTGCAATGTGCAAAATTCATTGCTTTCCAGATATGCATGCTTTATTCGCTCTCACCTCCAAGAATACTCATATCATGCTGTCAGCCTCTCACTTCTCTGTCTTCTGTCTCTCATCCCTCTCCAATCTCTACCTCCATCCTTCTTTTTTTTTTTTTTTTTTTTTACCATAGCTTCTTTATCGCTCTCTCCATCCCATCCATCTTACTCCCAGCCCATCTGCACCTCTTCTTTTTGACGTCTCTCTCATTCCTCCCCGTCTTTCAACCTTGGTTATTTCCTCCATCTTTCACCGTTACCCTCGCTCTCTCTCGCCCCATCTCTCTCACTTTCCTTGCCCTCCTTTCCTTCCGTCTCTGTCCATCCTTTTGTTTCTCCGCTCTGCCCTATCCACATCACCACGTCTTTCTCTCTCTACCTCTCTTTTTAGAATATGTAATCTTTCACACTTCCCTGTGTCATTCATCTCTTGCTGACCCTGTATCCATCCGCTCTCCCTCTCTCTTTTAACCAGTCTTCGTCAGCTGATCACTAATCATGACAACTGGCCTTAACATCTCACTATCACTAAGCAACTAACTAAAATCCAGATCAGTAAAACACAGTTATTTCATTTACAACCCCCCTTAATTTTGTAAAGATAATCATTAAATGCTCCTAATCCTCATTCACACACATCACTGCGCTTCCACACAGTTACATCAACATGCCAATAACCTGTTCTTTAATGCTCTCACTTTACGAAGAGGCTCAGTGACACAGAGAGGATCTGCATGAAGCACAGCTAACCTCTTCTTTCTCTTTTTCCTCTCATGCCTAACAAGCCAGTGCACACTCCACTAAGTACTTGTGAAATAATGATTTATGATTTTGTGTATTGCATTGTTAAAACAAAAGCTGTTTTGATATTATTTGTCGGGATGTGTTTGTTGTCCGTCTTAAAGGGGCTTCAGAATCAGACCGAATCCATCAAGCTTCTCCAGAGTTTTAAGTGATAATCTGGCAGAAGTGTTGATGCTTAGCTTCTCTTCCTATTCCCTAATGCTTTTTATCCATCCTCCACACAATCCCTCTGGCTACTCCTTGTTTGCCTCCTCCTCATCACCGTCTCTCCTTCGCTTTTCCCAGCAGTAGAGCAGGTAGGTAGACAAAAAAGCAGGTGGAGAGACAAGAAGTAAATAAGGCAGACAGCCTGTTAGGCAGTCATTGGGAAACAAACCGGTTAGCCAGACTGTCTGACGGTCAGTCAGGTTGTTGGGGTAGCCAGTCAGTCAGTGAGCAAACCAGGTAGGCATTGAGGCAGGCTGGCTTTTCTCTCTGTGCTGCTGGTTAATGGCATCAGGTGCTGCTGTCTGCAATGATTAGTGCTGGGGCTGGAGTAATGGGCTCTGATAACAGTAATGGATCGGCCCACAAACACTTAGCTCAGTTTACTCTCTCTAATGCCCCTCATGGCCCAACCCTTAGCAGCTGTCTGTCTGTCTGTGTGTTGACACAGCTAACAGGAGGTCCACAATTTATAAAATACATTGCTTTCTCTTTTTCCTTTGTCCAGGCCTCTTTCTGGCTTTTTTCTCTCACCTTTAGTTGTCAATTACCACCACCTTCCTTTATTTCTTGATCTAGACATAAACAATCACACCCTTTGTACCTCTCTCATATTTTCTGTTTTCTCCTTATCTATCTGAAATTATGCCCGTTCACTTCTCACATTTTCTCCCACACTCACTCGTTTCACTTTCTATTCCTCAATCCTTCTCCGTCACATAGTGCCCGGCCACGCCTCCTCATCACCTTCTCTTTCTCTTTATAATAACCTCTATGATAAGTTCTTTTTACCTGGCCACTGTTTCACACTCCCGTCCCTCTCTCTCCTGCCATCCCACTCTCCCTTTCCATCATGTCTCTTCCTCCTCCCACTGAGGGCTGCTTGAACAGGTGGCTTGTGGAAGGTTGTTGCTGTGCTCTGCTTGCTGGTCTGCAGGAGGCTGCCTACCTGTCTGTGTGTGTACGTGTGAGAGTCTGCTGTCGAATGTTTGTGTTGGTATATGTGCGCGCATGCATGTGTGTTTATGCGCAGGTGTGTAGGCGTGTGTGGAGGCTTGCATGTGCATATGTTCATGTTTGTGCACAAGTGCCTGTGTGTGTGTGTGTGTTTGCGCCTGTCTGTCCTGCTGTAACCCTCGGTAATAGAGCAGGGAATAGGAGACGAGTTCAGCCAGAGCAGGTGATTAAGAAAAATCCCTGCAAGATGGCGGTACTGCCGTCAGTGGCCTCCTCTGGGTAAACAAGGGAGGGATGTGTGGAGAGGAATGAGAGCCTGGTGGCTGCTGCCGAGGACAAGGACAGAGCGGTTTATGACTTTGGGGGATTAACAAGCTGAAGTGGAAACTTTTCTAAGTAGAAAAAGAAATAAACTGTTCAGTGATGAGCCTGGTGGTGGAAATACAGCAGCCCTGACTATGCTGTAAGGGTGTAATTGCTGGTGCCCATGAATGCACGGACACAAGTATAAACTAACAGGCATGTGCGTACACACTGATGCACCGGCACTGCCAGACGCACAGCCAGACAGGCTTGGAATAGAAACAAATCACCTTTTAAAGTTTCCACTGCCTGGAGGGGAGGATTCATCTGACAAGTGTCTTTCTAGAGTTCAGGCACACACTTATAAGCCTGTGTCTTTATATATGTAGACAAATGCATGCTAACGATCGTGTGTTTGTTGTTCAGTGTATGCATGTGTCTGCACAGATAAGAGGGGTCACAATCCATTTACAAATTATTCTTGGTTATTGTTTGAGCTTTCTTGAAGTACCAGTCGGGAGGGTACACATAAATTGGGTAAACTAAACCACAACAAATATGTACAGTAAGTATAGAATTAATATTTGACCCTGGTATAGTGTACGCAGACATGTACTGCACATCTATTACTTAAAAAGTCAATTACAGTGCTTAGTAGCAGCAGGGCAATATGTTGAGAAGGGAGACTGATGCCTCCATATCATATTAGTATCATTATTAAAGTATACCTGGCGAAGCCGACTCCTCTGCTGACCCCGTTGGCATCCCTCAGTATCCTCGTGGAGATGACGTGACCCAGGGGCTTCAGCATGTTCTCCAGCTCCTGCTCATCCATTGACACCGGCAGGTTGGAGATGTACAGGTTGGTAGGGTCCTGCTCCTGTTGCTGCAGGGCCAGAGGGTAGAATAGCAGGGAGGATAGCGGGTGCAGAGAGAGGATGAAGGGAAGGGAGAAGAGGAGAAGACAAGATGGTATAAGAAATAATGTATCACCATCAATTTTAGGAGCTGTGAAATATGCATCAGCTCTGTGTAGTGAGCCATCACGTAACATGTAGCAATGCTGTCAACAATGCAACCAAACTCTTTCTGAACTCGCATTGCGCTCGGTTATATTGACATACTTATACATCCATCTGCTTATGCAATATGGATACATCAACAGTTCATGGTGCGCCTAGCTGTATGTGTGTGAAAGGGTGAGTATGTAGGCTAGATTATGGATTTGTATGACGCCACACAAGTCTGTATTAACGTATAGTATTCACAATAGTTTTCATGGAGTCTTCTGGTTGTTTTTTTTAACTTCAGTGTTAAGTTTAAAGATCTAAAGAGAGCGAGAGAGGGAAGCTGTGTAGTGTGTATTGTACAACAGTATATTCATTGTAGTGCCCAGGGGCTGCTGCTAGCGAGGTGAAGCTGCACAGCTGGTTGTGGGTTGAGCCTGAGGTAGCAGAGGGCCTGCTGAGCTCTACAGTAGAACAGCTGGACACAGCAGCCCAGCCCTATCAGTCAATAAGTCACTGAACCAGGCATCCACATGTGTGTCCCCCAGCTATCCATCCATCTATGCTTCAAGTCAGTCAGTCAGTCTCTAAATTTAGCATGAAACTATATTATATCATCATTATCTCTAATTATATCTTTATGATGCTGTATGCATTTGACGCATATTCTCCTCTAACATATCAAATTACATCAAATCCATCCTTCCACTCAGGTAGTCAGCCAGAGACTGATCTGCTACCAGTTTTCATTCATCACATCTACTTCATATCGAACATCCATGCCTTGTAGTAGGAATAAAGTTAACCATGTTCATCATCCTAGTTTGGCGTGTTATCATGATAACATTTACTAATTAGCACTAAACACAAACTACAGTTGAGGCTGTACCAATGGGCAAATTAAAAAATTTTTCCCTGATGATGGCTCTAGATGAAAAATGGACAGGTCACCACAATGATTACAATTTATCCTGAGACGGATAAACGGACGGACAACACTGTCATCCCTAAAGCCACGGCACTAGCATAGCTGAAAATGAAAACCTTTTAACAATAATGGATCTTGTGCAGCCATTGTGAGCTGTACTTTAAATGTACATATTGATGGCGAATAATCAAAAAGTAAATTTCCTTCTCATCCTCAGTAAAAATAATAACAGCCTCTCATCAGCCGATTGAAAGCTATCAGGTTGGCAGTAAAACCTTTGAATAGGAGGCTACATTTTAAACCAAGTCAGATCAATAATATGAGCGTGGGTCTTTGAAAGAAGCATTGCCAAGTAGAAGGGCAATAATCTCTGTGATGGTTTAAGGTCTATCATCTAATAAGGTAGGCTGCTGAATATACCCTGAATGAGAATGGCAATTTAGCAAGACAATCATCTATAAAAATTTATGGAATGATATGAATGCTAAAGGAAAATGTTAGTTCCATTAGTTCAAGAATGTCTTAGTTGAATCAGCTAAGTCTAGTCTAATAAACCTTAAGAACTGGCAACAAGACAAGAGAAGGGAAGCAAGGCCAAATAGGGGATGAGCTTCTGACTGACTTTCATCCAATGAAAATAAAGACATAAACGGCACATAACTACAGCATAGTGGAATATGTTTCTCTTTCCTGTACCACCATGACTGTTTATATGCAGACTTGTAAACCTGTAACCAGCTGTGCTTTACATTTAATTCAGGAAAGTCTTACTCCTTACAGTCTGACTGAAATTTCAGAGATCTATTTCACACGCATAAGCAATACTGTAAAAAGCAACTTCAATACGAGAAGTCTGTCTTCTTCTCAGTGGGGGGTTGTGGAGATACTTCAGTTGCAGCGTGCATGTAAACACCATTTTTGAGACTCTTTACAGGCTCTATGCTTCTCCACAGGAAACTCTGTCTCACTCTGTCTTCTTTTGCTTTCTGTTGATGGTGGAGGAAGAGGTTAAGGAGGAGGAGAGGAAGTGCCTCCACCAGCGTCCTGCCTCCATCTCTCCATCTGTCAGAGGAGAAGACTGGTCCCTCCCCTGATTAATTAGCCGTCTTATCTGACGGGACATGTTTGATCTCATTAAAGCCTTTGGGAGAAAACGGCGCCGAACGTGAAAGCAGGAAAACCGCAGCTCTTTCCCCTTTAACCAGGAACTCAATTACCCAACTTTAGGACAAACTAAACGCCTCCTTTTTCTGCAGGTTTATCACATTTATGTGAGTGAGAAATAGCTTGCAAGAGTTTGTATAACACAGGATTTGGTAGTGAATGAGGCTTAATTAAATCTGCCCGTAAAAATCTACTGTACACGTGTCACTCTCTTGCTAAGTCCCTTTGGTGTGTGTAGCCTTGCAGCTGTGCTTTCCTTTGAGTAGCCTATCATTGGTTATGTGAGGCGATGTTTTTCAGGATTATGTCAAATAGGCTTCGTATTCCAATGCAGACAGGAGGTCTGGATCAAAGAATTAACTAACTGACTCACTCACTGGGCTAAGCCAATGATATGAGAGTTTATGTGTGTGTGTGTGTGTGTGTGTGTGTGTGATTTTGAATGAAAGTACTCTCGCCTATAAGCATGTGACAGTACATGCGGTGAAAGAGTGCAACAGAACGTGTAGCAGTAATTTGTGTGCATGGGCTAATAGTAGAGGGCTCCGTTTGCAGGGGGATTATCACAGGGAGGCCTCGTCTACGCACGGCCGCCTCGCTAAGTTTTCTCTTTGATGACGTTCCGCACCACAAAGCCCTAAATACCCAGATGAGAAGGTTACGGGGAGGAGTGGAAATGGGAGCATTTTGACGGGAGGTGAGATGGGCTGGCCCATTCCACAAGGAGATTTAATTTCCTTTAATGTCAGCCTTCGCGTACGCTCTGCTGTCAGGCTATGAATGAAACGGTAATTGAGGTGTGCGTGCGTGTGTGCACCTGTGTATGTATCGTATCTCAGAGTAATTATGCGTGTACGTCTGTTCCATCAAATATATATATAAAGCTGTGTCTGTATCATTTCCTTCCTTCCAGAAGCGTAAGCATCCGTGTTTCTGGTGTGTGTGATGGCAGTTGTGTCTGTCCCCTCGCCATTGACCAGTGTTGTAGAAGGTTAATGGAAAGGCTCCAGGCTGCGCTGGGCCTTTGATGAGTATAATTCCTTCACCTTGCCACCAGGAGGACAGGAAGAATCCAACTGTGTGTGTGATGGGGGGGGGGGCGGCCGATGTGTCATTTCCTGCTGACGGATAGCCCCCTTGCTGGAGCTGACAGCCCTGTAGCGGTTATTTCATTTCAACACCCTGCTCTGTTTACCTCACTGTAATTTCTGAGAACATTACCATGCCACAGGGGAGGGGGGATATTATTAGAGAGGGGGAAAAAAGGAAGGCAAGGATCTGGGTTATGCAAAAAAACAAAGGCAAGGGAAAATAGGAGTTATAGATCTCTGTGCAAAAGGTGAAAGAGTGAAAAGGTAAGAAAGAGAAAGCTGAAGAGATGATGGCAGCTGACATGACAGGCAGATATAACACATTAAAGGAAGCCCTTGTTGCCTTTTGACAATGCTTGAGGGAAAACGTCAGCCGTTAGAAGTCTCACGTTCTGCCTATGGGGCTCTTAGGGCTGTATCCATTTAACTGATAAAAGTTAGACAGATAGATATGTGTCTTGACTTGGGGCACTGCATCTAACGCTATGTTGATGCTCGGAAATGCCCTCACTCTCTTGCCAACACTCATTCTTTTCTGTTACTACAGTACAGTATATCCCCTGGATTCCTTCACCCCATTCTGTCTTTTTTTCCCCTCCTCATACCACTGACCTCTCCATAGCCTCCCCTTCTCCTTCTTTTTGTCGACACTTTTCATTTCATACACACTTCAACCTTACTTTTCTCTGTCAATCCATTCCTGCTCGTCCTTCCTTCCCCTCGCTATTGCCATCTCCTCCGACCTTCATCCTTGCTCCTTCCTCCCTTCCTCTCCTTCTCTATCCATTCAGCTTGCTCAAGAGATTAGAGTTGTATGTGTAATTGGCTCTACAGGGCTTCTTGGGAGCTCCCTTAAGCACCGGTACACACTCTACGAGGCTGTGCGTGGATGTGTATGTGGTTGCCAATCCGTGGCAGAACACCGCACTCTTCACTTCCCTCAGGTATGCCACTCTGGCCTGGTGTGTGACTAACCAGCAGCCTGGAGGAGCACAATTAAAGCCAAAGACAATGGGGTTCTGTGTTGTCTGGTTGGAGCAAACTGCAAGGAAGCAGTAGTTGCTGTGTTGCTGCTGCTGCAAGGATGTGTTGCTGACAAGTTTGCAGATGCCAGAGGGACCTGTTCTCTTGTACATAAATTGAGGATGTGCACTCAGATCTTGCAGTGGGAACCTGAATCTGTGGAATGCATCCCAAAGATGAGCAGGGGGGATGTGGGATCTGGATGCTTGAGAGGGGAGAAGCATATGAGCACATCAACTCACTTCAAAAGCTTGAGTTTAATTTGTGAGGAGCCAGAGAATTCGGAGACACAAAGGTAGCACTACAAAGGAGCTATCATTCTGTCAGACGGCTAGTCAGCTGGTCAGACAACAGCAGGGGAAGTCAGCTGGGCAGCTTACTGCCCTTTGATGAGTGCTTCCCAACATTTTCTGTTTCTACTGATCAGCGGATGGCAGGATCATTCTACTTTTCCCTTTGTAGAGGCTGTTGTCAAACACTTCCTCAACACTCTGCCATTCTGTCTGTTATCAAGCCCCGCTATGACACTAAAACTTCAAATCCCATCCACATCCAAGATTTTACAACATGGTGTGTACTCAATACGTCTCTGTCCACTGCAACCATTTAGAGCAGCTTCACAACACTGTTAGCAGAGTCAAGCTGCAGGAAACTTGAAACTATAAGTGTACAGAAGGTTTCAAGGTCAGGGTCAGACTCTGATGTGAGAATAATATTTGGTAAATTGCTGTCCATTAAACAAACAGCAGCTAATGCAAACATAATATAAATTGACTAAGATTTATCTATCTTGCATTAGTACAGGAGCATTTCAAAGGGTTCAAAGTGTCTTTTCAACAATGACGACATACATTCATCAAAGTCAGATTCTACAGACAGGCTTGAATGCTCTATATCTGATAAACATGCTTATGAACACACAGAGGTGTACAAACTCACATTATAATCCAACATATACACAAATGTCTCCAACCTAGACGCTCTCAATCACAGAACAGCATGTTACAGAGCAGAAGAAAGAAAGCGAGAACGCAAGCTGGTAATGCGTGAGGTCCTTCTGCTGCTCACTAGGGGGCTGACAAAATTCACATTCCTGATTCATACCGTCTGTTTGAAACAAAGGGCCATGAGACAGAGGATCTGTGCCATCACCCAGGGCGGCCATTTTCAATCCAATTACCATATTACGTTTGGACAAACAGCCTAAAACACCTGTCATTTAAACATGGCTTTTAATAGTGCAGTGATAAACGGGTATCGGCAGGGGTTTGAGATAAAGAATGCAATAGATAACATCTTTCCCCTAATTCTTTAATGTGAACCACCTCAGTGGTTGCTATAATTATTTTTGCATGTAAACTTTCAGGTTTGAGAGTGAGTTGGGAGGAAGCTCTAGTTACAATTTAAGCAAATTTTTGAAGTTTTGGCAAATTATAATGCGAGTTACTGCATGTTTCTATCAGCTACCTTTATGTGGATATATTCAAGAAGACATGACAAGGTTACATATGTGATGACCAATTATTCAGATACATTGTGGCATTTAATTGAGAATTTCTGGCATTTATATTGGTGGATGTAAACTAGGGATGCACCAATCCAACGTTTTCTCTCCTGATACCAATTCCAATATTGCAACTCGAGGTATCTGCCAGTGCTTTTTTAGTGATCCGATGTGAGTGCTCTCTTTTTGCCAAATTTGAAATCTGTATACTTCTGTATGGAACTCACTTAACACCTCAGTTGGCAGGTTGCTATCACTGAATGAATGTAACTGATAGCAGAAACTAACAGAAAGTAATTTTAGAATGACATTGACAAAGAAACTATACTTAGTGTGGCTTTGGTCATGTCATGGCCAATACTCAATCTGCTTAATAAGGTCAGTCTGATCAGGAATATCAGACTGGTGCATTTCTAACGGAGACATACCTTATTGTATAGTTGTCACTATGATACATGACACAATTAGAATTTTACAGACAAGAATCTTTTGTACTCTGCACATACTGCTCTTGGGCAAAACGGTCTATTTTACCGATAACTTACATATCAAGAAATGATTACCTCCCCTCTTCCCCTTTTTCTGGTGTATTGACATACTATTGAGACAACAGAGGTCAGAATTCTCTTCTGATCTGTGGTCATTCTCATTAAAAGCTGCCACACTGCTCAGTCCTTTCATTTATTCACATTGAGGATGTTCATATGATTGACTAGTCTTAGTAGTTGCAAGAAGATCCTCCACTCATCTGTTACAGTGTGAATAGCACTCAACAACAGATGGTGGCTTAGAAAATGCCCATTAATTAACCTTTCGGTATCATTTTTACACCAAAAAGTAACTCAAAGTTTGTCAATGGCAAAAAGTTATTTTAAAAAGAGTTTCCCCCCCCCCCCCAAAAGATAAACAAGATAAAAACAGCTGAATATGAAGCTTAAGAGCAAAAGATTAGAGGTTCACCTTGCTCACGCAGTGTTCCATTTGGCTGGAATACAATGTTACCTGATTAAATAAAAATTGTACAAATTACCATACGTTGCTGCAGAGCACAGCTTAATACATCACATTATTCAGCTACAGAATTCTTCCCATGAGTGCAATGCAAGCCAATGACAACTAAGTGTGTCCTAGCAGCCCAGAGGCACTGAGGTGTTTAGTTTGGTTTTAAGATCTACACTCATTCACTCACATAATTACACACATCCTGCACAGCACCGCACCTCATACGTGCACAAACTCACACACAGACGCATAACATGTGACTCTACACACACACACAAACACTCACACGTTGTCAATCTTTGTCGTAATATTGCTTAAGGAAAATGAGTTTCTAGCTACTCTATATTATTCTGAGATGATAGATGCTGTGTAAGGAGCAAAAATGGGTGATACATTATTGAGCCTGTGAGTATGCTAACACAGCGGTGGGCTTTGTTTTACTCTCTCTCTCTCAGCTGGTCCTCCACTCCGCTGGCATTGCTGGTAAAATATTCATCCAGCACAAGGCACAGTGAGTGCTATGTCACAAAACTGGTTTTAGTATGTTCTTAACTGGGCTGTTGCATACAAATTTAAGCAAAAACGCAGGGAGAGTCCTATACTGTGCAGAAAACACTGCACTGTCAAATTCTTGATAGAGTCTTTGATAGTATGCCATCTAAACAAATATATAGTTACTACCATCATAAAGAAGATGAAGTGTGATTTTAATGGCTCCAAAGGGAAACGTTGACATAATTCTATATTTTTCTTATTGTCAATAAATCCCATGGAAAGAGACAAAAACAACATCGGTCTCTCAGTACTTCCCAATCCTGTCAGTGGCATTTAGCCCCAATCCCATTCATACATATTGATGATTTAAATCTTGGGTCACAAGCATCTAGCTTTAAAAAATCATAACATCAGCTTATGACAACAGGGCACTGTAATTTCTAACAAGTGTCACTCAAGTAGGAGTAAATAGTGTATCTATTGTGAACTGATACACAGTTGGTGCTCTAATTAGTATTTATGACATGGATGGTGTATGTGGGATTGTAGGGTGCTAACCACAGTGCCTGAGTTTATCGTAATAAACGAACGTGTCACCCATTGCAACGACATGGCTCAATATTGTCTTACTCAATACTGATTTTAACAGTTTTTAGACTCAGTGGAGGTCTATGACACAGAGGAACAGCTATTTTAAGCTTTGGCTTCATAAGCAACATTTAGTTAGCTTATCCTTTCACATTTCCGAGCATCCAGAAAGTGTCCTCTAACATATTAGGTGTCATTTTCTCTCTTTTGCAGATGTGTGAGAAAGAGATCACACCTTTACTTTGCAAAACAGACATAACACCACTAAATTATGTCTGCCATCAATGTCATGGCTCATACATTTTGATGCCGGGTTAATGTGAATTTAAATGGGTCGATATGCGCTTCACCCGCTTAATCACGACCCCCTGATTTGATTTTGTATCTCCCTCGGTGAGCTACTATTCCAGAGATTAAAATTTCATGTGGAGCTCATATCAAAAATCCATTATTAACATGGAAGACGGGCACACCGGCCTTGCCCCTGTGCTCCAGCAAAAGGAGACAAACTCATGCGCACATTGTATAAGTGGGCATGCACGCATGCACACAAAGATGCTCTTTGCAACACTCCCTGAGGACTTCAAGACAAATTCATCTTCCCTTTGTAGAAATATTGAGGAATTTCCTTATAAGCTGTGGTTATGCTCAGGGTCATGCTCCCTCAGCCCCAGAGTAGACAACTTTCACAAATGTCTTCCCGGTTTCATAATACATTTTCATCACCGTAACCTTCGTATTTTTCCATTATGGTGTTTGCAACAACAGCTCATTGTGTTGTCGCCAGGGTAAATGCATTTTTCTGTCTTATGCATCATTCATGATATCATTTCTGAGATTGAATTCCTCCTGGCTGACATCATGTGGAGGTGGAGAGTGCTGGTGATAATTTTGGTTTTGGAGAGGAGGGGGGTGTTAAAAGGAAATGGTGGTGAGCTGTTTGATTTCCACTATTGACCAACATGAGGACCTCTGTGGTAGGAAACCTACTCTATCTGTAAATTATGAATGGCTTTTCACTTTGTACAAAAGCTCTACCTCTTCCTCTCTCCTGCCTCTTTTGTCTTTTTCTCATTTTGCCTCTAAACCTAGGAAACCTTTATATACTGTATGTTTTTCATCCTCTTACCTTCTCCTCCCTCCTGAAGTCACTATCACACTAATTCACTAGATCTCCTTTACCAGTGCACTCCCCACAGTTTAGGACATTTGATCATTTGCTTTGAGCAGAGATGAGATAGAATACTGAACACATGACATACTGTGTTATGGGTAATATGATACTGATATTTGTGAGCAGGCTTTCTCCAGACGCCCAGGACAAAAATCTAGAAACATCATCGAAGGGACTCCCACTGGGGCGCATTGATTTTATCAGGGAGTGGTGTGCACAACTTTTCATATGCTGTTTACCTTCCTACTATGAATCTTTTTTGTTTAGTGCCTAATTCAACTACTTAAAGTAATCTCACAAACATAAAGTACAAACAGCTGAACAAATAGGGCTATGATTTTGTATTTTTTTCTTTACTGGGAACTGTGAAGAGCAAAGTGGTAGACCACTGACCATAGCTCTGTGTTATTAAAGGCAATGGAGATGGAGACTTTGAAAAGCTCTTCCTATAACCTATATGTGGTCATATGCTCCCCGGTAACTATGGTAACTACAGTTACCAGGGGGTACATAGAAAGACTGCAAAGTAGCTTAGCTAATTTTGATAAAATAGCTAAGATAATAGCTGAGCGTACACATATTATACTTAATACGCATTATAATTTGGTAATGAATATTAATAATAAAAAATACATAATGATATACTTACTGTAACAATCAACAACATGAGAAGTAATGAGCAAGCTATCAGATAAGTAGAAATTAATAGCTAAAAGTAAAAAAGGTTGCAATGTCCAGTTTTTTCCACTCCAATACAAATACAAAATTTAGTAAATCTACTGAATAAAAGAAAGAAACCAAGCCTAAATATGGATTGACATTTGTTGTTTTGTCTGCAGTGAAAAACTATTAAATAATTCTGACAGAGCTGTGGGAGTACGCCAGACAAAAAAGGTTGGGAACCAATGCTCTAAGATCTCAAGATCACAGATATGGTGCACAGTGACCTATGCACTTAAAAACTCCTAAAAAAGCCCATGTGTCTCCAACATGACACAGCCTCCTCTCCACTTCAGAGACGCTGTCTCATTCAATGCATGCTTTTCTCAGGGCTTCACCACATGCGATCCTCCGAGCTGCCCTTGACGAGGTTCACCGCATCATAAAATCGTCATGCATGTTAACTTCATGGTGCATGGGTCAAATGAGCCGTGGCGGTGGATGTTAAGTGACTTCAAAAGGCTGCATCCCTGTGCCCCCCCCCCCCCCCTCGTCTGTCTACCCAGCACACGTCTGTGTGAAGAATGTGTTCAGCAGACCGGTTGGGTCAGAGGATCAAAGTTTACAGATAGGAAGGAAGGCAGAGTCACATGCATGTGCTTCAGCATGCATCGGTGACTTTCTCTCACAAACTCAGCACTAATAAATGCTCAACCACTTGCACGCAGTCATAGTTCTTCTTTCAATCTAGTTTAAAAAGCAGACACATACAGTATGTTGACAAGTCCGATTCAGTGTTAAGATGACAGGCAGGATGTGTGAGCCTTTCAGCAGAGTGGTACAGCATCATCAGAAACCAGGAGAGTGACAATCTCTTTGTTTCCCTCCACACTCCATCACCTGCTCTCCAAATGGAGGCACAATGCAATTTTCACTTATGAATCTACTGCAAAGCAAATAGCATAGGCTGTTTGCCTGCTCCACAAACACACCCTGAATAACTACCCTGGGTCATGGACTCATTTGTTATTCCTTAATGTGCCACTACTCACCGGGGAACACTAAGGCTGCCACGTGAAACTACACTGCGATGTGAGCATCATATGTCTAACTGTGGCAGAAATACCTCGCCTTAGTTTCTGTCACATCTGCACAGAGAAATGACAACACGGTGGAGGCGAGAGCCGCAGAAATATTGAAATATATATTAAAGAATTATTTCTCAATGGAAAACAGCAACAACAAAAGTAATAAAAAAGCAATAATGGAAGTGTTGTGCAGGGAAAGCCACTCAGAACAAATCAACATTTATGTGACATCAGTAAGGTTCAGTGGTGGAACTGATGCAATGATTTTCAATTACAAAACAGTGATGTGGGGTATTAGTTCCATTTCCATCACAAAACACAGGTTCTTGAGAACTGCTATAAACCAGATTTAGATTATGAATAGACGGATCATGTGACAAACAAAGAAATACATACATAAAGACATACACTTTGCACAAATGAATTAATTCCTGATTTTATAACTTTTTTTTCCACCGCACAAAAAAGTGTTATTACTTTATTTGTGTCAGAGCCTTCGGACATATTAAAAAAACATGTTTTTTAATTGTTTTTGGCAGAAGAACAAAGTTAAACCCTCATAAATCTCATTCTTCTGCTCATTTTTCAACATACAAAATATATTCCTTTAAAAAACCATGTCGTATTTTATTTTATCCTCAAGTTCATTTGTGACAGAGGGATCTTAAAGAGGCGTTGGCGTGACAGCCCTACCCACACTGTGTAACTACACACCCTTTACAAGCAAAGACAAAAGATTCAGAGCATCAAAGTCCACAACATGGCTGCCATAAAATCCTATAAAATCAGCTTTTGCAATATTTGTTTATGATTACAGCAAAAATGGCAGAAAAATTACATGCATGTGTTAATGAAACATGACAGAAAAGCTGACAGTATTGACTAACCACCACATAATTACAGAATGATCCATGTGTTCTGCATAGCAGCCCTTTTTGTTTTCCCCCTGCTGACAGCTGCCTCTGGGCTCTACACCATGTGCATAAATTTACATCTGGACTTCAGCGTATAATATTTCCTTTATGAATAGGTTGTGTTGACACAGTATGGTTAAGACTAAATTCAAATCAGTGTTTAATAGTCTAAACAATTACCAAATTAACCACAATCTGTTCAGCCGTGATGTGTTATGCAAAGTTAGAAGGTGTGAGACTGCTTGGTGATGTGTGAAATTTGCTATATTTGTGGGTTTTTTTTGCTGGTTTGTTGCTAATCTTGTCAGCTGGTATGGATGATGGATGGATGGATGAATGGATTTTGCTTATCTTTCATTTCACATATAATAATTACATTTACTAAAGCAAATATTACATGTATCCACTACAGTAAGTCATATTACTTGCTACCCATTAAACATGTGTTGTTTCAGGTTTAAGAACCGGCAAAAGGAAATGCCTCTTTACTGCAATACTGACAAAACTACCAAAACCCTATGAAGGCGATAAAAGCTTGATCGTGCCTGACCTGCAATTGTTACACAACAAAAAGAATCTCTGGTAATTTCCATGCTGTTAAGCGATTCTCTTGACCCATCAAAAATAGTACAGTTTAAGTTTCTGAAACCAAACCCAATCTCCTCAGTGTGTGTTTCAGTGAGAGCGTCATTAGCAGTAGATGACCTATATAGAGGGGACGGCTGCTTGTTACAGTCTAATTATCACCCTAAATGGCCTGGAAGAGGGGTGGTGCAGCAGGAGATAATGTGTTTGTTATGGACACTAATGATACAGTGGAAGCAAACTAATGACCCACCCAGGGTGTCCCACAGAGTTCAATAGCTTCATCACTCCCGCTCTATGAAAACTTGGAAAAACTCTCCTTAGCGTGCTTCCTCTTTCCGGAGAGGGAGTGTGGAGGGACACAATGGAGAGAGGAGAAGAGAAAGAGAGAGAAACAGACAACAGAGGGAGGGAATTGTTGAAGCCATGAAGGGAGGAGGTATGAAGAAAGGACTGCAGCGAGGAATGTGGTAATAACAATAATAGCTATGCTGGTAATTTTATCAGTGCTCAGGAGAAGTCAGGAAAGGTGGGGAAATAAGCCTGTTAACACCAAAGTGCTGTGTTGACAGAATGCTTTTTTAAAAAAATTTTGACCAATTCTGAACAAATTCTTTTGAATTAATGCTGTAAAAACAACTGCAGTTAAAAAATATTTGCGCTATTGAATCCAAGCTTTTCAAAAACTAGTGTCAGGAGCATGAGGTCAAGGCAAACAGCACCATATCATATTAGAAAATTGCCTGACAAAAATAGAAGAAGCTTTTCAGATGTAACCATATTTAGTCAAGTTTACATCGTGCAAAATCTGAAGTCCTCAAGGAGGATATTCTGATGTGGGCCAGAGACAGATTTGATACCGAGGAGGATATATTTTTTAATCATTCAAGGACAAAGTGCAAACAGACAACCTGGCTGTATGGAGGTGATCTTGAGCACTATAAGAATGATTTTTATACTACAATGCAACTTAACTGTAAGAAGTCATAGCGGGAGGCAGGGATGAAAGGACAGAAAGAGAGGAAGAGAGATGGCTCCTGGGTAATCAGGAGGGGGAGTCCCTGGTTTGTAAGGCAGCAGCATATTAGTGTCTAGACAGGTGTCATGGGTCTTGGCAGAAGAGACAGAGACATCAGTGTCCACATGACAGCATAACGGAGCGAGCGAACTCTAGACTGTGGAGGAACAGAGAAAGGGAAATGGAGAGAAGGGAGAGCACCCTGCAAGATGGCGGAGGGTCACCTTATCCGGAGGTCATCATGGGTTGAGAGTGAGAGAGTAGAGAGGAAAATCACATGCGGTGTGACATTGAATACACGTCAGTCATCCGATGTCAACACCTGCTTTATGTCTTCAGATAATTAACTGTCACATGTGTCCCTACAGGTTTTAGCATTTCCATAATCACTCCATCATTTATCATTGTCATTCAAAAGGACAATATCATGTTCAATGCCATTGTCATCGCAGCAATGAGATCCTTTGCTTGTGTCAAAGTAGACAGGGGTTTTCGTCTGAAACTAAGTTAATACGTTAATAAAACACAACAGCACGCCTTTAGGAAGTAATGCTAAGGCCCATTGCACAAGACTGCACAATAAACACAGTAACATAAAGTAGGAAACACTAGTCTACTTTATAAATCCTTCAACAAACCGTCTTGGCTCATCAGTGTCTTATCTGAACAGCGTCTAATGAGCTCTTAATTTGAGAGTGGCTGCATCATTAACACGGCCCGCCGTTTGATGCCACAGCTGTCAAATGAGACTTTCATCTTAACATGACGACAGCCGACGTGTTGTGTACGCGATTATGTATGTGTATATGCGATGCACTCGTTTTGCCACACTATATTTGCATGCAACAAACATGATGCCATCTCTGAGGTTGAAAATGATTAGATTTAATGAATGAATGTCTCGGTTGATTTTGATTCTACGGTGTAAAGTGTTTAGGCCGAGGGTGGCGGGAAGGTATGCGGAGAGGGGAACAGAGGTGTTGAGGCTCACGGAGGCGCTATGGGAATCAGACAGACTTACAGAGAGAGAGAAATGTGTTTAAAATCCCAGGAAGGTCTTAAAAAACAGGGCAGTCCCTCACCCTGGCATCTCCTCCTGGGCATTTGTACGCTAGCGTATGAATGGTGTCATTTTGTGCAATGACATCAGAGATTGCTACGGCGGCCTGCAGGTGTCAAACATGACTTCAGAGAGGAGGGAGGGATTTGTTATACGATGTCCTTTTACAAGACAAACCAAGGGGATTAGTGTTAATCACGTCATAGTGTGATTAACAACACCCATGTCCCTCCATTAGCCTGACCTTGTTAAGTGTGTGTGTGGCGTGATTACACGGTCTGTCACTATCATGTGTTTCCAGCATTACTGACTGCAGTATGTGTTCGCTAAAATCTTTGCAGCTGTGATTTTGTAAGCACTTTTTTTTTTGTTGTTGGTTACTGTTGTTGTTGTTACCATTTGTGTGACCTTAAGGCTGCCCAGCTACACTCACATTTAAGTGTGAAGGCTCACCATGATGTTCTTGCTCTGTTTCTCTCTCTTATTATTCTTCTCTGCCTCTCTCTCCCTCTCTCTCACTCACATCCCTGGCTGCTGTAATTAGAGTAATTGGAATCAGATGATGCTGGCTTAATTGGAAAGGAATGCAGACGGGGCTACGGGGCTTTTCTGCACGGGAAAATCAGCTGGAAGAGAGAACACGAGACAGTAGGGAAGCATGGCGGACGACGAGGTCCGCAGTCACGCATCGGGCTGCTCTGGCTTTAATAAAATTGGCAGGGTTCTGTCGTAAACACACAAACAAATTACAAGGCGTTATGGAGTCTGAATGCTGTCGTATGTTGGCAACGCTAGAAGTATGATGTCAGGCGAGGGGATACACGTGAACTGAGTTTGGCAAAACATTCAAATTACAGGAGCATGATTTATATACAGTAATGAGTTAAAGTTGAAATTCAATCTCCTCATCTGACAGTAACTTGGGCTTTGAGTAGAGCAACGGACCAACATTTTATAGTGAGGGTTAGAGGCAGCACAGGGTGATAACAATACATATTGCGCGATGAAAGTTTGATATACACTTGCCAACAAAGAGCCAGAATATTAAAGTTTAGAATCCATTGGTAAGAGGGCAAGTTTCATTTAAACTGTGCCAGAAGCAAATTCTCCTTCCAAGTTGAAAGAGACTGCAAGAGAGAGGGTGAAAGCGAATGAGAGCGAGAGAGAGACAGAGAGGGAGAGGAGGAGGTGAGGCTGGTTTTTATTCTGCTGAAAGTCACAGTTGAAAGTCAGCCTGATTGTTTGCTGTTTGTGCGCTGTGGCCACTGATGCGTGGGAAGAGTGTTAGATTCCCTGTAGGCACTGGGAGCTTAATGAAGGAAAGAGACACACACCCGCTTCAAGAGCTGGGACTTCCTCATTTACACTGAACCCTGGGGGGATCAGACACTGCAGTTGGCCTCCTTAACAAAAGGGGGCAGTGTTGCCTATAATGTGCATGTTTTTTTTTTTCTGTGTGAGCATGTGTATGTGTTCTTTGTTTATCTAGTTAAAGGGCTGGAACAGCATGAAGTCAACAGAGGTTGATTTAATTATCCTGACAATCCCACCGTCTCTGCACAACTCATTTTCTACCACCGGAGTTTGCACCACATGTCTGGCGAGCCTAATAGAGAGGCTCGTTTGTCAGGTTCAAACTCTCTATCTCCAGCAACATCTCATTACCCTTAACATGGGGGAGGTAACCAGGGAAGGCTGGGAGAAAACTGCCTCCATCTCTCTGTCTCTCACACTCATTCTGTCTGTCCATGTGGGCTTGAAATGTGTGTATGCAGCTCTTTTGTTTTGCCTGCCGCTTGCTGCCGGACTGCTCAGAGCCTTTGTCTTCCTGTGATGCTCCCCAGATCTCAGTTCGTTACAGAGCGTAATTAGCGTGGCGCGAGCGGGCTCCCCAGCCGACACACAAAACTCATTAAATTCCACTAGCCTGCTTTTTCGCTGGCACGCTCTCCTCGCCCCATATTAATCTTCCTTCCAACCCAAACTTTAATTCTCTGAGAAAATGTTTATGGGAGGAATAACTGCTTCCGCCCTCACATGCAATAACAGTGTGGTTGTTTAATGTGTTCCTTTTTTTTTTGTCTTCAGTTCAATGCAGTTTTGTAATGTTGTGATCCAAGGTCAGGTCTAATGAGTGTCTGGATAATAAGGTGCAAGGTGTCAGTGCCTCCCTGATGAGTGCAGCAGGTCAGAGATGAGACCAGTGCACTTTCTCTCAGCTCCTCTTTCTGTCTTTGTCCCTATCTCTCTGTGCTTGCCTGCATCTCTAGACAATGACCAGACTCATTTCCAGACTCCCTCCCGCAGTCTCCCTCACTACTAACAGGGCCACACAAACAAGGTCATTCAGACTGCTGTAAGAGGAAGATGTATCATTTACTGGGAGATGGATGACATGATGTCTCCGCAAAAAGCTTTTATTTTGACCAGAAGTATTACTGCAACCCTCCAGCTCTCTTTCCCCCTCCCCTCTAATTGAACAAGGAGGCAAAAGACAACTGCCACTTGAGCTGCAAAGGAAATTGCCTCTTCAGTACAGTGGAAAATACACAAACCATTGTTGAAAAATGGGTGTATTCGTTCAACAACCTGGCCTAAGAGGGCTGAAGACAGATTGAGCAAATTGGAGATGGGCATCCTTGATGACCTAACTGGCCACTGGTGCAAAGGGCAGCAAACCTCCCCCATTACTCCCCATAGAGTTCCTATTTGGCACTATTATATCAGTTTTCCTTTAAAAGATGGCTGTAAAGATCAGTTTAACAGCAGGGTGAACTACCGGTTTTCCATTTGCATCAAATATCTCGCTGTTGCTCTCTGCTAAGCCTCCTACAGTGCATCCTGTTCAGTAGATCTGACCATTGATTGTATATAAAGATGTATATAGTAGAGGTGCAACGGATCATAGTTGATCCGTGATCTGTACGAATCGCCCCCCACGGTTCGGCACACATGTGTACCGCGGATTAATTGCAAAATTAAATATCTCATTTAAAATACAGTAAACAAAAGTCATAGACAGACAGCGTGTCGCTAACAGGGATTTTGAAGAGCAGCGACCAAACCAGGATCTAACGGGTCCATAGTGACATCTGCAGGTATGTTTATACGCTGTTTAATGTGCTGCAGCTGAGCATCTAGTTAGCTACGTAGCTGCTAACTGACGTTAGCAGTGCACTTTTCACCGGTGAACTGCAGGACAAGATGTGTGTTCATGTTTGTAAGTTATGAAGTTTTGATGATGTGGACACAGGCTGTTTTTCATTCACTACCATGTATAAAGGAAGAAGGTATCATGCTTCCTATTGCAATTTAATGTAACAATTGAGCTTTGAATATTTTATATATCTTAAGATTTTATTTAAACATTACAAACTACAAACTAACTACAAACTTTTGAACTGACATTCATGGTCCCCAAAGGAGGTCTCAATAGGTGTAGGATGAGTTATCATGAAAATCGATACAGACATTTATGTCCTCTGGATTAATTGTAACAACTTCACTGAGTCACTTCCAGTGACTTCACTTTCCATTTAGCTCTATCATCAGGTTGATTTTTTATGTGTCCAGTATTTCAGTTTATAACCAAATACCTGCAAAACTAATGACATTCTCATCAGCTTAAGATGTACCTCTAATTAGCTAATGTTAGCATGCAACACACTGAACAAAGATGGTGCATATGGTAAGTATCATTATAAATTATTATTATATTGTACACATGCTAAACATCAGTATGTTATCATTGTCATTGTGAGCCTTTGTCTTTTTAACTTAGTTTCATAAAGTTTTACATGTGTAAATATATCACATATCATGTTTTATTAATACTATAGTACTTGAATAAGAGTAAAGTCTCCTGCGCACTTTCTCTTTTTACTGCTAATTCATTTCATACATCTCACACACACCCATATGCAAAGTCATTTTTGCCAGTAATAAGTAATAAAATAGTAAAATAGTTAGAAAAAGTAAAAGCAAGTCTGTAAAATCATTTAGTGATTGCAATTAAAGTAAAAGTATACAATGAGAGCCAGTGTAGTTAAGCACAGTCCCTGCACAGTACAGCGTTGTGTGTGGTATGACTTTCAGGTCTACATCAGTAGTGTTGAGGTAGAAAGAGCAGTGAGGTAGCCTAGCAGACTGACAGCTCCTGCAGGGCTCTCAGGCCAGATGAGTGCAGCCAGCGCTCCCGTGGGTCCAACACCTGCCAGATATGGCGGGATGTGAGCGGGTGACAGCGGGGCATCGAAACCCTCATACCCTTCTCAGCCATCCCAGAAAGAGAAACCTCACCAGGGCTGGCGGAGAGACAGCTACCACTGGGACTTCCACACTGCCGCCTAGCATTTAATTTAACCTACTTGATGGGTGACCGGCTGCATTAACTTGACATTTTGCCTCTGCACATCATGTCAGCTGGCAGCAGCAAACTAGCAGCACCGTCATTGTGTCACATAGTTTTACAATGAGTGGTTTTTATAGTCTATATGTGATTTTTTTAATCATATTATCTTTTCATCACCAAGGTGATGAGTTTTTAATTAGCCATAGAATTATCTGCATCACGAGCTGTGACCTTGAAAGGGCAGAGGCTGATAACAAAGTTGAAAAATGGAGTAGAACAAAGTAGAACGGAATAGAGGAGCAGAAAGTAAACACTGCTTAATAATGCACTCAGAGTACAGCCTATTAATAACCCTAACCCTATTATCTAAGTCTACATCAACTGAGACATCAAAGCAAATATCTAAGAAAAAGAAGTCCAGACTCCAGGATATGAACTTCCACAGCTCCCATGGCTCTTGTTCCCAAGTCAAGTCTATTCAGTGCCATTAGCAAACTGCAGGTTTTGCTAATGTCTAAAGCTATCCAGGCAGGTAGCAGTCCCCAGTTATTGTAATGGATTCACCCAACTCTTTGAAGCCACATTGGCCGTAATGGCGTCTGAAGAGAGCGATTGCGGGGTACAACCCTCCAGGGACTCATTAGTGAGGAGCAGAGCTATTTGAAGAAGGCAGTGTATGGGAGAGTGTGGGGAGTAACTGTGTTTTTTTTTTGTTTTTTTTTCTGGACATGCTTTTTTCTTCACTACTTCTTTCCTGTCCAAAAAAGTACACAGGAGTGTGAAGATGTACTAGGGCAGACTGGGACAAACTGGTCAACTGTGCTTGTTGTGAGCAGCAGAAGTTGACTGCCAGATAGTTGAAGTAGCGCCATAAGCCACAGGAGGGAAGCCTGGATAGAAGGAATGTGATGCGTTGGCAGGGTGCAAAGGAGACAGAAAGAGAGAGAGAGAGAGATAGAGAGAGAGAGTAGGGGTAGCCATAGGATGCTGTGTCTTAGCTCTGACTGAGGCTCACAGCTGGATTCTGAGCAGGGTGCAATCACGGATGTGCTGGGACTGCACATGATGACAAGTACATTAGACTTTGGCTCCTGTTATGTCAATCTGATCTGGGATGACATGGTAACCATGACAGGGGGGAAACTGCCTGCCTGGATAGGATTAAGCCATTTTGCAGCATCTTACTATTTATTATTGGACCTCAGTGATGTTGAATTTGCTAAGAAAAAACATGAAAGCTCAGAAAGTAGAAGAAAAAAATCCCAACATGGATCACTCTGGTGCCCAAAAATGACACACAAACACAGCAAATTCCAAATAGTAGTTTCATACTTTACAGCGATAAAATTGCTATACTTGCTACAAAAAAGCTGAATAGTTCAGCATGCATCAAATATCTTCCAATTATATTCTGATATTGTTTTTGCCTTAGTCTATGTCACAATATTTCATCAACTTCAATTGACCCAAATCCATACAAATGACTAAAAAGACATCTACAAATCAATTTTTCATCCCTATTTTGTCACATGCAACGAAAAAAAAAAAAAAAAAGTCAGCAGTGCAGAAAGTGCCGGAGCGTGAGGTGTTCGTTAACTGGAAGATCTCTTCCTTTAAAAAGACCCCCAGCATTTACATTCTCCTAAACCCTTGCCTTTCATGCCAAGCCTGCTTTCAATATCAAAGCTCCTTTTGAGAGCCTCTGGTGGAATGATAACAGAGAGAAGGGGACTTTAGTGAAAATGTAAGATCTTGAAAAGAGGGAGAGATGAGGAGAAGAGAGGAAGAGAGACAGAGGGGGAGGGTGGGAGCCGGGAAGACAGCATATCAATCGCCCCTTTAACTGACACAAGTATTCTGAAGTGAGGGTTGTGGTTTTTTTTTTTTTTTTTTTTTAAATCTTTTTTTAAACATGCAGGGAAATGTGAACATGATGCAGAGAGCGTGATAAAACATCATTAGACATCCATGAAAGGGGCTCACGGTTTTTGGTGACAATAGGATCCTTCTGTCAGATATGTTGAGGATTACACACGGCGGTGGGGTGAAATGGCTTGTCACGGGGGGGGGAGAAAAGAAGCTTCTCTTGTTTTCGTCCGTTGGATGACATGTGTACGATTGCATGTGGGCGTGCGTGTGTAAAAGTGTGCGCTTGAATACGAGTAAATGCGGGTAAATGTTCTGTGTCTTGCAGGAATGTGTGCCAGCTGAGCACACCTGGAAGCTGTTTGAGATGAACTGAGGCTGTTAAGGATTACTTAAGACAGTGCAACATGCATGCCAATCTGTGTACACATGTATGCATTTGCGTGCGAGTGTGTGTGGTCTGTACATCATCATTTATATGTGCATATGTTCAGGTTTTAAAGTATATACATATATGATATAAAACAAGGCCTTCACCACAAGCAAAGTAACTGCAGCCTGTAAATAAGGCAGAATGTCAACAACATTCCAGTGAATACGCTCGTTTTTGGTCGGGGCCAAAGAAAATCTCAATGTAGAGAGAATCCATGTTTACAGCCTGCATTGATGAAAGAGTTTTGCTTTGTATCACATTACAAATGTGACTTCATTCATCAGGCTCTTGGCGCACTGTTTGTCTCTGTATCCTCTGAGTCAAACGCAGAACAGGCAACTGTTGTCAGACAAAAGCAACTATGCAACCATGTGGCTGTGTTTTGTTTTTGGTTCTATTTTGTCCTAATCCACTTTGCTCTACTTGGTCCAGCCTACTTCTTTGTTGTTGCTGTTGCTCTCCTGTATGTGTATTTAGCCAGATTCAAGTCAAATCAGTTTAATCTTTATAGATTTTTTTTATTTAAGTGTATCTAAGTTTGTCTCATAGACTTTAAAATCTGTAAAACATGTGTCATCATCTACCCTCGTACTCGATTTTTCTGTTAAAACATTTAACGGACAAAAATTGGCATGGAAGGAAGCTCAAGAAGAGCAGCAGAGGAGGTATACATCCTCCAGGTCAGACAGACATGCAATGGATATCATATTTAAAGAGGTAGAAGTAGAAATACAATAAAGATGAACAGAATTACTAAAATATAATATTAACTTTAAAAAAAAGTAGATTCCTCTCTTCTGTGATAACTAAAGTGTCAACACATTCGGTGTGAATGTGTGTTTGCTGCTGTGTGACCTCTCTCTTGCACTCTAGGCATCGTGGGGACACCGGGGAGGAAATGTGCCCAACCTGTCTCCCTCCATTCTTCTAATCGTCACTCACTCCCCCGCTGTAAACATTACCCTCCAGGATGTGACACTGATGTGGAGAGCCCCCTACCTACCTGAGGAAGCTCACCACAACACGGAAACTATATGTGTTATTGTGTCGGTATAAAGTTTTTTTTATATCTATTACTACTATTAATCATTAAACGAATTTGGCTGGCGATCTTCTATATTTTTCTTATTGTCAACAAATCTCATCTCAACAAACAACAAAGAAATATCTCCAAAACTATTAAAAACACGCCCATGAGCCACACTGCTGCACTGGGTGACATGTTCTTTCATTACTGAAGACAGTGACTACAGTAGCTTGATTAGAAACAGCTCCAAAGAGTAAAAATAGCAATAAGATAGTACACCGCCACGGCGCATGCATGGAAACGTGGTTCCATTTACAGCTTCACTAGCTTGTTGTGCTACATAACACAACTTCTTGACTGTGCATCATACATTTCTCAAAGAACTTCAGTACAAAGTACTGAAACCGTTTCTAACAGGCTACTGTAGCCACTATCTTCAGGGACAAAGGAACATGTTGCCCAGTACAACATCGTGGCCCATTAACATTTTTTTGGACAACAACGGAGGTCTAAGGCACAGAGGAATATGATATATCAGACTTTGTATATGTAAGTAGGATGAGTTCATTGTTGGTTTGACTCTGAACATGAGATTTGTTGACAATAAAAAAAATATACAAAATCACCAGCCCAGTCCTTTAAAAGTAGATATCCACACATTTGAATGTGAAGGAAAGCAAAACATCTCCGCCTTGCCTTACATCCATTTTATATAATTCGCTGTTTTATTTGCATGAATGTTAGATGAAAATAAAATGGAACAAAGTTTCTAAACACAAGAAGAGTTCATTAAAAAGCAGAAAAATAATTAACAGAAAATTAATGCCCTGTGTCAGCAGTTTGGCTTAGTTTCCTAAACCTAAAATTCAAGCCCAGCAATACGCTGTTCTCTTCCAACCGTCCAATCCCTCCCTGGAGAGTTCTAGATAGGACCTCCACACAGATAATGACTTCTCCTGCCTCTTGTTTTCTTTGTGATCTCTGTTCTAACAGTTCCTGTGCCAGCAGAGGTGGTTTGACCCCAGCATGTTCCCTGGACTGCTGGATACTTCCTGGAAGGCCCTGGATAACCAGGCAGGTCTGGGAAGCTCCAACGCCCAGCTGGGGCACAGCCCACCATGAGAGATCTGTCTTACACCCAGGCCTTTGAGATACTTTCTAAAGCTATTTAGAGACAAATCCGTGAAACTTTCCCCAGCACTTCAAGAGGATTTATCATCGCTTTCTCTTGTTTAACTTCTTTCTTGCAATTTCCGATCTTCCTGTCTTTCTGCTTTGCTTTCTCGCTCTCACCTTTCTCTGTTATTTGTACCACGTGGATGCTTTCTCTTATGCTCAGGGACTTAACATCTGATTTTAAGCTCAGACTATTTCAGCTTCTGTTTTTCTCCACCCAACATGTACTGCTCCTGCTGCGCACATACACAGTCAGCAGACAAGGAATGAAAACCACTAGAAGTCTGTCAATTTTCTGCAAAAAAACCCACAAACAACAGAGTATCAGAATCAGACACAGTACCTCCTGAAGCAACGCAATGGCAATTTTCTTCTTTTGTGTTTCTGACAGGCTGTATACCCAGGAGGGAAAAAAAATGGAGGTTTCCCTTTGGGAAGGAGTTAACGACATGCTGAAGGCTTTTCAAATGGAGGGGAGGCTTGGCATGTGCCACTGTAAACAAGCTGAAATGCTGGGAAGTTCAGTGAGTGAGCGGCGCCCTGAGTAAAGCCGCTCCAACATGACACACCGCTTTTGATGTGTTGGCCAAGTTTGTATTCTGAACCACTACAACACTTACCCAGTCAGTTCTGCACAAACTCACTCACCCACACAAGAAAACACACAGACACACACAAAAACTGTGTGTAATATGAACAGTTGCATGCCATGCAGTCACACTTGTGCAACTGGTCTGTGTTATACACACAGTATAGATGTAAACACACACACAGCGCTGCCCTGCACAATCACTGTATGGTTGCTGCAACCCCTTCAGTCCCATCAATCAACACTATTCTCAGCCTCGACTGCTTTGCCACCCTTGGTCTGGCAGGCAACGCCACTGACATCTTAACTGAGTGTTTTTCCATGGTGCCACCAGTTTGTGCTGCACTTTTTCCATTTAATAATGGATGGTGGAGTGTTATAGTTGTGACACATTTCAAATTACAGTGCGTGGTGGCTAATATTAAAAAGCCGGAGTTAAAAATCTAAGAAAATAATCAGAAACATAACAAATATAACAAAAGCTATTGGGTGATTCTCCTGATAGAGAAATCCAGCAAATATATCACTGTGGCAGGTACCAACCATTCTGAGATTTGTCCAAACTAAACAAGGCGACTAAGAAAACTGCTGAGGGTTGCATTTAATGTTTTCTCCACCATCTACACCATCTCCTTCCATCCACATCCAATTCACCTCCCCTCGGGCAGTGGGTATATAGAAAACTTGCCTCGACCAAAACATGATGAGCCTACAAATCTCCTGCAGCTGACAGAGGGAGATGTCTGGCGTCCCGTGTAGGAGGATACCAAGATTTGATTACACTCTGTCACAGAGCACTTGGATGAAAAACACAGACCTCTGCCAGAGCCAAAATGGCGTCTGGGCTGAAAGAACAGGTCTCACACTATGACTTGGAGTGCAACCCAAAGCGTAGTATTGGATAAACCAAGGAACAGACAGAACAGAAAGACAGACAGACAGAAAGACGCCACAAAGTGAAATATAAAACTCACAAATACAAAAATACTTTATATCTCCTTTTGCCTACAGCTGGGCGTCTATGGCCTTTTCACCTTGCATTTCTTTGAGTTAGTTATTTTTTGTACTCAGATATTGCTTTTCCCGGAGCGTTGGTAAAGTCGTATGCATATGAAACGTTGTTGGTACAAGGCTTATATTGAGGGCATTCTGCCAACTGCATTTTTGTTTAGTTTCATTACAGTGAACAAGTATAAGACTGAAACAGTGAAGCAAAACAAAGCCAAAGAAGAAATCTAAGGCAGGAAAATCATTTTTACTGAAATTTTATTGCCTGGCAAGGCATGCTTTTTATCTGCACCGTGCCAATCTGTGATTATATGCAATTCTGCTGTAACCTCACAGGAGGGGATAACCACAATAATCTGCACTATTATGGTCCTGCTTAGTTGTAAAGCCATTCCTGTTGTATGGAGAAAAAAAAACAAAAACTTGAGCATCATGGCCATGGTTGTTCACTGTAAAGCAGGGCTTTGCTTTTCCAGTCGTATGGAAAACTATTACCTGGCAAGAGGTATATGAGCAGCCACCCTGCAGAGTCAGAGTTCTGTATAACAACATGAGGTAAGACATGAGAAAATCTCAACCAAAATTGATCATAATCCCTTTATACAGCACGAAAAAAAAAAAAATTCTGACCCACAGTGTACAGTTCATAACATTGCAGACAGACAGACAGACAGACAAACAGACAGACAGGTACAGTATGTAAATAATTTCTGCCTGCTTGTACAGATCGTTTTCTGGCTGCCACTGGCAGAGCTGAGAGCAGTGACCATCTGGTTTCCCTGTGTTTACTTCTCTCTGGGTGCAGTTTAAGTAGTACAGCCAGATTTCACTGGGAGACACCACAGACAGGCCAGCTTTAAATCTCCACATCCCAGCCTGTCATGGACACATGTGTGTGTGTGTGTGTTTTGTGTCTGTGTAAGTGTCCATCTGTGTGTATTTAGATCACAGGATCCAGTTAAGGACCAAATTTAGATTTAAGGACATCCTCCTCTCTGGTGTTGTTCTGTTGCCCTCTATGGCCCCGTCCACATCCTTTGAGTGAGAATTCACTCATATTTCTGTTCTGATATTAAGAATTGTGAAATAATTGCCAGAGCAAATAAACACATTGTTGCTCTTGCACACACGCTCTCACACCAACAGACCCATACACAGGCACGCAAACATGCACACATTAGTCATTACTGCTTTCCACAGTTGGATAAAGTTAGGGGGATTAAAATACATCATTTTGGTAATTAAAATAGCAGATGTTTCCTCGGACAGCCACGCTAGCTGGATTAGCTGGGCTGCAGTGTAGATCCTAGGAAGTGCAGGACAAGGTCAGCCTGCCAACCTGCCATGTGATGTGATGCCTCCGCATGACAGCGGATGATGCACACACCGAGCTGTTAGAGTGCAGTAGACAGTGGGGAGGTGGAGAGAGATGGAAGATGGGAAGAAGAGGACGAAAAGAATGAAAAGGTGAGCCAGCAAGAGGCCGCACGCAAATGAGGAAAAAGCCGGGTGATGAATGGAAAAAAGAAAATGATGAATAGGAGGGTAAAGAAGTTTGGATGGGGAGGATGGCTGTTGCTGCAGCATAATAAGGAATTCCTGCAAATAATAAATAAATAAAACAAAAATAAATCCATAGTCGAGGCCAAGTTTAAATTACAGCTTTACTGCTGCAAAGAGGTACAGGTGCAGTGGTACGGTGTTAACAATGTTGCCCCTATGACAAGGTCACTGATAGTGAGAATGTTGACATGATAATAGAGTGCAGAGAAACTCAGAATGCATGAGCCTATTGTAGCAATCTATCACACTTTACAGGAGCAGGATACTCAACAACCACTGTAATTTAAAGAGATGTAAAGACTTATTCACATTCCAGATGAGAATGAGATAACTGTCAATATAACTCTACATTATCAAAGGAAGGTGGCACTTAAAAAGATACGTTCAGTTTCACCGTGTTCACAGGTTGTGTCTTATGTATGCTGCCTGAAATGCTTTCTGTGAGGAGACAGCACATCTTTTTAATCTTTTATCTCTTGTATTTGATTTGTAGGTTTCCTATAGATGCGAGATTATTTGACAGCGATGACACGGATGATCTGCATCTGTCTGGCACATTGTCCGTGTTTGTTGTAGCCATTCATAATGACGTGTTGACTGAGAAAAACATTGTTCCCTTTATTCAGGACTCTGAGAACCTTTTCCAACTAGAAAGCACTCTAAAGAAAGCTTTGTGGTGAAAGGAGAAGGCAGCCTTGACATTTTTGTCAATCAGAAAACAACAACAGAAACAACAGAAGTAAAGGTAAAAAAAGAAGAATTTTAGCCACCAGAGCAGTATCAGAGGACTTGGTAAGGTGGTAGTGGCCACACAGCCCTAATAAGTGGTTGTGCATGACTGAAAGTCAAGACCCTGCCAGCCTGCCAATGATGAGGTCATGGGATTGGGGAGCTAGTGGGCAGCCAGTTAGTCATGATCTTGGCCCATCCATCAAAGTTGTTAGGAGAATAAATCTAAACTGACAGCCATCATAGCCGAGCTCAAGCAGCGTGGGTCAAGCCAGGACAGTCCAGGCAATAAGGTGCGTAGTGTGTTTAAAGTTCTATGAGCTGAGAGAGAGCGAGAGAGTCTGGCCGAGGATTGTAGTATTTTACACAGAGCAGTAATTTCAACTAACGGCAACCATTAAGATTCAATTTATTTACTGAGAAAAATTAAGATAAGATTAAGAGGCTGCAGCTCCCTCTTTTTATAGGTCTTTACCATCTGTCTCAGTGTCTGTCTCACTGTTAATTTTCTTTTCCCTCCAGTCTCTCTTTCTCTCGTTTGTTATGTCTATGGACAAGCAAAAAGGCTGCTACTCTCATACCACCAGACTAATATGGCTGCCCGGTCTTCAAAATCAAGAAATGGCTATAAAACTCCACCGCATAAGGCCCCTTGCAAGAGTCCATCGGCTTCTGAGCATTCAAGTGGAGAATGTATCATTTATAGATGGTGCTTAGGAGGCGTTAACTCTCCCAAAGCCGTTAAAGTCTAAACAAAGAAGATGAGGTGTTGGCGTCCCAAAGGACATACAGAGCCGGGCCCTTTTACACCAGCATGTCATCTGTACGCAAAGTGTTGTCTAAAAAGGTTGAAGGCTCTATCAGCAGAGTGGGCTCTGGGAATTGAACTCTCAACCCCTCTGGTAATTTTGTGAAGTATGCTGCACAAATAACTGTAGCACGTTGCTGACAAAAAATGTCACCCTGCCCTTTCCTCTTGTCAGAAAGAGCCTGTCAAAGTCCTGGGGGCACTAACTAATTACTGTGCCCTGTGCTGGATAGGGGACGTTGTGTGTGAGTGTGTGTGAGTGTGTGTGTGTGTGCTTCTAAATGACAAAGCACTTGCTTCTGTAAGGTCAGGCTCAACTTGTGCATCAGCTCCTTAGTGAGATGACAAGCAGATGTGCAACAAACAAGTCAAGCAACAAACACCACTAGCTATGACAGGTAGAGAAATGGGAGGTAAGTGGAAGTAAACAAGGTGTTGTGGGGCTTACTTTTACAGGATGACAGAGACTGAAACTTACACCTACACGAACATAGAAAATTAATTGCCACCCATGGGCTTAATAAACTTCAACCTCACTGAAGTGAACTGATATCCTTCATTCTACAATTCATGTAATAATTGGGCTTACAGGGAAATATTTATGTGGGTAGCGGGTCAGGTGATGCAGCAGGTCAGCCAGAAATCCCTGCAGCTGATTTAGCAAACTGCGTAGCACAGTGGATCCACTTCCTGGTGCATCTTTCTAAAATCTCTGGAATGAAGGTGGTAGGTAAGATGTTATCATGGCCATTAGTCAGAATAAAATATGAGATTAACACCAAGGATGGCAAACAATGCAATGAGATATCCTTCTTTTTCTAACTTATTTTGGAGAAATATGTAATGAATATATATATGAATGGCCAAAAAATGACCATGAATGACAGAAAAACAATCAATTAGGCCCAGGAAAATCAAATAAACTACTATGAAATGACTTAAATAATGTGGTCTTATATTTATCCATCCCAATATTCAAGGAATGAAAAAACAAAAACAAAAACTACACCATCAGCTAATAATACAGAGCTACCACAGGCTACACCTGCTTCAGTATTCAAACTGCGCTTCAGACCTCTCTGGCAGAAGTATCGAGTCATCAGCAAGTTATCAGCCTATGTGGACAGAGAGCTTCATTAGCACAAACACTGCATGCCAGCTAACGCGGCATAATTTTACACCCCCGCTCGACCCCTGTGAGCATGTGTGCGTGTGTCATGGTGCATCTTTAAGTGTGTCTCTAAACGTGTGTGGGTACGTGTGCAGGGATGAAGTGGACGGATCTAATCTCGTCCACCTTTGAATATGTCAAAAAAAGAAATTTGCTTATTATTTTAGCCTGGTAAAAATCTTTATGGTATTAATTTAAACAGTTTTAGGTTATGATAGGATATGAATAGAATATACAATATTATAAATCTTTGTTTATATTGGTGCCCTGTTGCCTCAATGTAATTAAGTCATGC
This sequence comes from Thunnus albacares, assembly GCF_914725855.1. Taxonomy (NCBI): domain Eukaryota; kingdom Metazoa; phylum Chordata; class Actinopteri; order Scombriformes; family Scombridae; genus Thunnus; species Thunnus albacares. The sequence continues at coordinate 18,819,839 of NC_058124.1, read as the reverse complement.
TTTGTTCATCTCAAAATTGGTGCAGATTGACATGATTGAATATAACTAATTTTGTGTGTGTGTAAGGCTACTGTATGTGGTGCTTGTGTTGGCAGGCCAAGGTGATTTAGGAGTATTTGTGTTTGTGTGTGTGTTACAGTGGGAGAGGCATGCTAGTAAGCCGAACAGTGCTATGGCTCAGTTTCTGTCCCTGCAATGTGTTTAATGGATCCTCCACACATAGCACCTCCCTGGTGAGAATGATGCTAATTACTGTACAGCACCTTACCACACTCTCCTACTGCTCCTCACGCACACACACACACATGCACACACCTGCACACAGATGTACATGTGCATATACACACACATTCATATGGACAGTGACGCACAGAAAACGCCTGCAAAGATCCATGTGAGCGAGCAGGCAGAATGCAAACGCGACCACAAGCGCATAAGCTCACACTCAAACGGGCCTGCACATGTATTCATAAACACACAGTTTCTCATACGTGCGCACACACAAATCACACACTCCAAAAAACAAGGATACACTACTCAGCACATTTCTTCCCTCAGCCTACTCTTTCATTGCTCTCCCATCTCTTTTCACAGCAAGCTTTGTTTTCCTCCTTCCTTCATAAATGTAGCCTCCACTTTTTCTTCTCTCTCCACCTTAATTCTTCTTCCAAGACGTGTTTGCCCATTCTCTCATTTTTTCCACCCTTTTTCCAACATTTGAACCTCCTACGTCTTTCCCACTGTTTGCCTCCTTGAGCTAACTCTTTTACCCGTCACGTAAACATCACCTCATCACCCTGAACTCTGACATGGTTTCCAGGATTATCTGAGTTCACAGGTCATGCCCGCCCATTGATCCAGAGGAAGCGGATCAACATCTTCAGTCGTGTTAGCTCGGCTTCTCCACAATGACTTGGCCTTGAAGTCGAACCAAGTAAGCATTAAAAGCTTCTTATTCAAATGGATGCAGCGTGGTAGACTATGTGTGTGTGTGTGTGTGTGTGTGTGTGTATGTGTGTATGTGTGTATACTGTAACTGCATGAGCAGAGTGTGTGCGTACATGCATATCATATGCCCAACTGAGTGTTAGGAAGTGTGTGGGTCAGAGAAAGAGAAACACACACATACACACACACACACACACACACACAAATGGGATGCAGAGAGTGGTACAGGCCTTTAAGAGAGGGTATGGGTGAGTGTGTGCTGTCCGCGACTGCAATCAATTACAGAGCGTTGGGGCTGCATGTTCTAATCAGAGGCATAAATGTCAGCTCCTTTCCCCCGCACACACCTCCATTTGCATCCATTAATGCAGAGGGAGAAAGAAAGAGTGTGAGAGCGAGGGAAAGAGAGAGAGAGAGAGAGCTGCCTTGTGTTTGGTATGGAGGAGGTGAGAGCCGGCAGGATGGTGAAAAACATGGCAGAAATAAAAGACAGCTAAGCAACACAACAACTGATTACCCATCAATCAGGTAAGGTGGAGGTACACTATATCCTAAAGTATGTGGGTACCTCCTGACACAAAGCAAGATCTATAAATATATTACTATTATTATTATTATCATTATCATTATTATTAGTTTAGTGTGAACTTCACTGGTCTGCACAGAGCATTGACCTCAACTACAATGGTGACTGCAAACCAAGGTCCAGTTTCACAAAAGTGCTTTTTGAGCATTGGTTACACACAGGCTGCTAACGGTGGCAGCATCATGTGTCACAAAGGACACAAAATTGTGTTCACAAATTGTACATACATTTGTGAGTTATTCAAGGGCTCTTGTGCATAAAAAATATGGTGTTTATTTTGATTAGTAAATATGTAAAAAATTGAAAGATGAGGAATTCATCTCACGTTATGTGTTAAAACATAGCTTGCGTGCATTAACACAGGGGGCTGAGTTAGTGGGGATTGTTTTGCTTGAGGCACAGGTGAGACATGAAATAAAAGCCTGGAAGTTAAGTTTGACTCACAGATTAGAAAATATGAAGACTTCTCAGACACAAAAACACTGCACAGCGGTTTATTATACTCATAGACAAGGTTTTACAACTCTGAAAAATTATCAGCTATTTTATCTTTCGTTGCAGCAATTGCAGAGGTAAAGAGCAGAAACATAGTGTTCACATTACAAAGTAAACCACAAGAAATTTGTGTTTGCATGTATGTGATTGTCCAATGCAGGGTCTTACTGGATGACATGCTGTTGCTGCAGACTAGCTCTATTCAAATGAACGGGCTAATGTCAGTCTGACATTAAAGCAGAACAAAAAAATGTTCATAATTTTGGCATGAGACACTCACATATGGAAGTAAGCCATGCAGATACACTACATGTATCTACATGGCCAGACATCATAAGAGGTAAGTAAGAAAATATGCATTTTTTTGTAATTTGGGTGAAAAAAAACTTCTGAAATTCTAGTGAGGTACTAATGAGTAATGACAAGGTAAAGGCCTTTTGTTTTTGTCACAACAATTACGTAAAAGGAGGGAGGGAAAAAGTCAGATGAATGATCTAATAAGAAAAGGTGACAAAAATACTGAAAATACATTTAAAAAAAAGACAAAGCCTGGGGACAGCGGTCCATTACTATGTCCTTTCTCCTTTCTGGAGAATATGAGGAGAAGGATAGAGTACCCAGCACAAAACCCAGACAGACAGACGATGGAGCCGCAGCTGTGATAGCAATTAGACCCTTATGTATTAAACATACCTTTGTACAGAGCAAGGAGAGAAGAGAGAAGAGGAAGAGAGGGAAATGAAGAAAAAGGAGTGGGGTGAAAAGTAGCCAGCGGAGCATCTGAATCATATCTCTTCCTCTCTTCCTTCCTCTCTCCCTCCTTCCCTGCCTCCCTAAACAGCAGAAACAGTGAAAGCTATTCCCCCTGCTGCTGTACAGCGTTTCGAAAGGTTCCAAAGTGATTAAAAGTCTGACAGAGGACACTTGTATACATCTGCACAACATGTAAACAGCTAACTCTCCCTTGTGTTGGTTACTGCATTGGCTCCCTCTCTTCCTGTCTCTTCCCATGCCTATAGCCGGAGAAAAGGCACCAGGTTCACATGACTCTCAGTGCAGCTCCTCTCCATCCTTTTGAAAACTAATCGACCCTTCACTTGAGCCTAATTGATGTTGCATCGGTGAGCACTGGCTCTCGGATTATTCAGTCAAACATGTTTAACTGGTTCCCAGGCTACAGGCTGGAAAAACATCTTGTCTGTAAAATATTGGCAATATGAAGCAGTCAGGTCACATATACTTTCTCATTATAAAACCATACAGTTTTAGCCACTTTATATACAGTAGTCTCCTGTATTTAACACACATATTAAGCTACTATTACTATTAGAAACTCATAGTGATGTGATGTAAATTATAACATTAATAATATACCTATTTTGTGAGGTTATGTATATTTATTTCCATCAAGCATAATCCTGGATGGGATCACACGTTTGGTTGTGTGTGTGCATGTGTCTGTGTGAGTATCTGTCCAGAGCCATTCTCGCATTCTACTGAACCCATCAGCTTAATGTTTTTTGTGCACATTTATGACTCTATGCTCAAGGACCTCTTGTGGTTGCAGTATTCACAATTTTTAAATAACCTATTTTATAATGTGATTTCTTATGAGCCTATAGTAAAACTTAGACTTTAGTCTTTCCAGCAGTCGCTGCCATTTTACAATTTGCGTTACGACATAGCAAAAGGCATTTCCTGGCAATTGGCTAGGCTAAAAACAAGGCTTACCTAGTCTGTTGCAGGCCAAAATTTGGCCTTTGTCATGGCTCAAAAACTGATATCCATAGAAAAGTTTGGTCTCATCTTACTTGCTTGCAGATTAATTCCATACCTGATATGTTATGATCCACTAAAGTTAGGCACGATATGAGATGAGGGCGAGATGAGATAAGTTAGGCGAACCCAGGACACTCAGTTACAATATCATTACACTATTCTATGCATCTTAAAGAAAACTAAGACTATACAATACAAAAACACTTTATTAAAAACTTTGCATACATCTATATGAGAAAACTCGCACACCTGGCGGAGATCTGAACTCTACTGAGTCCGTTATTCTAGTTCTTATTTGTTTTTTAATTGACATCTACAGTTTGTGCTACTCTGTGTGTGCAATAAAATTGATTGAGATGTTAACTTAACGTAAATTCAAAACTGGTTAATAACTTAATACAATTAATTAACACATAATAATACATTACACACATAAATACATTGAGATATCTTGTAATCAAAGCTGGAAAAAGTTACTGTTGAATATCTTTTAACCATATCACGTTGATATTCAAAGCTACGCACAAGCATTGCCGCCATTAGCTCCTCTTTGATTGACACCCTAATTCACATGTGCTGTCTTGTTTGTGGCATGCTTGATGGAAGGGCCATATGTTTTATGAGATGAGGTTATTCATAGGTTGTTGTGTTAACCAGGAACACTGTTGAACCTGTCACTTCCTCTTGAGCTGACAAGCTTTATTAGAGATGGGGAAGAACGCTCCTGTTTATTCATCCTCGGTCTACGGCACGTGGCGTGTGTCAAACTAGATCCACCATGCATAATCTTGTTACATTTGTTCAACTGGTGTTGTATTGGTATAATGGCTTTAGTCAGTCAGTTGTGATGGAATCAGATTTGTTCCTGAGAATAACCCTGTGTCTAGACAGCAAGCGTGTCAGACGCGTTTTTCACGCGCAAGTCATACGCAACAGATAGGCTCTCGTTGTAATCTATGCAGTTGTCTGCACAGGCTCCGTGCAGGCTTGCATCTCAGCCGCGTCTCATGTGTGTAACCATGACTTGACGCGTTCATTTACGTTTTAAGTCTATTTTCCGCTGTTTTATGTGCGTCACTATAGTCATGTGTATTAGGCTCTAATCGCTTTCCTGACCTTGAAACTCGCTTTGTGCATCTGTGTGGTATTTTGGTGACCGGCGCAGAGCGCACGTTGCACAGGTAGGAGGAGAGGCGCAGGCAGGTGGGAGGTTCATTCACATGAAGCAGCGTAAAGGCAGTTGTTGTATTTTGATTGAAATTTGGTTCTGCAGACATTGCTCTGAAAACATACCAGAACCACCTCTATGGCGCAACATCAATCCGCTGCTGCTTCGGTGATTTTATCAACAGGATCAAACTTGCTGCAGAGCTGCAACAACGGATTAAAGCTTAAAATTTGAGTAATTTATTTCAGTTAAACATTCTCCAACCAAAATTGGCACAGAAATAACTTTTAATGTGGTTAAAGCTGGAGCATCAGTAAATCACTCTGTATCGATCTATAAATGAATGTGGGTGATTCTACTGTCCACAGCTCCTTTATACTGTATGAAAAGCTTCTGCTTCAGTTCATTAAATCCCTGCAGCATCTGAAGGCAGCAGGACCGATATGTTCATAAATCTGCAGCCTCTGAGAAGTGCCGCGCCAGAGCGCAGTGCCGATACGCGCTGCCGTTTACTGTGTTTACCTTCATTAAATCACCTGAAAATGACACCTGGCTGCTAAAGTATAACCACACACACCTCTATACACATCAGACTGGTTGATTATAACTTAATATTCTGCTTTTTTATGAAGGAGATGTCGGGTTAGCAGGGGTCATCAGCCTCTTTTCCAACTTTCTTTTTCTTTCAAAAGTAGCCTCTTATGTTTTATCCTTGAAACACATTGCGGTGCAAACCGTGTACGAGGTGAGATACATTTGAATTATTGCTGAAATAGCGTCTGTCCAATATAATCACGTAAACGGCTTTACCAAATTTCTTAATTTTTATTCTATCTTTATTCTAAAGTTATTATAGTAACTAACTGATGAAAACAACTACTCCGTCTGTCTTTGTGGTGATGTGTGTTCATGTTGTGATGCTTTGAACCATCCAGACATTTCCTGAAGAAAAGCTTTCTGTTTGTTGAGCTGTCGTTATGAAGTTTAGCTGTGATTGGCACAACTGTTTCAGAGCTATGTGTCCAGTGATGTGACTGGCTAAGAAAGTATTTAAAAATCACCATATTCGCTGACTTATATTCACCTTCACCTAGCCCTTTCGCACGTTGCGCTGCTACACATGCATGAACCAAAATAGCAGGTGAACATGGAGACGCCCACACAGTCCGTGCGCCTAAAACCTACCACCTTGTGCTTGTCATTGCACTTGGTTAAAATAGGATCCTAAGTGTGTGGGAGAGTGGGGACACATGCCACAATATTGTGAGACGGCAGATTGCCAGCACTCTGAAAAAAAAGGGTGATTATTCACTAATGGATACTTGCTGTGGTATCACAACAATAAGCCTTTTTTACGGATGCCACTGACTGTCACCCACTAATAAGCATATGGCTGAAACAAGAAAAAGTTTCAGTACTCCCAGAGCACAGTCACACATGCACAGAAACAGACACACTTCAAAACCCCATTCTGTTTGGCTGTTGTTTTTGTCAGTTTACGACCTAAACCCCCCATTGTTGAATTAACTGCGGAGAGAGGGGTGGGTGGCTGGAGTCACAGTGCCAGGGCTACGCTGGCCCAGAAAAAAGCCACAACACAAACTAACTCTTGGCAGGGGATGGAGAGGCAGTATTTTTCCAAAAACTGATTACCTTCCCTCTCCCCAGTGCTCCCTCTCCCTCCCCTCTTTCACTTTCTCTCTCTCTCCCAGACAAGCTGTTCCCTTGGCAGCTGTTTCGACAATGCAGATCCCCAAGCGCAGGGGGTGGTTGGAGTGTATATGCGTGTGTATGTGTTTTGCGTGATGGGAGGAGGAGAGGGGGGTCACTAATTCATGAACTCTGCAACATGTAAATCTGCACGGAAACATGCCAGGCTTTTTCTCTCGGAGGCCCCGGGATTCTGAAACTGAGCACGATTAGCACTCAACACCAGTGTATGATGCCGGAAACCCCGCGCTTTCTGAGGGCCTGGCCTTTTGTAAGAGCCCCTTCCGTTCAATGGCTGGCCCCATCGTCATGTTTTTCCAGGTGTAAGCTCTCCTAGTGAGCTACATTCCCCCCATCGGTTACTGTATATAAGGTTTTGTTGGCCTCATAGATATCACACTGAAAGGTTTGTCGGAAAACCCTCCAGATTATCCTGTAAAATCCAGGTTTGCAGATGTGGCATTTAAATCAATTTACAGTATCTTATTATATTTTATATAAATACCATATGTGTTTACTTACTGTAGAAGCAAAAACAATAATATGACTTTAACTAGGCGGTCCTGGCAAGACTCATTAAAGGATAGAATATCTTTCTCTACCTAAAACATGAGTCAGATGTGGCCAGGGAGCCCATGGGCAGGAAACAAACACATCATAATCCTCCCCTGTAATTGGGCAAATGAGAGATGTTGCCATTGGACAATGGCACTGAAGCAGATGGCAACAGAAAGGCGATGTAAACCTCCCACTACCCCTCGCCTAGCTTCCTCATTTTTTTTACAGTACCGCTCCAAAAGGTAGAGAGGCAGGCATCATTTCAACAACCTAAACAGATTGTCTGTCTCTTTCTGTCTTCCACACATAAACACAGACCGATGCGTACACACTCTTCCACCAAAAGTGAATATCTCTTGTCTCCCATCAAAGCACCTTTTCCTCCAAGACCCCCCACTGAGCATGCTCGCTAAGAGCCCTCCTTTGAGACCCTAATGTACGAGCAATCAGATTAAGGCTGTCGATGTAAGCCTTGAATTACTCACGTTATGACTTGATTGGCCAATAATTTGATTGCAGTCACATCTCTACTTCCCCTGGTTCTTCAGATCCCATCTTCCCTGTCCCTCCTGCTCTTCCCCCTTTCTCCCCTTCTCCATCACGCTTGAGGCAACAACAACAAGTCTGGCTGTCAGCTTTTGAGGCGGGGTGTAACCGTTTCCATGGGGATTGCTGAAGTGACTTATCAAGGGAAAAGAAGTCATCTTACTGTAAGTCAGATGCAACCTTTTTAAACCATGAAACAAAAACATCTAATTTCCTTGTGACAGCCTTTGTGTTACTATATAATGAAGCTCACTATGAATACTTGATATTTGAAATTGATAATTGGATAGATATTGGTGGACAGCCCAAACAAGGGTACCACGTATTGCCAGGATTGTGACATTAAGTTAAATTGAATTTTTTTTTTAAAGTAAATGCAATAAAAAATAACTACTGTATGGATTATTGTTTGTATTGGATGGTTGGATGGGAAGAGCACTGCATTGATTTCTGCCCATGCTCCAAACAATTTCGATGCTGGCTTTTATGACCTATTAACCAAAACTCTTCTTGATCTCACAGGCTTTTGTTTGGTTCTGGGCGCAGATTTCAATGAAGTATGTGACAGTAATATTGATGGAAAAGGTGGGGCAGAGAACAGGACCAACATGATGCTTCTGATGTGTTATGCTAGCGGGCAGCCCACACAGGTATGACTGACATATGGCACTTGATGTGCCAAATGGCGCTTCCATAAAAGACTGCTCTTTTTTGTCGGGCAGACATAGATCCTTTTCAAGGCTAGTTTTTCTCTTCGCTGCTGCGTGATGAAACATACATAAGTCTCAGTTTGAGATTAATTTCCGTGAGTTTTTAAGGTTTAATAAGGGTCCGGTGTCTGGAGGCCGTAAAGGGCTTTATTAGAAGCAATACCACTCTGTATGCATCGGTCCAAAACAAGGTACTTGCAGCTTAAGTATAAGAACTAGAACGGAAATATGCTTTTCTTGACACTACTCTACAACGCAGCTACAGCGATTCTATTTCTTTCCAAAAAGCTGGTTAAAAAAGAAATTAATTCTCTTCTCAGGTGCCATTCAGAATTTCTCATGCACAGATCCACGCAGACTTATTAATTAAAATACAATTCATTAAATAAAATAAAACAAACAAGAAAAAACATTGTCAAATCTATAGATGGCACTGTTCTAACTGATCCCAAAAATGTGAACATAACCTTTGCCTTTTTCTACGAGGAACTGTACAGCTCAGTGATTGGTTTTGATAAATCTGCATGTAAAGGTTTTTGAAAACTGTCCATATGGAGTGTCTTCCTGACAGTGAATCTGAAAATGTGAATGCACCTGTTATACTACATGAAATTGAGAAAGTGGCAAAGGACATGTGCAGGGACAAATTGCCAGGTCCAGATGGAATTATATCACCCACCTTGCACCTTGCTTAGACCTTGCTCAGCCCTCTGCTCACAGATATGATACAGTTCTCAATTAAGGAGGGCTCATTCTCAAGAAACGATAAAACTGCTCTAATAACCTTGCTTCTTAAAAAAGGCAAAGACCCAGCAGAGTGTGCTAATTACAGGCCTGTCTCACTCCTTAACGCAGATATAAAGATTTCTGACAAAGTGTTGTCTTGACGTCTTCAGGGTCACATGACTAGTGCATAGCGATCAGATGGGCTTTATAAAATCCAGGCTGGCCTGGTCCTTTTGTTGGATGCAATGAAGGCCTTCGACCACCTAGAATGACCTTTTTTATGGTCAGTGCTTGGGGCGATGGGCTTCAGCACTCCTTTTATTGACATGATCAGGGTATTACATAATAATCTAGCAGCTCTGGTGCTAACGGGGGAACTGCTTCCCCCCTTTTAGCCATCCTGAAAGGGTCGAGGCAGGGTTGTCCCCTAAGTCCATTGGTGTTTGTGGTCTCTATTGAGTCAATGGCACTTGTCAATCTTTTCAATCACTTGTGTTGTCCTTGGTCTCTATTAATGGGACACATCATCATATTTCACTATAAGCAGACAACGTGCTACTGTATGTTGACAATGCCGTAAAATGTATCCCACAAATACTGTCTATTTTTGATCAATATGGTAAGCTATCTGGGTTCAAAATAAATTGGCAGAAATCTGCTTTGTTACCGCTGAGGCGGGCGATGATAGATGCACCTGTCCCTCTATCTATTCCAGTTGTCAAATTTTACATACCTGGGGATAGAAATTTTTCCTTTGGTTCAAACAATAGTTAAACATAACTTTGGTAACACACTCAATAAAATCATTAATCAAGATGAACATTCTACCCAGAATTAATTTCTTGAGCTCAATGCTACCTCTTCCCCTGCCAACCCAGTATTGTTGAGGTAAGCAACCATGCATCAACCTCTCTACAATGCAGCAACAGACCACCAGTCTGTCTCTTCCAAATTTTGAACACTATTACTCGGCCTTTACGCTTAGACCCTTATTAACCTGGCTTCTGGCTGAGGCATCAGTGTCATGACTACTATGGCTAGTTATTCCCTCCAAGATCTTCTGCATTGGAATGTGCCCATTATTCAGTGTCGTCATAAGTTCAGACCCATTGTCTTGCAATTGCTCACTGTATGGAGGGCAGCAGAGAGGCTGTGTGGCTGCCCCTTTGTATGGAACCCATGCTTCCCAATATTTAATAATGCCAAACTGTTGATTGGTGGCCATGCTATTCAGTTCTCTCGTTAGAAAGAGAAAGGTGTTCATACAATGGGGGATATTTATGGAGACGAGGGCTTGTGTTCCTTCCACGATGTATGTACAGAATTTGATTTACCATGTCCCTCCTTTTTCTTTTATTTAGAGTTAGAATTGGCTCTAAAGGCCAGTGGAGTCCCATGGAAAAGTCCTCTCACACCACACCCACTTCATAAAACTCTGCACAGCACTAGAGGCACAAGCAGCCTGGTTTCCAAACTCTACTGATTTATCTCACAGTACGCCTATAGACCCCTGGCACTGGATGCTTTATGGAGGGCTGATATCCCAGATCTGGACCCAGCTTGATTTTTTGATTGGAACAAAGTCTGGTCCAACATACTGCTAGCCTCCAGGACTCCTGAGAGGGAGGGGTGTTTTTTTTTCTCTGTGTTTATATCTATTGCTTTTTGTTTTTCCTTTCTTTTTTCCTCCATTTCTGTTACCATTACTTTTTGAAATGTTTAAGATGTTTTAATTGACATGTTAAAAAGAGTTAGGGTTAGGGTTAAGCTTTAGTGAAAATGAAAGCAGTTCATTTACTAATCACTGCCCAAAGCCAGTAACAGGGGAGAAAATATCCTTCATTATGAGCTCCTGGTTTGATCGCCAAAACACTGATCAGGTAACGTCTGCAACCTTTTTCCAGAATGACCATAACAGGGGGGTGGTAATGCCTGATATGTCTTGCCAGCTGAGGGTAAAACATGTAAATAAATAAGGATGAAGTGGTATTTTCTTTGACTTGTCTTTCAACAATGTGTAAATAAGAGTCACCAAAGAAGCAAGTACCTGTCTTTGAATAAATGTCAAAAACAGGCCTTTCTACAGGCTTTTTTTCTCCAAACAAAATGACTTTTCCTTAAAAATTACTGTGAATAATCCTACAATTTTGAAAATATCACATTGCCTACTAATACCAAATATTCAGTTTTCCCTGGAATAACCATTTGCAAAAGGTTCTAGGTAAAAGGTGTTCTTTGTTCCACTAAAACCTTTGAGTACTTCCTTTGGAGTTTGGGCTGTGTCTCAACACAGTTGGTTCAAATCAAGGGGCAGAAAGTCCAGATAGGAAGTGATGTGGTGTAGTGAACAAAAGCATCATTATATGTTAACTTAATCGCACAAAAGGGCTTCAGAGAGACTGATCATTATTCAAGATGGCATTGCCTCCCCACCAGTTAGCTTGTCAAGGCTGCCTCTTCCTTTTTCTGACAGTTATGAGGTGTACGTACCCTGTTAATAATGGAATACAAACTGCTCTGTGGTTCAGTGGTTGCTGTAGTGTGGACCATAACACTGCTATGAAAACATATGGCATACAAATCTCTGGTTTGTTCTCATGAGGACTTGCTGAGACTGACAAGGCCAAAGGGTCTTCCGTTTAGATATCCGGTAAAGGAACTGTATAAGAACACCAGAGGAAGATGTAAACGTCACTGTCAAAAGACACTGCACAAGCTGAGCAAAAGGGAAGGAAAAGAGGCTTTAGCAGATCAACTGATGTGCAAACAGCCTGGAGTACATATTTAAGGGGTCTCCAAGTCTTATTTCACTGTATAGAGGCAAAAGAGCTGATTCTGTTTGACTGCTAACTTCAAAATGAATCTGTGAAGAGTGTGTACTGCTCTGCAAATTAGCCTGGGAGACATTTTGTATCTATGTCACATACCGAGCAGAGAGAAGGATGCGGATGGATGCTCCCTCTACTGAGCTGATGGTTTGATGGTAATCACATCCCTAGTTTTTCCTCCCTTTTTCTATCTTGTCTACCGTGCAGTGTTAACTTTCTTCGGCTGTCACACGCCGCTGGAAGAAGGCAGCCATCTGCTATGAATCATACCATGCTCTGAATCAAATGTAACAACACAAACTTGCAGCCATGTAAACACAGGCATACGCAAATGATGGCAGCAGACAAATCGCAGGCACTGGCAGAAACAAAGACATCCCTGAGAGCTTAACATGCGTGACACATATGAAAATGTACATATCCAAGAAGAAGCTAAAAAGCATACACACAGGCTAAGAAGGCATGCAACAAAAACAAACTGAGAAAATCAAAGATTTCGATGTTCAGCAACCAAAAAATGTGAAGATGAAATGCGAAAGCTTAAAAAGCACCATAATCATCCATGGCAGCAAGAAAAACCTAAAAGGGACTGCTAACACATCCCTGAGAGCATTTTAAGATGCTGTCAGAGAGAAAAGGTCACCGCCTTGATTGTGGCATACGATAACATGGGGACAACAGCGCTGAGATAACCCAAAAGATAATGCAAAGATAAAACCAGAAATGGCAGCAAGATAACCCTCGCACAACACAGAAGCAACACTAAGATGGCATGACAAATACTGAGATAACAATGAAAACAATGCTGTGATATCACAAGCAAAGCAGAACAAACTAGCACTCGGGCCAAGCATCAAACATACAGAAAGTGAATGAGACGGAACAACAGCTTTTTAAGGCTGGAATGGAGGAATGAGAAACAGCGACCGACATAACAAAGACAAGCGGAGATAACAGGGCAATTGGAAAGAGAGAGAGTGAGAGACGTTACAAGGCATGCAAACATAATATTGACACTGTGGAGAGACAAAAAGGGCAGCAGTGATTTCTACATAAAAGTTGATATAAATAAATGTGAGGGAAAAGTAAAATTTGCATGAGAAATGTTCTAAAGCCAATGCTCTCAAATAAACTGCTTGTTTATCAAAAATGCAAGCTGAAACTGTGCTGTGCAACACGACAGTGACAATTTAAGCAAAAAAACAAAACAAAAAAAAAAACAATCCTAAGACAACAGAGTTTTTAAGAGTCAGAGACAATGCAAAGTTGTCAGTGTGAGTTTCTTTGCCTGCTACATGCTGAGCTGAATCCACACAGTGGGTTTTTCTGGCATGCACTGACGTAATGTTTTTGATGTAAAACACTTTGAAGGAGAGCGATGATGTGAAATCACCTCAGAGCGGGCTAAGACACCCGTGTGCCATACATCTACCTGTCTGCTCTCAATTTCTCTCCTCTGAACTGCTGACTATCTCTTGCTATGTCCAGACCCTGTAGAAAAAAGCGCATGGGTAAAGGATCCTCCACACCATCCAACTACATAGCATCTGTTTCCTCTCCTATATTTGTGTGCCACAGGGCCTGAGGTCTTAAGGGCCAGGCCCCTTTTGAGCTTAGATAAACTACACTGACCTTGAATTTTTAGACCTCTGAGACAAGACAGAGATCCCTCCTGTGTTTCTCATTTGGGCAATAAAGGTCAGAGAAGATTTTTCTCCTCATTATCTCTTTGACATACAATAAAAGATGTGTGTTGGATAAAGACCCACAAAAAATACACATCGTATGGATAGGAAGATTTCTTGTGCTACTAGAGAACAATCAAGAGCATTTGATATTTTGATGTGGGACTTCATTCTCTCTATTTCTATCTCTTCCTGTCTTTATCTATCTCTTGCACGGCCGTGTCCGCACACTCACACACAAAGACTCATGGGAGCAGTGTCAGTGAGATGAAAAGGATGAAAAGGGACCCGCTCCTCTGGCTTTGCTCTTCCTCATTAGGCAGAATGAGGGACTATGTTGGTGTCAGAGAGCTGGTTCATCAACCCTCAGCAGGACAGAGCCCCAATCCCTGATCTACCCTGCTCTGCTCTGTCTGGACTCTCTGCTCTCTCTTCCTGCAGACCTCTCACATATGATTGAAGCCACTGGAAATGGAAACAGTCAGTGTAATTTAACATGGCATGCCCGTAGAATTTGTTAAAGAGAGAGGGAGGGAGTGAGGAAGATAGTGAGGGTGCGATAGAGAAAGGAAGGTAAGGATAGAGGGAAAGAGAGAGGAGTCACTATGAGGAAAATTGTGGTTGATGGTGTGAGGACAGCTGGCTAAGGAAAAGGGAACAGGAATGTGGGATAGTATGCAACTGATCTAAAAACAATTATGGGAATTAAATAGAATTATTTGATTAGAATGATTTATAACACTAAATGGAAACTGCAATAGGACATTGTGTTATTTATCTGTAATAGCAGCACAGCTATGTCTGGCAAAACACTTCAAGTGTTAGCATTGGTACAGGCTCTAATCTGACTGTGCTGCAGCACCCTGAACTACCATTAAGTATGATCTATGTAGAGTGACTCTCAGAGCGATGGCAATGTGAACTCACACAAGCGTGCAACTAGATGTAAGCAGTGGCTTAAAGTTGGCATACGGAGTTATGCTGCTGCAGTGGAAGGGTTACATTAATCATATTACATCTTCTAGGGAATCTAATGAATTAAAGGTCCTGTGTTTTAATATAGTCGCATCGCATGTACATGTGTGTGTGAGTGCATGTGTGTGTGTGTGTGTAGTACCAACTTAACATGATCACAAACAACAACAACTGTGTTACTGTCTAGATTTTAATACTTTTAGAAAAAGGCTTGGTGTATTTGTACAGGAATTTCTCACTATTATTTGCAAGCTTCATACATTTTAGTTCATATGCATGCCACTATATAATTGATTCTGCAGTGTGTGCACTGTGCTACTGAGGCCCTACTTGTCAAACTACCGTTTCCACCGCAACCTGCCAATGTTGCAGTTTTACCTCAGTAAAATATTACATGAATCAAGAAATAAATAGAAAGAAAGAATAGTGTCCCTAGTGTTGATCATAGCTGCATTGATCGAGAAAATCAAACAAACTATGCAAAAGCATAATGACTGTCATTTCTGTGTGAATTTACAAAATGAGCTGGCCGGGAGAGGAGTCAAAATATTCATTACTGCTGCATTCATGCATACATTCACTCTAACTCAATCAATGCAAATATAGTGAGTAGGGGACGCTCTGTGATACCACATGTATCTTTGTTCATAATCTAATGATTTACTGTTCTTTTTTAGATAAGCTCAATATGTATGTGTGTGTGTGTGTGTGTGTGTGTAGGTGTATCATTGTCTTTCATTTGTCATTTGGAGTCCTTGCCTTTCTGCCACTAGCAAACCTAGTGCTTTCCATTTAATTATAGATGCTCCACGTTTGTGCCTAGTTTTAGAGTGTTAAGGGGGAAAAGGCCCTCTTTTTATACTTCTCAGGCAGAATATAAGCAGCAGAGAGAAACTGACAAAAAAGGCTTCATGAGTCCCCATCAAGGTAAAATTACAGTTCTCCGGAGGATAGTAATAAGCTGCCCTGTAGTGGTGTTTCTGACGCATAAAATTCAATGAACGAAAAGTGCTCTGTGCTCTCTCTTTATGTATATCAACAGAGTGCTACCTAAGCCAAAATGCTGAGAAGTGCAGGACGGCTGTTGAGGTTGGAGATCACAAACATGTGAGGTGACAGCACTGCATACTGTGGCGGAGGTAGGTAGGGGAAGGATGGAGGGATAGATGGTGGGATATAGGGAGGACTGTGGGTAGCTGGCATTGAGGAATCTAATCCCAGAGTTAATTGGTATGACTGATGAAGACAAATTGAAATGGGTCAGCTGAATCAGGGGAGGAAGGCAGGCTCGAAGAGAGGTGTACAATGCACACATAGTTTAACATATAAAATACCTGGATATGCATTCAGAAGACATTCACTAAATAGCTAGAATGTAATACAGTATAATTGTGGGGAGAGGTTTAGAACATATCTGCTTAGTTCAATCAAAATTAAGCCTACAGCATCAGGAAGTGAACTGGATAAAGAATACACCAAACATTCTTGGTGAAAGCTTTCCTCAACACTGAAGCTGCACCATTGATTTTCCAATATTCACATCTATTCACAGGTTGTCTTCTCAGGGCCAGCTGAGTAAATGAATGCAAAGCGTTTCACCTGGTCTATGTGTGTCACTGCTGAGTGTGGAAGCCTGGTCCTTTGAACGTCGTCTCTGTGGGCCTGCTAATTGAGCCAGATCAATTCACAGAGACAGCGAGCAGGTTGGCACAGTTGCCACATCAAAGAGATTCTAATAACTGCACACTGTGGCCATTACCAAGCCTGAAAAAGCCATATTTATGTTTGCTTCAAAGCAAGCATGGCACCATTGAACATACTGAGAATGCAGGCCCGCGCTATTCTTTTTTTTAAGCCAACAATTTAGACACAAGGCCATTTCAGAGTAATTTGGGAAAAGAATAGAAGCTATTCACACATACATAAATGCAACCACTCCAAATTGTACTTTAATTAGATCCCTTTTTTTGGTGCTAAAGTGGAAACCAATAAAAAAACTCCTAACAACAGAGTGTAATTTTTAAAAAGAAACTGCAATATTGCCCAAATGATTTCTCTTTATCCGTGATAATTCAGCAGCATATCATATACAGCAGTCATATACATCTACAGCAGAATTTATTATGCTGATGTTTATCCATTGCAGTGCCAACCATCTCTTTCTTCCCCCCATTTCTCGATCAATCTTTCTCACCCCATCTCTGATAATGCCTGATAAGTGATAAGTTTGTAACTTTGTTCATTAGCGTTGGCCTGTCTCCTGCTGTACAGGCTGTCTGCGGCGACATTACGGCTGGCAGGCCTCTTACTCTCACCATCCAGCCCTCTCCCTTTCTGCAGCGTCTGTCCATTTCTGTCTCCCTCTCAACTCCATTTTTCTCGCACTCTTCCCTTACCCTTCCTCTTCATCTCTTTTTCGTTCCAGCCCTCACTGATTTCTACTTAGTCTCCGTGTCCCTTCCTTCTCACTCTCTCTCTCTCTCACGCTCACAGCTCGGCACGTCTCCGCACTGCTCGGCGAAACAATTTACCGCACGCAGCGCTCCTGCAGATGATTGAAGCGTAATTAGACGGCAGAGACAGTGGAAGCCAAAGGAGGTGCTTGGGAGCCAGTGCTCATCAGATGGTCCGTCTCACTTTCACTGGCTTTGTCCTTCAAAACTATCACTTCTGCAGGAGAAGCGGGGAGGGGATGGTGTGCTGAGCTCCACCGCAGCTAACTACACTGTACAAAATGACACGGTGGCAGTTGATTGCAACTTTTTTTATTAGTCAGATCATCTCATTGCACTACAGATATTTGCATGATATCAATATTTCCTTTTTTCATGTCTTTTCTCAAGGTAGACTAGACAAAAAAAACATTAAATATTATGAATATATCAATTATTGGCTAAATTATCTGCCAATGTATTGAAAATAATATTAAAAACTAAACTGAAGCAAGGTTAATTTCTTTAAATGAAAGATTAACTTACATAAAAAGAGTATGGGGAATCGTCACCATGGCTAGGTCCATCATTATATGTTCAGGGAGATGAGGAGCAGAGAGAAAGCAGCATTAGCTTTGTGCTATGCAGTGAAAGCAATACTGTCACCTTGGCGGAGTATATTAAAGCTACAGGTGCTTGCCAAAGGATGAAAGTATACATGACAATAAATGAGTGAAGTACAGTATATACGCCGTATGCCAACATGCTGACTAGCACCATTCTGATACGTACACACAGTGTTCAAATGTGGAGCGCAGGAAAAAAAAATATGGAAGGGGGTAACTATAATCATAAGGATGCGCCTGTCGATGGCATCTTCATATGCGCAGTGCAGGGGGAAAGTGCTGATCTCCACACTGTGTTCTGACACCATATGCTTTGCGAACAAACACTGCGGTGGATGTCAGAGGGGGAATGGCATCACATTCAAGGTGGCGCACATTGAACGGAGAGGTGAGTGATGCTGCTGAGTGAGCACCTGTATCCCCAAAGTCTGTCCAGTTATCCTGCTGTATTCACAATGCTATGCGTTCCCCCCTACATTTTCCCCATATTTAACCCATGCTTGGGGGAAGGCTGGGCTAGCTGTTGTCAGCAACCAACTGTAACAGCACTGTCAGCCGTCCCTTTGATTATCACCCAGAGGTCACTCCATGTTGAGCCGAGCCGTGGGGTCCACAATGTCAATGGCGCTAAGACGTCAGAGGAGTCACCTTTAAAGGATAATAAGAAGACTGCTGACTGACTGCAGACCACCCAGAGGGAGATCCGCGCTTTTCACATGAATATAAATGTGATATTGACAGGAAATCTTCCCCAGGAGAGAAAGGAAAAGACAGCAGAAGAGACAGAGCAAGGGAAAGGAAGTGAGAATAAATGAAAGAGGGAGTAAGAGGACTGAACACTCCGGTTCGTTTCACACCGTTAAACCATCTGAAGCATCCGCTGGTGACTACTGGTTGATGGGCCGGTACGAGCACTGTGCTATCATAAACATTTGGGATTCACTTCATGGAGGCACTTTAATGATGCTTTTAGCATAATTTCCCCACTGTAATGTGAAGTGAAGGGCAAGCAGAGCCTTTCTGTCTGCCTGTAGCTTCTGTGAACCTTATAAATATTGGATATTGGAAAGAGGGTACTGATGGAGACACACTGCACCACGGGCTTTGTTCCCACTGCTTAAATCAGGGTATTGTTGAAAACTCTCCAAAATCGATACCAGTGCTTCATGTTTGACACCTTACTGACAGAAGGCATAGTTCATTTTATAGATATTTTCAGATAATCAAAGTGTTAAATTTTGTGAGTTTCATTCATTCATTTGTTTTTTCAAAACATAACATTATACTGGTAGAAAATCCCATTCAACATGTCATGAATTAAAAAAGAAAGCAATTTTACCAGATGTTTGATGGATAAATTTGACAAATTCAACTAACATCAATCCACATTTATCTTTGTGAAAATCATAGAATTCTTGGTTGGAAGTGTCAGCTCTAAGTTTATATTGGCCTTAAGTATGTATAACTTCAAAGCAGGGTGTACATTGACAGACTCCAAAGTATGTTAGAGTTGTTTTCTTAATTCTAAGCCGTCCATACTTGGGAGGAAAAAGAACAGATTTAAAAATATAGAAAGTAGAAAAGCACAGCTTTGTTTTCATCCGGACTGTTATCAGCAGAAGCCGACTGCAGCGAGAATAGGGAGGGATGATTTCCATAAAGACTGGCTGTTGTCTGAAAGCAAGCAGCTGTCAGGCGGAATTACCTCTCAGACACAGACACCACAATCGAGGGCGCCCTTCCCATAATTCAGTCTGATTGGCTCAAGGGGAAAATGGCAGCCTGTGGAGAGTGAGGCGAGCGGCTGGTTGACAGGTTTGCATCTGCAAAGCTAGACACGGCGTTTACCTGTTATCATTCTGTCTGCTCAACATGTCAGTTTTCTCAGTTCAGAAAGCTACCTGAACAAAGTGACATAGAGAATAGAGTCCAAGGTGTAAGGAGGCAAATACACACTCCATCTCTCTCTCTCTCTCTCTCTCTCTCTCTCTCTCTCTTATACAAACACTTACACACACACATACAAAAGGTGGGACAAATAATTGTTACCACAATAAATTGTTATAAATTATAATTGATATAATTTCTTATGATTCACAGTGTGTTTCTGTATGGATTATGATTTGCACATCGTCATTTTTTTTTAAAGATTCTGTAACTGTTTTCTGCATCAAACCTTTTTGCCAGTGTACAACTATTTAACATTAAAATGACGAGACTCGTGTCATGATGTATTATCCTGCAATATATAGCGTATCAAGTAGTCACTTGTGTTGGACCACCATTGTTAAATAGTCAGACATTTTAGGGAATATGCATATTTGCTTTCTTGCCAAGGGTTAGATAAGAAGGAGCTGGAGCCAGGAAGTTATTAGCTTAGCTTAATTTTAAAATTTCTGCCTGTGTACAGATTAAACAAACTAGATACGATATGTTCATTTGAGAGCTTTAGAAGTGTTTGTAGATGTTTTTTTCTTTAACTTTGGACAGAAACAGCCTCTGATTCATGAATTTAAAGGGAATCTGTCAACATCATGACACAACGTGATCACAATGTCACTACACTTTTCCACAAAATTTTGATAAAAGATAGAAGTGAATTATTGCCCAGCTCTCTGCTAACATAAACAATGTATCATGACTGTTTTGTATTATTACGCTGACACACACTCACACACCCACATGAAGACAAGTTTTTACTCTATATGGAAATGGACACAAACTAATGTGTATTTGGTTGGGCATACACAAATACACAAGCACACAAATGACCATATATGCAGAAGCACAGGCGCACACACACACACAGATACACACAGTCAAGTTCACACACACACACAAAAAAAGCACACAGGCACACATACACAGATGTGCGCTCAAATACACACACACATACTCCACACCTATGCTAAGTGCTCTTATCTGTGACTTGTGCAGAGGTGAGTGACAGGAAGGGAGGCGCAGGGGGGAAGTGTCCTTTAGGTGTCTTAATTATGGCTCCTCTCCTCCCTCTCGCTGTCACCATCCCCAGGGGAGGACAAGACAAAAGGAAGGCAATGTTTCATCTCTGCTGCCTTGGTATTTCAAATTCCAAGGGGAGTAAGAGGAGAGAGACAGCAGGCTGTTACACTGGAGGAAGAAGAGGAAATCAAGTGTCGCTTCCCTTTTTCCTTCTGTTTCTCTCTTCTTGCCTCCTAAAATAAGGCACCTCAATAAAAGTGCTTTAATGGCGTCACGACAGGAAAAAAAGGCGCAACTTGATTACTGCGACTGTTTTATTTAATGAGCTCAAAGCCTCTGGCTCTGACTTGCTATCCGTTTATTACTTTGTTGTGGAGAGATATAATATGTGACAAAATGGAGCAGAAGGAGTGAGAGAATGAGGCTGAATGCTCTCATTGTGGGAGTCGTCTGTGGCGTTAGCAATCGTCTTTGTGATTTACACCTCCCTCAATGCTTACCTGGGTTTTACATCTGGCCCCGCTTGGGGAACACTGCTCTGCCATGACAGAACAGAGGGTGTCAGAAACACCTTGCCAGGTAGGCAGACACAAAGACAGCCTGCTGTTAATTATTGATGGGAATAAATTGCACTCATTGGATGTTTGGCAGGGGAACACATGGTGGATGTGAATACAAATGTGTTTATGAATGCATGAGTGTGTGAGCGCGGAGTGAAAAAGATAGTAAGAGAAAGCGGCATTAAGCGGCAAAGGAATGGGGGTTAGAACGAAAGAGGAAGGGGTGAGGTGGAAGAGGAGGAGGAAGGAGGAGGAGCCGGTAGAGTGATGATAGTGATACCTGGTAAAGAGACATTAGAGAGATGCAGAGGGAGTCCATAAAAGCAAACCACTCCTTAATGTCTCTCACAAGTGTGATAAAAAGCACAGAGCTGGAGAACAGAATGCTGGCCTTTCCATTTATGTGAACTGAACAAGGGAACATTCAAAAATAAACTGTAATACGCAAATGCTAATAGAAAAAGATTTTGTGAATGTGCCCACACACACACGCACACACACACACACACACACACACACACACACGCACACACACACACACACAAATATGCAAACAAACATTCTTAAAAAGGTCAGCTCCTTTTGTATTGGGACACAAGACCTCTCTCATGAAAATATTGACTGAGAGAAGAGGAGCAATGCAAAGTGTGGTCTTAAAATGAGATGGGCAAAGAGCACGGCTTCTTATCTGTATTCTGAGAGCCTGCCCTCTTATAAATATTGGAAGAAGGACACTGGTGGGAGAGAGGAAACGGCCAAATGGTGCATTTGAGAAATGGCACACCTGAGCACCGCACAGAATATCATCTCCTCCTGTCAGATCTCATCCCATTTGATCAAAATAATTGCCACCTTCATCGTTATCATCAATTCTGTCATTTTCACTGGCGCCATCACCATTCTCCACCTCATCAGTGCTTCTTTGGCTTCAAGGGGGGGGGGGGATTTCTGGATCAGATCAAATGCAGACCATCTCGAGTGAGAAAATCACTCATAGTCATCACCATATTCATCGCTTTAATGCTACTGACATTTTGTTCACCTATTCAGATATTCTGACACCAGCTGATACAAAAATAGCCCGGTTTATAGCCACGTGAGCTCGTCTATCATAGATGCCCGGAGAGAGCGTCCTGCTGAGCCTCAGTCTATGGCGATTCTCACAGCGGTCCGTGTCAGTAAGGGAATGAAAAATTTTGATGAGAAAAGTATGATCACCGCTAACATGGACTGAAGTTTGACATACACACAACGATCTCGCTGATTTGGGCACCACATTTCTTTTGGGGTGTAAGTTAACCAGCCAGTTAGCCAGTTAACAATCTGGTAAAACTGACAGACAGCCAAATATGTAACACTAACCATGGCCCAGATTAGCGTTACCTACAGTCTCATTATACAATCCAAGGGTAAAAAAGGTGGTGAAGTAGTACAAACCCTGCCAAGTGTGTTTTCCCCTTTAACTAAGCTACATCTCTCCATGTGAATCTCTGTCTGTCAACCTGGCTCCATTGTGTAACTCACTGGGGCCCACTTTGTACTACTGAAACAGCTTGTCTCATCTGCTTTCACTTTAGCAAGATAATAATACTGCAGAACATAGAACAAGCGGCTGGTCAAACCTCAGTTAGAGCAGGGCCAGTTTACATACTGGCAACAAAGTTAGTTTGCAGTGGAATAATGTAACACACACACTCACACACACACACACACACACACTAAAAAGTAAGTTCACATAACCCCTTGTAACCAGAGACACACACTCGTAAGCAAAGTCTCGATTCTGCGTACGAGACCACAGCTTCAGCCTGTCACAGAGTGTGTCAGCGAAATAAAACAGACCTACATACATCACAGGCGCCTTCCAACTTGTCATGTAAAAATACACAAATATTGTTAACAGCCCACATTCAAGAGACTTCTTCTATTAGAACGAACAAGTTTGTCATTAAACATCAAAGCGCTGTGGAAAATTACTTTCTATAAAAATGTGTTTATAGACAGAACCAGTTTGTATGCGGGAGCTTTCAGTTCCATCGACATCCATCAAATGTGTTAAGTGTATGATTTAAATCCCTAGAGGGAGCTTTGTGCGCAACAAAGTGCTAATGATAATGCATGAGGAAGCGGCAATGCTAACTTGTTTTTAAACACAGCTTACCTTGGCCATTTGAGCCTGCACCCCAGTGGCTTTGAGAGACGACACAGCCTTCTGTGCCGCAGCTGGGCTGTCAAAATCCACAAAGCCATAGCCTGGAGAGAGAAAAGAAGAGAGGGAGAGCGGGAGAGAAGAAGAAAAAAGACAGGCATTAGCAAAGGAAAAAATGAAGGCAGATGACTAACAAGGAGAATGACAGGTACTTGGTAATTGTAGCAGTAATAGGTTAGTAACATGACTACAGAGGCTGCCAGTTCTCATATCTAGTGAGCACTACATTGTTTGATAATTAGCGACACTGACGTTCATAGGGGGATGCTATGCATCTTAATTAGTAGCATGGATGAGCGATTTAGTAATAACAAACCCCGGCACCCTGCCCACCTCCACCTCCACACACACACACACACACACACACACACACACACACACACACACTGATACATGTATGGATGTACAAATACAAACAGACTTTCATGCGCACACACACGCGCGCACACACACAAACAAACAAAAACACACAAGCAATAAGTGGCATGCTAATCAAGAATAAAGACCATCACTGTTTCAATTTTGTTGAGGAGAAAATCTTATTTGTAGTTTGTAGTTTAATGACAACTCATATGCATTCATTTATCCACGTAGAATAATTCGTGTAATGGTAATTTCTGAAAAGTCCGTGATTAACAAAATACGCACACATGCACACACTCACACATACAGAGAGAGACATGTCAATTAATTCCTCAGAACATCACTGAGTCATTTTCAGTTTTCAGTTGTTCAGCCTTTTGATTTTCGGAGACTGTGAAGCTGGCTGGCCCACATCGTGTTCCTCAACACACGGCATATTAACACAACCCCATTTCACAGCCTTCATAATCCTCTCCCCGGTAACAAATCTTTCAAAGGTTAACAGCATAGCAGAGCTGCTGCCATTTCTCTCTCTCTCTCTCCAACTCCATCTCTCTTACATACACATAAACACACTTATATTTCTCACAAATATAGCAATTCTCTCCATCTTCTTCCTGTCTGTCCTCTGTCCCTCTCTGTCTCTAATGCACTCTCGCTCTCCCTCTGTCTCTCTTTCTCATATTTTTCCTGACATTAACAGCCACCAGCCCCCATCTGGAAATTCATCAGCAGTGGAAAGCGGAGGGAATGAAATCTGCGGCTGTGATTTATGAGTTATTGTGATCCCGACGTTCTCCGGGATGTATCAGAGACGGGGGTCACGTCTGTGTTAATTAAAATTTGGTGGAGGATTAAAAGCAGTCAATGGTGCCCTCTGATCCACTGTTTCAGAAGGAAAGTGTAATTAGAAAAGGATAATGGGTGTGAGGTGGGGGGAGACTCGCCAGAGTGGTTACCCCATCATGTTACAAACGATCATATACCCACACACACACACACACACACGAAAGCACACACATGCACAAAAACACATAACACCTTGGTTTCTCACCACACATGGCCTATGTGTGGTTCTTTTCATACACACAGCAAATATCTCACTTGCTTTCACAGACATACGAGGTGTGTGCCGGTGTGTGGTGGTGGTGGTGGTGGTGAGGGGGTGGGAGTTCGGTCATTTTCCTGTCGGATGGCGGTGAAGGAGTGTGGAGTAATGTGAAAATCATAACCTGTGGTGGAAGAGAAATCGAGCACGAGGACTGATTAATGGCCAGCTGTTAGAGTGGGTCTGGGAGGGGTGGCTCTTTAATTGTGGAAATATGAAGAGCAACAGTGAAATGTCCAGATTCAAATACAGGTGGCAGATGGATCAAGGATTATTTTCTAAAGGGGCTGCAAATAGGCAGTGCATTCAAGCACTTATTTACCTCAGTAAACATATGACTCACATATGAGCGGCTAATAAAAATTTATGAAGCACTTGAAGGTACTTGAAGGTTCAGGTCAACCAAATTACAAAAAAAAATATACTCTCTTACCTGGTATCTCAACTTGCAAGTAGCTTTGGCTTTATTTGCCAAAGTTTTGAGATATCCTTCTCTGAGATTCTGCCTCCACCCAAATACAATACACAGTAGGCGAATTGAATTTTGTTTGTGGTGCACACAGAAATAAAAAAAAATTAAAATAAAACTTTGAAATTCAACAACAACATGTCTTTCCAGACAAGGTTACCCCATTACTGTGGATGATCTACAGACCTTGCTGTGAACAGGTTGCTATGGCTGCTCGAGCGAGTCGCCCATTTGCATATTCCGGATCGGATTCAGGCTCGAGCATTTTTGAGAAGTTTCCATTTCAAGTAAAAAAACGAGAAAAAGAGGCGAAATCCTACTACTACTGTTTGTTTGTGTAGCCTCTGAAGCCAGTGGAAGTCTGCTGAGGGGTAGCTTCCAGAAGATGGCCGTTAAGAACAGAGAGCCTTTAAGAGACAAGAGCTAAAACAGCCTGTGTCAGACAGAAGCTGAACTGGGTTGCTGCAAGAGCCGGTATAAGATAAGTAACGAGTTATTTGGACTGTAAATAATAAAAAGATTTACTAGTAGAGTCCCGGAATATAAATATAGACCTGGAATGTGATGTGATACCTCCCATTTCACGTGCCTCGGAGGGATGGAGCACCAATGTTTCTAAAGATATTCCCTCTGTTTGTGTTTTGATGACGGTTTTGGAAGCACTGTCTATTGGGCAATCCACATAGAATATGTCTTTTAAAGCATTTTTGAAATCCTTCATTCTCCATCTTTTTTTTTTTTTTAAGACTCAGAGACATTTGATTCACTTTCATACTCATTAAACCATTCAGTAACACTTTGTGTCTTGTACAGTTTTGAATCATCCACTTTATGTTTCTCTTTATTTGGGGTTTTCCCTTAAAGTTGTCACATGTCTGTGTTTCTCTGGTAAAAAAAAAAACCAAAATTCAATGAAAATTATTCACAGTGAGGTATGTGGGTTATCCAGTGTGACTGAAAAACATGTTACTGTTGAATTTTTTAAACGCAATTTTTCAATTCTGTGAGCACCACACGCGAAATTCCCTTCACCTCAGTTGCAGCGGGATGGAGGCAGAAAACTCATCGGTGGACAGTATCTTCAGACCTGGGCTGGTAAAACCAAAACTATATGCATGGCTAGATACCATTAGAGGTTATTTTTTGTAACTTGTGCGGAATAGCCCTTTAAACACAGAGAAAGCAGATGCTACATCCCACCATTTCCTCCCTCTTTGGATCTAAGAACATATTACTGTAACAGCACTTTAAGAGAACCAGACAAAAAGTTACTGAGGCCCCCTGGGCGATGGCTGATTCTCTTTAATAATTAGAATATTCCAAGGGTGGATACTTGGGACCCCCAATTACAAATTTAATATTCACCCCTCTACCACCTGGAGTGCACATATCAAACTTTCAGCAGTATGAGGATTTTAGAGAACGCTGACCTATATTCAGGCGCCTCTGAATGGAGGAAGAACTGAAGGGAAGGCGGGGAGAAAGCGAGCGAGAGAAAGGGTGTGTGCAAAAGAAAGGCAGCGTGAGGAAGAGGGTTATTTGGGGTCAGCTAAATGCACTGAAGAGGACTGAATTGACACTCACTGAGCTGCCTTCAGTAATAGAACCAGTTTGCTCTTCCCCTGTGCAGTCATTGTAGCTGATATATGCATAATGATACTGTAATGTGGACTGTTTGATCTGTAGCCACAGGGTAAAACTGTTTAAGGGTTGTTTTGTTGGAAAAGAGAATAATAATTGAGAGACATGGAGATATTCACAAAGTCTCTATTTGTGCTTTTATCAGGCACAACGGTTGTGGGGGGTCACAGAAAAGTCAGTTTTATGTATGTGTGTGCGCTCGAATTCGTCTTCTATACTTGTGCGCCAGTTTCTGTATTACACTGTTGAAGTTAAGTGAGTCATTCTGGCTCATCTTTACTTTTAAAGAGAGATGTATAGGTTGAAAATTAGGTCTACATATTAAAATACATGTATTTAGGTTTAGTATTGGGTTTAAGTTCTACTGAATGTGGACAGAAAGTAGTTCCTATTATAACTGTTCACAATGTACACAAATAAAATTGGAGGAGTGGACACAATCTTATGTTCCAATATCAATACCAGCAGTGATTGAGATAGTATGTTTTTTGTAATTTGTGTGCACCAACCCCCTTCAAGGCTATAAGCGTGATGGTGCATGAATTTACGGTAAGTTACACTGATTCTTGGTTATTCATTGAGCAAGAAAACTGAAGAAAAGTCGATTAAGTTACAAAGAAGCAGCAGAGTCATAAAACACTGCTACATTTAATTTCACTTTTCACACACTAAAACACATATAAAAACACACCTACGCACAAATGCACGCAGATGTTGCTTGAGAATGCTTTATTGAAGCCAAGTACACGCTGTACTGCTACTGTATTCAATGCGGGCACTCTAGAGTTATTACCTCAAGTGGGATGCAGAGGGCAAGGTGTTGCTTTGAAGCCTCCGCAACAACACAAACATCCAATCGATAGCTGTCACTTAAAAGCAGCTCAAAGTGACTGGCTACATGCATGGCTGCTGATGCACACTAATA
Source organism: Thunnus albacares (assembly GCF_914725855.1). Classification (NCBI taxonomy): domain Eukaryota; kingdom Metazoa; phylum Chordata; class Actinopteri; order Scombriformes; family Scombridae; genus Thunnus; species Thunnus albacares. Next base: position 18,791,831 of record NC_058124.1, on the reverse strand, counting down.
TGCACACGCACACATAGAGTTGCTTGAACACAAGCACACTCGCAGGATGACACAAACACACACACACACACACATACTGTATGTATAGTCTCTGTGAGAGGAATAAAGAGAACATGAGCTGCCATATCATATTTCCTGGTCTGGCTCTAACAGGAAGGCTGTCAAGATAAAAGGACCATCTTCAATCAGTTATTACAGGATGGTGCTATGGTACTACTGCTGCTACACTACTGTAGCCCTAGTGATTGTGTTTGTATGAATGTGTGTGTGTGTGTGTGTGTGTATGAGGCAGGATGCTCCCTAACATGGCCCCCCTGCGGAGGTCTAGAACTACAGTCGATGCCACCTCAGGCTACGTGCTGCACAAAAGTCTTCAGTGGAGAGTAGAGATAAGGGACTCATTACAGTGCGTGTATCGAGGTATCAATCATCCATGCATCATTCATGCATTCACTGTCAAATTATGCTAATCCTAATTACTTGTGGGGAAATTACCATTCTTTATCTGCTAATAGTCTGGATTGTTTGGGGTTTCCTACCCACTATACCCACCACCATCTTCCCCAATATTTCCATTTTTCACATTCTCATATTCAGTGCTAATGATCCCATTTTGCACCGCATACAATGGAATAATAATGCCCTAAGTATGAATAATGAATCAACGACAAGTCACGGAGCATTACAATGGTGTGTGGGGCAAACAGTGTAATTGTTTACGTCCTTGTGAGTCATCAAGAAGAGTTCTGAAACTGCTGTTGCACATGGGTGATTAATCATTGTGGTTACACATATGTTAATAATTCGTACTTTGCATGTATACAAGTAATTATGGTTAATGGAGGAGATAGATGGGCCACTCCATGGACAAATATGCATAACAATGCCTGTAATATGATTCTTATGATTCATGGTGCAGCTGTAGTGCCGCATCACGTTCCGTCCTATAGTATGTGTATGCTTTTGACCTCGCTCTGCCTTCGAACTGTTGATATGTGTGTGTACAAATGTCTTACTGTAAGCTCAGACTTTTTTGTCTTTGTATATATGTAAATAAGTAGTATCTAATAAAGCAAAGATTACTCAATTTATCAATTACTCAATCAACAGAGAATTAATTGACAACAATTTTCAGAATCAATTAATCAGTTATGTAATTTATTAAGGAAAAATGCCACACATTACCTTTTCTTTGAGTTTTTGCTGCTTTCCTCTTTTTTTATAGAATTGAATATCTTTGGGTTTTGAAGATGTCACCTTGGGTCGGCAAAATAGTGATGAGTAGTTTTCACTATTTTCTGGAATTTACTATACTTAATGATGAATCAGTTAATTGTACAAAAATAATGGACAAACTGACTGTTACAGTGACACAGACACTCTCACACTGAGAAATCACAGTTGTTGTTTTTTTACAATACCAGTCAAAAGTTTGGACACATTTCCTGACTCAAGTGAGAGGGAAGGTGTGTCCAAACTTTTGACTGGTGCTGACACGTCCTTCAAGACACAATTCTGAAAGATCAACCCACGTACATAATGAAAAGTTGTTGAAATACTTTAGAGCATGTACATTTATAGATGTCTTTGGTCCATTTTGGGGGTTTGACCAGCCCTTCTGCCCTGCAGGGAGGGTGGGTAGTGGTTTTAGGAGGCTGTGGTGAGCTGTGCAAACATTGAGGGAGAGCACAGGGGTTTTAAATAGTGAGATGGCATCCATGACTAACTGCGGCCAAGCCAAGACCGCCTTGGTCAAACTCCAAACCCAGAAGAGAGCCTCCTCACTGGGATTGCATTCCTCTGTCCTCCTCCATTTATCCTGCGCCACCAGTGGCTGACTGATGATAAATTTTGTGGCTTCCCTCCACTAAACCGTGCGGTACTGTGTGCGTGAATGTGTGAGTACAAAAGCTTGTGTGTGTGATCTCCAATGTTCTTGTTTGCGTGTGTGGTTATGTGAGTACACACGGGAGGATCATAAATATACTGTATCTTTCAGTCAACGCATCCCACAGAGAAACATCTGCAATTTTAAATGTTGTATATTAAAATGTTAGCTTTGGGCTACAAACTTCTGACCACATCACTGCCGTCAGAGCATTAACACCACAGAGGAGTGACAAGTTATACAGTAGGAAACACTTCTCCATTACTACTATAGCTTCATCTACACTCAACAACATATAAAAGAAACAACTGTGTTTCCATCTGCAAACACAAAACAACTCCAAATTCATGAAGTCTGAATGAAATTAGCACACACATGCAAGCAAACAAATGGTCACTCTTGCTTAAAATCTTCTATATGCACCCACAGACACAGACCACAAATCTTAGAACAACTCAAAATAAAGATCCCTCATTTTCTTGTCCAATGTCGCCATCCTGCCTGCTTTGCGCTTGGAGACAATACCCATTTGTTGTAAAATAACTCTCACAGAGGGCTCTTTTATATTAGACACTGGCAAGGAGATAGCAGTACAGGCAATTAACTTATCAACTCTGCAACATGGATTTATAGCTAAGGCATTCATCTCGGGCTGAAGCAGCCAGCCTATTGGCTGTATTGTATTTCTTGTCATCTTCTCTCGCAGGTGTAGTGTCCTTGTCAGAGAGCTGCAGTCGGAATCTGCAAAGGGCAGAGTGCCAGGGCTAAGGGCCAAGGAGGCCACTGGTAGCTCATTGTTCTGAAGACAAACAGAACACAAGGTTGAAAAAAGAATTCCTCAACCAATATCTGTACAAGTATTATGGATGAGTTCTGTATCATAGCCTTGCACCTACCGAATTGATGCATATTGCGAAACTTGTGGATGCAAGTGTTTAACATTTATGCTAGCAAGACAATTTTTGTAATTCCAGAGGAGCTAATTTTATAGTGAGTGCCAAACCACACTGTAAACATTTTTATCCTGAGGCTATTTTGGCAACATTGAAGCAGTGAAAAAATGTGAACGCTACATTTTCACAGGTCAAATATTCAAGTATTAGAACATATGGGCTCGCAATAATCATTCCTCCCTATCTCAGCATTCCTTTCTTCTTGATTTTACTCTTCATCATTTTCTTCCTTTTCCACTCTCTTTCCTTTTGTTCCTTAATTAATTCATATCTATTCACACTCATTAGCTATAGCACAGCGCCATATGGCTTCAACTACATTTTCAGCTCTAAATTCAGCGTGACAGTTGAGGCAGTATTTAAACTATGTGTGTTAGTTTAGAGGAGAGGCATGCAGTTATGTTACAATCCAAACTGTGGTGTTAAATTGGCATCAAGGCAAATGGAGTCTGGTTTCATCATCAGCATTACCTCTGAGCTCTCTGGAGATAAAAGATTACCTTCTAAATGTCTAACTTGGCTCACAGAGATGAAGAGGCATTCAAAAATAAAGTAGTCAAGCATCTAAAGAATATCTCCTCATTCCTGCCATTCACTGATTTAAACAAACAGGGAAAAAAAAAAGTAAACTGCAGACATGGTGTTCATTCAAATCTAAAAATGGTATCACCGCTCAACTCCCCGGTAGCTCCATCAGCTTGCTAGCTTAATAGCAAAGCCCCGACGTGTTTGGTGCAACATGTGAAGAGCCCTCGAGAAAGGTTTGAGACCTGAAGGGTGTTAATTACTTGTCAAGAGGTTGTTAAAATGAGACCCGTGGCAAAAAACTGAGTGGCTATACAGAACCCCCACACGGATATCTCAAAGAACACACACAGAGAATCACATAGACAAGCCAGCATGTATAGTCACACAAAGGCACTTACACGGCTGAGCACTAACACTTACAATTGAACAAGCAAACACAAACTGGTAAATGCCAGCATATGCACGCATGGAGGTACACACACACACACACACAAGTACACATGTTAACATACTGTATATTAATAGAAATTCAAGTGTCCCCACACTTGCACACACACACTTTCACGTGCACTTGGGTTAGAATGTCAAACAACCTTGAATAGCTGCTCATTATGGTACCCGTTGATGTGAAAATGCCACAAGCAGTACAAGCACACTTTTACACAAAGAGCAGGTGCAGGCCTTTTTTCACACTTCTCTTTCACGTCACCTATACAATATCTTAAAATACCTGCTCCTTCTTCATGCCAGCTATACCTGGAAATGACTCATTTTAGTATTCATGCTGGGTGCCATCTTGCGCATCTCCATGTTATCCCCCATTTGAGCAGCAGTTCGTAATAAGCAATGTAATCAAGTCAGGTACTAGGCCTGAAAGCGCCGCCAGCGAGATGAGAGGACAGGCTAAATATTTGAACAAAGCCGGATCAATGAAAATCAAGCGCCCTCGGAACATGGGGAAAATCTCCAGGTAGAGACAAACATTAAAATCTGGACAAAGACAAAGTGTCCCATTCCTCTGAACAACTACGCAACCTATTTCTTTTGTCTAGCATCTGTTAGTCATTCATGAGGAACGGCCTGGCCGCCCTCAGCTAGTCTTCCTCTTCATTGCGGTTATGATTTATGCCTTCCTTAACTAATCAAGGGTATGATCATTAGTCAGGGATGTGCAGGGGCCAGGGCCTTGGCAGGTCAGTGGAAGGCTGTATCGCTCATTGTGGTTCCCCCGCCATCCACCGGTTAGGTCCAGGATAAGAGATGACTGGAGGTACGCCCCCTCACCTTCCACCAGTGCCCTTTGAGGCATTCGTCAACAAACAAGACACGAAAGGGTGCTCCGGGATGCGTTGTGAAATGGATTAAGCCAAAGTCTGAAGAAGAAAGCCACGGTGGTGACAAAAATCTGCAGATTCCCAAGAGCCTGTTTGTACTTTGTTGAAATTTATTACAGATTTTTCTGTCTTTGTTTAGATCCAGATGACAGACAGTCAACAGTAACACTTTAGAAATGAACAAATTCCCCAAATTCAATCTGTATGCCAAAATAATCTTGGGAAACCTTGGTCTATTTTGATCTGTGATTCTGTGGCTGCTGGATCTCACCTCCACCATGAGCTCACACACATTAAAAATACACACACATATACAGACGACAACCACACTGCATGCAGAAACAGCACAGGAAGTGGAGGGGGTACAAAAGGTCAGAACTCAAGGAATGCGGCGCTGATGGCCCGGCTGCCTCTATTTACGACAAACTTGGCCAATCAGACGCCTACTTGGTGAACAGCCAACTTGGAACTTACTGGAATGGAGATTGAGGAGGGGAGCAGCAGAGTAGAAGGGGTGGGGAGTGTGTGTGTATGTGTGTGTGTGTGTGTGGGGGGGGTGCTAACAAAGGCTGCGGGTGTTATCCACTGAGGTTCTGCATGCTGAATCTGTCCAAATCAATGTGATTATCCCTCAGCTATTGCTAATTAGAGTCATTAATACGCAATGCAAGCAGGAAATGGCACAAGCTCTCTCTCCCTCTCTCCTTCAGCCGATCTCGCCTCTTTCTGGAATGGCTTTGAGGGAACAGAGGCATTTGGAAAAGGTCCGTTGTTGGCTGCACTTCAGTCGAGATTCTCATCTGCACATAATTCACTTTCAAAGGGCAGAGGGGGCGGCAAAGAGAATCCTTAATTGAGCCGGCACCGTGTACAACATAGACAAATGTTTATATCTCGGCCCTCTAATGAGAAACCAATAACGGATGCACCCCTCCCCCACTTCTCTCCCCCCCCTCCCCCTCCTGCCCAGCCCACCCCAAATACACAGATACGCATGACAATGAAAAACAGGCCTTTTCGGAGAGCGTCACCTCATTCATCAATAGCCCTTATGCTTGGAGTCATGCAATACTCCAGTCATGCAATACTGCAGCAATAAATCTGTTTTTATAGAATGTAACATTGCCTATATTTCTCCATTAGGCTGATTCTGTGGTAAGGGCAAAGGATGCTTCAGATTGTAATGGTCAAGCTTCTGACAGGCTTTTAAATTGCACCATACGGAGGCTGCATATGCAGCCCATCAAGGCAAGATTGAGTATTCAGTATTCAATATTCAAAAGACATGAGGTTTAATGTGTCCACATTTTAGGTACAGTATGTAAGGACATTCTGCCATAAATTCACTATTGTTTTAAATTTTTAAGAACAGGAAATTAGCGTATTTTACATCAAGTCACCCACATAACAGAGTAAAAGTGACAGTAATTCTTATAAGATGTGAGTTTATGTAATGCCCTTGTGGGTTTTTAGCATCCTCATATAAAATGGATGGCAAGTTACAGGGCAAAGAAATGAACAACAACAAACTGCCAAACGCACAGCCACAAGAGACTATCTTCACATCTCATCTATCTCCCACAATTCAGTGCGGTGGGCCGTCGCGGCAGAGCGCCAGTCAGGCCGGTGAATCTCGGCACAGCCTTATCTCCCAGCGGCGGAGGAGGAAACGGAGGTCCTTTAAAGGGCTGAGGTCATTTCCTCTGCCTCCGGGCTCTGGCAGGAAAAATAAAATGTCTCCATTCGGTCAGCCCTGCTTTATTTCAAATGCCGCCGCTGCCTTTTAAGAGGCCCTTGTGGGCATGGATGGCAAATGAGCGGTTTTGGGATCTCGCAATCTATTCCTTTTCTCTCTCCCTTCTGCCATCCTCAATCCCCCAATACGCCTCTGATGCAAACCCCAAATCTCTGCTGTATTTCTACAGTAAATGTGAAAGTGCAGAGACAGATATATAGATAGAGTGTGAGAGCAAGAGAGAAAAACAGAGACAAAGGAGGAAAGGAGTAGCAGAGTGAGAGTGTGGAGGAGCATGAGAGCCAGAGAGTCAGATGAAGAGCTGAATGCCTCCTCTTACCCACAGCGCTTGACAGCCCTAAAGCCCTTTCACAACTTCCTGTTCCCATTTCTCTCTGAACTGGTTTAGCATGTGTGTGTATTTATCTGCATGCACAGTTTGTATGCATCTCTTATGTACCCTTGCAAGAGTACGAATGTGTGTGTTTTTGCCTGGGAGCTTGTATGTGTGTGTCATAGAGTAAGGTAGGGAGCGAGGGAGTGAGTCAGCGCTGGGAAGATAGAGAGGCTCATTGAAAGGCCTGCGTGGTGCGGTGGTGGAGGAGAGCAGCCAGAACAGGCAGACAGGCAGGCACACATGCTGTGATGTTGGGAAGAGGATTGATAGATCTGTTGCATGGTCACTGCTGCTGCAAGAGCCTAACACACCTCAGGCAGATGGATGGGGAGTGCGTGCGGGGGGACGATTAGTCTTTGTGTGTGTGTGTGTGTGTGTGTGTGTGTGTGAGTGTGCCCTTTGTGTTTGAGTGCGTGGGAGAAGTCTATTACATAGTCTTGGTGTGTAGTTTTACTTCAAACAGGGCTTTACAGCACTTATACACACTCGTATTCCGAGGGCAAATATATAGATAGATGTATGCTTGTAGGGAAACAATGTGTGTTCATGTATGTGCGTGGGCACCACACCTTTGTCGGTTTGTTTACGCAGGAAATTCATTTCCCTAACACCTGACCTGTAAGCGCAGAAAGCGTCATTGCTGTTTTTCTGCTTTTCCACAACACACAGGTTCCACTCCCACGCTCACTATTTCACCTCACATATCACCAGCTATCCATCTTCCCATCATCTCTCACGTACTCACTTTTAATTAATCTCATAGGTGCTTTATAGGTATTAAAAACAAAACACTTCTGCCATAGCTAGGTACATTTGATCATTTAAAGAATAGTGAAATTCAACATCTAGTATATTAACACATAGTGCAGATGCATGTAAAGGTGGCTATATACTGATTCAGGTTGTAGGTGCAAGTAAATAAGCTGCAGTTGCATTTATCATATAAAACTAAAAAATGTGTTTTTGACCATTTTTGTGCAGCTTTTGCTGTCTGTTGCATGTTGAAATATAGTCATCAAAATGTCACTGGAGCAAGACTTACTGTGTACATGGTCTAGAGATGTCTAAAAAACTTTTCAACAAAATATAGCCCAGTTCTAATAGTCAGCTGCTTCAACAATAGACTTCAACTTCGGAAAAAAAAAGAAAAAAAAAACCCCATCAATCCATAAGCCTGTGTGTGATTACATTTTAATTAATTTCCATGGAATCCACATGGTTAGTCTAAAATTATAGGTTGTGGCAATTTCATGTGTTTTAGATTTTGAAAAAAAAAAAAAAAAGTAATTCATCTGATTACAATGCTGCAAATCATTCAAATTTTGCAGATTCATAATCATAAGCTATCAAACTCAAGGTTTATGAGATGCCAAAACACTGCACAGTGGTTTATAATAATATGAGAAAGGAAAGTTAATTTTTTAATCTGCCTTATTTGTAGAATTGATCATACTGCACCGATACAAAATATAATAAAATTACACAATATTAAAATGTGTGAATATGTTTTAGAAAGAATCTTCTGATATATAAAGTCAAACAAATTCAAAAACTGTTTTGTAGTTATGAAATGAAGGGAAGGAGAAAAAAAAAAAAAAGCAGAGTAGAGAAGTTAGTGAGTGAGTACGAGATATGCTATCCTCTTTGTTTTCCACTGGCTGATTGTCGATCTTTCCCTCTCGCTAACTCACTCTCAGAGATGACTGGTCCTGATCTCTTCTCTCACATTGTTTTGGCAGTGCGCTCACTGAGCTGAACTAAACACAAATAACACAAGGGGGGGAAGAGAGGAGACGGAGACGGAGAGGAGAAGGAGGAGAGGGGATGCTCGGTGTGTGACGATGGCACAGTGGTGATAAGCCGCCGTTCTGACATTTAAACAAGTGTCGGGGTCAGCGGGTCAGATGACTGGAAACAGCGCATGACTAGATCAGGGCGATGTGCCGCTTTTGCTTTGTTACCGTGAGCTGAGACGAACGCCAGTCCATCAGGCTTCGATACACCTGCTTGGCTCGTTTATGCTTTGATACCCGCTCACCTTTCACGAGACGCTGACATACTATGTATGGGTGGAAAAAAAAGCGGAACTGTTGCAGAAGAAATGATGTTTTTGTGAAGTTTCTCTTCTCCTCAATTTGTCTTTCAAACACTAAAGAACTGTAATTTTCTGTTCAAGGTTACTCAGCTCTTTCACTCACACTCCTTCGCTCTGCACATCTCACCTCTGGCCACCCCTCTCTCTCTCGCTGGGTGCAGAGCAGGACCATCCTTTCCACTCATAAAATACGTCTGCTTATATTTGCTTTTTGGCATCTCAGCAGTGCTGCATTCCAGGAGGGTGACTTATGGGAAACATGGTCTCCCACACAACACGGTGCCAAGCAGAGCAGATTTTTTTTTGCACTGTGCATAACTCAGGTCAGCTGGACACGGTGAGGGATAACCTGTGATCAAGCTCGATCACAGAAATTGAAAGAATTTCACTTTTTCCTCTTTTTTTCCCCCCAGTCTCAATCCACCTCACCTCCCTCAACTCTGTCTTTCTCCTCTTTAATCCACCCTGTGCTATGTCCTGTGACCTATAGATAGATCCTTCCTACTAACATGCATCCAGTCTTGTCTTTAATAGCCTGCAGGACTCACAAAAAAATAGACTGTCAAGATAATCAGCCTTCTTTTCTATCCTCTAAAAGGCAGAGGTTCTTTTCCTCAACATTTTGACCCAGAGCATGCCTTGCAGGATAAACTCAGGTGTGGAGCAGGGTTAAGAAGGCAGCTTCACCTTGAAAGGCCACACTTCAGAGCCCGGGAAACCACAAAAAGCAATTAAAAGTATTGATGGAACTTCAATAGCTCTTAAACAGTGCTGCCAGACACCTCGGGGCAAGTAGCACACTAATCTTTTTTTTCCTCATCTCTCTATCGCTCTCGTCTCTCCCTCACTCTCCTTCTTTGACTCTTTTTTTTTTTTTTTTTCACTCCAGACTAAGCTGGTCTTGATTACCAACTAAATGCACACAAAAGAAAAACAAAGTGAAATGTATTTACAGCCATGTGAAGCAGGTGGCTGAAGCAAAGTGAAAAGCCAGAGAATGCGAGTGTGACAATGATAGTAATTAAAGTTTATCTAATCCCAGTTAGCTTGTTAGCTCTCTAATTGGTCCAGTACACGTGTATGTTCAAGCATGTGTGCTCCAGAAACAATTTCAAATGAGCCGCTAATGTTATTGCTGCATGTGCGCACCATTTACTGTGCAGACACTAATGGACCTTTTACAGAAACACACTTTCCAAAAGATTGTCTTTCATATGAGAAAACAGGAAATCGAAGAGGAGATAGGGAGGGACTGAGACAGCGACTGCTTGCCTGCTTAACCTCAAAGCAGGGCAGCGCCATCCAAGAGCAGGTTGTTTACCCGAAGCCTTCCTGCAACTGATTTACGGTGCAAGGCTTCCTCGGCTGATGTCTAAATTTACGCGGGGGCTTGGATTGCTGTTCCTGTGACAAGACACAGTCTAAAGAGTGATAGCTGGCACGCTAAAACAGGGTGGGTGTACAAGACAGACAAACTTACCTTTGCACTGGTTGGTGTTCTTATCCAGAATGGCCTTGGTTGACACTATTTTTCCATACCTGTAAAGACAGAGAAACAGGAGATGTAGCGTTTCTGATTCAGAATAACCTAAAGGACCTTTCACTTGTGGGGCAGTTCACTACAATTGCCATCCCATGGTTAAAGTAGATGTCTTATTTTCCATACTCTCTGCCATTTAGTTGCAACTAGCAATTTGCAAAGTAGCACAAATGTCAAAAGCCACTGGAAAGAGAAATCACTTGAGGTTAATAACATTATGTGTATGGCTGACTTCAAATGAATGTGCAGCCCTCTGACATTTGAGCGAGTCACTGAACATTTTTAAAAGGTCTAAAAGCACACAAGCACATTGAACCGTTTTAGAAGATAAGTTGTTATATTAGTATAAAGTGCAACATTGAAATTCTGATGAATAACTTTCACATCTGAAAACTACATCATTAACAAAATAGTCTTTCACCAGTGAGATAACCCAATGACAATACTAAATTATTTTATTTTGGAATAATCAGGTTGAACATCTTTTGAAACAGTGTGGCAAAATTTAATCTTTTCACTATTCATTTGCAAACTGAAAAAGTGAACACATTATGAATGTTTCCTATAATTTTGGCAATTTCTATACATAAAGCAAAGCAAGAATTTGTGATACAACCTATTCATATAAAGTGTAACTTGTGTAAAATGCAATATTTAGCTCTACGAAACCCAGTACAAAAAAAAGAAATTGACAAGAGATGAAAACTACAAAAAGTCACCAGTGTGACTCCCTCAAAACTGAAAGGTGCGACATGAATTTATTCCACAGTTGTGTATGCACAGTGGGTTGCTAAGAATTTTTTGGAATTGAAAGACTGACCTCACTGACTGACTGACAGTGAGTTATTCTATCTGCTTGTCTCAGCTAAAACTGCAACAAGCTGCATTGTGTGGAGGGTGAAAAGCGTCTTAGCACTGTAAGTACAGTATGTTTGTGCCAATCTGCATGTGTGGATATACTGTGTGTAGCTTTATGTGCGTGAGCATGTGTGCAACTGTGCGTGTGCAGCTTTGCTTGTACGATTACACTTGTGTATATGAATTCCCTGTGTGTTGAATGCACATCACCGTGAGTGAGCAGAGGAAAGACAGCTACACTCTGTATGTTTGGCGCGCACACACACACACACACACACACACAAACACACCCACACACACACACACACACACACATTCTGTAGGGAAGAAGCAGTGGTGCATCCCGGCCCATATTTCACCAGCAGGGGATAATTGTGCCATTTCTCAACGAGTGGCGGAGACTCTATTTACTGCATGCTGCGGTGGGGTGGGTGGTGGATATGAACTGATGAGCTCCAAGAGGAAAACTACCAGCTCACTCACACACACACACGCACACACACACACAAATACAGATACCGCATGAGTACACACACACATACTCACACACATACAAATATGCACACACAGAGGCAACACTCACCAATCAGAGGATTGTCTCTCCTCAGCAGATAAACAGGCCATTTTAGCTATAGGGAACCATAATCCACTGCAACAGAACAGGACTAACGTGCAATGTTTGATCACACTGAGACACACTCAAGCATAAGTACACAAGATGAACATGGAACGGTGATTGTTCATTTGATTAGAGAACATGCAGAGCTGGGTTTACAACTGCAGTATTTCAGTGTTTATCGAGATGCAAACTGAAGAGAAAATGGTATATGTGATTTTAAATCAAGACAGAGATATTTATTGTGATTTGATTCATTTTCTCAAAATGTTAGTTGAGAAACCTTTCATAGATAAAAAAAAAAAAAACACCCTCAAATACTGTGATGTTAAAAGAAATACTGTTGGTGCTTTATGAACCAAAACACCTCATATAAGATCAGAAAATTATATCACTTAACTATAATGCAGCCTTGAATCCTGTAAAATATGAAATTTAAGATTTTATTTAAGATCCCAAACAGTATGATACTGAATCTCATATCACACTATTGATATTGTGTTGATTTTCCAAGGTCTACATGCAAGCCATTGAACTGAAGCAGTCACTGAAGGTGATTGTGCATGTGTGCGTTTGTTCCTTTATTCCTTTATTTTCACGCAGGTGTATGCCCTGCTTCAGTAAAAAATTTGTATGCTTTCAGACTGGGAAACAGTTAAAAAGCTCAGTACTTTTGGCACAAATTGGGGAAAAGTTCTCATTAAAACTTTGTTTGGACTCTGGGGAAACAGGAGACAGTAGCTTTCGAATGCCAACTCATCACTGCTTGCCTCATTAAATGTTAAAGATGGCTCATCAATGCATCCTATCCGCGGTCCAAATACACACCACAAAGACACTGCAGCGAGATGAAAAGGCGAGGTGGAAGGAGCCAGCTTCGTGCCCATAATGGAGACATATTGGAGACGGATGGAGAATGTGATCAGCATGTTCATGTATGTGGCGTGAGTGTGTGTGTGTGTCTGTGTGTGTGTGTGTGTGTGTGTGTGTGTGGCTGTGTGGACGACCCTGCTGGCGGCTCCTTCGCCTCTCTGCCAGGCAGGCCTGGGGAGGCTTTGATGTGACAGAGGCAGTCCCTGTGAAGCGCAGGTTTAACACTGTGATGCTGTGGCCGGGATGCAGAGCCTGTCTCCACTAATCCTATTTCAATCACTCTCGCAGCCTCTTATCTCTGACTCCGCTGGCCCTCGGCCCTCCCCCCTCCTCACAAATCTTCTCCTCTCTCCTGCTCTCTCTCTCTCTCTCTCTTTCTCTCTCTTAATGTCTCTCTACCATCCTCTCCATTTCCCCTTCCCGTACTGTATCCTTCATTTCTCTCCTTTTGTCTCTCTCTTTTTCTCCTCTTTCCCCCTCCTAATAGGAATCTCATGGCAATCATTCTGATGCAATATCGGATCAACCCTGAGAAAAGAAGACGCCAGAAATGAAACCGCCTATAAAAAATAGAGGCTTTATGAGCTATTTTAAGCTGACGAAAATGTACAAATTGTGTTGGATGTAAAACATGTCATTCGTTTGACAGCTGTCTGAGCACTGAAATGCGATAAAATTGAAGCTGAGCTGAGGGCAGTTTTTAAGAGGGCAGCAGCATGCACAGTGCAGTGACATCCCAGCGCTGCATTACTTTCTTTCCTCGCTCTCTTGCTGGATGAAACGATCCAGGCGTATTCCATTTCCGTCATCGGAGCTGGGAAAGTGAAGTGGCTCTTTGCTGTACGTGGGCAGAGGGAGAGCTGGCCAGAACCACAACACGTCACTGTGGTGTTGCTGGTACACAGAAAAGGCCAGTGCTGGAACGGATGGACGGACCACCCAAGTGCTGTACTCAGATCTCACCCTCAGCCTTTAGACACACTCTACAAAAGGTCTGTGAGTGTGTGTGTGTGTGTGTGTGTGAGTCATTACACAACAGGATGTGTGTAATGCTTTAGACAGTAGGTAGATGAAACCTGAATCGGGATCTAAGACCACTTACTGCCATCTGTACTCTCTAAAGGTCTTTGTATAAATGTCTGATGAATGTGTGTGCACATGTACCTACATATGACTGTCCATCTGTGGCTGCAGATGCGGACCTGAATGTAGCGGATATCTACCATTTGAGAAAACTGATTCCTTCTTCTTTGATGAAGTGACTGCATAAATTAAAGCTAGTGTTGCAGCTAAAGCATCTCAAGACCTTTGCTCACAAACTCTGACCTTTCACCAGACATTTGGATGCCTGACAGTCCCCAAGCCATCTTATAGAAAACATTTAAACATTTATATAACAGGAGAAAAGATGTGAAGAAAATGAATAACATGAGGAACAGGCTCGACTTTCCTACAATCCAAGGAGGCCTATTCAGCACCTTTAAAGCACCTGTGCAGGGGGATAGGGCAGGTGCGTCAAGGCACACTTTAGAGAGCAAATCAACTTCAATTTATCACCTCCTGTAGGTCTTTATGCAAAATAATTAGCGGAATGTATCTGAAAAAGAAAAGGTGCAGCCATGTAGGAGCAGCTGCAGCAGACACCCATCATCCAGATTTACTATTCACTCTGTGCAGTAAATATTTCCCAGAGGGGTTTCATAAGCTGAAGAAATACACAATTTAAAAAAAAAAAAAAAAGTGTAATGATTATATTGGTGCACAGAGCAGCATTCAAATTATTATTTTGACCGATTAGTTCAGATCGTGACAACCTTTACACCAGTTTATCATCGACAGTGATAATAAGTTTGCAGGATGAGCCAGTCTCTAGTAAAGTCCAGTTGTTCCAGACATCAGTGGTATAAAAAAATGCTTGTGCAAACACAGTCTGTCGGCCAATTTTAGTCAGAGAAACAGCTGCAAGATGATTGTGACATCACAGGAAATAGCCTGTTATCTTGTTTTTAGATTTGAACTAATATTTGCCAGCCAGTGGAGTGAATTATCTTTTTTATTGTTCTTCTCCAGAATAATTTGTTTACATCAATAATCAGGAAAAAAACCCCAAAACAAACAAAAAAAACAAAACTCTTTTTCACATATTTTACATATGGTGAAGATTCCACATATTCTAGTACCACTGGAGATAAACTAAAAATTTACACGATGTGTTTCATTTTGTTAAGTCTTTGATGCGAATGCAAGAGACAGGTGTCACTGTGGCAGACACATAGAGAGGACAGAGCAGAAAGAAAAACGAGGGAAAAGAAACATGACTTCTTTATACTTTTATATCAAAGATAAAAAGGAGAAACAGGATGCAAGAAGGAGCCAAATATAAAGAGGATGACAGATAAAAATGGAAAATCTCAGGCAAACAGCACACACACACACACACACACACACACACACACACTCTGGCATTCATGCAGAAGAGTGAGTGAAAAAAAAAAATAAAGATAAAAAATAAAGAGAGAAAGTGCATTTGTGTGCATATGTACTATATATAAATGAGTGTGTGCATGCGTGACTTGTCACTGAGAATCAGTAGGGATCATCTTGCTGTGTAAAAGCAGTGTGTGGCAGCTGCCCTTGACTGTCGTCCCCTGTCTTACAGCGGCTAACGTGTCCCACAGCTCGCACATTTACGTGGCTCAGACAGAGGTTAGGCCTCCTGTCCACTGGGCATCTTTTTGGATGGAAATATTAAACAGATGCTTTTGTGAAATGTTGTTGCTGCTGCAGTTGCTATGCGACTACTGAAAATCTGTGGGGATCTTGCAACCTTAACCATCAATGTATTTTTTTTTTATTTCTAATGCTTTGCAGTCTGAGTGTGAATGACACGGTGAACTGACAACAATGTCAGGGACATACAACTGTTATATTTCAGATTTTCCCGTATCCCACCGATGTTAGTGATTGCATTTCACTCAAACTGTCTACAAACAACTTTTCAGATTCAGATCTCTTTTCGTTGGCATATGTTCTGATCCAGAATTTGAAATGTATTTGCTTTTGGGTAGTTAAAACTGAAAGTTGTCTTTTATGATCAGAAGCCAGCTGTTTGATCCACTGTTTATACTGTAAAAAACTTGCACTTAGAAGAGAGATTCTCAGAGGATAAAGTGTGATGACAGTTGGAAATGGGAAGGACAAAGTGAAGAGAGAGTCGTGCAGGATAAGACACAACGCTTTCATAACTGAGAAAGATGAAGGACATTTTTTTTAAGGAATGAGTAAAAGAAGAAGAAGGCTGATGAAAGTAAAGGTTTGTGTACAAAGAGGAGGACAGCTGGACATAAAGAGAGAAATAAACAGAGGACAAAAACTATCCTGATGGACACCTGGCAGGGAGCAGAGCAGCTGCTCAATCCACCACCACTGAGTTTATATCAGTGACTTCTTCTCCTGACCTCTGAGCTGACAGTTTGGTGGGTTATGGTCTTTATCTATATCCCACAATGGAGACTATGATTTATTTTAGCAAAGTGACAACAAACATTACTTTCAACCCTCTGCTCTGTTGTCTCAAGCACAAAAATAGTTTGTTTGATCAAAACTATAGGTTGTCTGGGTTGGTTATTCAAATTAATTGATATACTTATGTCATACTTTACACTAAAGATGTACTGTAAATGGTACTATTCCAATATACTAATGGGAAATGGTGTCTAAATTAAGCTAAATATAAGCATTACAGTATAAATATAAAAACACTGTGTTGGCAAGGATGGGCAGCAATAAATCAAAACCCTTCAACAAATTGGATAATTCCCTTTTGGCATTAGTACTCTATCTTTTCCTTGGCAGAATTTCATCAGGTTTTTTTAAGGTGCTGGGATTCCCTCGTGTTTTGTTGGCGAATTTACTCTGGCAACTGGCAAATGTTTACTTTCGAACCTTTAATGGCTCTATATGTGGGAAGGATGTTGGAACAGAAAGGTAATCCAGCCATAAGTGGTTGTTCTTTCGTTTCTTAACTCTTCTTAACTACTAACAAATGTCACATTCTTCGGACAAAAAACAAAATTGGCAATGCCGCAGAACATCTAGGAAGTTTGGGTATCATAATATAAAGTATAATAATAGAAAAACAACACAATCAACATGCAACTTGAAGTTTATTCTTTCCCTACAGATTTGAGAGACCACAGTGTCTTGGCCAGTGTGTCATCACATCTGTCTGTTGAAGTTGGCCATGGTCAAACTTTCTGTGGTCATTAGCTGTCATCAACTTTTTGGATTTCAAATTTTCCTCATTTCCCTACTGATGTGATTCCTTTTTATGACCATTCATTTCACCTGGCAAGTGTGAAATGGATGACAAGTTGATTAGAACCATTCAAAGATTCCTAGGAAAAGATTATAGCTGCAAGCTGCAATAGAGCGGCTAGACACCAGTGAGGCAATTTATAAAAGAAAAGAAGGTGATTTAAAAGTTTTAGCATGTGTTAAGAATTCATTGTAAGAGTTAAATTTAAAACTATTCATCCTCGCATTAAGGGGTTTTCAATGAATTAAAGTTTTAAATTTCAGACTGTTATAGAGTTTCCATGAGTTTAATTGTTCCCAGAATTTAGTCTGTGTCACTTTGGATGAGACTGGACCAATCTGTGTAGTCTGTTCCATTTGTATTACTTTGAAGGCTCATTTATATCTCGCTTTGCACATTCCTCATGCATAATCAATTACCTGCTCATTGTCATTATGAAATCCATATAACACTCAAAATTTTTGCCAAAATGATACATTTCAAGTTAAATGGAATTAATTCATTACACTTCCTTCACCAGATCTTCTGCCTGCGAAATTAAGGGAGCGGTTTTTAGTGAGTCATCAAGCCAAATGTGAGTATGGGTCAGAATAACACAAGTGAATGCCAACGCTCAAACTCTGGTATTTGGCAAAAAGTTGCAAAAGCAGCAGGAGAGCACTGTTTGAGACCACCAACTGGACATCTATAACATCACGTAATTGGAGATTTTCAGCATCACATCATGCATTTAAACCAGAGATTTTTAGCGTCATGTCAGGCATTTAAACAGGAGATTTTTAGCATCACATCGTGCATTTAAACTGGAGATTTTTAGTGTCATGTCGGGCATTTAAACCAGAGATTATTTCTGCGACTGACAGTCTCTTGTCTTATCTCTTGCTTGTGTGTTTATCGGAATGTACAGATTTGTTTGGCTGAGTAGCATCACGTGGGATGATTTGCAATTCATGCAATTGGTCTGTGAGTTTCCTGGGTTGCTGAACCAGTGCAGAACCAGTGCTGAACCAGTGTCGTAAAGGCTAGAGAAGCTGCACCGGTTAAAATAGAAACGCGCCGTCAAAATTGAATAATCCATAATAATTTATCGGTTATAATGAGTATAATGAGCTTGCACTTGACCCTGCACTTCTTTGGGTGCTCAGCAATACACCCGCCAAGTGTGAAGTAGATCAGATGAACGGCTCTCGAGATATGCGAAGGACATACAGACAGACAGACAGAGAGTCCTTGCTTTATAGTTAGATGTATACACGCTGTAAAACACAACCAATCACACAACATTGTTGAGCATAGTAAAGCCTGAACACACTGCAGAAACGTCTTGTTTAATTCAAGATGTACTATAATCCGTACAACAACTGGAGCATAAAAACAATAAGTTACAGTTTTATGGAGGATTGTGTTCCTGACTGTTTCCTGGCTGGGAGCAGTGACTTCCTGGAGTTGTAGCTGGTTGACTGGCAACCTCACAGGGATGACATGATTCCAGGATTTGTTTTATGTTTGGAAAGAGCCAGGGTAGGTATTTCCCTTTGTTTCCAGTCTAACCAGCTGCTGACTGTAGCTGCTGTAGCTTCATATTTAACAAATATGGGATTCATATTGATCTTCTTATCTAAATCTCTTTTCTCTTCTATGGTCACCTTCAGAGAATCTAAGTGGGTGCTCTGTCCTGGAGAAAATGTGGATTTTTGTGCCCTTTTTGCATGACCCTGTCACCCCTCTCCTGCATAGACTCTAACCAGTAGACTAAGGATATCCATGGGTAGTGAATTTTTTACAGGATGCACACATAAAAAAACAACAAAAAACTGAACTGAAACTGTGAAGCAGGGTAATATGTTTGTTACAGTGACACAAAGCCCGAAGAAAGCTTCAAACTGAGAAAGTGAACCACGCACTGGTAGAGTGTGTGTTTATTGAAAGTGTGCATCAAGAAAAAACAAGAAAACGACAATAACCAGCAGCAGGGATCATTAGCCTGTTGTTCTGAGTGTAGCTAGTTACCATCTCTCTCCTTCTCATGCACACACCCTGGTCTTCGTCAGAGCCAGCCTTGCAGAATAGCCCCTGTTTGTTTGGAAGTGTCCAAGCTGTCAAACCCACATGCTATGCACTGCTGTCTGACACGCACAAATGAACACATCTCATCGGTGCTGGTGCTGCTTCTGTTTTCTAGATACTATTTCAGATGAAAGGGAAAGTCAGTAGAAGGAAATGTAGAGAAATGAGAAGAGAGGATGGAGGAAGGGATGGAGGGATAAAGCCGGAAAGTCCAGAGATCTCAGGTTTTGTCCCTCACGTCAATCAGTCTTTTTGTACCAGAGAGTCTGCTGCTGCTTCTGTTAGAGCTTAAAAATTGTCCTCCGCTGTATACGGCTGGAGTCAGATAAAATGCAAAACACAGTTGGGGGGGGCCACAGAAGACTGTTGCACAGACCAGCATGTTACAACAGCAACTGGATCAGTTGCTATGGTTATTGGTATGCTATTAGTTCCTGGAGGCAAACTGAGGTGAAATACAGCTAAGTACACAGAAGACTGTGTGTATTTAAGCCTAAACTAAAACTTAATAAGAATGTGATAAACTAAAGATGCTTTAAAAAATATATTGTTAGAGCCTTCACTGTTAACAGAGTCAACTTCAGTGCAAAAGTAAGAGGGAGGCTCTTTCCAGGCACTAAATAGGCGAACTGTCTACGTGTCATGTATACAGTAATGGGGGTATAAATAATTCAAAAAATAAGCCTAAGGCCAAATCAGCTTCTCCGCTCGCCCTCGTTCTAAAATCGATGTTTGGGGAGGAAAGAGGCGTTGCGTTTTAGTTAGTTTGGCCCGGCCAGTGAAATGACTATGTCACTTCTGCTGTAGCAGACAAGTAGAGAGACGATATGATAACATGATGAAGAGATGTGAGAGAGCAGAAGAGATAGAGAGAGAAAGGAGTGGAAAGAAACACGGAGAGAGGAGAGAGAGTGCAACAGTGAGAAAAGATCGAGAGAGAAGTGGAGAGAGGAGAGTGCAACGTAAAGGGGGGGCTAGTGAGAAAAGAGAGAGAGCCATTCATACATAGAAAAAGTGGGTATGGAGGGTTCTGGTTCCAGGAATAGCAGATGCTTCTGCTCAGCATGTAGCTGTGGCTGTAGGAGTAGTTTAGTTTGGGCATTCCTGTGGTTTTCTAGCTACTTTTTCGGAGGTGAAGCACCACTATCTCGTTATGCCTTGAGTGACGCACATCTTGACCCTGCTGATAGACTACTGTAGTGTGTAGGTAAGATCAAAAAAGACAGCTGGAGAGGTAGATTAAGCAACAAAGACACATAAGATTCAGAGAGAAAAAAAGGAAAAAATAAAAATTACAGGCAGTGCAGATTAAAACCTGATCAATACTGGATTTTTAAGGCTGTTAACAATATCAATATTCAATACTTTGACCAATATCAATTCTTTAACAGACAAATAAAATATTAATGTAATAATAGAAATAATAATAATAGTAATAATTTTATGTTTAAGGATATTGTAATTTTTGTTATTAGTGTTTTAACCAAGATATGTACTGAGCTTGTCAAAAACATAACACTAATAGCAAATACAGCTTTTGTACATTTCAACCAATAAACTTCACTGGAAATTGAATTAATATCTTCACGAAATAATCTGAACTCAAAAGACCATTTTTGAGCTTTTACAGGGGATGGTCTTCATAGATATGGTGTTGTTATAAATCATGAGATGCAGTTGAAAGCTCTGGAAAAAGTTATTGAGTGGGCCTTGAATTACGATGATATAGTTCAGCCACTATTTCCAAGGTCAAGAATGAACTTTCATGCTAAATTAAATGAATATCAACAACTACAAATAAATACAGTTAAACTATACAAGTGTCAAATACACAAACGTGTGAGTAATGTGTGTAAGCAAGCCTGTATTATAGACATTAAATACATTTTACAGCATGGACATTATATACCAATACCAAAATATCTGTGGTAAGCTAAAAACGCTAAAGAAAACAGTCGATAATATTGGCTGATTTATCTGTTGTACTCTAGGGGTGATGGGAAATTTGGGACTTTGAGGCTGGACTGGAGTGTCTTTGCTCACACTTCTACTCTCTGACAGTTTTTTGAAACAGAGCCATGGGACAGGCTGGCTCTGATAGCTAGGCAGCTAGTGTCAACATTGGACCTTGGAGAGTCATTAGGGATAATGTGACGCTGCTGAACGCCAGGGACTCTGCTCCATAAAAACAGGTGGTCCCAGGGTCACCCCTCCCTTCCCTTCCCCTTACCTCCTCTACTTAGCATACCTCATGTCTCTCTCTCCCCCCTCTCCAGCTCCCTCTCCACCAGTCTCTCAGTATACACGGGAAAGGTTATTTGGGCAATTGGTGGTGATTAGCTCTTGATTTGACTCTCTCTGTTCGTTTGATCAGGCCTTGCCATGGAGGCGAAAGCCAGTGAGACTGAAGGCGCAGCTGTGGATCAGCCATGACTGAATTTGGGTGAGGAGAACCAGAAGGAGAAGGAGGGGTGGGAGGAAGCAGATGAGATGAGAGAGGAAGGGTTGAAGAGGAGGAGCGAGTAGTTGGGGGGTTTAGGGACCTCCAGGGTCCTTGGCTTTCTTGGTAGTTTGAGTTATCAGTGTTTCCCCTAGGTTGACTGCTTTGGGGTGGCAGCAGCGGTGGGGGATGGGGGTGGGGGCGGGGGAGATGGCAGAACAAAACTCGAGAGAGACTCAGCAGCCAGACATTTCTCTGTTCTCTGTTTAGGAGCGGCTGAGATTGACACTAAAATGGATTCGGGCTGCTGGCAGAGAAAATGCGAAATGCTTTGTCCCTGTTATTCCAGGTGTGGGGGGAAAAAAAAAGAAATCCCTCTCTTTTTTCCTTTCAACCTTCCATCCAACAACCTGCTTGCATCCTCTCCTGGGTGGTGGATTGCAAACAAGAAAAATGTGGGTGCTGTTTAATCGCTGGTTGGAGAAACGGGTTATAAAGTCTGCTCTGCCCCACAGTGTTTTGGGGTTTGGCTTTGTTGGCTGTGTTGGATGTGCTGGCTGCACAGATCTTTGGGTTGGATGGAGCAAGTGCTGGGCTTGGGGTTGGCCCGGTGCCTCAACCTGGCTGGTTAGGCCAAGGAATTTTTCTCACAGAAACGGCTGTTCTATCCCTCTCTCTCTCCCTCTATCCGTCCGTCCATCCACCCATCCATCCATCCGTCCATCCTCCATCCATCCACTCAAAGCCAGGCAAGTAGGAAGGCCTCTCACTATCTGGGTGTTCAGCCAACAAATCCCCTCTCCACTCCTTTGGCCTCTTCTCCATGCCCATATATCAGGCTGACGGCTGCGGAGAACCCAACATCCAGCCAGTTGAATAAAACAGAGATTAAGCACCCTCCAAATCCATTTAATTACTCGTTCAACAGCTCTCAGCATGTAACTCCAACTGCTGTGAGAACTTTGTTGTTGTTCAGTCTTTACTTTTGCTCCCAGTGACCACAGGGAGGTTGAAGAAGTTGATCGGTCATGAAAGAAATCTTGGCCATGGTAACTCACATAATTACATATTTAGTTGTTGTTAACTGCATATTTGTGTGTCTGAAGTCCAAGGCTTTATTACTAGGTGGTGTAAGATTGGGGGTGTTGGACAACTAAAGATCAAGAACAAAATTACATCACATCTACAGACATCTGCAGATACAGAGCTTCTACATTAAACATAGCCATCAGGAAACAGAGTATGCAACCTAGCATCACCAAAGAACTACAAAATTTAGCCCCAAAAACAATGCAATATTGTCACAGTATATAACTACCCCCCAGCTGCTGATTACATACAGCATACATTGTATGAAATATTTATGTAATGTAATGTATATATGTAATGATTTTGCACTAATGTTGCAAATTGACAATACTGTCTTCAGTCATATAGATGTCTTTTTAATTCAGCAATCAGTAAATTTCACTGTGAGGCAATATTATAGAATTAACACTGATACAAAGAGTAAAATTGAAAAATTAAATTGAAACTTATTTTTCCTAAGCAGGAACTGTGAAATTTGGGGGGGATGGGAGCTCTTGATGACGGTTACTGATAATGCGGCAGGATTTTGGCAATGAAAAATTGGAGTTCGTAAGGACAGGGTTACAACCACAATTGAAGGCATTTATTTTTTGGCATCTTTTAGGCAGTCTCCGATCAGCAGCTACGATATGGCCTGTTGTCAAGAATGCATCAGTTTGACAGCAGCATGTTGGCTTTTGAGATAGTGGTGAAACAGGGTGGCAAGAGCTGCTTTTCAATGTGTGTGACACCACAATCCCAGGCCTAAGAATCAACTTTAACTCGTCACATTGCCAGCACTCACAAAGATCTGTGGAAGAGTACGCATTCACACACACAGAGTCTTGAGAGAGCAGACAAGCCCGTGATACTGATGAGAAAAAATTGCTTAAACGACTAATGTGACTGAACCCCCAGTTTTGCTTTCCCTAAAAATACAGTGCCACATTGAGTGAGCGTTTATGTTAAACATGGAGTCTCCCTGGGACAGCTGACGGGGCTGAGTGCCAGGAGAGGAGGTGCTGGGTGCTGGAGGGGGACTGGGCATCTGGGAAAAAACCTGAGGGGGACCCTGGGTGCTGCAGACTGCAGAACAGTCGCATGACCTTTTCTAGAATGCTGCCACCCGCCTGCCACTGAAACACGGTCTGGCTAATTAAAGTTTCAGTGGCATTGGATTTTCACTGGCACAGCACACCTCGGGCAACCTTGGGGGCTCTCAGACAGGCGATACGCACAGAGGGAAAAAATGGAAGATATAAGAAAAAAGAGAGAGAGGAGCTGTGGAAACAGTTGAATAAGGGGACAACCACTAGAGGACGGCAAGGCAGGTCCCAAGCAATAACAAACAAGAGTCTGTAGCTTTCCATAACACACTGGAGGAAAGCTATATATTAGAATGCAAATCGACACTCACAAACATGCACACTCCCAGGGTATTTTACATAAGCTTCAACATGATTTGCCCTTCCAAATAGTTATGCTAAAAATATTCAAGATCATATGGAATTAGAAATGAAATTGAAACTGTCCTCACTCTGTACAATCGAGTGAATGAGAGAGCTAAGCGAGAGATATGTCAAAACGCTGAGTGCTTTTCCAAATCTTATCGGCCCGCCTCTCAGGCTAAAGGAATTTTGATGGGTCAGTATCAAGAATAAATGCATGACTTATGACATGGCTACTGGGAGCATTACCAAATATACTGGACAGCATGTTCCCGTCTCCGAAGGATCATTGAATAATTGGCTGCGTTTGACCAGGACATTTCTGGAAATATGGCCAAGAAAAGGTTATGCAACCAGACAGACTCGCTCATGGCCTGTATTTCACAATCTGCTGGCCTTGTCTCCATTAATGATCTTGACCCCCTTTTCACCATTTTAGACGTGAAAGGGCCTAATGGAGCCGAACAAAGCTGCTTGTGTCTGCGTGTGCGTGTGTGTGTGTGTGTGTAAGTGTGTGTGTGTGCGCATGCAAGAGAGATGGAGACACAGAGAAAAAGAAAGCCCCTGTGACTGTGTGTTACAGCTTGATGAGGTCTTGGTCTGTGATTCCTGGGGGAGGTGGTCTAATCTAAGCTGTATTAGGCCTTATTGAGCAGGCAGGTGTGTGTGTGTATATGTGTGTGTGTGTGTTCTCTATCAAGAACATTTGGCAGGGCTTTATGAGTACCTTTGTGTGTGTCTCTAAAATACACTCAGTTGGTAGCAGTTTAATGGGGTGTGTAAGGTATTGTACATGGACCTTTTTCATGCCTGTAATTTTCTTCTCCGAGGTGAGCCTTTTAGTTTGATCAGTTTGGCATTTAGGAGCTTTATTATGTCATACATGTACATACAACAATGCTTGTCTGTCATTATGACAACTGTGGGGTCTAAGTACACGTCGTTTCTCTAAAATTAAATATCTACATATACAGCATGAGTCACATCGATCCAGCACATGCAATACTTCAAATATATTCTATTAAACATACACACATCGTCTTGAAAACACAATTGTACTCTATACATAAATATTTTATTTTAAAAAAGTTAAATAGTTGTTGATGTATTAAATAAGTGCCAGCTGACTATGACAGGTTGCCAGGTGGACCAATGTGTAGATTGACGTTTGGCTTCTAGCTTCATGTTTTGATGGCAACAGCTACCAAAAAAATCTTCACTGTTTCCAAACACAAATTGGTTTTCCATCTTGTCTAAGTGGAACATTCTCTACGCAGCTAATTATTTAGTTAGTTACTGGAATATGATCTTGTCTGTGTTCAGCTCCCCATTAGGCTTGTCTGGACTGTTATAAAAGTTTGTCCCTCTACATGAAACATCTTTATCATTTTCAACTGAAGATGTTTGGGCCGTTAAATGCATTTGAAGATGACAGTTTAAATTAGTACCTCTATGTATTCAGAATATATTTGGCTTTTTGCCCATAATGTTCTATGCTATTATTTACACTATAAACTGTCTCACAGAAGAAAACAGATACAATTATTTGTATCTTAAAGTTTACATTAACATGAGATATACAGAAAGGAAAGATTAACATGGAAACTTGAAGTTTCCACATTGAATTCATTACAGTTGCTGACATTTAAAGAGGTTCTACTGACATTAAGAACTGGGAGTTGGAGAAATATATAGAAGTATGTAGTGTATATCATATACTGCACATTCCAGCGATTAGGCATCATCATGGGAGACACATAATGATGCAAAAGAAAAAAAAAAAAAGATCAGGTTTCACAAGTAGTGTTGTGTGGGCATGTAACCTCTGTATTTAACTGGAATGGTTCCCAGTTAGGCATGGGAAGATTCATCGATTCGCATCGATGCACCGGCATAATCGCCCTGATTAAAAAAAGTGTGCATCAGATACAGTTTGGGATGTACTTGCGATGCATCGTTTCTAACATCTTTGTATCGCTGAAATCTGATTTATTTATGTATTATTATTAGTAGAGGCCCTATGCCTTCATTATTTAGAAATGTGACCAATAATTTGATATTTAGATTGATTTCTCCCCTCTAAACTGCATAGCATCATTCTTTTGCATCACATTTAATTGTATCTTGTTGGATGGCAATGTGTTGAATCAAACTGTCAAATCACATTTGTAGTTGCTTCATATGTATCTTTAATGTATTAGATAGTTGGCAATGCATTGAGATGCATATTGCATGAGCTTCAGTGATATCCCTATTCCCAGTACTTACGGTTGGCAGAGCTTGATGAGGTCCTGGTCGGTGGTCCCAGGTGGCAGGCCTCGGATATACAAGTTGGTCTTACTCAGCTGCTCCGCCCCTCCCTGGCTGCAGCTGTTGGTGCTGGGGCTGGGAGGAGCCATGGGATGAGGGGGTGGAGCATAGGGCTGCTGGGAAAAGAAGGGAGAGAAGAGACTTAATAAAAAACAAAGGTTTAATTTATAAGACGGGATGACAAGCGAAAGGGCTAAACAGTAAACAGTGGGTGGTGAGGTGTGGAAAAAAAATAAAAGCTAAAATGTTTATGACAGCAGAAGGCAACGTGAGAGAAGAAGTAAGAAAAATATATCTTTTGCAGGAACAGCAGACACTACCAGTTCAATGTCACTGCAATTATGAGAGCAGACATTTCAGGGCAGCTGTGAGGCAGAGAGGCGATGAGATCAAGGTCACTAAGAGATGAAAACCCAACAGCAGATATTAATGAGTACAATGTCAAGAAAACAAACATCTAACCTCAGTCTCAAATAACAAGAACACAGTGCAGGGAAAGTTTTTTCATGTAGAGGGAAAAAAAAGTAGCACAATGACAAAAAAGTCAAAAAAAAGCTCCTCAGGTGTGTTCATTCTGCATCTCATTAACCTTTTGATTGGCAGTTGTTAATTGTCTGGTTGCCTCTGGAGTTATACAGTGTGCAAGTTATGATCAAAACCTTTAATTCTCTTTCCCCAACTTTTTACAGTATATAGTGATAAATAAGATATGAAGTTTAAGAAGCTCTTTGTCAGTGTAAAGACTTTTTTTCTATACACAGGCCTGAAGTCTAGATTGCAAACTTTTCTACATGTTTTAATTTTAAGTAAACATTTCACCAAGGAGATTTTCTGAAATTAAGGTTCGTAAGGCTTCCGACAGCTTATAACGGTTTTAAATGATGGCAACTTCCTGCTTACTATTCATACCCTCAAAACCAATTTCATTACACTGTAAAACAATTTACACCTCCAAGGGTGTGATATCTTGATGCAGTAATCCTCTCCAGACTATTTCATAAACATCTCAATGTGAACGTCTTTTTTTCTGGTATAATCTCCCGTCTTCGAAAATGTATTCAAAATGTATAAAATATGTCACTCCCTCCCATTCTTTTTCACTCTCTCCTCCCCTGCTCTCCTCATGTGGCTGTTGTGCTGTTAGTGTAGATTTATGGTATAGGAGTCAGGGCCCCCTGCTCACAGCCCATTTATATCTCTATTGCAGGGACACTGCACATCGTGACAGAGCGAGAGAACCGGGGGCCCTGTGGGCATGAGCAGAAAGAGAAACAGACAGAGAGAGGCAGAGAGAAGCACTGGAAGAGAGTGAGCGTAGAGGGAAGAGGGGTAGAGAGAAAGAGACGATGCACCCTGCAATAAAGTAAGTGAGTGATGGATGGAAGAGAGGAGAGAAAAAAATGGTAGGGGAGAGAGAGGGGAACATGACTAAATACCACCACCGGCTCCAGTTAACCACGTTAACCCCTTATCCTCCCCAGAGAGAATCTCAAGACCTCATACCACGCCGTAAAAACACAAACACACACACACACACACACAGTTAAACACGCACATAAAGACACACACCATTAGCCCTCCATTCTACCCCACACGTTAGCAGTGGCTGCCGGAGCATGGCTGATTTGATGCGCTATTTTAAGCGTGTGTGCCATGCCAGCGTGTCGCCTCCCACTCCTCAGACAAAGAGCCGGGGTCTCTGGAGCGTGAAGAGGGAGCCACGTCCATCAATGGACGGCCAATTACCACGCTGAGCTAAGTGGAACTGATGGGCAGCCACTCGCTGTGCTGGACACACACACACACACACACTGTACACACGTTAACTTTTGTGCTATACACACATGCACACACGTCAAGTGATGACACAGAAATAACTTTTTCACATAGAGGCCAGAAGAGCCATGTGCAGTGAACTCTACAGATACAACCACGTCACATTTGGGGAAACTCCAAGTCAACTCTCGATTATCCAAATTTTTACTATTCTTACATATCACATTTCTTGCATGCCTGTCCATCCTCGATCCCTCCTCTGTTGGTCTTCCCGAGGCCTCTTAAAATAGAGGGTGTCGTATGTTTGTGATTTGGGGCTGTATAAATAAAATGGACTTGCTTGTCCTGTTTCTGAATGCTGACCAAAAGTCGTAAACATTTGAACAGTTTCCTTTTAAAGCTGTTAATAGTGTTTTTCACATGGCTGAGACCACTAAAGTCCTTTTAGTGCATAGGCCTAACAATCAAATATGCATGTTATATGGCTATGCACGGCATGCTGTCGCTTTCTGACTTTTTATTATTCTGGATTTTTTTTTTTACCAGCAAGTCAAAACTTCAGAGCTGAATCTTTGTTGTCTAAAGCCTTTGGGGAGTTGAGTGTAAAGAAAGTCAAGTCTCAAGTCCTCGGTTTTGTGAGAAAAAAAATATGTCGCATCTCAAGTCTTCAGCTCTGATCAACACATACAAACAGAAACACACAAATTCCACTTTAACCCTCAGCTTCAGCAGATTGTGCCTCATTCTGCTTTGGTAGCCTTGGTTGCAAAAAAAAGCAAAACTAGTCTCCAGTCATTCACGTTTTTCCATGCTGTGGCAGTAGTATAGAGGAATCTTAATCACTTGAGTGCTCCATGGGAGTTACTTTCTCCCACTCAAAGTCACTGGAACGTGCACAGCTGTAGTTCAAGCCTCTGACTGACTCTAAGGCTTTCACTTTATGTTCCCCTCCCCTCGCCTCTTCAGTTTTTTTTTTTTCATTTGCTTGTTCACTGTAGCTTAAATTATACACATAGTACTTAGCATACTGTGTGACACGTACAAATTCACCCGCACAAACAGCAGACACTGCACAGAGTTGCTGTCAGCGCTGAAGGTTAATTGAAAGCCTCTCTCTCGTTCTCAGGCTTTCTTTCTTTGTTTTAGCCCTTCAGTAACTAACACAACCCTCCTCCTCCTTCTCCTTCTCCTCCTCCTCCTCCTCCTCCTCCTCCTCCTCCTCCCTGGGCTCCAAGCTTGGCTTGCATCCTGGGCTTTGGAATTCATGTGTCCCACCCTATCGATTTGCTTTCATTTTTTAAGGTCAGAAGCTGAAATCTTACACAATGAGGCATGGAGGGTCAAAACCAGCCCATTAATATACTTACAGTGTTGAGCGAGGAAGAGAGCGAGGTTATCCAAGGGGAAAGAAAAAGGCCGGAAGAGTCTCTCGGGATAAAGAACGGATTGGGTGCCGAAGGTCTCAGAGGAACGGTGACTGTTGGGTGGCTGGTGGGATGGGGTGAATGAGTTTAATGTTGGATTCTTGAGGATTAAATGGTGGAGATTTTTGTTTTTATTTTTTTTCCAAGCAAATGGATGAGGGGAGTTTCCATTCTTGAGGAATGCAAAACCTCTAGGTATGCAGGCAAAACGGACAACCATTTTTGTATTTGAGTGACACCTCCAATTTCTGGAATAAAAACAGGCTGTGTTATTGGATTTTGTCCAGCATAGTGTTGTACTTGTGTGTGTGTTGTGTATGTATGCACATGCGCTGGGGGATGTAAGTGAACTTGTATAAGCGTGGGAGGGAAATTAGCGAGCACACAATTTGCTGTTGCTTCAACACACAAACAAATACACACACACACACACACACACAAAGGAACGTTTCCCCCTTTTTTGTTTTAAATCAAATTCTCCATTGGCCTCCTCTGGTCGCCCCACTGGAGGTTAATAACCGAGCTTGTCTCTCTTTCCGGATGGTTCCGTGACTGCTGTTTACCCTCACCCTGTCAGCCTGTTAGATCAGCCTCTTCAAATATATAATAAATACAGGCCTCATACGTCAGAATGATGAGGATTGAATACAGCACTTGACAAGGGGTATTTCAGCTCGAGACAGGAGGGAACGGGAGATAGAGGGAAAGGGTGGGGGGGGGGACAAAGAAAAAAAAAAAGCAACATAGAAAGCGTTAAAGAGAGATAGAGAGAGGAGAAAGAGAGTGCGGGAGAATAGCTGGTTATGACACTTCAAAAACCTCCAGGTGGTAAATGAGAAAAACCTCCATTCTCTTTCCTCCCTACCCAGCTGTGACATGCCGCTACAGAGGCTTACTGGGGATTTCAATTTGCCGCACTGTATTTTAG
Source organism: Thunnus albacares (assembly GCF_914725855.1). Lineage (NCBI taxonomy): Eukaryota > Metazoa > Chordata > Actinopteri > Scombriformes > Scombridae > Thunnus > Thunnus albacares. Next base: position 18,761,235 of record NC_058124.1, on the reverse strand, counting down.
ACGGGCAGAATGGTTTACACAGGCCCAATTTACTGAGCCAGCCGTGCAGGGGGGGGTTCACAGCCTTCGTGACATGCTAGGGAATGTTTATGAGTGTATTAAGTGAGGATGATAAATCTAGCGTACGTTACATAGGCTGAGGGCACATGGCGCTGCGCTGCATATTCACACACCCACACACAGACGACATACTTTTTTTTTTTTTTTTTTTTTACAGAACATAGCCGGACCTTTCTGTCACAGAGTAATATGCAGCTCTGAACCTATTGTCCTATTTGCATGTTCATGTATTTACAGTACCACGATAAATTCTTTATGTGTGTCTTTATGTGTGTGTGTGCAAAAAAAGAAATGATGATAAATAATGTATTTATATAATATTTTGGAGAAAAAAAATAACTGATTACAATTACAATACACATCCAAATGCAATCAGTGTTTTTATGATATGATCTTTGCAGGAACCACCTAAATGGCACCTGGGAAGTTCATTTTCCAGTTTTCTAAATGATTATATTTTTGCATAAGGTAGCATTCTTCCTATCGGGAATGTGGAAACATACTATGCGTGTGCACAAGGTTTACCAAACAGAGAGGAGGGAAGCCATAGAAGTAATTGGAATGAAAGCAGGGATGTGGCTTCCCTCCCATCCTCCTTGCACTCTGCAGGGCAGGGCTGTGACTGTAAGAGAGGCGACTGTGCACCAGCGTGGTAATTGGCCCTGATTTATAGGAGGCCAGAGCAGCCAGCGAGAGCTAGCTCAACATTGGCAAAGGGCCAGACAAGGCCACGCTGTCAATATCAGTAGACCGACCCAACCCAGCCCAAACCCCCCACGGCCAGGACACCACTACTCCAGATCAGCTGTCACCGTGCAGGAGGGTGCACGTGTGTGACTGCGTGTTCCTGTCTGTGTGTGTGTGTGTGTGTATTTCCCTGCTCTGTGTGTTTCTGCGTTTGTGTGTTTGCGTTCGATGAGTCACTCCAGTCAGACATAGACACACAAAAACCTGCCACAAAAAATGACAAGCAGTCTCCTTAAATTGAAGAAAAAAGCCTCTCAGCTCATCCTCCATTAATTCATGCTGGCAAAGTCTCTGCAAAGACTCTTAAAGACAAGCATATTCCCAGAGGCATCCCTTCCAAACTGCCAGAACTAACAGCTAGCTCGGCGGTCGGCTGCATTCACAGCAGCCTCTAAGCACGGGAGGAACACAAATCCCCCATCCATCCTGGATAGCTGCTTCCAAACCTTTAGCCCTTAAACATGTGTTTTGAGAACAGTGGCCGCATCTCAATGCCGAACGAAGAGGGAGGGACACCGAAAGACAGGCGAAAGAGAGCTATTGCCTGTCCTCCTTTTGCCTCTCGTTTTCATGCCTCGCTCATTCTCTCTTTGTCTATGTCTGTCGAGGTAAACCCATAGCCAGAGGAGTGAATAGCAAATCATCCCCGACTCACCTGGGAATGCAACACAGCTGATTCTATAGCCAAATGTATCCTAATAGGGAAGGACTGGGAGCTCTCTGTATGCATGGGCATGGAGGGGGTTTGCAGGGAGAAAGAACGGGGATGAGGGAAAGAAAAAAAAGGGAAGGTATGAAAGTGCTGAAGCCAAAACCCAAGAGAACAGTCAAAACAGAAAGCAAGGATGAAAAAAAGAAAATATAAGAGTAGAGTTCATGAGAAAGAAAGAGAGGAAAGCAAATCATTTTGACTGTCTGATTGTCTCTGGGCTTACACTAGCCTGCAGGCCTTCTTCCACAGTGAAACAAGAAGCCTGGGGATCTAGGATGTTTTTAAGCCAACACTGCTGTGGACAATGACGCAGGGGGCTAATTTTAAATATGCTGATTGGTTCATCTACAGTTTCTCTCGTAGCAGGAGATGGAGCTCTTTCTCTGCTCCAGCTTCTCTCTTGCCTTTTTTTTTATTTATTGCATGATAATGTTTTCTCATTCTCTAACTTCCTTTCTTATTTCTCTTTTCTTTTTTGTCTCTCCCCTCACTGGGTCCCCTTCCTCACGCTTTTTCTTTGCGGCAGATAAGAGCGGATGTTGTGTTCTGTGTCAGGACCCATGTGTCTGGATACAGAGCCCCAGAGTTAAAATAGAGGCAATATTTTTCCCAGGGGCGAGAGATAGGATGCATACATGTTATCTGACAGAGGGGACAAGAGCTATGGAGGTAAACAAGGGATGCTTTATGTAGCATCCCTATTGAAAAACACTGAGGGATCTGTTTTAGCTGCGAGGGAGTGACAAAACGGGGAAGTACGGCAGGTCTGAAATGAATCATTTCATAATTCATCAATAGGAAAAGGTGCATTTATGTTAGAAAGTAATATAACTTGTTGATAATGAAGCTTGATTCTGGCATCTAAAGATAGCACAATGCTGGAATTGGAATTAGATATACAGTGATTTTTGGGATGTACTTTCTTTAGCTGTTTCACTTATTTACACTTCTTGGCAAGAATTTAATTGGTACTCTCTTTCTTAGAAGTACTGTGGGATCAATAATTAGTCACGAATGCAAGTATACAACCTGGATAAGAGATTCTTGTTTTCAATAAGGATGCACCTTCCTCTCCTTATAACAGGAAAATAGAATTTTAAGGACAAGGTGAAGGCAAAAAAGAAGGAAGTTGTCATATCATAATGCCTCAGTGCTGTATAATAAATTGATAATGAGAGAAGCTCATTGTTTATCAGTTGGCTGTCTTTTAAACCTTATTAGAATCATTGAAACATATACAACGATTTATACTAAAGTTGACTAAACATTGTACAACACATGAAACATGGAGGAAGGATGAAACATAGCAGGATAATGTTTGCATCTCACAGTTTGCCCTTGGAACTGATTATTTTTCCTTGAGGCAAATCATCGGGTGATATATGATGAATATCACATAATAGCTGATGTATTTCAAATATAAAATAAATAAATAAAAAATGTATTTTGCTCCTGGATTAAAGTTTTAAATACAGTATTATGCATCAAACATTTTGATTTTAAAATATAAGTCAAAGAAAGCGTTTTTGACAGAATCTGTTATAGTTATAAATTCTACCAGTAACAAACTGTTCAGACAGTTTAAGAATCCATTTCCTACATGCTTCGTACATCTGAAACTCCCAATGAGGTCATCGACTCAGATCCTTGTTTAGTTTCTGCAACGTGAGTAGCACCTGGAACAAACACGCATTTCCCCAATGGAAGATAAAGCGCACGTCACATATACAGAACAGGTTGGTAACCAGGCCCACACAAAAATCTACATAAGCACACCGTATCCTCTATGTTTATACCAGTCCTTCGACAACCGTAAACTTGGTTCTCTGTGGACACTTACAGTCAACCGGTGTTTAGGAGACATAACCGGGGCTGAAGTGTGTTTGTGGAGAGTGATTACGACGGTTTGGCTGTGAGTTGCGGTGAACACCGCAGAGGGATCCGTAAAACAAAAAAAAAAAAAAAAGAGCAGAGAGTGAGCCGTGGGCAGAGCCAAAGTGAAACTAGATGGACATAAATATTTGGGCTGATTTGTCATCATTATGGCCAGCTGGGTCTGTTTGCAAGCTAGCCAGTGTGGGAGTGGAGACTGCAGAATGGATAGAGCGAGAGTGGGAGGACAGAGACACTCATTTAAAGACGGAGCAAGCCAGAGAAGGACAGAGAAAGATAGAGAGTGTAGGAAAAAGAAAGGAAGAGAACGTTCTAAACTTTGGTCTCCGACTGGACATTCATTGGCACCCATTCTCTCAGAGCTGAACCACCGATAGACTGTGGTTATAAGCCATAAAATAATGGTTACAGATTGGTCTGTGGGTCACTAATTTAAACAAATCCTACAATTTTGGGCTGACAGGTTTGGCAAATGGAAAAGTTGGATTGCTCAATTAATCATTCGATATAAAACTATGATATGAAACTGAAAAAAGGAGGAAAATTCTCATATAGTAGAAGGTGGAAACAGCAAATGTTTAGCATTTCTGAAAAATTCTGTTTTGATCAAGTAATTGAGTTATTGATTTATAAATTCAACTAATGTGGTCATTGTTAGAACTTGCTGCCAAAGCCAATTAAAGTTTATTTAACTTTAATGAAAAATGACAACCAACAAGATATGTCAATAGCTGTGTTGTGTTCCATTACTAGACTCAGCCTTGCTCCTGCATTTCAGCGCATGTGAGACTTTTGAACATTATGCTGCCAGATATTAGAAAGAGAGCAGCAGTCACAGTGAGTGAAGACTGCCCCCCCCCCCTCCACTCTCCATCTCTAATTGGGCACATTCTTCAGGAGTCAGTTATGTTTTTCACAGGAAGTGGAAGCACAAACAGAGGACTGTGGAAGATGTGGAAAAGGGAGGAGAGAGCGGGGTAGGCTCTTTTCAGTGTGACCTGTCTCTTACTGAGACAAATGTCTACCAATCTAGTCACGCACATGGCCTGGCATCCTGCCCTGAAATGTTCTCGCAGGCTGCATACAGGATCAAGAAAGAGAGAGAGAGAGAGAGAGAGGGAGAGAGAGGGAATAACAAACACACAACTGTGAGTCTCTTTCCTCTTTCTCTCTAAGTCTCAAATATACATCAGAAATGCTTGTTCTAAGTCCTCTGGCTTTTGTCTTGACAGTCCAGGAGGAACAACTTGTTGGCTGACTTCCAATTCTAAATGACTGACTAGAAGGCTGACCAGTTGATGAGAGTTATTGCTGAAATGTGGAGAATGCCAAACGGGGAGAAAGAGACAGCGAGAGAGAGAGAGAAAGAGAGAGAGAGAGGGAGAGACAGGGGACAGATTGATAGAGAGGAAGCTTGAGCTGTCGCAGAATGCCATTCGTTACGCTGTTCACCAGACAAACAAATTTACGTCTCCTCTTCCAGAAGGTCAACTGTGCTCAAATTCATAAATAAGGCCGTAATTGGTGCAGGAGCGGCAAAGAGGCTCAAAGGTCCCCAACAGCCAAGTCCATGAGTTACTGCCTGACACTAAACTCAGTGTGTGTTTGACTGTGTGGCCACAGCCATATGTTAAAAAGGTACTATGTAATGTTTGCATAGTGATGTTAACATTGCTTTTACAAATAGCAGACTCATACAGAGTATTTTTTTTTTTTTTTACAAACTAAAGACTAGTGCTCAGTAAGTGCTATGACACACTAACACAAAGAGCAGCTTTGTGTATTAACCAAGTCAGTGACCCGTGTGAGGCGTCAAATCCACAATATAAAACATCATCTTCATACTAAAACTACAGGCTGCTACGACCAATTAAAAGAAGAGACAAATCTCAAACAGCTGAGACAAGTACACATAAAAAAATTATTTTTTTTCTCTCTCCTCCTCTTTCTCTCTCTCTCAACCCCACCGGTCAAGGCAGATGGCCACACACCCAGATCCCAGTTCTGCTCGAGGTTTCTTCCCGTTAAAGGGGAGTTTTTCCTTGCCGCTGTCGCCAAGTGCTTGCTCATGGGGGAATGTTGGGTCTCTGTAAATTAAAGAGTACAGTCTAGACCTGCTCCATGGGAAAAATGCCCTGAGATAACTTCTGTTGTGATTTGGCGCTATGTAAATAAAACTGACTTGACTAGACTTGCCAATTACAAATGTGGAAATTGTTTCAGGTGTTCGAGATTAGGCTTTCCTTATGATTTGTGTTGCAGCATGTGGCTTTACTGTAGTATAAAGACGTTGTTGTGTCTATTGTGAATTTGATGCCTGACGAAGGTCCATAACTGAAACGCATCTCTAATAAACTCTGTGCTGACAGTGAGCAGTCTACCAGATGTGCATGTAGTTTGATATTTTTTGCACTTCATTGTGTGTATATGTAGCTCCTTTACTCTTTTGATGCTTTTAAATCTGTGATAATGTACACACACACACACACCGGGAAACACGCACACATACACAAACAGATAATCTAAAACAAAGTGGCATAGACACACAAAATGTGAAGGCATTATAGGTGATGATAAGATCCGTGAAAACAACACACAAACACAAAGATGAAGATAAACTCGCTAAAAATGCAGACAGGTATAGAAATATGCACAGGAGAGAACACACATCCCCTTCACTTTGAATATTCAATGTCTTTCACATGCAAAGTACGTATTTGCACTGGGTCTGGAATGTCACTTTTGGCCCCCAAGGAATATACTCACTGAAGCGTCTCTGGCAATTGCCAGACTAAATACTGGCACTAAACACCAGCCGCTGTTGTGGCAGGAAAGCTTGAGACAGCCATAACAAATCAGCTAGGGAATGGAGAACGGTCGGTTTGTGGTAGTTTATAGGGTTATTTTATGACGTACATCTGAAAAACATATCCAGGGATTTCGCACAAGGCTCCTAACCAAACGGACTGTGTTCCTTCTTTTTACCCGAGCCAGAAAAACCAGGTGAACAAGCAGTAGCAGGAGGAAGGTGGTGATGTTGATGTAAAAACAACAGACCAGATTTGTAATATGTAATAATTCACTGTTGGCTTTGTGGCCCATATTCCATTTGATTATAGCTCAAATGTTCAGACTGTATAAACATACTGTAAGTTAAATCAGGTGCAAAATAAATCCAGTTCCTTATATGACAACTGAAAAAAAAAACATTATTATGTGAAAAACAAAACGGCTTTGAAATAGAACATTATCCTGCCATTCTCTAATTGCGAGGCGAGCTGTAAATGAGATTTTGATGGATGTGAACTTCTGGATGAGTTTGAGAAAAGGTCGTTAAGCAGCAGGCAATCAAATCTGTAGGAATATTTCTTTAAAAAAAAACACTCCTGCACATTCAGCAGGGTTTCAGATGAATATTGTACCCAAATATTTGCACTACAAATGTTACGCTTTACCATGAAAATAAAAAAGCTACATCAGCACTTGAGAACACTATCTAAATACAAGAGGATTTCAAATTATTTACGATCCATTCAACTGATCCTCATCAACACGTAAAGTTAGGTTGTATTTTTAAGGCAGTCGAGAGATTATTAGTCACCGTTACATACAGTAAATTACATGAAGTATACCAATGAAAAAGCCACTGCGAGTTGCCGAAGATGGCACCCAGGCATAAATTCCCCCTGTGCTTGTTCTTGTTAGCAGCCAAGACATGTTGTTAATCACAAGGGTGCTAAAGATGCATTGAAGTTATATGGATGTATTTACAATTAACGTGCTACGCTGCAACTCCATCATGTTGCTCATATTGTAAACTCCGGTATCATAAAACCAGTTTACCGCTTTCTTTGCTTAAGGGCAACCACCTGGTGATAAATGTTTTGATTTTACACACTGACGAGGACCGCTTGAATGCACTGTAGTTTTGTTCTCTATGAGGCTACTTTTGCAGTGCGTCCTTCAAAGAATCCAACCTCTGCTAACATCTGACAAATGCATTCCTACCCGGAGGCATTTTGTCGTTTTGTCACTTTGTTGTGGCCCTGGATGAGATCTAATTTGTCACAACATTATTTGCTGCAAGTTTATCCTTTGAAGTGGGCTGAATAGTGTACTTCAGGCACTGACTCATCACCTTTACTGAACAAGTACATGTTGTCAGAGCAGTAAATCACCGTCTAACTAATATATTTCCATTCTGTTCACCATTACAGTCCAAGTACAGTATTTTGACAAGGGATAAAAGATTCCTCACAGCCAAAATAGCTTGTTTTCACCATACATTTAAGTGTTTCATCACTAAACCAGTGTACTGTGGACCATCTTCCCCCTCCGTTTTCCTCTCTCTAACCCTCCATAACTGAATCCATCCCTTGCTAGTCCTCCATCCATCCTCTCTTCACCTTCTCCAATCCCTTCAGTCAGCTCTCATCTATCTCTAAATCCATCCCAATCCTCATCTGGCTGCTTGTCCTCCAATTCTCCTTCCTCACCCCCCCCCCCCCCCCCCCACCCCCCCCCCCCCCCCCCCCCCACTCCTCTTCTTTCTCCTCCGAGTCTCTCTCCTCCTTCTCTCCACCCCCTCTCTCCTCCCTGTCTAACAGCCATTGGGGAGTTTTTACATAGTGTTGAGCAGAGTTTAGTAGGCCAAAGAAGATGCCGTGCCAGATTCTGCACAGTGTGTTAAGCAACTATCCCCCTTGAAGGAATACCAGCATTACTCAACACAAAAACCCCTGTATCCGCCCGCCTCCTCTGGCCTAAGCTCACAAACTGCAAGGCTGCTGTCACCAGTAGACGGCGAGGCTATCCAGGAGATTGTTTTACTCCGGGTCAATGTGAGAACAATGCCGCATTGTAGCATATTTGGAATCACCGCTTGCTATTCTGCCTCTGTGCACCTGGATATGTCATACTGAGAAAGACGTGTCAAGAAAAGTAAGGTTTACGCATCAAAGAAGGATCTCAAATGCATACCCCTACACACTTTTATTTTTTGATTTTTCTATTTTCAAAGTAGGTGCTTTCAGTATTTCTGTTGGTTTGGCATATTGGCATGACCACTGAGTTACTGACCCTTCAGAAGCGCCTCTTTGAGTGATTTAAAGGAAGAGAGTCAGCCTCTTCTTGGCAGACCATCCCTAGCTGTCAATCCCATGACTTACTGGAAACCAAAGGGGAATGATCTGTGCTTCCCAGCTCTCACAAGCAGAGTTCAATCAGTGCGGGTGTGGAGCTTTATCCAAAAGTGTCACAATCGCGTGATAAATAAAGTGAGCACTGTCGGGCAGCCAGCTAGAGCGAGAGATGTAAGAACGGAGGGAGGGAGGGAGATAGAAAGCAGAGAAAAGTTGAAAAAAAAAAGAGGCAAACAGAAAGAGAAAGATGGATAGGGATGCAGAAGTCTGCCAAAGGAGAAGAGGTGCGGTGTCGGAGTTGTCCGGACCTTGGTAGTGTGATTTATTCATGAGATAAGTCACCATGGCTGTGGAACAGGTGAGTGTAATGGTGTAATGTTTCCCCCTTGCCTGACTGCTTGCCTCAGTGACTCTGGCCTGCTGTGCTCTCGCCAGGCTGCTGGAAGACTTTAATGCATGCAACACTTGGACACGGTAAGGGATCACAGCCAGTATAGATAAACACAGGCCATCTGGGTTCAAGCAGGTTAGAACAAACTCAACAGTGATACTATCAGTCCCTCTATATCTTTAAAGGTAACTGAGGTTATTAATTCTTTCCACTTTATGGTACACTGACAGTGAAGAAAGTTAAGGTTTACCGCTCATTCATAATGTCGGGGTGAGCTCGGTTGGCTTTCAGCTGCAGGCGACAGAGTTGTGGAGATGGCTCATGAGAGCAGTGCTGGGTGAGTTGATTAGTGCAGCTGGTGCTTGTTGGCTAATTATACTATCCCTTTAAATGCAGTAGCGTGCTGGACCTCAGATGACTGCTGCACACCACAGACAGACGGCATGCTGGTCGTCAGATGTTGTTTGGCAGAGCCTGTATTCGTGGGACTGAGTGATTCAAGCGAACGGGCCGTGTGCAACAGAAGAAGCCGGGCAACCAGAGGCGCGCGGTGGAAGCGTGGCGTATTTATGTTAAAGTGTGTGCAAGCGGTTGTGAATAAAAGGACCTTCTTTATGATCTGTCTGTCGTGTCTATGTTGTATGCTGAGGGATCTCACAGTGGCAGTGAGACTTGCTACACATACATTTTTTCTCTCTAGCTTCAATGGGAATGTATGAGTAAGAAAGAGAGTGTCTTATTACAGCATATTTTTCACCACTCAGTCTTTTCTTATGTACTATATCTATTCATGAAGCTCCTCTGGAGTCTAATTCAGCATCACAGTGCAAGCTGAATGACCATAAATTTCAGACAAGATGTGCAATTGTCTCATATCAGCAATGTTGTAAGACACTTTATGAATCAAAGCAAGGGATTATGGTTCTTCGCTCTGACAATTGCTCAAGCGGTTTTATAAGGATCCCTTACCGAGATGCTCTCACTCAAAACAACTTTCTGGAAATACAGAGTAGCAATAGCAATAAAGGCTTTTTCAACTTTTGCAAATTAAAGAGGCTATTTGGACTTTCTATTTTTCTTTCTTTCTTTTTAAGATGTCACCCTCGAGTCTAATGCGCACACTTTTGCAAGCAATTGGAAAATAGTTACTGGAACATAGAGCTTATACTCTGGAATCCTCTCTCAACTAATGAATCTGACAATAAGCTATTATTTCATTTCAATTTGAAATCTTGCATGACGAGAATGATCCCAGTTCATGTTTTTATTCATTTTCCAAAAAGACCCTTACAGATGTCCTTCAAGGTAAAATACAATTGAGTCTCTACATTCTTTTCAGCACTGTGTTTTTCCAGCCCGACATTATATTTTCATAAGCCAGGGCAAATTGTGAGGAGACATCAAAGATGAAAATCAGCGGTGGTCTGGCCTATTGTACTTGCTAAAAGGTTTCTAAACTATTTATTTACCCTCCAATGGAGACTTTTCATGAGATGATAGCAGCAGACTGTTATTGTTGTGTTGTGTGGCCATCCATTCTCTGGTTGAATGTGTGGGGCTGGGCTCTGAGAGAACAGCGCCCAGCTCTCCATTGTACCGCCGCACAGATTACCACATGAACAGGAAGCTCCTCAGCTCAGCCGTCCGCCAGCAGCAGACCACCTCTTAAATATCCAAGACAGGAGAGTCATTGTGGGGATGAATATGAAGGGGTCGGCCCACAACCGTGGATGCTTCATTACCATTACAATGAACCTCATGCTGTTTTTTTTTTTATTTTAGACATCCAGCGGATGACAAGGAGGTGAGGCTTGCCACACACAGAAAGCAGTCACCAGGCCAGGGTGGCATTCCTTCACTTTTGCTTAAGAAAGAATGTGCTGCAAAATGCATAATTAATCAGTTACAGGCTGCTTCACGTCCCACAGGCAGCCCAACTTATCTTGCTACAATCCCATCAGCCCCAAAGATCCTCTGCCAGGCATATTTTATGCTCATCTCAAGGCTCATCGATCCGTTAATCCGTCTCAGTCACCAAAGTAGAACATGGTAAACTGCTCTGCTTCATACAAGTATTTCAATGATCTTTCACTAAAGGATCCATATAGTTACAAATTTGTTTTCTGAAGGCACAGGTTGAGGCAATTAAAGCAAATGTTAAGAAAAGCAGACAAAACAAAAGACTATCAATAGACAATTTGATGTTTAGTATCTGGTGGAGGCTACAGCTGGATGGCAGGTGTAGAGCAAGGACTAAAGATAATGAGGCTGAGTCACGATCTGGAAAAGTAAACAACTCCCGACTGACTGACGAGGAAACGGCGCTGTAGAGCTCCAACAGGCCCTTTCAGTTCATGTCTGGTCCCAGTTCTGGTTGACTTTCTCCAGACTTCTCTATTGTTTTTTTTTTTGTTTTTTTTTGAGAAAATATAACATGATTTTGGGGCAGCACAGAAAAACAGAAGGAGATGCAGTCAAAGGAAAAAAGATGCAGCTCATGAAGACTCTGCGGCAGCTGTCTCTGACACTGAGCGGTCTAAATCTTCAGACTTCAGCACTTCTGAGTGAGTCTATTTTTGCATACGACAACTAAATTTAGCAAATCGATTTAGCCAAAACTTTGATTACTGACAGACACGACGCTTGTTTACTGTCTGTCCTTAATGGAAACTGCAGTTAGTATGGTATCTGTTAGAAACACCGTCCTTTCCTCTGCACTTGAATCCACATCTCATACAGTCAAACAGTCATCAGTGTATATTTAGCACTTTAAGACTGTGTATTTTGATTGTTAATAATTGTGGCTATTTGTTCTGAGTGGATAATTAACATCAATATGCTACTGGGATCTAACATTGTAAATCTGTTTATATGATATTTTGATTGTTGCCTCATCCGTCTACCGCAAGGAAGCTTACAACAGAGTCCAGAAAGCCTTGTTACAAGTTCGCAGCTTGTTGCATGTTCTCTTACACTGTTGAAATCGCTGGTTTGTCAAACCCCCTCGGGAGAAACAGAATGTTCGAGAGAAAAGACAAGCGAAAAAAGAGAAAGAAGACACATTGATGGACACATTGATGATTATTTCCGTGCAATTTCTGGACTCAAACCTGAGCTCAGTATTATATGTCATTATATACTGTATGTGCTTTCCAGACAGGGAGTCGCTTTGATAAACGAGGAAAGCGAAGCTCTTGTACGAACATTAAACTATTTCTGCTCGGTGGTTTTTCAGAAACAATGGAGCAACAGAGAAGAAAACACTGAATCTAATGCCAGCTAAAGGGCACTTAAGCTATTCCAGTGACAAACAGGACCATGGCTAATGTATATTACCAAACGGAGATTGAACTAGCCATTTCTGAGTACAAGCGAGCAGGCAAGTAGGCAGTCAGGATCTCTATTTAAAGACATCACAGAGAGCAGCCTTCTCTTCTCGCCTCGTTCCCCGCAGCAAAACAATAAATAACTAAATCACAACACACTTAAAAGCCCCACCGTGCCACAATATCCACATATATCCCTCTCTCCACAGTCCCACTCCTCTCGTAACTGCTCTAAATTATTTCAATTCTGTGAGAGGGAGAAAAAAGTCATTCACATAAAGTAATCAGTCTTGGCTCACTCTTTCTCCCTGCGACAGACTTATTTGACAACTCTGCTACATTAAACAGCCCACTGGTGAAAAGAGAGGGAAAAAAAAATAAAAGGAATGCATCCAATTATTCATGCATAATGATAGCTCTGTTATCCAGTAAGGCAGGGGCTCCCACACAAAGCAGTTCCCCCTTCTCCGTCTAATACATCTTAAGTACTGACAATCGCCAGGAGTCACATTTGACAGGCACCTAATTTCGCAGCGTTCCCGTCATTCCTCACGAGTTACAGCCCATCGGCACCGTCTCAAAGACTTATAGTATTTATGATGAGGTGATGGTCCCGGGGAACATTAACTTGGTGTTCCCCAAAAAAAGCAGGAAACATTAGCAGGCCTTGACCGTGGGGTCATGTTTCAGACACTGGAGCTGGCTGGAGCCCTCAATAGAGAGTTAACAAGCAGGAACCCCCCCCTCCCCTCCCCAACCCACCCACTCAGTATATGGCTGTGAAGGCCTTCTATATAGACATGAGCTCAAGGTTCAAAGCACCTCATTGCCTTACCTACTACCAGGCAATAAATTCTACAGCAGGAATGAATTGGTTGACCTTGAGGGTAGCCCGTGTTGCAAGTTGCAATCCAATACCGTACATTATCCTATCTGTCTCTCCTATTCCTTCTCTCTTTTTTTTTCCTCCTCATACATGTGTGTTGTTGAATAAATGCTGCATTTATCCAATTTGTAGATTGAAAATAATTAAAATCACTGGAGCTTGGTGTTGTGGAGGTTATTTTTACTTTAATTATAACAGCGTTGGCACAGTAAACAGACAGCTTACGCTTTAACAAATGCAGCTGTGGTGCTCAGGTGGCTTGGCTCTCTCTCTCTTGCCCTCCGTCACCGCTCCTATTCGATGGGCTGCTCTTAATAATTCATGGGCTGTAAGAATGGGTATGCCCTAATTGGTGGGCAGGCTTAATATTCTCAGCACTGCTGGGACCAAAAACAAAAGCAGCTAGCGTTTGTTTTTGGTTTTTTTGTTTTTTTTTCCCAGGCAAACTGAAAAAATATTGACTTGCCTTTCTTTGGTTTCAAATTAAAGGTAAATTCACCACTGTGGACATGATGATTTCTTAAAACTAGGTCACCTATGTAGTAGAAATGTGCCATTATTTTTAAAATTGGTGCCCTATGACTAGAGAAGACTGAGAAAAAGGCTGTAGATTCCCCATACCGCTCTTACAGGGGGGAATCCTACAACAACCAGAATGCATTGCACGCATCCCATCCAATCATCTAATGACGGTGTGTTCACAGAACGCAGGCGGAGACAAAGAGACAAAGTTTTAGAGACAAAATTAGTGAGCATTATATCTCTTTACTGAGGCTTACTTTCACTTACAAAACTTTTTTCGTCATTGAGTCTGGATATATCGTAGCGCTGTTCAAGGATCATGAAACAAACTGCGCGCTGGAGTCAGTTAATCTTATGTGGATCATTGCAAACTTACTGAATGCTGCACGGTGCCAGTGGACAGTCAAAAAAATCTCTCTGAATCTGTTGTCTTCATTTCAGCTTGTTTTGAGAAACAATTGTAGACAAAGAGATGAAAAACTGCAAGCCAACACTGTTTCCTCTAGCTATTTTAGAATATGAGTTGTCGATTATATAATATTCTTTCAAAAAACAGAAATCTGGTTTACCAAAGCACCGTAAAGTTTGTTGAGGCGCAGAGTTTTCTGTTCTGTCTCCATTCTCTCTGCATCGGCCACCTGTCCGACTGCAGCACCTCTCTCTCGGCTGCCGCTGTACCATAGCCTCCGTGGTCGCTTTCTCCTCCACACTCTGTTGTGTCTGATTCCACAGCACTATATTCTGCCTCGTAAGTCGTAATAGTAATGCCACATCTCTGCTCCGACATTATATTTTAAACCTAGTTGTTTGTTTGTGTTAGTGTTGGGGAATCAAGGAGAAGCTTTCTCCTCCACACTCTGTTGTGTCTGATTCCACAGCGTGATATTCGGCCTCTTATCATGAAACTAGTTTTCTTCCAAATATGCTGATATTTTAAAGTATTTAGTAGTATGATATTTTTGTGTCTGATTTTCAGCGTAACATGGTAGACGGGAGTGTTTTGGGAGACCCACATTTGACCGTCCTTGAAGGCACCATTACAGAAAATGAGGGAACGTAGTTTGTAGTCTAAGGCAGATCTCCAAAGACGTTTGCCGGCAAATGAGCGAGGAGCTCTGGGGTGCAGGAGGGGAGTTGAACATTGTTCATTTGCATATACTACCCACACTGTAATTATACAATGCTGGCTGAAAATTGGCAAATTTTCCCTTTAAAAGGCCCCTCCTGAAATCCAAGAGGCACCTTGAAGCACACCAACTCATGCATGCGGGAGCAAACGGTGCAAACAAGTGCAAGCAGTCGAGTCAGGCTACCTTTTACATGCTTTGAGACTCAAGTGCGGCAGGATATATTCACCCTTCAATCCAGACCTGCTCTCCTTCTGCTCGCTCTTTGAACAGGACGTAGTGTCACTGGGTGCTCGGTTGAAAAGGACACCCCATAAGTGTGTTCACAGTGACGAAGATGCCACTGCATAATGCACTGACGACTGTTCGCCAGTCAGCAATCACTGGGTGAGGCTTTAGGGAATACATTTTGCATTGTATGTATTATGTAAATTTAGTATACATTTATTTATTAGTACAAGATGGAGCAGTTTGCATCCGGTCCTACATAAAGGGAGGGAAAAAAACCAAGAAAATAAGAAATGAAGACAGGTGCTCTGCATATCATTCGTAGGCAAACCTTTGGACCGACACCTGCTGAAAAGACATTAAAGAGCTCAAAGAGAAAAGACTAGAAGACTGAAGAAAAGGAGGAATAAAGAGTGTGAATTAGGGGTGGACGATATGACAGCATATATAGCTATTATTTTATAATCTCCGATGGTATTATGACCATAGTGGAAAATGTTGCAAAATCATATCAGCAGGAATATATTGGATTTACAGAATTTTTGTAATAAATGTAATTAAGTATTATGATTTTTCAGGCATACAATTCAATGAGTTAGCCAAAAACCAAATGCATTTCCCATATGATTATATTATCCTCAACTCAATAGATTCTCAATCTTAAATTCTCAATTTAATTTCTGGAAAATGCACTTAATTCTGACATATGTATGACAATATAAAGTGACATACCATGATAAAACATGTTATCCATTTTGCCCAACCCTAGTGTGAATATGTGTGATACTTCCCCAGGGATGAATAAACATGTACCCAACACAAAAACAAAGACAAATACACTTTATATACATGTATACTTTTTTTTCTGCACTACATTTCCTCAGAGCTCCAACAAAGTGTCTTTGCTCATCAAAACATTTCCCATTTATCCATCCACCATTTTTTTCTAATTGCTTCTCCATTTGACTCTAATTATTTTGAATTCTCAAGTTGCCAGCCATTGTGGAAGAAGCAATAGAGTTAACTATCTGCTCTCAGTAGAGTTAGACTGAAGAGTCTCAGCAGGTTGCTGATGTCTGATTGTAATCTCTAATGTCTCTCTTTTCCCCGACATCTAAACACAATTTCTCC
Organism: Thunnus albacares; assembly: GCF_914725855.1. Taxonomy (NCBI): domain Eukaryota; kingdom Metazoa; phylum Chordata; class Actinopteri; order Scombriformes; family Scombridae; genus Thunnus; species Thunnus albacares. The sequence continues at coordinate 18,745,071 of NC_058124.1, read as the reverse complement.
AACTTGTTTTGAATGTCATTGCACTGATGCTAAAACACACTCAAAGACAGCATGTTCATCATTTTTCATACATTTCCATTTTTCCTTCCATTCTGTCAGTTACTAGTAGTAATACTTTAAAGGAGACCTATTACGCTACGTCATATTTGTAATGTTACAATGTCTGATGTTCATATTAAAGGTGGCCAAAGAGTCAAATAATGAGGTAAACAAACAAACAAAGAGCACCAGCTTCAGACTGCTTTGGACGCTTGGTTTTCAATGGTCACTACTTTTAAACTGAGCTGACGTCAGCTCGTGACAGATTTCTTTATGTTTATCTGCTCCACACACAGCGTGCGAGTTCATTGCCGTGCCCCGCTAACATAATGGCATTTTTCCATTGTTTTGGGGGTAGTCATGCCGAGCCATGACTCGAGTTGAGCTGGCACGCTGTGAGTGTTTTTCCATTACACAGCAGGGCAAAGTAAAATAAGTTGTTTTTTAAAATAAAAAAAATATAGAGCTGGAAATGAGCATAATAGGTCCCTTTAATCTCTTCCTTTGTAAACTCGCTTCACCACACGCTTTTCTCTCCAAACTACTCTCCGTGATCATCTGTTTTTTTTTTTCTCCTAACAAGCCACCAGTTTCTCTGAAGAAGCCAGATTGAGGAGATTTGAGGAGCTCAAGTTGAGTAGGGTTGCTCAGGCTCAAGCAAAGAAGTACTGTTGGCCACTAAAGCACCTGCTGAATAGTGAGAAAGTAATGTGTCTATCTATAAGTGATAGTGAAAAAGACAGAAGGAAGAGACAGAAAGTAAAAGAGAGACCTTCAGCTGATGCTTTAACCTTGAAAGGCTGCTGACGATCTACTCTCAAACCGCGTCGTGATTCTGCTGCCCTCCATCCCTCCCTCTTCCTATAACTCCCTGCATTCACTTTTATCGAATTACAGGGGTGCAGTCTCACTCTGCGTCACATTTAAAACGGCACTAATGCATCTCAGCGTGAGGTAGGGTAGCTGTGTCATAGCCGGTGTGTTCCAGACAATTACCACCAACGAGGAAAGCAAAAGGCCCAAATGGAAAGAAAACAAATAGGTGTGGAGAAGCACTCCTTTGGATGACTCATTAAACAGCCCGGCTATCATGCCCCGTGTGATTTCAGCTTCCTTCAAAATGCCTTAACGATGTCACTTCTCTATATCCATCGATTTCTCCCTCCCTGGCTTGTAATTGGAAGAAGAGTAAGTACAATCTGAAACCGTGAGATGAGGGCAGACATTTTAAGATGATAAAATCATTCCTCTTCTAGAGTGCTGAATATAAAATGATAATTTAAGTATAATGAAGTTCTATTGATTTAATTGTAATACTGATTGAGTGTAAGACATATTCCTATTGATTAGCTGCGGCTTTATGTTCGTCACTTCAATCACTTCATAAACCCTGAAAAAAAGATCTAATGACATAAAACCTGCCAGTGTGTGTGATTGTCATTTGATAGTACCAGCTATACAGTATATCTTAAAGGTTTTTTTTTTTAACTTCTAAAGACAAAATAAAACTTCAAATTTTCCTGTCTCCATCCAGTCAAAGAGCAGGGAGCAGAAAGGGGTCTAATGTGATTAAACAAATGTACCGCTGCCGCCTGCGAGCAAAAAAACCCGACTAACCTGGGTCACCACAGGTGAAAACAAACCAGGTTTTATCAGAAGAATGATAGACACTTTGGAGGAGACAGGGGGGCAAAGTTATCAAACCGGACTGCTAAAACATGCACCATATCCCGGCGAGGAGATTGGATTCCACTGCAGGCTCAGGGCAGCACCACTGGGGTCACTCCACAATCTGCACGGGTCAGAGCCAAGGCAGCGCTACAAGCTGGTTTGACGTTCTCCATTAACTCACCCTCTCTAACCCACAACACAAACCTGAGCTGCTAAAGAGAAAGAAACAGAGGGAGAGAAAACAAAAAAAGGAACCGCACACAATTATACAGAATATCTTTGTTAAATCACTTTTGATAAATTGTGTGTAAAAGAGAGAAAAAGAATGACCACAAATAAATACTGTATGTAGTCTTATAAAATGACTGTCAACAATGAAACCAAAGCTGGTAGATAGCATTTAAATTACAGGCTTAAAACTGTTTTCTGCTAAATACAACATATTTGAGGTTGGGATTATCTATTGGAGGATTTCAGGCAACAGGCTTTTTCAAAAAATACATGTTATCAAGTAAAAACATAGACTAACAGCTGCTGTTTTCCCTCACATTCTGTGGTTTCAGTGTCATATTTAGCCAGCTTAAACATCTACATGTACAGACTGCATACGGTTTGGAAACATGATTGCTACAGCACTCGCTTGGCAAAGGCCGTGCCCGGCTAGCTTATACAGCATAGCATATAAAGTCAGCTAGCCGCCACAAGCCGCAGATTTATTTAAAACTTCACCCAACCTCAAATGACTTGTCGAAGTCAGTTCCTGAAGGAAGGTTATTCAGGGTAGTTGAGCGCTCAAAAACATGTAAAACCCCACTACACAGCTACAGAAATTTCATGCTTACAAGCAGGAAAATAAAAGCAGACACATGCAAGCGGTCTGATATTGACTTTCTCGGCTTTGTGACTAGTGGGAAACAGAAAAGTGAATGTTAAACACTGGTGGTACTGTAAATGTCTCACCACAGTGATATTGGCAGCTGAAATGTCATTATAGTGTTTTAGTTTAGGTCTTAGAATGACAGTGCTTGTATTCTGGCGTTAGTACAGGTGTAGCTGTCTGGCATGCCCAGACTTCTCTCTACGCTTCATTTCACCCCATTTTACCACTGGGCCTGTGTCGGGGGGGGGAAATGGTTTCACTATAAAGCGCTACAATAAGCACTATCAAGAGTAACTTAGCACTACTACTGCACACATTACAACAAATGTCATCTTAGCATTTACATTAGCCTTTACATAATTCTTTTTTAACAATACTTGAAAAACATATGACCTACTGTAATTATATAATTATTCAAATTACATTCCCCACCCCACCAAAACCAGACCACTTCATCTTGACAATGGGACCTCACAGAAACAGCATATTTGCGAGCGCTGTGATGTAGATTTGTGGTGCCTGTAACAATGATTACCTCTGTCGGAGACATCATGAGGGCTGTTGATAACCGCCAACAAAAACAACAAACCACGCCAGTGCAATTATGCGTGTCCATTTTAACATAATATGGGGAGAACATGAGATGCGTGGGAGCAAGAGGTGACTGTTATGTCGTGTGGGGGTGGGAGTTTGTCTATGTGTGTATGTATTAACATGTGTGCGTGTCTGTGTGTGTATGCGTGTATATATGCGTGTGTGTGTATATAAGACTGACTGAATGCGGTTGTCCATGTTGCATACTTGTGTGACAAGAGAACAGGAGCTGGGATCTAAAGAACACATGTTTAGGGTCCTTTTGAGAGCAGTGCTTTGAGTTGACAGTATTGTTTGGGTTTGGGTGGGTATTTCAAAAGGCTGCTTGGGATAAAAGACAAGTCTCTAGAGCTTACGCTTGCTACACATTTTCCATTTTAAGATTCCAACCTTTCATACATGTCAACTTTGAGAGATTGCAGAATGTACCGTTTTTCACACTGGACAACAAGCTAACTATATAACAGATACTTTGCACCATTTACCCCAGGGTCAAGTATTTCATAAATTTGTAGGAAAGTTCAAGAAAAGTTTAATATTTTCTATTTATTTTACTTTGTTTCCTGCATCACTGGTGGCGCTGTTGAATTAAACCTCTTGCCACTGGTGGATGAATGAACTTCAAGAATAATTCCAGTTCATTATACCATAACTTTTCTTTTATATTCATGTTGTTGGCCAAAATTGGTTACTTGGTTTATTATGATAACATTGAATTCAAATTAAGTAATTGCTAAGATCTGGAAACATGATGACATCGCTACAATGAAGTGCGACGGGGCAAGAAACACGAATAGTCAGACAAGCAGGCAGATTGTAAAGAAGCCAAACGTTTAGCTTTATTTAAAAGTAAAACCAAATTTGATATACAACTGAAATGTTGGTAATAATCCCCCGTTGCCCACAATGAGTGTACGGCAGATCAAAGTTGAAAGTCAGTCTGTAAACTGTGATGAATGGACGGTATTAATCTTACCATATGTTTTCTTTTCCAAGTAAGTTTGGCTCACTAGAGGTTTTGTTTAAAACCTGCATGACTGTCATGATTTTGCCCATTTTTCCACATATTATGTGTTTTTGGGGAGGTTGCCATGTTCCCACATCACAACATTAACTTGCTGAGTACACTTATGGATCCGAATGATGGCCAAAACTATGGAAATAAGACCCAAGTTTTGAAAAACCAGTGTTCTTTAAAGTTTGCATGGTCATTTATAAAAACTTAACAATCCTACAGGGCGCATGAAATGCATGCGCCTCAATGAGAAACTCTCCCAAGTTTTTCCAAGTCCTGCAGTTGATTTCTCAGAGATACAAGGTTTTAATCTGACGGCAGTGGAAGGGATGGAGGGAGGCTGGCTGGCAGGCAGGATCAGTCAGCCAGGGTGACCTCATGTGTTTGGCACAGGGAATGCCTATCAGGTTTCCCTGTGTGCAGATTCCAGCTCGCTCACTCCACACCAGCCCCAGGACCCAACCCCTTGAGCCATGTGTGTATTTGTGTGTTTGTGTGGAGAGGGGGGAGATAATTGCAAGTCTGTGTGTGTGTGTGTGTGTGTGTTTGTGTGCGAGAGTGAACGCGATAGAGAGGTGGAGAGATAAATTATATGAGATAAATTATTCAGATCAACCATGGTTGAGAGAGAAGGAGAGACAGACTACGGTAGGGTGAACTGTGTGTCAGTCCCCTCCGGTGAACTCAGTGCACTCAACAGGGCTCCCTCCCTTCCTCACATACAGCCCTCCTGCCTCCTTCCTCAACGATAAACGTCCTGCTCTCTCATGTTTCCTCTCGGGCTGTTATGTATGCACATGATAATGTGGGTCAGTGTGTATGTTGGGGTGTGAACCTTTTCTCACTTTCCCTGAATGTGTATAAGGTGTTTTAATGCTTTATGGATATGTAAATTAGAAAAAGCTCTTGCTAGTTGAGTTTTGATTAAGTACATTAGTTTAAAAATGAAGATGCTTTAAATGATAAAACATACTTTGTAACACTAAACTGCAATCAGGATAGTTTAGAGTTAGGGTTATGTAGGTTCGGGGTTCAAAATCTCAACCAGTTTTAAGACCTATTTAGGTATGAATAAAGTTATAAGTGTCTTTAACATCAAACTGAATTCTTGATGTTGAAAATAATAGTTAATACTTTTATCTGTACTTATAAACGAACACAAACAATTGAGTAGACTCTTGGACCTCCACTTAGGATTGTTTTGTAAAACTATTAATTAGTATTTCAGAGCTACAGCCCAAAAGATTGACATCCAAATAACTACCAGATTACAGATTACTAGATTACAACCCGAATGTTTTACACTGTCATTGTTACACATTTAGAATAAAAATAGATATAAATGAGTTGGTGAGAGATAAGTGAGTTAGATGAAGTTTGGTATTTCACTACTGGAACCAAATCAAAAATAATAGCCTACCGGAACCCCACCTTAGGGTCACATTGGTTACCCTACAGTAACCTTGTCTGACCCACTGTCAAACAATGGGCTGGGTAAGCACACACTACTGGCAACTATCACTATGGTAACAATACAGCACACACTGCCAGCCATCCTCCTAATAAAGCCTCAACAGGCTCCGAGGCTTCCCATTTCACGAATCACTGTGGCAACTGCCATGCAGCCACACCAGCAGAGAAATGGACAATGCCGAACACACACGAGCTAAACAGATGCAACATGCTAGCTAATGCTGCTACACATCAGCCATGAGAGCCAGGTGCCCTCCATAACCCTTGAGTGGGGAATGATGGAGCAGGGGCCGCCTGCTGTAGCTCCGGCTGGTTGTTAAACTGCTATCTATAACTAAACAGATCAGCAGATCATCCCGTGCTCTACAGGAAGTCTGCATAACTGGGGCACAGAGTTCCTAAACATTTCTGAGAGGGAACGAGCGTCATCCTAACGATTACACTGGGACTGTGGCGGAAAACGTTGCCTCACCATTGCCGGGGTGTTTATCCAACGTTTGCAGGAAGGCGGGGTAATGTCAGCTTAGTGATTAATTGCAGGCCCAAAGTGCTGAGGACACAGAATCTGCTCTGAATGGCGCCGACTGCAGCTCCTACAAGGGTTTATTGCTTTATCGGCTGAATCCTAATGTGACCCTCCCTCCCTCTGACAGTTCCAGTGGTGCTGGAGCATCCAAAAATACGAAGCAAGGGCCCACTGTGGTTAATTGCATGATGTAGGTCTCACTGTTGTGGGAAGTTTCTACTGTATTTTCCATTGATAGCCTTAAAAACAAAGCATTTAGGAAATAATTCAAGTGCAGCACGTCTGCACAGGGCTTGATACAGACCTCCATGGGTTGATATAAAGCTCCCTATACAGCATGATTTCTCCCAATATGTTGGGAGAAGCATAACATATGGCGGTTACACAAGCATGCAGCTGTTGTTTTTTGGGGCGAGAGATAAATAATGGATACAAGTCTTCCACAGGGTACTCAAGATAGCTAATGAGAAAGAGAAAGCAGACAGGGAATTAGTAACTAACTGTTTTTCAAAGCCACTGTTTTCTAACATTTTCATAAGAGCCCAAGGACAAAAAAATACAGAAAGATGAAAACATCAGTATTCATCAACTGTAAAAGTACTCAAATGCTAACATTTGCATTTATTCAAAATATGTCACTGTAATTTTCTGCATATCTTAATACAGACACAAAGTAAGGGCGGTCTTACATAAATGCATATGAAAGCATTGCTTCCTGTGTGCGTTTTCTCTCTCTCACACACACACTCTTTGTCCTGTTCTATCTCTCACGAATGTGGGTGACCTTAATAATTTAGGGGAAAGGAGAGAGACAGGAGCAGGCATTTGCCTCGGTGCAGATTGCACATGGGGAAACTAGTGTTCTGCATCAAACCCTCCAATAGGTTTGTCATTTTCACGCATTCATTTGCTACAAACTGAACCCTTACCCTCTCTGTGTGTGCACAGGGGGTGTCTGTGAGGCAACATGATTAACTATTGAAAAGGGAGAAAACCGGCAGCTTGTATGGAGACCACATATCATAATGCCACTTTTTAATTCTGTTGCCAATGGCTGTTTATGTGCTACTAATTACTGGTGAAGAATAATAATCTCTCCTCCAATTGGACTCTATCATGCCGAGGGCTTTCTCCCATCCTCTTCTTTCCATTAATCCTGGTCTGTGACTGCGCTGGCTCTGCTTGTACCCTGCATCAGTGTCCTTGCAATCTAATTCATGCCGCCTACCTGTCCCGCTCAGTGTTTTTCCATATGCTGACTAATGCACACATGTTGTGGCCTCAGAAGCGGCTGGGGCACAGCAAGGGTCTGCCAAAGAAACCATTCAGGCAAAATCTAAGAGGGCGGCTTGAGTCATTTAACTCAAATAAAGCCAGGAGAAAGGCCTGTTTGCTCTTGGTAATCCCCCACTTGCTCGACAAGGCTTCGCAAGGTTCATCTGCTGCGCTAAATTGGTGCACGTATCCTTATTTGTATAGGAGCTCATTGTGGCTGGGTGAGAGGGGGAATCTGACAGGACTGGCAGCTATTCAAGCCCTCATGCCTATTTGCTTATCCTCATTCATGGCAGAATTGGCTTTTTCCGGAGCCATTTTTCAAGCTATGTGTGACACGGTATTTTCATTGAGCCTGCCACTACTAATGCAGCTGTGTAGAGTAAATGTTGCAGGCAGTCAGTATATGTGTTTAGGAGGGGGGTGACCAGGACTGCCCAAAGTAATCACAGTGGTAAGGCTACACTACCATTAGCATGTCTGTGGCTAGGGTCCCCTCTGGTTTCCACATCTAAATATCTAGGTGAAGACACCAGGTCATCTGTTTGTGCAGCCATAATGGAAATTAATGCAAATTCCTCAAAGTGAGATGTAAACTGGCAAAAGATTTTCTTTGTCAGACTGTGATTCCATTAGGTTAATAAAAGACCACTGTGAAAAATAACACTGTTGATCTTTCTGTTTTTCTCTTTTTCCCTGCACAGGTGGTTTATCCAGTTTCTTCTAGTTGATTCTCTGGTGCCCAAAAAACAAAACAAAACAAAACAAAAAAACCCAGATCTGAAAAAAGAGATCAAACTTTTCAACTATACAGCATAGTGCACTGTATATAGAAAAATGATCCTGTTGCTGGACTTCCCAGTAAAACATTTTCATGGAATACCCACTGACTCCTATATAGCAGACTGTTTTGATAATGAACTCATTGCTATTAGGCGTTCTCAGTTCGCCATAACAACACACTAGGACTACAACCCAATAATAAGCTGAAACCAGATGAGAATGTCTGCGCGGCCTCTCCTTTCTCCCGAGAGTGCCATCAGAATCATCATGGGAATACTCTTTTTGCAGTGTTTCACACGCACAACGTCTTCATTTGGTTAACATATTAAATTCACAGCATCACTCATGAAAATAAAGAGACATTTATGTCTGATTAGGTATGAACATATGAAGCAGGCCTCTGCCTCCTGGAGATGCCCTCAGTTAGGAAGGGTGGGAAAGGCAGTTCTGCTGCAGTAGGAGCCTTGCAGGGATCCTCTGGTGGGCTGCTCCTCAAAGTGTACGCAGCAGCCAGTCGTTAAAAATGCAGGAGCAATTACCCCGGCAGAGTCTGAGTCAGTGAACACTACCAAGCCGAGCTGCCACCTCCACCTCCTCCTACCCTTCCTCTTCCACTGCCTTTGTCGCTACGACAGCAACCTGAGCATTCTTCATGTGAGCCAGCATGCCAAAAGGTAGGGCAGCGAACGGAGCAGACACCGAAAGCTTCAGTTACACTAAAACAACAAAAGCCCTTCTCTGCCTGACTGCTTGTCTGTCTCTCACGAGGTGCAGTTACCTCTCCCTCCCTCACCCTTCTCTAGCACGTGACTTGCTGCATGACGTCCTTCACTACCAGCTTGTTCTTCTACCCCGGCCCAACTCCTCTCCTTCCTTGTTTGCTCTCCACTCTCCTCCTCTGGCATAGGGTCAAAAAAGATATGCCTACTTCTGATTTTCAGCTATGTGTCTCACATAAATAAAGAGTTTTTGAGTTAATCCATCACTTTCACGGTTCAAATTTGTAAACATTTTGCATCGCTCTTAATTTGGGGATAGACAGTAGCACACAGTGGAGTCAAAAAGAGATGCTGTGAAACATCTAAGGCAAGCAAATTATGAAACATCTAAGGCAAGCAAATTGTAAAACTATAGTTAACTGCAAATTGTAAACTGACATTATGAATGGAAACAAATAGACCACATTATCAGATCGGTATTAAATTGCTCATATAAGACAGGTAGTGTTTGCCCTGTGTAGAAAAGTGCTATTGTAGTGCTATAGGAGAAAAATCCAGACAAAGATATGAAATGACACATTTCAGTCTTATCCAAACATGGTATCTATTGAGCAGAAACAAAAGCCAACATAAGTTTCAACAAAGTTTATAATCCCTTTATCCCTTAATCAACAGAGTTGATAATCTTTGGCTAAACATATTCATTCAAATGTATTCCTCTCTCTTGGAAAATATTGGCAATGATGTTGCAAAATTACTGACCTAACAATTATAGTATATTCTTGCTAATACCATTATCCACAGAGCACTTTTATTCATGTGAAATGGTAGTTGAGGGGTTTTTACTGTAGGCGTGTTTGACTTTTATTATATTAAATGTACTGTATATGTCTTCTTTATGTTAATGTGGACTGCATGTATTAAAGGGGTCTATACACGAGGAGTCTCTCTAGCCACTCATGTCATCCTGCACAGATGGCAGGACACCATGCCCAGCAGCCAGCAGGGGCTCCCGGAAATAGAGGAAAAGGGACGAAAAAGCGATGGAGGATGCGAAAGAGTAATTACAAAGAGGGACGACATGAAAGAGAATTTAAAGATGAAGGGAGGCATGGCGAAAATAGGAGCAAGAAAGAGTGATCTGCACAAAAGTGAGGGGGGGGGGGGGGGTACATAAACAGTCAAAGATGAAAAGAGACAAAATTCTAAGACTGTACCCCACCGTCCTCAGAAGCAAAAGGGGAGACAGAAAATAGAGCGTGAAAACGCCAGGCTAGGCCCTTGCCAGGGAGACAGAAGAGTGAAACAGTGGGCCAGAGTAGACAGCTCCAGGCTGTTACAGAACTATGTTACAGAAAGAAATGCTAGTGAAAACAAGAAAGAAGAAAAAAGCAGGTGTATTTGTAGAGTCCTGCCGCGTTGGTGGGTTTGAAGGGCACATCATGTGTCTGGTTTCATCTGGCTCTAAATCTGAAGCAACATCTTTCCTGTCTCTCGCTGTCTCGCTTGATGTTGTCTCTGCATGCCTCTTGTGTGTGTGTTTCATTTCAGTTCCTCATAAGGAAATGCGCCACATCCTGGGCCAAAATCTATCTAATACACGTTTGAATTTCGGTTAACACAAACTATGCCAAATATGCACAGACACTACGGACCACCTGTGGATAAGAGTTCAGATCAACAATTTTTTGATACAAGAATGATCCCAGTAAGGTTTCTCTCTCTCTCTTTCTGTCTGTGTATGTGTGTGTATGTGTGCCTCTGTTCACAGCGGTACCTTTGGAAGCTAGTGGGGATTCAGAGTCTTAACCCAGGTTTTCCGGTTGAAGGGAACTCGTCCGACTCACTCCACCACCAACCTCCCCATATGCCCCATTTCACCACACAGGTAGGTGTTCCTCCCTCTTGCAGCACAGACTCGAGTCGCCTGTTATCTCCAGATGGTCAGGGAAGGAGAGTTCAGAGACAAGAGTCCCTGGGGCAAGAACTCCACCACCGAGCACATCATTTTATATTTTAGCCATTTATCTCAGATGCTCTTTTTCACAGCGACCTCCAGTGAGTGAGCAGGTACTTTGTTCGGTGTCTTGCTCAAGGACACTTCAATACAACACAAGCCGGTCGTAGAGAAGAAAAATGTGATCTGGTTTTGAGGCCTTCACTCTAATCACTAGACAACTTACCGAGCACACGGTCTCACATATATTTTCACAACTTGTAACTTCATATTGTACAAACTTATTGATAGACTCCTCTTGCATTCATTTGCACGCACATACTCATACACCATCTGTGCTCATAAACCCTGCCGTGCAATAAGAGCACATGTGTTACATTGCTGCTGCATTTATAACCCCTCGTGTATAATACAGAATAGATTCCTCCTCACGTTTGTGCAGAGACAGCCTATAGAAAATTAAAATGAGCATGCTATCTAATGTTCCCTCTGCTTTGTGCTGTCTCTCCTTTGCTCTTCTAAAAAATAAATGGATATCAATGTCGAGAGAGCACTCTGGTAAAGCAGCCATAATGAGATGTGGACGGCTGCATGCGGAGGGCCAGGTCTCTGCACCCTGCCCTGTTGCTTATTAGAGGCCACGGGAAGCAGTAATGCATACACAACCTTAACGTATGGGTGTGCAGATAGGGCTGGGCTGTCAGTTGATAGATGAGAAGGGTTAAGAGTACCCCCTACTATATAGGTTGCCTGTGTGTATGTGCGTGTTCGTGCATGTACGCACAGGTCATAGCAAGCAAATGGAGTTGACTGCCCAATTGGCTGACAGTTACACATAGAGCAATTGTACGGCAGGATAAAGCCGTAGGCATAGGCAGATAAAAACCAGACATATGAGTTGATTCATGATCAAAAAGCCCCCTTCCATGTTTTGACCATGTGGGCTAAAGGATTAAGAAAACATAAAATAAGAGAGAAAGAAAGATAGAGCTCTTACTAAAAAGCCTGCCAATCTCAACTAGCTAAGAGAGGATGCATGATGGGTTAAGATTTACAGCGAGACTGGGAGTGTATTTTGTTTCGGGTAGTCAGTCGTGAGGCACGCATCATGAATTACAAGCGGGAAAATGAGTTATACTACCCCTGTCTTAGCACTAATAAGAACATATCGTCCTGGACTCAAAATAGGGCTGGGCTTTAGTGAATGTAATATAAGAAGTGTATTTTTCCAGCCCTAAAAGCCCTTGATAAACTCTTCAAAGCAGATCCACATCAGCGGAGACAGAGGGGACTAAGCTGCAAGCTGAGTTTTACACCACTGATAACTGATTTAATGAAAGACTTTGGAAACGGGTCCTTTTACTCTGCCTTTGATTTTTCTTGCTCTCCATGTCTATGTATATCTGTCTTTCCCTTGTTGTCTCTATGTTTCTCTTTCTCCTCTATCGAGGCATTAAAGGAGGATTTAGATGGCTCTGTTGTTATTTCTGTAGCACAATGGATCACCCCGTGTAATGTAACCAAACCCTTTTCCTTGCTTTTAACTGGCCCCTCCCTCGCTCCCTATAACGTCCACCGCCCCGCTCTCTCTTTCTCTCTCACACGCATACAGCCCTTCCCTCCATCTCTTCCTACATTTATAAAGAATTAGACAGTATAATGTCTAACTATAAATGGTGCCTATGGCAGTGGCAGATTCACACACAGATCCTCTCAAAGGGCTCCATTGACTGGTGTTTACTTAAGGCCAGGGACATTAGTCGCTGCTAAATCTACCTCAATCTGCCCCTCTCGGCTCCTCAGGTTCTGTATGTACTTGTCTGACGCCTGCCTGCTCCGAGATCACTGCCACAGCACAAGAGTGTGTGTGCATATATTTTTGTTGTGCATCCTTGTGTGTCTGTGTGCTGTTTGCCTTTGTGTGTGAGATTGCTGACATTAGGCATGTAATGACCTAGCCTATCAATGGTATAACAGCACAAGGGTACAGCAGTGTCAGGTACCTTCTGTGCATACTGTAACAGCAACAGCAAAGCCAACTAAATATACACAATGAAGCCAGAATTTACAGCAGGTATTCAAGGGAAATTATCAGTTCTTTTGAGAGTTGCGTGCGCAATAATGAAACACAAAGGGAAGTGAAAATGTCTGTCATTGAGAGAAAATGAGATACAACACAAGCCAAGAATAACAGGCACTTAGTGCACGCATTTGGTTGAAATTCATATTCTTCCCTAAACACTATCATGAAATAACAATAATTGATCTGCGTGCTGTAATTGTTCTCGTGGGCGAGAGGAGGGGCCAGGGCCGGCATGAGGTGTTTTACTGTAATTTTCTCATTTATGATGCACATCTATTACCTATCATTAAAGTTGGATGCACAGCAAGCTGTGAACAGCGCTAAACATCAAACTCACACGGAAAGACACAGGCGGAATAAAGGCCGAATTTTAGCAAATGACTCCATGGACTGATCATCTGGGGAATAGACAGAAATAGGGCCTTTAAAGGATCCTCTCATCAAAGCAGCATCCTGCCAGCTCCCCCCCAGCCATAACCTCGTATAAAAGCCACACGCGCACACACAGACGCGCACATGTGTACACACAGACACACACACACACACACACAGACAAATCCTCTTTCAGGAATCAATAATTCAGCTAAAGAGAAGCACATGCTACGCCCCACTGCACTAATCAATAGAAAGCCAAATGTTATTGTTTCATCTCATTCTCTGACTTTCACATTCTAATCTAGGCTGACTAGCACTTGCTGGACAGCATCAGAGAACTCCATTAAATTCGAATATAATGCACACATAAAGGGGGAATGAAGGGACCCAAAAGTCAGAAGTATGTTCTGCAACACCATTAAGACAATGTTTAGCTCATTTCTTTACTATAAAGTCCTCTGTTGTAACCAAGCACAGATGTTCTATAAATTTTCTATGCATAGAATCTCAGATATGTGTCATAAAATGGAGGCGAGAGGGGGAGAATGGCAACACTTTGGTATGACTTACGCCCCTCTCCCCCTCCCTAAGATATTTATGCCCCCCCCCACCCACATCTCTTGGGAGAATGAGGACATACCTTGAGAATGCAGCAATGGAAGATAAATAGAAAGACCTGTGTGATTCCAGACTGATGCCTACAATCAAAGGGGTGTATGTGTGCAAAAAAGGCACACACACAGTGAATGTGTGTGTATGCACTCAAGGCCAAAGTGACTACCATGTGATTTTGTTGACTGTGGAGTGAACCTGCCAGCCAAGGCCCTTCTCCCCTCTCTGTAATCGAGCTATCAATGATCATTAATGAAAGCGTGAGATAGCTCTCCACAGCCCTCTCGGCCACATTGCCCAACACTCTGGCCTCTCTTCCCGCCTCCCTTTCTCCTACTGACCCTGTCTGTGCCTCTATCATATCAACCTACGAGGCCACTGGCTACGCCGTCTAACCATGAAAACGAATACGAACGTTGGCTGCTGATTTATAAACGGAAATGTACGCTCTTCTCGTCCCCCCCCCCCCCCCCCCCCCCCCCCCCCCCCCCCCCCCCCACGCCCCCACCGTCGGTCTCGTTTGCATGACACAGGACCCTAGCGGCTTGCTCAAGGATACATCAATCGCTGACGGTGGCAAGATCGGATCTGCGCTGACCTTGGGAGTGAACTGCAGCATAGGCGAAGGAGGCAGGGGGCCCTGTTGCAACAGAGCAGGGAGGCAGAAAGCGAGAGGAGGGAGGAAGAGGGGAAAAGAAAAGTGGAAGGGAGGGAGGGGAGAATTGAGGGGCATGCCCTGATTGAGAGGCCCCCGAGATGAGCAACTCTGAGATATGAGAAGGGGGAGGGAGGGAGAGGGGGATGATGGAAGGAGCAGGGGAGGGGGGTGGGAGGAAGAGGGAAGCCATATGGCAGCAGCACAAATGTATTAAACTATAAATCAGGGGGAGAGCTAGCGGACTGCCAGGTGGGGCTGCAGGCAGGTCCTCCCTGCTGGAAGCGCACTGGCCCACAATTGAGCTTCACATGCAAAGGATGAATACATTTATGGTATTTAGCCTTATGATGTTTTATCAATTTTATTGATGCATTTATTGCCTGAATTTTCCTTCTGCTGTATTTCCTTTGAATAGTGGAAATGTGTCTTTGTACTATTTGTTTTAAAGTAAAAATATCAAGTACTGTGTAACAGCACTTAAGCAACCAACTTAGACTTCCCTGTTGTACAAATGATAACTGCACACCTTCAGCATGTTATTCAGCCATGGCTGTGCATCACACCATCCCAATAATGGACAGAAATTAGTGTTACGCATGCGGTAGAAAAACAAATAGAGTAATCCCCAAAAGGCTCCCATTTTAATCTCTTGATGATGTCTGGGTAGTGTGCCCAGCCAGTGTCCTGGCAGCCATCAGGACCCAGGCCTGGGCTTCCATCCCAGAGGCACTGATGCATACTACAGCTAGAGCAAACATAGGCAGCCTTCCTCATGCCTGCTCTCTGTCAGAACTGTACCGACCATCAGCATAGAAAAAAAAGGGTTCATAACCTGTTTGTGCCCTCTTTGTAAAGCATTACAATAAGACGCTTTTTTATTGAATTAACAACTTTATAATTGAAAGTTTTATTTGCCTCTATTATAAAAGTGGCGTTGGAGCTTTTAAACAATGGCCTACATTCAGCTCAATTCAAATGCTTCATTAGTAAATTAATTTTGGATCCTAATTCTCTCATTTGTTTAATTATATGACAGCACAAAAAGAGCTGTCTGTCAGTTACTGGAACTGACAAAAACCTTGGTATATACTATGCATGCGATTCAACATGTTACACATTGTAGGGTATCATCTGACGAGCTCATCAGTTTGCAGGTGAAGGATGGATGGAAGTTACTGGACAGCTCCCAGTAACGGTCTAGTAGGCTGGACTAACAGTGGCCCAAAGCCTCCAGCCTTGATCCCTGATCCTTCAAGCAGAGACACATATGCACACACACACGTGCACACACAAACAGACACACACACTGATACAGACATCCAAACTCCAACGAGGTACCTGCCATCTGAAACCATCACAGCCAAGGCCAGCTATCCATCAAATCCCATCTCCACTCAAGGATGAGAGGGGGAAGAGGGCGGTGGAAGAGAGGAGGTGGAGGAAGGAGAGAGGGAGGGAGGGAGGGGTGGTGGGGGGTGAGAGAGAGGGTGGGAGGGGTGGGAGGGAGACAGGGCAGGAGTGTAGGAGTAGATGAGTAGGCTTGAGGAATGCAAGAAGAGCAGAAGAGCGGCGTACCTTGGTCTGGAGATAGTGGGGGTAATAGTAGGTGTACTGAGGGTACATTGGCTGCTGCTCCAATCGCTTGCCCATGTAGCTGGAATCCTTAGCACTGAGGCAGGGAATGGTGACACGGGGGCGGGAGCTGCCAAGTAGCTAGCGATGGGATAGAGGCAGCAGAGGAGCTATGCGAATCCTTTCTTTGCTGTCCGCACCACTGTGTCGTTAGCCGGTCCTCCAGGGAGAAGGCAGGGTCTTCGTGCCGGACAGCGGCTGGGAAGAAGGTCTGCCTCTGACGGGGGAAAGCTCCTGACGAACGGTGCCTCAACGGTCCGGAGCCTCAGTTATCGGCTGGATGCTCACTCAGTCTCTCACTGCTGGAGCAATGGAAATATTTCCACAAGTGCTTGAACCAAGAGCAGAGTGTCCGTCAGCGGCTGGTATCGGATAGTAACGCGTGATAAGGGTGAGGTAGAGGATGAAGAGGAAAGAGAAGACGTGAAGAGGTGCAGGTGGCAGTAGCTCTGGCAGTCCTGTGAATGTTGGAAAATGGGAGAGGAAGAGGAGGAGGAGAGGAGGAGGAAAGGGATGGCAAGGAAAACGGGAGAGGACGTATAGGTTCACTTCTCTATTTAAGCTGTTTCACTCCAGTCTTTCGCCTGGGCTTTAATCTGCCTCTCGCTCAAACACACACTGTGATTCTGACTCTGTCTCTCTTCCCCTCTCTCTCTCTCTCTCTCGCTCTCTCTCTCTCTCTCTCTATCTTTCCCTCTCTTACATACACACACTCTCTCTCCTCTCTGTAGTCTGATCCGACGGTGGCTGTGTGCTGTCCTGTTTGACAGAGGGGAGATATCCTCAGCACTGGTTGCCGACAGATGCACTTTGTGCACGGAGCAGAATCACAACACTGAAGCCGAGCACAGACACAGAAAGCAATCTCAGTTTGTACCGGTCGAGCCAGCCAGAGAGCAGATAACACAGAGAAATGATTCCAGTTTCTAAAGGATGTGGCACAAGCGTATATAAAAATCCACCGGTTGGTTAGTCAATCCACTGGAGAAGATGAGTGAAAAAAAACACAGTGACTGTGTCCCAGGTGCCCAGTAGAGAAAGAGTCCCTCGTCTGCGATCCTCCCTCTTCCTGCTCTTGTAAAATGTGTTCCTTATTTCTTCCTTGGCTCTCTCACTCCTCTAAGCAGCCTGCCTCGTTCTCTTTCCCTCTGTCACACAGTTCCTCTCTCTCTCTCTCTCTCTCTCTCTCTCTCTCGCGTGCGCTTTCTCTATCACTCAGTCTCTCACCCTCTCTCTCTCTCTCTCTCTCTCTCTCTCCTTCTCCTCAACACTGACAGGGCGGTAAAGGGGGCTCGTCCGAGGCTGCGAGCAGAGCAGACTGCCTCCTCCTTCCCCAGCCCAGCCGGTAGGAGGGTCTTGAGCAGCTCTGTGTGAGAGGGATCCAGACACAGACCAGCGGGCTGCAGTGTTTCCACAACCTGGGAGAACACAGGGAAGAGGAGGAGAGGAGAGGAGACGAGAGGGGGATGGCGACAGCGTGAGCAGTCGATTCCCCCTACTGGCTGCACATGGAGCTACCTCATGGAAAAAAACACTGTCTCTTAACAAACTAAGCTGATTTAACCTCATAATCATTGATCGGATAAACCGTGCAACTTTTTAGAATCAGTAGGTATGTATATTTTGATCTTGTACATCCTTTTTGTACAGAAGTATTTTAATCAATCACATGGATTACATGTGATTCGACACATACAAGCAAAAACTATGATGCATTTTCATATGATTAGTTTACTGCAAAAGCCCATTTATTCCTTATTAATAAACTGCAGACTGCATTTCCTGACAGCTATTAACAGGTATATTTTATTCATCTTAAAGCAGGAATTAGATCATAATAAAGTTATAAAGCTTCAGTGTGAAATTAGTGAAGATTTCCTTCACTACAAGGTCGAGAGTGAGGGTAAGGAAGAGCTAGAATAACAAACAGTACATTTAAAAAGTTACAGTGCACAACAATCTCCCACCTATTGGCTGAGAGTTAAGGGAGCACCGTTTCCCTGTGTAACAAAAGTAAACAACGGACGGACTAATCTCTCTTGATTTATCATGACTATGCTGAAAAATATTACAAAAATGTCCGGACAGTGAGCATTTGCCTGATTACAAGTAACCAAAGCCATGCTCATACTTCTGCAGACAAGATCAAACACACAAATGCAAAACCACGGGGCTCAGATATCCCACTCATATTTCGTTTCACACACACACACACACACTTAGACATACGCACCCACATGGATAAGAACTGACCTAAAGTCCTCAAGCCTTTCTCAGTGACTCTAAGGCCACAGGTTCAAGAGCCTCATTTTTCACTCACTTAGCAGAGTCCTGCAGGAAACTGCAGCCAAAAACTACAGCATGAAATAACTGGACTGAAAATAATTACATTTTGACAATTTCCACATCTGAGAATAGAACCCTGACTTTGATGAGTTTAGTTTTGCATTTTATCTGTTACAGTTGAGAACATTACACAAAAACCCAAGAGGCTGACATCTCCCTCTCAATCAATAATAGAGGCTTTCAACCTAATTACATATTTCTAGTGCAACACTCAAGGTAAGTGAGTTAAACTGTAGAAAATGTTCTTTATTTCACAGTATACTGATATAAACTTATGTTGCATCAATGCGTGTTATATTCTTGGGAGAAATTTTGAAAAATTTCCAATGCACACTCAAGCATAAGAGTTTGTTTTCAAAATCTCAACACATATCCATAGCCAAATTCACAAAAGGGCCGCTAAACCTGTGCAAATGAGACAAAAAGATATTGTGCAATTCACAAAACACCCGCAAAGAGTGAAATACAATGCAAACTGCACTGCCAAGCAAATATCGTCATGGTGTGCTTGTTCCATTTGCATGTATGTAAATTAGGTAATATTTATACATTTGGCACAAAATTGGCCTTTATATGCAAATAAGCCTCGTTGTAAAAACAGTCTAATTCACAAAGACCAGCGCTTATTGCCACGCGCAATTAGGATGGAGTTATTAGCGTCTTCACATAGTTGGTGTTAACTACATATCACACTCACTCCTCACTGACTCTCTCTTCAAATCTTCAAGCTTGTGAGGCTTGAATGATATCTAATTGATATTGAATGATATCAAGGGTGAAATCTTCATTCAGACATTGGGGGGGATCAAGTGGGATATAGGGTGGAAGGCTTATCTCGGACTTTCAGCTACTCAATAATAAAAATGTCCTGACAGCTCTGATGGAGCGCAGGAATCATCTGTAAGTATTTCTGCTTTATTACAAATGATTCCACTGTATGAACCTGGAATCTACGTTTAACAACCGACCCGTGTAGATGTGTAACAGAACACAAAATATTTATTACCATCAGATCTTGACTGATCCGGTTTTAATGAAGTTGCTGCCTGACTCACATTAATGGCTGTAGCCTATTTTGATGGACATTTCAGTAGATTATGTTATAGATGTGAAATACTAGAGAAGAAAAAGTTGGTTTGTGATTGTGGAGAGCTCTGTGTGAGTGTGTGTGCACCTCTGCTAATCAAAGACACGCAATTTGAGGCTCTTTTTTATGCTCTCTGCAGATTCCATTATGAACCAATATGTGTGCTGAAATGTGGGGAAAAGCCTGAAACCCTGGAAACCACTCCGCTCACTCAAACAGATGCAAATTTCACTCAGCTGCAAAACTTTATGGGCGTGTTTGCACCAGCATATCATTAGGGCAATATCTTTCGTGAATAGGACGTTAAAGCGGGGGCAGATTGCGGGTGCAAATGCTGCGCAATTCACAGTGCTAATAGCGGGCACAATCCATTCTTTGTGGATATGGCCCATAATGTGGTGTAAATGCCATATTCGTTTTAGAAGATTTATGCATGTGAACGGGTCCAGTTCATGTGGACAGACCGAATCGATACCAGCAGAAGAATCCCAGGGACCAAAACAAAGCACGGAGGGAAAGGCCAGCCTTTCACAGACATGGAGAGGAAAATGTAATTATCAGATAGGCCACTTTTATCTGTAGGAAAGAGATGAGGCTGATATCGATTGTGGATTACCAGATTAACAGCCTCTGGATCAACTAGACACATAAACTCTCAGCATCTGGGGAAAGGCAGAAAGTAGAGAACAAAGACAGTAAGACGGACAAAGGCCAATGGAGAGAGTAATAGAAAGAGAGATACGGAGAGAAAATAAGATAAGACACATTGGGAGACAGAACCTGAAAAAGGCACAGAGGCAGAAACGATTCATATGTCTTTATACCAGTGTGTGTCTACTGAGCAACCATGGAATGTCATCTCTGTATTTCATAGATAAGCCTCATCATTTTTTGTTTTTAAGGCTTTTGCTATAAGAAGGAGTAGGCCAGAAGAGTTGATCACTTTAAAAGCGATTTTCACCCATTTTGTCCACCTGTCTAAAAGTTGCCATGTTTCCAGCTGCGAGAAGACAAAACTGGAGAGAAAACACAACTGAGGTGCTGATTATGCACCATCAAGTCCATCAAGGTAATTAAAAAACTGTGTTTGTTCTAATTATTGTCAGATTATCACTAAGTTTTTTATTATTGATTTTTCAAGCTCGGTTTTATTCGAAAACATCCTAAATACTGAGCCCTAATTATGAAATGTTTGCTTCTACTGACTGCAAACTAACTACCTTTTTCATTCAAATTAGTTGACACAGAATGGAAACCCGGGAGAGTACCATTACACAGACACTGGTCAGCTGATCCATTAATATTCATTGGTCGAACCATTAAGAATTAAGAGCAGGGAATTGAGACTTGACTCTTGAAACTAAAGAACTTGACCTGTGGCCCTACAGACAACACTGAAAACTACCTTGAGAACTGGCTGACGCAAACATTCAGTCTTTACCCATGAGCTGGCTAAGGTTAGTTTATAAAGTTAATGTCATGTTAAGAGCAGTGATGCAGAGTGTATGTACATAAACGTTTCGTTCCGTGGAACCAGAGCAAAACTGGAAACCGTGGATGTTTGTGTTTTGCTCTGGTGGTAGTGGAAGTACTCTGGTCTGAGTCAGTGGGCAATTGACGTCACAGAGAGGTGATAAGCAGACAACTATTTCATAGAAAGAGAGAAACAGGAAGTGAGTTTCTCTTTCTTCTTGTATTATTAATACTGATGCAACATCTATTCATTTAGGGTCGTCTCCATGGTGTTGTAGCTGCAGCTGAGTACATGCAAAACCTATAGATTTTTTATAAATGTTGACTTTAAAAAGCATTTATCTTTAAAGGACTACACCAGAGAGGCATTAAAGAAGACTTATTTTCAGACTGATTTTTATTTGTTTCACACTACTTTGTACAATATAGTAGAGCTTGCCACCCAGAACAGCACAATAAGTGCAGGACTATTTCAAATGCATTCAGCGTACTTTACAATGAGTGAGAACTCACTCTTATTTACAGGCTGACTTGTCACGATGAAGCTAAAACTGTGCCTCTCTGCTCTCTCCGAAAAAATATTTGCTAATACTTTTGCAGCCGGGTTTATCAGAAATGTTCATAAAAGAAACCCATCTGCTCCATTGTTCTGAGGTCTGGTGCTTGTTGAATCACCTTCTAAATTGAGAGCATGAGTGAGTCATTCACAAGACTTTAAAATAACGAAACTGGAAGACAGCTGAGGGTGTATCATGCCCCTGAAGGTGTTAAGTAGTTACAGTTCCTATCTAAAGAATCAGGCAAGTCTACTAATAGAAAACATCAGTGTGTGGTCTCTGGTTAGAGGCAGAGCAACTCCATAGAGTGTTAAGGTTCTTTATTTAGCCTTTATTTAACCACATCAGTCAAATTCTTACATAGCAAGTTTGCACAGCAGTAAATCAAACTTTTTTGTAAGATATTTAAATTATATTAACATCCACAGAGATATGAGTGCCTGAAGAGGCACTGATAGAGCTGCCCTTTTGTTCACTGACTGCTCTGACAACACTAGTTATAGAGCTAATACCCTGAATCTCTTTTAAAAAGGGAGACTGAATGAGACATTAAGACATTGTTTAAATGCAAAAACAGCATTAACGCTGAATTAAAGAGCCATGAGTTTCATTCTAAACAACATAGATCTACGCAATGTTCCTATCCAAAAGCAATTCCTAGAAAGTCCACAACTATCACGCTCTACTGCCTGACCCCTCCCTGGGTGACTACTGGCTTTCTTCAAGCTGCTGCAGAAACCAAGAGGCTTTGTTTCTTGTGGTTTGCTGGACAGTCACGTTTTGGGTGTTTCCCAGAAATGACCAGATGCGTGGAATTCGAGGGAAGGCTGGCGCAGCACCATGGGAGGGGTGGTGGGGGAAGAGGAAGGCTGGAAGAATGGGGGGAGTGTGGGGAGGAGGAGGAGGAGGAGGAGGGAGGTGAACAGCAGGGCCTGGTATTCCTGGAAAAACCCTTTTGCATTTGGCAGCGGTTCTAATGGAAGATACCCGAGCACCAGAAGATCATCTTACATGCTTTATGTATACCTACTGATGTAGCATGACTAACCAGCTTCCCTGGGGCACTTTGTTCATGATAAAGTGAAAGAAGAACTATAACCATCACAGCTATGGCATAGTCAGTGTACATATGCTGTTGCCACAATGACATTTGGATCAAGTATCAAGAATCTTAGACTGCGCTTGGGTTGTGGATCTGGGCTTACAGCAGAGATCCCCTTGACTACAATAATATGACTAAATGTTGATGATAACTCCAATTAGGAACAGACTGTTGCTTGCATATCAATGTTCAATATCACAGAGGATCGCTTAGTACTCAGTACAGATGATGAAGTTTGTATGAAACTTTAATACTGCTATAAAAAGAAAGTTATTATAATTTTTATCATAAAAGTAAAATCTAATTTAGCTATTTTAATTTTAAAGGCATGCTAAGACACATTAATGCCAAAGGAAAGAGATAATTTAATAATTTCAAATATCTCAGTGTATGACGTCTACAAGTGAGACACAGATTTTAGCAATTTAAATAAAATTGAAAAGAAAGGCAGCACAAACCACAGAGAGAAAAAGAGGCTGGGTAACCTCTAATGTGACTCTAGAGTGCAGAATGAGTCCCAATTTGTCTTCAGACTGTTTCTTACAGTTCATTCCCATATTGTGATAGCTTAGTCGAATATGTGATTAACAACATCTGAACTCAACAAGCCAATTAGATTGCAATTGATCTTCAAACAGTCACAATGAGAAATTACATTTGAAAAAAAAAAAGGATAGTCTCTTTTAATTGAAATCATAGCGTCAGGAACATAAGCTGAGAATTAAGGTACATTTTTATGTTTGTATGTTAATGTAACTGGCATCCATCCGAGCTTTCATCCCAAAACATTGTAATCTGAGATGTTGACCAGACTTAGTATGCACACCATACGATCCACTTGCTGAAACCCACCCCTCCTCCCCTCTTGCTAAACTCTGAGATGAGATACTGTACGTTAACATTATGTGTGTAAGTTCACCTCATCTCTTGACACATGCAGTTTCTTAATACATTCTTATCAGTGCACTAAAGGATGACAGCCTGGGGTAATTCAACACATTCACCCTATGAGAGTATACATTTCTACAGCGCAAAGAGCAGAGTGATATAGTCAAGATATGACTTCAAGCTGCTTCTCTATTTTCTTTTTTTGTCATTGTTGATGGGCTCATCACCTGGGTTTGGCTGTTTATCTAATACTTCATAATAAGGTAAAAAGGCCAGACAGACTCTGGACCACCAGCCCTGAACTGAGACATTTGATAAACACCAGGCAGATTTCCAGTGAGTCATTAGCTTCTATCACAACACAGAGGAGAGCAATGCAGGCCTAATGGGGAGGAAATATGAAACCAGACATGCATGAGTAGAAATGACTCACAGCACCCCTTAGTACCCAACGAGGGACAAGCAATAGACCTGAAAGAGTAAATTGCGAACACTTACTAGATCTCAACTCCAAATGAGAAATGTATATACAAGTCATTCCAACGACTCATTTCCTGATTAACATGTTTCTGAGAAAAGATCAGAGCTATTATAAATGATTTTGTACTGGGAAAAGAGGCCCATGGGGGTGAATTTTACATGCATGTGTGTGTGAGTGTCTGCATAGCTGCGTTTTGCTTGTGTGTAAATGTGCGTATATGCATCTGTGCTTTTGTGTCGGTGAAACTACATTTCAAGTCAGGTGGTCTGCAGCTGTAGCAGTTATGTGTGTGTGTACTGGCATGAGCAACGGCGAGTGTGTGTCTGAAAACTGAAAATTGTGAATAAAGTAAAGTGTTTCGGAAGAAAGTCTGAGATCACAGGAGGGTCAACGTTGTTCTGACACCGAAGGTGAAAACACTTCAGTGGAGCTCAGAGATCAGACTTCCTGTGTGGCCTCATGCTTACCCTGATATAACATATAAACTGCAACTGAGGTTTGGCTATGTCCTTCTATGAACCAGCCAGACACCCACTGTCTAGGACAGAGAGGAAGAGATGATGCATAATAAGGAATTTAGTGATGCACAGGCAGTGAGAGTACACGTTTAAGCAATAGATGTTGTCTATGCGGATGTGCTAGCCAGGAAATGCAAAACCCACATTGTTTAGAATATGAAAAACTCAGCATACGTCACAGAAAAAGACCAAAATGACTCAGAACTCACGTTCCACAGACATGACAAGAGGCCTATTAAAGCTTCATCATAGCACTCAGTGTGTCATGTGCATTTTGTTTTGTTCATTGTGTTAATGTCCTAAATAGATCTAAGTGCAAAATCAGTACGAGTATAGGAAAATAAGTTGATCTGTATCTGTTTGATCTTGAATAATCCTAAGAATAAACCATATATACACTGGAAGATGCCAGTATTTGAGTGTATGTATATGTGTGCTAACTGGTGTCCATGTGCAAAAGTGTCAGAGGCACACAGGTAAGGAAGTGAAATAGTGAGGCAATAGAGAAAGGTGCTGAAGGTTCTGCCCAAAGCAGATAGAGATTGGAGATTGGGGAAAAGAGTTATAGCTACCAGGAACAGATCCGTATAGGCCTATGAAGCTCAATGCTGCCTGCAATTGAGCAGGATGGGATGGGAGGACAGCAGCAATGTTTTAAAGCACTGCTAAGCCATCCTGGAATGAAGTGAAATGACCACATGTCACACAGAGATGAGAAGTGAGAGGGAGTGGACAGGCGGAGTGAGAAACACTACGGAGAGTAAGGAGAGAGAGAAAACAGAGTGTGTCGTTCTAAGAGGAATATTTCAGGGTGGTAAATGGAGCAGAACTCCATTCCAGCTCCTCTCTTAACCTCCCCCGGTGTCTCATCCTCTGCATGCAAAGCATGAAGCCCAGGAGACAAAGAACACAGAGCGAGAGAGCTGAAGAGACAAGCTTCAGGACAAAATAACACTGAATTAATAGACAAGACATTTTGCTCATGCATTTGTTTTAACAAAACAGAAAACACACAAGGGTGTGGAATGGTAAGCTGTGAGACTGTGCTCAAGTTGAAATTCCCACTCTGGTTTTCGTTTTTTTTTTTTTTTTTAAGGGTGAAAATGTGAGGGCCACCAACCCTGACCATACAGGCCTGCTGCCCAATGAGATATGTCTCTGCTGCATTACATTGTACACGTTCAACTGCTGCAAAACCTTTTTCCTAATGGTAATCAACCTTTAAGCAATGCACTGTGGCATCCTCTTAATGTTTCTGAAGTGGTGTGGAATTTACTGACCCTACAAAAGCCAAATTTAGGCAAAGTAGAGGAAGCCTTGAATTTGATGAGAGACAAGCAAGGAACAACGTCCACCGTTCACTCTGATAGGCTTGATATTTTGTTGATAATTATGATAATTATATAAATGTTTTTTGTCTATTCAACTTTAAATGGTGGAACAAATGCATTACTAAGGACTGCTGCACAATTAATGGGCACAATAGTGCATGTTCTCCTGAAGGCCTGATATGCCTTCATAAGCTAACTGCAATTTCAGGAAGTGTAGCATATATTATACATATACATATATTATAGCACAACTCAAAATGGGTAGCATATCTTTGACATATACTACATTCTTTGGAACATTATTGTGGGATTTGTATGGTGTAACACTGCCAGATGGCACAGAGGTACTAGAAAGCATATAGTGGATTATTTACAACATTATCATTATGGTGCAACTCCACTGGGTAACATTTGGATATCAGTGAATGTAAGACTTTCAGGGTGATGCACTTTCAGATTGCCTCCTTGGCGGCGCCTCTATAATTAGTAGTACTGAAGTCATCAAAGTGCACCAACTAAATGGAGCAAAGCAGCTCCAACAAACGTTTCAACTTTCACACAACAAAGGACGACTGCTGGTAGAGGATGAATGGAGGGAGGGTAGTGTACACAGGTTCTATCTTTGACACAGCAAACACTTGTTTACTGTTAGAGCGTGGGAAAAGACAGTGAGATACAGTTAGAGGAAGAGCGATGGAAAGAATATAAAATAGTAAAAGACACAAATAGGTGAAGGAACAGCAGACACATTTCATCACTTGTCAATACTGCAGGCCAGACACTCTGTGGTACTTATCCTATTAAACTTCACTATTTTATGGTAGTAACAAAGGGTGCAATAACA
This sequence comes from Thunnus albacares, assembly GCF_914725855.1. Lineage (NCBI taxonomy): Eukaryota > Metazoa > Chordata > Actinopteri > Scombriformes > Scombridae > Thunnus > Thunnus albacares. The sequence continues at coordinate 18,718,152 of NC_058124.1, read as the reverse complement.
TGTGCGCCTTTATGTGTCTGTCTCCGTATGTGTCTTGACAGAGCCAACAGAGAAGTCAACCATCAAGCTTTTTCCTCCAACAAAACTTGTTCAAGTGCTGAAGCCAAAACAACACACAGAGGAAGTTTCAAAAACAACAGTGCTGTTAAATAAATCAAAAACACCCCGGCAGCTTATCTCAGCGTCAAAACGTGGCACAGTAACAGAATCGTGGATTCAACTCTTTTTTTTTATTAAATTTCTTGGACGTTTTCAAGACTAAAAGTATATAGCCACACTAGCAAACCTGTGATGCTGCAATGCTCGTAACGCAACAGAAAACACAATTTTTGGGATGTAGAAAGCTTTGCTATTCCTAGATCCTTACCACAAGTGGGGCATATGTGAAATGTCTGGCTTGTGGAAAGGCCATGTTGTTACCTAAATCGAACGGGATTATCCTCTACTGAGCATGAATAGTTCACAGCAGACATTTTGACATGTTATAGCAGGAAAAGCACAGGTGTAATTAATAACTTGACTGATTGCTGCACTGCATTAAGGTGTTAAAATGTCTGCTGTGAAAATGGTTTATGGACACTAATTATTGATAAGGAGCAGCTGAGAAACCAGGCAGCAGATCAGAGCTGATTAAGGGGAGAGCCACAGGTGTGCAGGAGAGGGGGACCAAACTGAGGGCATCTGGTGGACAGGTGCGGGACGGCAGAGAAACACACACATATTAATCTTGAAGGCTCCAGAAAAGCATTGGAAAGCACTGAGCAGGAACTAGAAGGCCCTCAGGTGGCACTGTCAGACACATTGGGAAGAATGATGAGCTCCTGTCAGAAAACCGGGTGTGGACGGGGCATGACATAATTCAAGTTTCTAACAAAACGTGGCAACTTTGTCAGGTCTGACTAGACAGAAAACAGGACAACCCTTGCAGGGAAACTGGTCAGATGATTGATTGAGAACCTGAGGAGAGGACATGTTGGAGCTATAGATGAAGGGGACTCGGTAAATCAGCAACATTAACTCTAAACATTATGGGGAATTGTGAGAAACTAACATAAACTGAATTTATGAGTTACCACTAATTAAATTACATAGTTAAGTTACATGTTCTAGACTAGTTTACTGCTACATAGCTAATTTTATATTATGAAAGTCTTTAATATGCAAGTCAAAATGCAGGTAGAGGCAGTTGCAGTGAAAAGGAAGGTGGAGCAGCAGCATGTTGGTCTATGTGATGAAACCAGATCTCCACCATGACTACAGCTTCTAAATCTGCAAAACCTGTCTCTTTGCTTGGCTCAGTCCTTAATTCTGAAACCAATAGTGAGGAATAAAATAGAGAGGGGGAAGCTAAGGACCCCAATAATAAACAGAGGAACCAAAACCAGACATACTTTGGAGTGAGGTCCCCTGCCAAAGAAAGAAAGTCCATTACAGTGGTGGAAGGCTGCCATAGCCTGTAGGAAGACAACCAGCGTGAGCCCTGGGTATGTGTACATACTAACATTTTTATATTTCAATGCAAAGAGCTTGTAGAAAGAAGAACTGTGTGTTTAAATGAGCATTACAGAAAGAGGGTGAATGTGTGTGTGTGTGTGTGTTCTGCAGCACTAGTGTACCTCCATGGTCCAGTTCTAACTCCACAGACTGCTGTTGAGGCCATTTGACAACACATAGCCTGTTAGCACCCATTTTAAACCAAGACTTTAACACGTATTTGTTTTGTCAATAATGTGTAAAGATCTGCTGTGCAATTTATAAAAAGCTCTGTTTTTGCACACATGACGTACAGAATACGTTTATCTTTGCTTTTTGTTATATAATACAGTTTGAATATCTAAAGCATTGTTAAAGAAAATGTGTTTTGGTTTTTCAATAGAAAGGTAGAGATTGATTTTCGCATTGTTGTTTTTTTTATTCAATTAAACAATTAATTGAAGTAATAATCGACAGATTAATCAATTATTTAAATAGTTGTTAGTTGCAGCTCTAACACAAACCCCTGTAATTTCTAGAATTAACTATGTCATAGACTCTGCTTTGCTTAGGCAGAGAGGCACAGTGGGCCTTGTGCATCTGCTTGGGAGTAGTTACATTTTTAAATTTACTTTCCTGTAAAAAAAAAAACAAAACTGCCTCATTTCGAGTCAGGAAAAACACTGAAATGGGATAATGGCTATAAAAACAGAGATGCACCTCTGTGGCACTCTGATATAGTTAGGTAAAGTGCCCCATCTAATTAATTTGATATAGACTGACATGAACAATATTCCTCAGAAAAACTGAGTTCAAAGGATAAAATAGTTTTACTACATACAAAAAAAGTTTGATGTCCACAACTGCTTACACTCAAGTCTCCAGAGTCTGCATTTCAGGGTGATGGGACTCATGTAGCTAACATCAGCTAAGAGGATTGTGCTCCTTCCTAACAGTACAAGTCTGAAACTTACCATAGGAAGAGACATTTGCTCTTTGATTCTATGAGACTAACACCAGATCCTGACATTCAAATTAATGTTTCACATCACAACCTTTCAAGCTAGATGAGTCAAACAATTTGATCAACTCTTGAGACTCATCTGGATAGTGAGAATGAAAAATAAAGTATAGGTACAGTATACAAACAGAGACACAGAAATGTAAGATACATCACAAACGGTTCAAGCGTGTTCAACTGGGAGGATTTTGAGGCTTGAGTTGTGAGTTAAGAAATGAATGCATTCAATTATGGTCCTCATTATAAACTAGAAATAATAAAATATGTGTGAAGTTCATGTCTCGGGGTTTGTTTCGTGTGTGTGTATGTAGACATGGGTCTCACGCCTTCATCAGAACAGTCGAGGCCTCATCATCTCCTTTCCCATACGGTTCATGTTCAGCCAACGCTCATGCCCATATTGCATGATTGCACTGAAGGACCAGTATAATCAGCCATAATGCTTTACAGATGTTATGGGTGTTATGGGTGTAGCCAATGCTACAGCCCCAGGCAGCCATATATGAAAACCCATCTGTGCACGGATGTCAGCGTGTGTGTGTGTGTGTGTGTGTAGCATGTCTGTACATGTAGCTGAAAACCATGGCACAGATCAGAGCGAAACATTATTAATTAAGGTCACATCTACAGCTCAGGATGTGTGATTTATGTTCCCCTGCCCTGCCCTGTCATTGACTAATCACCTGAAACAGAAAGTAACAGGTGCAAACTGATTTGCTGAAGAACGATTTCACAGACGAGACGCTTTGAATTTGCCATTAAACACGACCAAGAAATAGCACTAAGCCAGCAATGACATGTAAATATGACAGCCCACATGATCTGAACAAGAGAAGACACCCATTTAAATCCCTGTAAGACCTGCCAGCACCCTTCGTAATCCACGTTCTAACATCTCCTATTGTGTCCAACATCTAATATCAACCACGAACCGCTGCTAAATGAAGACTGGTGGCATACCGCAGTCAGGAATTTGCATGGACCGCCCCACTCTTGTGAAATAGGAAATGAAACATGCGGGGGCTTGGAAGCTCTGTCAGATTCTGGATATTCCTGTGGTCTGGCACTCAGGATCCTGTGGCCCGGGCCTTTAATTCCTATTGGTGGAGAAAGCCAAGCTCTGGTCACGGCAGGAAATGCCTGCTAGGTGAAACATCCACCCTAAAAGCATTCATTCAGAAATGTCAAATACACAAGGTTTCCCTATGAAATGGATTGTTGCACTGGTAAACAAAGTGCTTTGTCACCATGACTATGTTAATCTTGTTAGAGTCCAGAATGCTGCAACAGTGGTTAAAGGGAAATTCTGGGTTTTTTGTTTTCTTTCCACAACTCGGATCTTGTTCTCTTATTCTAGTTGTGATTCCTCTTAAACTGGCTTGCATTAAGGTTCAAACATGTCTCTTGTCTTGCTGTGCAGCAGGTGACTGAAATAATGTTTGCACTACAGCAAAGACAGAATTGTTTTGAATCAAACATTGCGAACGCTGGAAAACAAACCAATTAGAAAAGTGTGATCTACTGGGCTTATGATGTTGATTCCAACGTGTGAAAATACAAACATGGTGTGAAACATGTAATTTCAACTTCGCCTGACAATTCTACCAGATTTTACTGGCACAATCAACAGTCAATCAAAGACAGACAGGTGTAGCTAGACAAACTGATCAACATGAGCAACGCATGGAGAGCGTCTACAATAAATGTGAAGGTGCTGTGTTTAACAGTACTCCATAATAATGATGTATATTTTAACAATATAATAATTGACAAGGATTACGGATACCAGCTTCAGTTCACCATAGCAATGCCCTCCAATGCAAAGATAATTACTGTTGTTTACATTTTGCTTCTAACAATTTACAGAAAATACTGACTCAGAAAACACATTAGTGTTGGCAGTAGTTTAATGGTTCGATGCATTTCCCTAAATAAATAGAAATTGTCCATTATACGATAATTCCAACATAAAAAATTGAAGCAGAGACATTGCAGCTTCTTCATTGTGCTTACACTGTCAGAGTCTATGTGTGAGTTTGTGTAAATGTTGTGGAGGTGGCGGGGATGGTCAAAGGACAAGGGGGTGGGGGGGTGTTGGTTGTGGGTGAGCTAAGGAGTGTCATCTATACGCAGAGACAAACTCATGGCACTCACTCTGCCTCAGTGTGCACTGTTGAAGCAAATTAAGGAAGCCTTGGCAGCCTTTTAATGGTCTGTCACAGTCTAACAGGTTTAGAGCGCTTACAATGGACCCAGGCACTAAGCCCGACAGCTCGCGCTTAATTGTTCAGAACCTGTGTGTGCGTGTGTGTGTGAGTGTGTGTACTGTTCGAGCCTTTCTGTGCCAGTAACTAAAGTCATAGATTCTCATTATGAGGACAGATAAGATAGACACTTCCTGCCTGCCAGTTTGTTGGCCTGTTGACTGGTTCAATAAAATGAGTACTCCAGCTGATATGCTATGCTGATTGTTGTGCCAATATGTGTGTTTCCAACCACAATTTGACTGTTATTTTAGAGAAAGTGATCCTAAACCAAAGGTATTCATGCACAGTTGCATCTTCACCCAGCTGTGTATTGGAACTTAATTGTGTGGCTACTTTCCACAAGCTGGAATCATGAAATTTCTTCCCAATTTTTCAAATAAACCATCCCCAGGCAGAGGCAAAGACACGCAGGGCACAAAGCCACAAGTGGGTTGAGTTACTGACTCAAGTAGCCAGTAATAAACAAAACATCAAGTGTCTCAATTTTCGAGTGGTGCCTGAAGAAATCAACAAAGCAAATAAAGCCATTTGTTTTTCACTCGGTAACCCACACTCTATGAGAACGTAAAATGGTCCACCAAGGACGAGGTGGCGGTGCCTAAAAATCCCTCCTAAATGGTTGGAGGTTCTGAGCTGGGTGACCTAGAATGTGTTTGAAAATCTTCTTTTAATTAGGCCTTGAAGACACGACTCATTCCAACTGCTGTCCCGAGAGCTAAATTAATTACTGAGACAAAGCCCATTCTAGCTCATGGCAAAGATGAATCATTGCAGTATTTGGGGAATGAGCAATGCTCTTCATTCAAGGGGTGATGAAAGAGACTCAGACTCTAAAATGTACTCTAGTGTACTTCATCACAAAGTCTCCACAAGGCTCCCCCAGCAGCACCACACATGTACAGTACAAATCAGCATCTGCCGCCTCTGCTATCAGGAGTTCTTAAATGATCTTCTCTTGGAGGTAATATTCTTCAGAAAAATAAATAAATAAATCTTGCCCTCACTTCCTACTCTCCTTCAGTCACACCTTCACACCTTACTTATGTCTTCACTCTCAGTGGTCCAAGCATTCTGCATTCCTGGGCGACTCTCAGAAAACTAGCCTCAACTGACTTGTCTCGTTCAGGCCATCAGCCACAGGATGTGCCTTCACTTACTGCCAGCAGTCAGGCCATTCATTCAGCTAAATGACTGTGTCATCTGTCAGCATGTATAAATGGGTGTTTGTGAGTTATGGCCAATTAAGCTAATCACAACACCAAGGGTTGTGCCAGAGCCTAGGCCTCACAAAGAGAGACAGATGAAATGGTGAGTTGGTGGGATTGAGTTATGGCACACCTACACCTGATGAATATGTGAAGATGCAAAGAATAAGGGAATGTGTGAAGTGTCTTTTTTTTATTAATATCTTTGATTGACCAATTCTTGTCAGATATGAACAAAGAAGTTGCCCCATTCTTATAGGTGAACCTTAGTTTGGGGTGTATGAAGAGGACAAAGCGAAAGGAGAACTTTACAATCAGGGATTTTATAACTCTTTGCTTATTTCTCTCTTTCTCTTTCTGTCTTGTCTGTTTTTATGTCTATCTTTCTATGATTATTACCTATTCTCTCACTCTTTCTATGTCCCTTTTTGTCTCATTCTCTGAGTTTTCAGACCTTGTGAATCTGAGGATGTACTGGGAATCCCTACTAGCAGGTTTGTATTGACTGAATGATTGGCTAGTGTGTGCTTGGCAAGTCTAATGAGGTAACAACCGGAGTTTGCTCTGGAGACACCTAAAGATTAAATTGAGGGGTTCACAGGGATGTCCATGTCCTCATATAAAAGAGTGATAACCTACTCAAATGTTTTTATTAGGGGAAAAATGTCTCTTGTTATCTTTGCCTGATGAGATGAGAATTCCCCATACAGGAGCAGATGATAACATATGGAAACAGTCGGCCAGCCAACAGTTCTCCCACCAATTCACCAGCAGTGGAGTACTTGTTATCCTACAGGACAGAAAAGCTAGTTTTGTCCTCTGCAGCACGTGTGTAGGTGTGTGTGTCTGTATCTGTATGTTATGAAGAGAGATGAACTCTGCGGCAGTACATAGACGCAATGCGGGCTGGCCCTTGAGCTCAAAATTCATCTCCTTCCACATATATCTTGTCACAACAACACGAAAAGACCAAAGGACTTCAGCTCTTGCTTTCTCTGACACATATGTACTCACATCTGCACAACAAGCTCTGATTAAGATGGTTATAACAACACTACATGGATGCAATTAGCTGAAGCAGACCAGGCTGGTAACGCAATTCCTCCCAGTTATATATAGTTAAATAGTCCAATGCGGCTATTAAGCTGGGACAAATGCAAGACCACGATTCCCAAGCATGCCTCATATGCAAAATAATAATGAAACACTATCATAAACATGTGTACTATCTGACTGAGTAGAACAAGACGATTGAAGCAATGTTGGAAACATCTGGATATTAAGCACTTTTGAGATAATCTGTTGAAAGAGGAAGCATACCATCAGAAATGAAACAGCTCAGGGCTTAAGATAGAAAAATGTGTTTATCTCAGCAAAGAAAGTTGACTGAGAACACATGCTCTTTTTCAGCAATATCTCACTACTTGGCACAGTTACAAAGCCACAGTCTTCTATTATATTTACAGGTAAGTGCCTTGCTCAAGAACATCACAACTTTAGATGAGGTAGAGGTAGCTGGAGAGCATTAGTCTTTCACTTTACTGTACTTCTTCCCAGCCAATCCAAGATTCGATGCAGAAGCCTTAGCAGCCTTCTTCCCAAGCCGCTAGGCAATCATGACCCCCATCATCATCAAATTTAATTTATCTTAAGGAAATAGTACTCACACAAAGAAATGTCTGATTAACTTATCCAAGTAAAATGAGGCTAAAATGTTCAGCAGGTACAGTACATCAAGGGAGGGGAAGTACACCTTTGTAAATGTCAATGGAAAGAAGTAAATTGTTGAAGAGAGAATATCCAGAAGTGTCTTTATTCTGTACCAAAACTTAAATGAAAATAAAATATTACAAAACAAAATCAGTTGTTACAAAAACATTAACATGCTTGTTAAAATTTCAAGCTGATCACGAGATTAATGAAGCAGAAGTAATCTGTATAACTGAAATTAGGTTTTCAAGAGGTCAAACAGTTTTCTTCCTCAAAACAGACATTTCAAAACTCTCTAAAAAACAAACCTATTTGGTAACTTAATACAATACAAACCACTGTCTACAGTATGTAAGATCCCAGATAAACACAGAACACAGATAAAAACAAACTTTTAAACAGCACTAACTACGTATCTAGTATTTCAAATATGAGGTCAGAATATTTTTCACTAGGGGTACAGCACAGCACAGCAATATTGTGCTGTGCTATATGCACTGCAAGGGATTAGCTCATTAAAAGTATGCTTTTGGGAGTGAAAGAATATTAGGAATGTAAAAATGAATTACAATGACAGAAAGAAAACAGAGGAAATGAAAAAGTATATATGGAGAGAGAAAATTTCTTAAAGCTACTGCAGAAGCTGCATATCAAATATCCAAAGAGTGGAAACTCAATTTACAATGTCTACATTTTACCTGACACTGTACGTCAACCATTGTGGCTATTTCCCATAAATGGGCTCCGTTACACCAATTAGTGGAAAGTACCCACACAGGATGTGTCCTATTCTTTGCCATTGTGCTTGTGATCGATTCTCCATAGACAAGAAAATATATGACGCAAGTTTTAGTCACAGTCAAGGCTATAGGGGTCTTTAGCCCATGTGGTTTCAAGTAAGGAATCCAGTTACACCATATGCAATCATTTGCTTGTCAGATTTTATTATATTTAAGTACCTATAGGCTAGTCCACTAACAGAGGCTGTTACCTAACCTGTTTAGCTGTTTGGTTAGTAGTACAGAGAGAAATACAGTGGGATGTTAGGTGAGACACTCAGTCACCCCTGTATTTTTTGTCTGTCCGTCCGTCTCAATCTTGCATGGTAATAATCATCATTAGAAAAGAAATATGTTATTCTGGTCCTACGCTACAACCCTATAGACATATTCCAACTGTGTTGCCTAATAATTATATTTACAGTATATACAACTACTTTGCTTTAGCAAATGTGTTTTACAGCAGTAGGAAAGCCACTCTGATTTCTGTTAACATTTGCTAACTAGTACTAAACACAAAGAACAGCTGAGACTGATGGGAATTGAAGTACTTGGTAATAAAGAAAAGTTTTAGACAGTCAAATTTTAACCTGCTGTGGGGCTAGTGGAAAAGTCAGGGTGTCACCAGATTTTGTGGCAATCCATTCAACAGTTCTTGAGATATCTGAATCCAGACCAAAACAGTGATCTGATTGACGGACATTGAAGTAGTCCTATGTTTTGCATAACCAACCATCCACCCTGACTACTTCCCACGACTTCTGTGTAGCACAAGGATGTCACACTTTCTAGACTTAAACAAAAATGCCAGGGAATTTAATCCAGGCAGCAATTATGCTTCCGCCAAAATATATTTGGCAAAGCAATTTAGTGGGATATACTGTACCATATTTTGTAGGAGGTGCAGATGAATACTCATAAATCTCTCCCTGACTCTCTTTCTAGTCACATCTTCTGACTTCCATATGACTTTCTCTGCTGCTGTCATACCACCATCCCCCCTGAGGAATCTTCATCCCACCATATTAAGAGTGGAAATGTATCCGCTTCCATTGTAATTACAAACCCACTGGAGGCAAAGCTTCTTGATCTCTGCTGGATCCTCGCTTGCTTTTCTTTTTTCCTTTATTTACTCACCTCTCTCAGCTGAGAGGACAGACACACTCTGAACTATCAGTTCTTTTTTTTTCTTCCCTTTCTGTTGGGCATTCTTTGCATCTAATATGCTTGAAATTACAATAGCATTTATGGAGGCAATAAAAACAATGAAGTAGGAGGGGAGGGTGTTTAATACAAACGTTGTCAAAAAAAGAGGGTTGTCTGCATTGGTTTGTTTTTTAAATTATGGTTTGTTTTTTAAATTGTGGGGATTTCTGTTCCACATACATATGTGCTATATATGAGAAGCTGTAAAAATGGACAAGGCAGACCTGAAGGCTGGAACCATGCCTTTGTTTACTGTTAGTGTCTGGATTAGCCGTCTCTAGGCACTGTGAATCCTCCTCAAGGCCAAAGTGTTGACTCGTAACAGCCCAGGACAAAGACATGATAGTGGGGGAGAAATTGCTTTCTGCAGTGACAAAATGAAAAAGGCTGAAAAGAAAACAACCATCCCTGCTGTCCCATGAAAACAGGCCAGTTATGGCCAGCAAAGTCTGTTACAGTTTGAAGGTAGAGGGTCAAGACGAGGGCAAGAGTTTGATGACCCCGTAGTGATCTGTAACCAAGGCCAGTTAGCCGGGTATTATGAGACGTGTGGCCAACCAACATCCCACAAAAACAAAAACACACATGGGAGAACAGAGTGGAAATAGAGAATGAAAGAAAACCAATAAGACAGAGGTGTGTCTGTTATGAATTTGCTTATTGTTTAAAGAGTGTGCTGTTTGTTTCAAAGTTATTCAGGGTTTTTTTACACTATAAAACTCTTGTCTGCTGGCTTTGTGATACACCCAATGTGTATTTCCTGAAATGTCTAAGACTACAAAGGGTTTTAACAGTGATATAATACAAGGGCAGATCAGCCCATTACAAATCAATTTACACGCCTTTTTTCTTTAGACTACATGGTTACGGCAAAGGCTACTCATATGAGAACAGCAATTCATTCTAGGTTTTGCCACTTGATAAATCTGTCAAACAAGCATTCATGTGGAGTCATGTTTCTGGCCACATGACAATAGTAAGCCTAATCTTTTCTCTCCTTTTAGCTCTGTTTTTGGTCTGCCGCTGTCGCTGGAAACAGGACTGGTGAGAGCAGTGACACAGAAGGAAAACAGTAAAGTTTGTATAAAACCAAAACGTGGAGCTAAAAGAAGCTAAAAAGCTCAGTACAGCTTAGGGGAACTACAGAGTCGGGTGATAATTCTCTGTGGGTTCATCTCTTCAAGCGATTCATTTCACATTACATGTGGTAATTTATTCCATTGTTAATACAAAATGTTGATTAGCCGAGTTTCAATACTGATATCAAAACCACACTTTTGGAATATAAACATTTTTTCTACAAAACCTTTTTTCGCATATAAGAAAGATTAGTGTTGTCTAATCAGAAGCAGATATATAACAACTTTGCTTGAATAAAATACCATCTAAAACTATCAACATTATCATTTAAATAATCATAAAACTATCATGCCATCTTTCGGTACTTGACAGTTTTTGATACTCTGTGCTTCGGGCATGTTTCGTTCAGTAAAAAAATATTGAGGTTCACGACCTATACCTATTTATGTCTAGTGAGACTCTAGCTAAGTATATTTTAGTCTAGGGATGGACTTTTTTGCAAATCAGAAAACCAATGACCATGCTCAGTCAGAGAAGGACAAAAGTGGCTTCATGTTAGCTCTTGGAAAAACCAGCCCAATTTAGGTCAACAGCATGAATTCAGACACTCCTGGTTGCCGTGAGTGGATGTTAATGACGATGACTGTGCTCCCCGGGGGTGAACAGAAAAGACTGTGATGATGTTCCCAAAAACTTTGTGAGAAAGACGCATGTGACAGACCCCACCACCAAAAGAACCACAGGGTTTATGTCTGTCTCGTGGAATGTTTTTGCTTCTTGTTTGTGCACTGCACAGTTAAAACACCCCTGCTCCTCTTCGCCTTTGGTGGTGGTGGTAGAAGTGATGTTAGTGGTGATGGCAGTGCTTGTGATGATAGTGACAAATATGTAAAACCCATGGAAACGGTGATTATGACAAGATGGTTGTCACAAAATTATGCATATACAGCAGCTGAAGCACTAATAGCATAATTTCCTCTCTGCTTACTAAAAAGAGCCTATGTCACAATTAATGTGTACCTTGATATCACGGGAATAACATAAAAGCAATGCTGTGTGCAACCAGGAGTCAATGTACAGTGATGATTATCCAGGTTTTTCCCTGCCTATCTAACTCGAAGGCCTTTGTTTTACTGGCTACTGCAAAGGTTTTTTCTTTCTTTTTTTTTTTTTTTTACACCAAAACTATTGTGCCTTTTATCAGCAACTGCTTTGATGCACTAGGTTTATGCCCAACGCAGTATCCCGGATGTTATCACATTTCTTGTGTTGAGCTCATAGCTCATGCACCATCTGCCAAAACCTGTGCCACAGACTCCTGCATGTGTATGAATATACCAAAGAGCACACATGTTACGCGCAGCACTTGAGTTTGGAGGTAACAGGGGAATGACACATTCACAATTTCTGCAAGATCAAGGTAAGTGATGAATTGTCGTTATTCATGAGGCAAACAAATGTGTGTAATGAAAGCTGGGTTAGCTTAGGTTAAAGAGGTAAATAGGACTTGATATAGAACCTCAATAGCCTACTTTTTGAGTGCCGGTAATTGACAGATCATTTTAGAAAGCAGAAATTCCAGTTTCATCTGTTTAACCAGTCCAAAATGTAATAAAGCCTTGGCAATAAATTTCAAACGATAACCACCCCTAGAAATAAACACAGTTGTTTGTCACTGATGTCTAAAATAATGTAATAACTTGAAATTTAATTTCCAGAATAAAATGAAGAAGATAACAGCGTTCTTTAATAGAAGGACTAGGACAGAGGAGGAAAGAGAGAGGGGACAGACTATAATGGGCCATTTTAACATCTTTAGACTATGACAGTAACTCAGTATGGGGAAGTTTAATACACTGTCACTGTCTCCTACAGTCTAACACTTTCTTAATAAACCAGCCAGCCAAATGAAACAGTTCAGGAGAAAAGGGAGGGTCAGTCTGAGACTCAAACCAGAGACGGGTGAGTGATTATACAAGTTACTGAAATACTGAGGAATAACCTAAGAAGTAAAAATGAACTTAATTCTGTTTTTGTTCTTGTTCATATTTAACAGTCAGCACATGAAACACAGAGCAAGTGGCTTTGACCGAGCATGGCCCAAAAGCCATAGCTCATGAACACGCCTGATGGGATGTTGGGTGTACTCAGAAAACACTATTCCTCACATCATGTTATTTTTGTAAAGCAGCCTAGTACGAACTATAGACTGGATAATGTTGTCTGTCATCAGATGTGTGAGACACACCAAGCTCTCAAGAGGAGGTAACATAATGACAAAAACATGAAGAATAGTTATTGTATGACATACAGTTTAGTGTTAATGTCTTCATCTTTCTACTTTGGAAGAAGAAGTTGTCCAAGCCCTAGCTGTCCAAACAGACATTGAGCACAAAGTCCTGGAAGGATGCTTCCAACTAACTCTGTTTGCAAATTCTGAAGTGCTGAAAGTTTCTACTTAAGATGCATTGGATCTGATGCAAAAGGAGGTACTGTGGTAAAATCTGCAGTTCTCTGTGTAAGAGATGTAAAGGCAGGGGATGCGAACACTCTGACAGAGGCTATCCTTCAGGTCACAGCAGAAAAGAAACTACCCCCGGGGACACTTTTTCTTCTTTTGCAAGTGATGGTGCTTCTGTCATGATTGGTATGTTGCTGTTTTTGTTTTGTTGTTATTATAAAGATGGTATGAATCTGGAAAAAGTAACTTATTTACCATTCAGTCGAAAATCAGGGGTCAGGAAGAAACTGTAAGACGTTCCCTGGCCTTGCGACTGTCCATTGTGTTGCTTACTGACTAAACCTAGCTGTCTCAGATTTTGTTAAGGAAAAGAAAGGCATACCTTACCTAGCCAAGTACCCCCTAACCATTGGGACCACATTTTGGTTTTACCAAGCATCAAACAGTAGAACAGCCAGCCTCAAAGCAATGGAGAAACCCTTCGAAGTCCCACTGCTAAAACTGCAGGTACTGTTTTCAAACAAATCATTTCTCACCATTAGACTTATTCTCAAAGATTTCAGATATATTAACTTTAATAGGACTACTGTATAGTTAGTTTTAAGTGAGGCAACCAGACCAGGTGGGAGTGTAGCAAGGAGGCAACAGATGTGCTGCAAAACAATCATGCCAGCTGTCCTTGTTGATATATCTATGCAGGCCAGACATGAGCCAATGGCTGAGGGGCTCAACAGATTTTTTAAACATGAATTCTTCCCACCAACATTGTGCCTACTACAGGTTATGCATGAAAAACTGCATAATTTCAGGTTTTTCAAAGAAGAAACCTATTTTTGCACAGGTGGAACAGAAGGTAATTGATACACGTAGGCTAGCCGTACAACAATCTTAGATAATTTATGATCATTGTCAGTAAACATTTATTCTTTGTTAAAGGTATCTGTACTCATCTCCCTCAAAACACGAGGACCCAGTATGTGGTCAGGGAGAGATGGATAAACTGTCTTGAATGAAGAAGGCTTGAATGAGATCTAGACCTTCCTTTCAAGTAAATTAATAATATTCATTGCAGGTCATGGACCCCCGTCCTAGCCCTACTGGTTGAGATCTTGCTAGACGTTTTTATAAAAAAAAGCCAGGAGAGTGAAATGTGCACAGAAAGATTGCACAATCTGTGACTGAATTTTCTGTTGATTCATGTGCCAAAATAAACACTGTCGTTTGTCACCTTTATTTTTCATCTTTTTGTTTCATCTTGGTATAAAACTTAAGCGTGCAACACTCTAACAAGGTGCACGCACAAACTGTGTACGCCGCACGTTCTCTAGCCTTTGCCACCTTTGTCTTAAAAAAATCAAGGGAAAACCCTGTTATCATATCATATCTAAATCCAATCTAATTCCTTTACTCATTGCATGCAAGCACTTCAGGGGAGTCTCAACATGTTGGCAAATAGGCTGCTGGGATTTTAAGTGGTGCATATGTAAGATGAGAGAGCTTCAAATACAAACAACAGCACACAGTGGCTTGCAAAAAGGAAAAGCTACCACCTACATACAAAGCTCCGCAACATCTTAAGAAAGAAGCTCATGACCTTGTGCAGGGCAGAGTGGTACCAGAGGCGAGGGAAAGAAAGAGCAAGGATGCATTCTGCTTTTATTTCTAACCCTTTTTCCTTCTCTAAGAAGCTACTGGAGGACAAACACATTGGCAGCCTTGTGCTCAGCTGAGAGGGACCAGGAGCTCAAGCCACATATGGCCCTCATGAGCCCACAACCGCGATTGAGTCCGCCATGAGGAAGCCCAGCTGGATGGCGGTTCAGGGGGTGGTCAAAGGAGCCAGATCAGCCTCTGCCCTAGGGTCACAGTGGAGTTCCATACACCGTGTACAAGCACTGCCTGCAACTCCTTCGGCACCTTTGGAAAATCTTAAGGGTGATCTGGCGCAGGGGAAGAGTTGCCAACCAGTGGAGGTGTGCCAAGAGTGTTCGGATCCCCAAGATCACAGAACATCAGTCAGTTCAGAACCTTCTCACTCCTAAGCATAGAAGGCAAGATACAAGATATTTTTCAGTATCGTGTCACAACGACTAACCAAGTTCCTTCTGAAGAGCAGCTATATTGACACCTCTGTTCAGAAGGGTGGGATCCCTGGAGTGCCTGGCTGTTTGGAACACATTGGTGTAGTCACACAACTCATCAGGGAGGCATGTGAAGGCACAGGAGACCTGACTGTATGGTGGCTGGACCTTGCAAAAGCGTACAGATCCCTACCACACAAACTCTTTGAGCTTGCCCTACATCAACATCATGTTCCCAGCAAAATCAAGGACCCTATTCTGGATTATTATGGTAACTTCAGGCTCACAGTCATCACTGGTTTGGCACGTCAGACTGGCATCAGCTTGAGAAAGGAATCATAAGAGGCTGCAACATCTCAGCGATCCTTTTCGCCCTTGCCATGAACATGTTTGTCAAGTCAGCAGAGGTAGAATGTAGGGGCCCTTTGACCAAGACTGGACTGCAAGAGCCCCCAATAAGAGCATTCATGGATAACCTGACTGTCACTACTACATCTGTCCCAGGCAGCAGGTGGGTACTCCAAGGCCTAGAGAAACTCATCACCTGGGCAAGGAAGAGCTTTAAACCAACAAAATCAAGGTCTGGGAGGATCTTTGACTGCAGCCTCAAAGAGGCTGCTTCCATCCATAAAACCAGCAAAGAGCTCACAGCCTGGCTCACCAAGGTGGACAAAACAGGAAGGCTGGGGAGGGTCAAGGCCTGGCTTTATCAGCACTCCATACTACCCCAGATCCTGTGTTCTCCGCTGGTGTATGCAGTGCCCATAACGGCAGCTGAATCCCTGGAGAAGAAGATCAGCAGCTACTTGCAAAGATGGCTAGGCCTACCCCACAGTCTGAGCAGTGCTGCTCTGCATGGCACCACTAACATCCTGCAGCTCCCGATCAGTGGCCTCGCTGAAGAGTTCATGGTGTTACAGACACATGAAGCTCTACATTTTAAAGAATCCAGGAATCCAAAAGTGGCATCTGCGAGCATCCAGGTTCAAACAGGCAGGAAATAGAGTGCAGACAAATCTCTGGGGGTGGCTGAGTCACGGCTGAGGCAGAAGGCACTGGTTGGGTCTGTAGCAACAGGGCGTGCAGCAAAGGCTACTTCTCATCAACCAGGGTCAACAATGTCAAGGGCAAAGAAGGGCAACATCTTGTTCAGGAGGAAGTGTGGGCAGGCATTGAGGAGGTACAAGCCAGCAGGATGGTAGGGATGGGTTAGCGAAGAGCATGGACTAGATAGGAAAGTGCACTGCAATGAAAGATTACTTGGTCCAACATCTGGCAAGCAGACTTCCATCGCATCAGGTTCTTAGTCCAAGCTGTCTACAATGTCCTTCCAGGTCCAGCAAACCTTAAGTGAGACACCTTCCTGCCCTCATTGTTCTAGAAGAAGATCCTTGGAACACCTCCTTAGCGGCTGCCAAAAGCCCTTAAGGATGGGCACTATCGCAAGCGCCATGACCAAGTACATAAGGCAGTCACTGAGGGTGTAGTCAAGGCTATTACAACCAGCAAGGGCCACCACCAACAAACGACCATCAAGTTCCTCAGAGCCTAAGAGAAGCCCCACCCACCAACTAGAGCAAACTCAA
Organism: Thunnus albacares; assembly: GCF_914725855.1. Taxonomy (NCBI): domain Eukaryota; kingdom Metazoa; phylum Chordata; class Actinopteri; order Scombriformes; family Scombridae; genus Thunnus; species Thunnus albacares. The sequence goes on along the minus strand of NC_058124.1, from coordinate 18,701,283 downwards.
GCTGAGGTCTGATCAACTCCAGCTAGATTGACTGGGAGAGGGTGTGTGATGCTGAAAGACCTAAAACACCCGATGACCCCAGGGTCAATCACTGATGATGTGTCCCAGCACATCCGCAGGATGTATCTTTCATTGAGAGAATATCAGACTGCTGCAATGAAAAATAAAAGAGAATGAGAGAAAGATTTGGTGTGAAGCCTTGCAAATATATTTATTAGAGGAAGAAATAACGAGAAATAAAAAGCTGCCAAATCTTTGTTTCCAGCTCTGTGACTGTGACAGCAACATGACGATAATAAAATTTCTCAATTTGGCTCACGCCTGGGTTTCAGTCACACCCCGAACGTAACATTAGAAAACCAGATCGCACCAATAAAGTCAAATCAAACGGATTGCAGAACAGCAATTAATTCCAAGGATAATGACAAGGGAAGCCGTCCAAAAAATGTCTCTACCTCAATTAGTCTCTCATTGCACTGTCGATGCAGAGGATGGATGAAGGAAAAACAAATTAAGTTGCAGGGAAGAAAGAGGGTGAAAAAAGAGGGTGAAAGGAAGAGATAAAGTGAAGGAAAGAAAGAAGAAGAAAAAGTCAAAGGAAGTGATATACATGAGGGCTTGAGACCAAAAGGGAGGGAGATAGAAAAAAAAAGGGGGTAGTTGAAGAGGAAGACAGAGAGAGAGAATGTGCTGTGTGCATGAGAGCTTCCCTGATAGTAACAGCCACTAATGGACACCAGAGACAGAGAGAGAGAGAGAGTGATTAAAAATAAGAAGCAAGACACTGAAAGCAGAAATATATTCTAAGAGAGCAGAGCAACAAACAAGCTACAGGAGAAAGTGAGACATGAAGGGTCACAGAGAAAGTAGAAATTACTGCTGTACTCACAGCTGTATGGACCGGGCAGTAGGTATAACTCGTGTGTGTGGACTGATGGTGGTGATGTGGGTGTTGTTGATGGTGGGACAGGTGGTGCTGCAGACTTGCACGGGTGAAGGACGGGCCGCTCCAGGCCCCTTGACCACCACTGCTACCAGTGGTCCAATTGGAGCCAAGGCTTGGACTCATGGCTGCTGCCTTACTGCTGTGGTAACCTCTCACTGCTACACTGGGCTGGAGGGAAGTAAGGAAGGTGACAAAATAGGAGAGGGGAAATGAAAGGATGGAACAGGAGGTTGGCAAAAAGGGAAAGGAAAGATGTAAGGGTTGGGTGAGAGGAAAGAGAAGCAGAGAGAAAATGTGAGGGAGTGCAGTGACAAATGTTACCATCAAGAACATCACCAGCATAACTGCAAGCAGCCTCCACCCCTCAGCGGGCAAGCTCTGACAACTGACTGCCCGTTCACTGACCTGAATCCAAAGAAAAGGCAGAACGGGGTGTTGATCTAAGATCTCCATACCAGAACATCAAGATTGTTCTCACACTTTTTTTCATCCTGACTCACTTTCTCTCTCCCTGTCTCTCTCTTAGAGCACCAGATGTTGTGAAACCCCCTTCTGTCACGGTTGACATGTGTTCTTGCTGGAAAAGTGCTGATTAGTTTGATAAGATGCAGTGTTTCCCATACATTGATTTAATTGTGGCAGCCCACCATATTATTAACATTGACTGCCACATTTTGATTTTCTACCTTTTTTACTTTTTAAAATGGGTAAAATCTTATTTCATTGTAGAGCTGCGTACAACGCATTGATTTACTCAGTCCCTCCTTGCCTCTCTCTCTCTCTCTCTCTAACACATTGACAACTGACCCATCTGAATAGCCGCTCCTCTCCGTGCACACTCTGAATCAAAACATGATCATGTGCGGGAGGAAGGATTGTTGTTGGCTTTTCCCTGCAGAGAAGACATCTGGCCGAATTCCTGAATAGGATGTGTTGTCGAGGTTAGCACGCTGTGCAAAGCTGCTAGTCAATATCGATTGCTCGTGCAAGTGGATAATGTTAATGTTAATTCTTAAACTCTGACGCTGAATGTTTGCCCCCTCAATCCCGACCAATATTGAAAAGTATTTTCAAAGACTCAAAAGCAAAACAGAGTATCTAGAAACCTAAGAAAACACACGTGGGAAAGCTGAACAGTCCAACCAGTGTGATTAGCTATCCAATTAAATTGTTTCGAATATTTCCAGGCTTCAACCAGTGCTGCTGGGGCAGCTGAAGCAGAAAGAGAGGGTCAGGAAGGGAATAGCTGTAGCTAATGAAGAGAGAGATGTAGGAGAGGAGGAGGAGGAGGACAGCAGCCAACATGCTGCTGTGGGAGAGCCAGCTAGGGCAGAAGCAACAAGTGAGATTGACAGCAAACACAGAGAGATGTAGAAGCATGCAGGTCATAAAAGCCGATTTCTCAGGAAAAGGGGTCTCATTTCTATTCTTCTGTGCCTTGTAGACAGAACATCAGCAAGCAGCAAGCACAGAGGCACGGGATTTGATCCAGAGTGGCTGAATATGCCTCAGTTTAAGAATTGGCTGTACTACACACAGCATGGTAAATTTCATATCTGCATAATTTGTGCTATCATGAATAAATAATCAGAAATAATGTTTTTATTTCTTTTTTCCATCTTCCTTCTTCTTCTTCTTATTTAACTTATTTAATCTTATTCTTACTTTTACATGTGATCTTATTGTGTTATGTCATGTCCTGTGTATAGAGATAAAAAAAAAATATATCACAAAAGAATAAAATCAGGTATACATGTGGCTATTTAGCAATTTTGATAAATGATTTTAGCGATGTTTTGTTGACTATGCAGGTACCACAAGCCTGCACATAAGAAAGGTCATGCAAAGAGGGATTTTGTTGAGGTTGGAGCAGTTATACACAGAAAAGATTACTTGGAACAGCACATCACTATGGAGCACCACCAGGATAGCATCAGATGCCAGGCATATCTTGCATCTGGTAGGTTCTAATTTCAACAGCAGGTATATAACAATATAACTTGAGTATATTCAAATAATTTTCTAATCGTTTTGTCATTTACAGGCATCTCAGTGATGGACTCCTTTGAGCCCACTTGTTTTGGAGCATAAGGCAATCATTGTTGGGTTCAAGTGCCTTTACTGGCTCATAAAAAATGAACTGGTCCACCACACAAACTACCCAGAGCTTTTGAGCCTGGCTTCTTCTAGGGTGCAACTACTTCAGGAAATTATAGGTAAAGGTCACGTAGCCATTACTTAAGATTACATTTTTCGTTTTCCTGATGTCAAGATTGACCAGAGGAATAATTATAGGTCTCATTGTATTACTGACGACATGCTTGAGAGCTTAGCAGAAGTCATTGATTTAATGCTTTGGCGAGTACCGAAAATCGTAGTGTGAGATTTATAGTATAGTATAGATATAATAGTGATTTGATACCATAGTAGTTATCTTCTGTCTATTCATAACTAATCAATATGTCTTTAATTGCAACATTTCCAGCAAGTGAAGGACACACGCTGGCTTTCTCAGCACGAGGCCATAGAGACCCTACAGAGGAACGTGAGCGCAGTCCTTGGAGCTTTGGCAGAGGAGGCAGAGGCACCTTGCATGTCTGTCCAAAATATTTCAAAAAGCACATGTCAACTTTCTACATATCAAGGAGCAGGTATGCTAAATGTGCACATCTGTTTATTAAAATCTGTTTGATTTGATACATTGAAATGAGGATTGTTTGCAATCTGACCAATACTAAACAGCAGCTTTTCTTTTTTTAATTTAGGTTCCTGTCACAATTCAGACTCTGAGGAGCATCAAAGAGGCTGGACAGACTTTACTCCCTGGATCATTCTGGTCTCGCCTCCGTCAGTACCTTCATGATCCCTAAGGACTCTGAGTCTTCAGCATACAGCGTGAGGAGGAGAGGAATAGGAGAGGGTGGGATGTCCTAGAAGTGCCAAGGGGCGAGCAGTGGACCAGATTCCAGCGAGAGGTAAATGACTTAATTAAAAACTAATGAATTTTCCCCTTCCTCTTCAAAGGAAATTGTATTATTTGTATTATTATTATTTGTACTCCTGAACAGACTATGGCCTGGCCATTAATGACTGTAGTAAAGGTTGTCAGCTACCACCACAAATAGAATCTAATTATGTGGGAAACACTGAGATGCTTGGATTACTGACTGGCACAGGCCTTCCAGTGTGGCATTATGTATTGGGTATCAACAGGGTCCAGGAAACACAGGGCTGAATCTGCTGACAGGCTGGCTTATGCTGCTCTGAGATGGGTAACCTAGGCTGTCATGGCCATTGGAGCACAGAAAAAAATACAGGAAACACAGGGCACACATGCCGATCAGTGGTATTTTAACAAGACCTGGGTGGGGTGAAAGAATTTAGTATTTGCAAACTCTGGTGAACAATGCCTCTTAGTGTTTGTTTTAACCCGTATTAAGTCTTCACACAGCAGTATTACTGCATCAGATAAATTCAGATAGTGTTTGCTATTGTATATTGTATACTCACTGTCCAAAGAAAACCTTATCCAAATTTAGTGGTTTTGAATTTTAGAGGAATAACTGAAGGATTAAGTGTTCCTGCATGAGTAAATAAAACATTGGATTAGCTAGAAATGCATTGTCACAAAGCTGTAAACAGGACTGTTTTTTTTTTTTTTTAGCTAATGAGAAGTTTGCATTTTGGAGTTCACAAAATTTCAAACAGTTATTAATAATTCAGTTAACCTTTCTTGCACTTACTACAGTGAAATAAGTCATACTTTTATGGTAAACAGTCTCAGTAAAACACAAACGACAAGTCTTTACAAATATACATTGAGTGCTATTTGCTGAAATTATTAGTCCGTCATTACAATGATCTGCAGAAAATTAACAAACATTTTGGTAATCGATTAATTCTTTATGTTATTATTTCATGCAAAAATGACAAATATTTCCCAAACAGTTACAACTTTTAAAGAGCAATTTTAAGACACAAACATGGACTTTCAAAACTTGTCATGGACATTTTTCACTATATGTTGACATTTTATACTGTAGATAAAACAGTTAAAACTTATAAAAGAGAATTATAAAAAAAAAAAGCACAAATTTTCATGCATAGTTTTTTCTCTGATTTCACTCTCGCTGTGAAACATGATTCAAGCAAAAGGCATTTTGCCATGATTTAATTTACATGTATGAATGGTTTGCAGAGCAAAGACAAACCACCTTGAATGAAGAACAGCTGTACATCACTAGTGAGAATTAACAGTCCCCTTTAGCCTCTGTTGGATTTTCACTGAAGTCAGAGGCCATCCCACACAGGGGATACTGAGGGATAGTGATGGCAACAATGTAGACTCACAGCTGTGCTCAGAAAGCTTGCCAGTCTCGTATTATTCATCACGAAATAACTGGAGGGGGAGAACATAAGCCAAAGTTCAGCCTAATACATACAATATACAACGACAGGTTTAGGGTTCACGTTAATATAAAACAGGAGGAGGCCGTTTCCCCCAAAGTAGGATAAATGCATTTTTATAGTGCACTGCAGAGTCCATAGAGGAGCATGAAAGAGGCCCACTGGTGTAATAGAACCATAGGTCCTGGGAAAAAAATAGACAAATATGTGCAGCACTGATTTTGAATCACCAGGTTTTAAACTGTGCATGGAAAAAAAAAACAAGTAAGTTTGTGTATCTTTTTTTCCTGCTTTTGTCAAACACATGAAAAAGCACCGAGTTGTTATTTTCTCTCAGGCCTTAAATGAAAGACTTAGTCATAGGGTCAAAATTTGAGAACTGTGTGTGGGCAGGATATATTGTACTAACAATACATCAACATTTAGAGCTATGCCTCACTGATGCAAGTTATTGAGCGCTATGGAGACATTTTTGCACTATTATACAGCCACAGTAAAAGCCAAGGGGGAAGTAACAGACCTAAGCATGGTACATTAAGTTGCATGGCCGCAGCCGCTACTTTAATGCAAGTATTCACCAGTTCATAGAGTTTAAGTGTAGCCCCAAGCCACGCAACAACCTCCATTGGCCTTATGTATAAATGACGATTATTCAGTCCAAGAGAAGGTGTTTAGCACTAATTCATCCAGGCAGAGGTGTTGTTAAAGACACTATCTCAGGGAGAGATTAATTTTAAATATGTTTCATGCGCATACGTTTTATTGGATAACAGAGTCACTGATTACAATAAAATGATACAATATGGTGATACAATAAAATGGTGGTGGCGCTGCTCTGCAAGCAACACGGACACCAGTGAGCTGCGGTATTTTAATGCTTGTGTGATTGTCTGGCTGTTTCAGCAACTGTTTGTCAGACAATCAGGATGTTTTACGTAGGATGTGCATTGATACATGCATGAATAAGAAAAAAGAATGAGATGTGGTGTGCTTTTGGACTCTTTTCGTGGCAGTAGTGATCCTGTGTGAACTTTCTGCCATCTGCCAAACTACTACACTCCATCATGGAATAAACAACCTGGCCATACAGTACACACGAAAGGTGCTTCTGACCCTTCGCAAACATGCAAATCTCCAGGGACAGAAAACCTGCCCAAGGAGATACGATCATCACAGTGACAGAGTGTGAGGAAAAGAGGCTGGACAGGAGGCATCCGACAGCAGGTAAGAAGAGGAGGAAACAGGCCCCCACTACCATCTATGATCCTGTGCAATGCAAGACCGCTAAGGAATAAAAGCCTGCTTTAAATACCGCGAGTCCTGTATAATGCTCTTCACTGAGACGTGGTTAAGACCAGAAATCCCTGAAGGTTTTACCCACATTCGTGCAGACAGAACTAAAGTCTCAGGGAAAAGCAGAGGGGGCGGGCTCTGTGTATATGTCAATGACAAGTGGTGTAGGCAGTATACAGTTTTGGAAACAGTCTGAAATGAGAACACTGAACTGCGGTGTCTCAACCTGAGGCCATTCTGCTTGCCTTGGGAGTTTGGAAATATTCTGATATGTTCAGTTTATGTTCCTCCTGACGGTATCGTGTCTAGAGCTGCTTTCCAAGTGGTAGACTGTGTGCACGAACAGTTGCAACGCACCCCAAATGCCCCTATCTTTTTATATTATGGGAGCTTTTGACCATTGTAGCTTATATATTGCTCTGCCTGGCAGGCATGTGCATAGATAGACCTCAAAGGGGGCTTGGGCACCTGCCGTTTGGCCTCCTGGAGAAAAAGTGCCCTTTTTCTGGGGTGTTGTTAGCAATAACTGCAAGGTAAAGTGACTGTATTTGACTGAACTCAGTAGTGTGGAAGTAAGGTTCCCAGGGGGACTATTATTGTCATCGCACATCACATGCAAAACAGGTATGGATACTGTCATGCAACACGTTTCTCCAAAGTTATGTTGTGAAAAATGTATGAATATTTATCTACCACAAGCTACATGATGACAATGATATGATACACTTAAGAAATACTACGACATTAAGGACATTTTCCCCCTTCTGTAACAAGCAGCCAATGATAAAACAATGTTAACTGTTTAAGTCTTTATCTTAAATCAATAAAAAAAAGTAAACCAGTGACTAATATGCCTCATCTAAAGCTTATGTGTTGCTTTTTAGAATTGTGTCTTAAATGCATGATGTCCTCCAAGCCTCAGTATTATGATATAACATGTGAATTCTAGCAGTGTTAGAGCCAAACCCAATCATGTTTTTTTTTATATACATACATTTTAATGTCCCTTTAGCAGTGTCACAAAAGTAGTCATTCCAGGCATATATTTATTTAATTATTTGCAAAAATCGCCTTTTATGAATTTGGGCCCCTGCCCCTCTAACGTCCCTGCTACCTGGTTTTGAACAATATATAAAATGTAAAACCAGGAAAAACAAAACTTTAGACAAGTGTTATGGAAATGTTAAAAGTGTATATACAGAGTAGCAAGCCCCTGGCTAAATCTGTCAATGTATGGACAGATGATAGCATTGATACCCTGAAAGGCTGTTTTTTATGCACAGAATGGGACACATTCTCTGAGGAAATAAATCTAGACTATGCTATAGAGGTCACTACAGACTACATTAAATTCTGCATTGATACTGTGATTCCACAAAGACAATAAAGGTCTTTCCAAATAGCAAGCCTAATAGCAAGGAGGTCAAGGACTGTATCAACAGGAGAAAACATGCACTCAAGAATAATGACTAACTACAATTAAGAACTGTACAATTGGAGTTAAACCAGAAACTGTGGGAGGCATAACAACAGCATAAGGTGACACAGGAAATCCTACAAAACAAAACACTAGAAAACTATGGGACTTAAACTATGACTAACATGAAATCCACTGAGAAACCTTTACATGCTGCAGATGAACTATCCACAGCAAATGAACTGAACGGATTTTATAAAAGGTTTGATACACATGACTTCTCGGCTGAGTGTAGCAGTGTTTCAGAAAACATTTCCACTGACGGGGTCAATAGGCTGTTAATCGACTCCAAAGAGGTGGAGATTGTTTTTAAAAATGTCACTATTAACAAGGCCACAGGACCAGATGGCATTTCTGCATTTGTGTTAAAAACATGTGCAGAGGAATTAACGCCTGCCTGGTTCCCCATCTTTCAGAGGTATGCGGACTCTAACATTGTACCAGCAACGTAGAAAAAGGCAATCATCACGCCTGTCCCCAAAAAACCCTGTCCTAAAGAATATAATGATCTCAGACCGGTTGCTTTGACCCCTATGGTGATGAAATGTATGGATAGAATTATGGTGAGCTGCAGTTTGAGGTAGGCCCACTGTTAGACTCATACCAATTTGCATACAGACACCAAACAGGCACTGATGGCGCAATGAATAATATAGTGCACATGGTCACTAAACACCTGGAGAATCCCAAGGCCTATGCCAGACTATTGTTTGTTGATTTCAGTTCTGCATTTAACACCTTGCAGCCCAACATATAACTTAACACACTGAGTCAGCTCAATGTCAACTCATTCATCATTAAGTGGTACCATTCATTCCTTACCAACCGCACCCAGCATGTCAGAGTGAACAGAACCGTGTCTGAACCCATGACCATCAGTACTGGAGTGCCCCAGGGGTGCTCACCTGTGCAGTTCACTCTCTACATGAATTAATGCACCAGACATACGAAAAACCAATATATCATTAAATCTTCTGATCCTCAACAAAAATAAATTAAACAAACAAACAAAAAAAACAGAGAAGATGGTGTTTGACCCCAAGTCTCTTGGTGATCACTCACCAGTGGTCATCCATGACCATACCATAGCGCAGGTGGACTCCTACAGGTACCTGGGCATCCACATGGATAACAAACTAGCGTGGAATATCCATGTGGAGGATGTCCGCTCCAGGGTGCAGGAGAGGCTGCACTTCTTGAGAAGGCTCAGAACCTTTGGTGTGAACTGGGAAGTGCAGCTTCTATTCTAGTGGAGAGCCTCCTGTGCTATGGTATCTCTGACAGTACAGTCAAATGCCCAGATTACCCACCTTATACAGACAGCCATGAAAATCAAAGGAGTCCGTCAACATCCTAGTCCTCAGGCTATTTTTCAACAGACAGACATAATCAGACAGACAAAATCATCTCAGACCCAACTCATGTTATCCAGTATCAGCTCCTCCCCTCAGGCAGACGGTACAGGGTTTCCCTAAGCAGTTTTAAACATTCCTTTGTCCCCTTGTCCATTAAAGCTACCACCTAGGCTGAAATATGTATATGCCGTAGCTGCTTGTCATTGATCACTGTTATATATTGTACTGTGTGCACTTTTCTGATGTAGATGGGCATGTGCAATTGAGGGATGTGATGGCGGTGGAATGTATTTACTGTTTTTGTTGTTGTTGTTGTTGTTTTGCTGGGATTTTATACTGCACACATTGATGTCCAAGCTAAATTCCCCACTGGGACAATAAAGTCTATCTCATCTTATCTTAAAATATTTTATGGCTGGGTTTCTATGCTGCATGAGTGACAAGATATCCTCCCTTTATATCACAGGGGCAGGGCTGTGTTTTAATATGAGGCTGAGATCTGAGCGCCTTGACATTCTCTGACTGGAATGCATGATTGGTCCCAAGACTCAGATTCATGTCACAGACTTTCAGCAACTCGTCAGAGAGCTACACTTTGCCCATATTTCTCCATTTTATATAAGGGCCAATCAGATCTGGTTACACAAGGCCTTTCCTCCTTCACGGGGGAATGTTTTACATGCAGGCAAACAGATGTGTGTATGCACTGGCTGGTTGTCTATGTGTTTTTGAGTGCATGCATGTGTTTATGTACTATATGTGTCTGCTGCAATTGATTTGCTCAAAATTTATCAAGGGGGATGATCAAGAAGAAAAACATTTTTTTCACTCCTATTTTTTCAAACAAGGGCAAATCATATCCTTTGTGTGTATATGTGTGTGTGTGTGTGTGTGCTCTTGAATATCTATCTTTGTGAGGACCAATTTGAGTTCTACACCTTGGCAGGGAGAATATCTTTGGAGAGGTATTTTGGGACTTTCAGAGCTGTTTGAGGATCAATACTTGGTTTTACGATTACTGAGATTAAAATTAGGTTTGGGCTTAGATTAGGATAAGGGTTAGAAATGTGGTTGAGATGGTGAAGGTTAGGGGCATTATGATTGGGGGGCCTCACAAGTATACAACTGTACACCATCATAAGCAAGTATAGCACTACCGCTGGGTACTGAGCCTCAATACTTTTTTTTTTTTACCAACTGAAATGTGTCTGTAGGGTGGTGTAGAAAACCTTATTAAAAATTGTCAAATACGGAAAGCTGGCATCAAATGTTTGCTCAGATTAGTACTGTTACAGTATTATTCTTTGATTTTACAATTTGTGATTTAAATCATAAGTTACAATTGCGACAATTAGTCAATTAATCAATTAGTCTATTGACAGGAAATTAATCAGCAACTATTTCAAAGAATAGTTTTATTCAAATAGTAATTTTCTAAGCAAATATGCCAGGTGTGATGAATGCTTTTCTTTGTCTCACATGATATGATATGGCACATGACACATGAAGTAAACTGTTTCTGTTTTGTTTGGACAAAATAAGATATTTAAAGATGTAAGCATTGACTCTGGGAAATGATAAACTACTATGATATCACTATTTTCTGACATTATATAGACAAAAAATTAATTGAGTAATCAATAATGAAATTAATCATTATTATGTCTACATAATTTTGTCAAGTTAGTTACTCATCATGTATTTCATTTTGCAACTGCTTGTGTTTATACAACATTTAAATTGCTCTGATCAGATATAAAAAAAACAAAAACAAAAGAATCGTTTTGGCATTGGTACTTCAACTCAGAATCATTACTAATACAAAAAAAAAATTAAATAATGCCCAGCTCTAAAGAGGATCCATTCAAGCTCTCGAAATTGTATCATGAAAAGTGTAAAAACAGTTGATTGACCTTTTAACATAAAACACTATAGAGCCACTGTAGGACTTTGAATATACTGCACCAGGATCACCCATTTATTTATATGTCTTCCAACAAATAAACCTTAGATCATAATACATGGTACAAATGTGAGGATGCGCATTATTTTCTTGAAACATTTGATTCATTTGGCTTAACAGAAAAGAAAAATGTAACTACTTCAGCAAGCCAGGATGTTATCAGCACCATTTATTACTAAACATGCAAGTCGAGGCGGGATAATGTTTCACCTTCAGCTATGAAAAAGTGAGTGGAGGTTGTGGCTCCATTAATACGCTGAGATGAACCAGAGCATAGCATCTCTCCTGAGTCCATTTTTCACTGGTTAAATGATTTCCTTCCCTCTCCCTGGTGACACTGCGTGGTTAAGGGTGTTAAGGGATGGACCATTGTGAATTACAGATCTCTTGCCTGTCCTGCTCCTCATATGGAAATGGAATCTTCATATAATACGCAGCACTAGAAGGTATCAAACTGCGGGTCGCCCTCAATTCAGTTCAGACAGCTAAAGGTTGATTTTCATGTTCAGACGTGGAATTTTGTTTCTATTCATACAATGAATGCATATTTGTCATTAAATGCTATTCTAGCGTTCTTTGAGAATACATCAAATTACCTGCATGCCTGGTTTTGGTGTCAGTAGTTGTGTGAAGTCCTTGGAGATGGAAGTGAACAACATTACAATGACCTATTTTATGAATCTTGAACTGCAAAAAAAAAAAAAAAAAAAGACACTGCTCCCTCATTCACAGGAGTCATTACTCTGTGAACACTGTGTGACCCCATAACTACGATGAAACCTCCCCATGAGGTTCTCACTAAGGAATAATATGGTCATACAGAACAATTCCTTGCTTTCCAGGAAATATTTTCACCATGAAATCTATAACACAATAGAACAAAAACAAGCTCCGGTAAATGTTGAGGAAGCAAACTGTGGCCTATTGCCGAGACATCAGATTGCTTTTGTATTACAGAAAGTTTAACAGGAATACGCTTCTTTATGGCTCTCTGTGAAATTCCCCGGTTTTATGGTTTCCGCTTGGTATATTGACTTTCTTGCAGAATGAATCAGACACCCTAAGGCAAGAGTTTGTCTTTTGTTATTCGTTTGTTATTTTTTCCTGACAAGTTATCTAATTTTATCTTAAGGTGTAACCTTTATCTCAAGGTGTAAGACTAAACACTATGACAAATAGTCTCATGCTTCCAGTCTTATGCTTTTCTCCTTTCTGTATGCATTTAAAAACTCTGTACAGCTTCCTGGTCTGTGAGTATCTAATCATCCTGAAGGCTTTGTGCCCCCACATCTGGTGTTGGATACATGGGTACTGAAGGCAGAAATGGTTGATTTCCCACTGCACAGATCCAAATCAAAATGTCCTGGTTTCCTGTTGGCCTAACTGTGCTTTATCTTGGCTCAGCCCTTTTTTCAAAAGAGACTGGAGTGCTGCCAAAAAGGCCCCTTTTCCTCTCTGTGTCATCTCCATATTCGAATTTCACACAAAGCACATGCAGAATAATAGACAACCTCCAGAGCATCAGCGTAAACTGGCAGAAAAAAACCCTCAAATGAACAAAAATTAGGTTTCTAAAACATGACAAAACTCAAAGTCCATAAACAACTAAATAGCCAAAGCATTTTCGAAATGAAGGTTGAAATGAAAGGTTTTAGGGTGAGAGGCTTCAACACAGGGACCAGGAAAGCCATCCCAGATGGCATTAGTTAGGGGATATTGTCTTCTAGAGGGCCCTCCACGCCTGGTTGCTCCGTTTGGCCAGCTATGAAAGAGATGCAGCTTTCCTTTGGCATCTCTGATGACTGACTTCCTGGAAGCTGTGTTGCGTGAAATGGCCTCCACTGTACCAGTCGCTCTCTTTTGCCAATCCTCATCCCCTCACACAAGTCACCTTCCTGCCGCCAAACATGCAGGCTTTGACTGTCACTCCTGGCAAAAACGCAGCAGACAGAGGTGAGATGGGCTCTGTGGGTCACTAGCAGTTCCACCTACAATCCCAAACGGCACCCCTGTTCACCCACCCTCATCCCTTCTCCGATACTAGATCACAAAGTTCAAGCGTAACCAAGGCAACGCGGTGGCAGGGCATGTGTGGATTTTGGCACGTGGGATGTCTGACAGGTTTCAGGCTGCTCTCAGTTGAAAAAGGCAAGGAATGAGAGAGTGAGAACTTACCCCCAAGGCCTCCACGCTCACTAGCACCGGGGCAGACAGGGCTGGCAAGGCCAACACCACACATTCTGCTTCTCTCTCTTTCTCACTTTTTTTCTTCTCTGCTTCTTCTAATAATGCTCTATGAAAACACTTCTGCGATCTAAGATGAGAGTCTGGAGGGACACAGAGTAGGTGGTAACCAAGGCAACTGGGTCAGAAGGTGACATTATATCCAGGATGGCTGACAGCCACTCATACAAGCAATACAGTACTGTACTTGGGGTCAGCTGTGCTAAGTTTAGAGTGTGGTGTATACTGTTACAACACATCCTCATAATTAAACGACCACATAGGTCAATTGTACCTGCACTCCAGAACGACCCATAGGAGCATTTTCAGAACGACCCATTAGAGCGTGATATGCCATCTCCAAAATAGGAGCATAATATGCCGCTTTCCAAAATCGTTACATATCACTGTTAAACAATAATTATATTTTACGGTTTGACAACGCTGTGGTTAAGGTCTGGTTAGGTTTAGGCACAAAAACCACTTAGTTAGGTTTAGCGAAAAAGATCATGGTTTGTGTTAAAATGATCACTTGTAACGTGATTACCACTTCCTTAAAATCAGGCAACCTTCGTCATCATGGCAATAGTAAACACCACGACAATCGTTGTTACGGTTTTTAAAAAAATGTCCCAACTCGTGGTTGGAAACAGGACGCAAACAGCAGTCTCCTGCAGCTAAGTCCACTTTTTGCCATCTAATTAATCCTCCTAATAAGGAAATTTGTCACCTTATATTGACATCATCTGAACTGCGTCACTTCCCCGGGTCTTAATTACTACTGCCACTGGATGGCGTCTGTCACCCAAACGTAACTATAGGTCATTTTAGCCGGCCTGAATTTTAAACCTATACTGTCTTTTTTCTTGTGACGGCTGACTGTTAAGATTTCTGCACTGACCTCAGTGTTACTCTGAAATCCCTGTTGACTGGGGACCCATATCAAACTGTTATGATCCTACCTGTTTAGAGGCTCTGCTCTAGTCTCAAGAGATGAACAGGATACACAATGTACCCATCCTCAAGTCATGCACTGTTATTTCTAGGTATTAGGTGGCACAATACACCGTTAATGTATTCCAGCTCAAAAAAGGCTGTGTTTGCTTCTTTAAGAAACTTGTTTTGATACCAAATAGTACTTTCCTCCTTTGAGGTGTTGAAAGAAGAGAATGGGATGGGATGTGGAGGGGCAGAGGGGAGCACATACAGAGACAAAAAAAAAAAAAGGAGGAAAGAAGAAAGATATTTACTGAGTGAGTCTTTTGACCTCTGAGAATCTTTGACGAACAATAATATGACCCTTCCACACTTGGAACTCTAAGTAAACCCCACAACATTCTGCGTCTGTTATCCTTCTCTCCAAATATTTTCCTTGGCCTGACACATGTTTATGCTCTGTTGAACCGTGAGCCTGAGGGCTGCTGCTGTGAAGCGGATGTAGAGCCCCAAATTTGCATCTTGACATCCTATGGGAAGCAAATGGAAAGACATGGGGGATGATCTGTGTGTCCTGATTTCGATAACACCTACACCAGGAAAGCAGATATCCAAAGTACTTGGTGCTCCCTTTCCCAGCGCCTTCCCTCGGTCTCCCACTATGCTTAGACTAACTAGAAGAGGCAGCATCCACCCCCTCAGTGGAGAGGGGACATAAACATTTACACAGGGGTACTTCAGGGGAGATGAAGGCCTAATGCTGCAAACTAGGGTCTGGTGGAAGGATGGATTAGACTAGTGCTGAAATATAAGTCAATTCATCACCAACAGAAGTGTAGTACACAACTATTCTGATAATCAATTATGTGTTCAAGCGTTTGAGTCATTTGTCAGGCGAAAAAGCCAAACTGTTGCAGGTGCAAACTTACCAAACTGTGAGCATTTTCTCTGTTTTATATCATAGTAAATAGAATATGATTGCTTTTTGGACTATTGGGTAGGCAAAACAAGCAATCTTATCTACACAGGTCCTCTTAGGTAATAACCAAGACCCGACCTGAGACCTGATTGGTCAGGGTTCAAGTTATT
Source organism: Thunnus albacares (assembly GCF_914725855.1). NCBI lineage: Eukaryota > Metazoa > Chordata > Actinopteri > Scombriformes > Scombridae > Thunnus > Thunnus albacares. The sequence goes on along the minus strand of NC_058124.1, from coordinate 18,685,594 downwards.
CTGTTACCGTGAGTCCTGGATCTACTGTATGTGTCAATATGCCTAAAAGGTACCAGTGTGTTCCAACTGAAGTGCCTGTCAGATGTTGAACATTCAAAACGACCTCCCCCCACACCTTTATAATTGGGGACGCTGCATCCAGCCATTTCTGTAACTGTAATTATGAGCGCCACTGCTAAAATTTCACATGATCATTGATATCAATGGGCTACGTTATCGTGGAATTGTTTTGAGTCATCGACAAGTGCATGAAATCCTAGGATCCTCCCTCTCCTCATTCTTGAAAGGACATCTACAGTATGCGAAAGGTATAGTTACAAGAGTAGCGTAGCTCATTTAGGGCAGTGTGTAATGTGTGTGCATAGTGAGTGTGTGGTTGAGTGAGTAGAGTGAGCGGCAGAAAAGTGACAGTGAATGAGAGCAGTGCAGAAGAAAAGGTTAGCAGTAAGTTGTCAGTCTGGCAGTAAATGTACAGTACAGACTGCAGTGTGTCAGTTAATAAATACTGCAGCTTCTCAAGACCAAAAAAAGTCTTGTCTGTTGTTTCCCCAACTGTTGGAAAAGTGAAGGGGATTAGCCCCAAAGTTAGCGACAATGGATTAGCCTAACCTGAGCAGGCTCACTTAAGGTGGACTGACCTTCTGGACTAGCTATTCTCATTTTAGTGTCAATCTCAGCCGGTCCTTCTGTAAACAGAGAACAAAGAAATATCTGGCTCCTGACTCACCTTCCCACCACCCCAAAGCAGTCAACATAGGGGTAACACTGAACTACACTCAATGATTGGTGTGACAGCAGGTGTGTGGAGGTGACAAAGTAAGCAGTGCCTGAACTCTCTGACGCTCTCTTTTTTCAGCCTTTACACAACTACATGTCAATCAATCAATCAATTTTTGTTTATATAGCGCCAAATCACAACAAAAGTCATCTCAGGGCACTTTTCACATAGAGCAGGTCTAGACCATACTCTTTAATTTACAGAGACCCAACAATACCCCCATGAGCAAGCTCTTGGTGACAGCAGTAAGGAAAAGCTCCCCTTTAACGAGTAGAAACCTCAAGCAGAACCCGGCTCTTGCCTTGACCGGTTGGGTTGAGAGAGGGGGGGGGGGGGGGGGGAGGGGGGGGTGGGGGGGGCGCACAATAACAACAATCATAACAATAACAATAACAGCAGCAATAGCCGGGGAAGGACATCAACAGGGCTGCGAAGGACATGTGTGAACATGTGTCACCCAACGACTACTTTTTATGTAAAAACGCCTATACCCCAATATTAAACCGATCTTGTCCTTTTCTATGATGGCAGGCTTTTGAATTCATCTTCGAGTTGGGCCATTCAGAACATCTGTAAACACTATAAACAATCCTGAGTGGTTCCAAGAAACTTCATGAAGCTATGATAACATGCTGCATCATAATCATCAAGAGAAAATTTTGTTTTCTGAGGTGAGAAGGAGAGTCTTAAATGTAAAGTAAATGACATGTAACGCTATTCTTTTCAACTGCCGCTGCCTGTTAACTGGTTGCACATCGTGTCGCTGCCAGTGTCGGTGTTGTCTCTCTATTTTGGTCCATTTGGCTCATCTGCCACTTGGATCAAGTCAAGTCAAATCATTCTTGGGCCAATTTCGGGGCATGTCTGACTGTCCTAAGGTCCCTTTTAGGATCAGGAAAATCAATTTATAAACGTCAGGTTTGGGTCCACAGGTCAGTGAAAAAAGAAAATGATTGATAGGTAAATTAATAGTTAAAATTATCATTATTTGCAGCAATAGATTAGACAATGTTTAGATAAGTTATATTATTATAAAATAGAGTCATCCTTGTTGAAACTTACTACAGGACTTTAATTGGTCACAAAAAGGAAAAAACTATGAAAACCTTCCACTTACTCTGAAACACAGAGAACACCAAATGCACAGGAATCCAGGATGTAATGCACAGTACTTCAACCTCTTAACAGCGGTATAGAGACAGGCTATGTCTGAGTGGATCACACCTCCAGACCAAATGCTTTCACACTGACATTTTAGTCCTCTTCTTATGTATGCTTTTTATACACCCACTTCTCTGGCTTTGTCACTCTGTCTGTTCACCTCGCTCTATCACTGTCTCTCTTTGTCTCTGTATGTTTATCCACCTCTCTCTCCCTCTCTGTCCAGCTCTCACTCTCTCCTTCCATCATTCTATAAACTGCGAGGATGATGGATGCCTCTGATTGCCTCCGGCCTCAGAGTCCATCACACTAAATCCCGAGTGTTGTTCGGAGCTCTGCGCCATTAAAACAACCTACACAATGCAGAAATAGCCACACATGATCATTAAGTGAGAGGTGGTCTGTGTCTGAGTAAGCAGGACATATGGTGCTCTTAACACTAAATCAGTAACAATCAGTTTTTTTCTCACTGAAAGTATTCAATTGATTTGCAAACTACTCTTTGTTACCTAGTCTTGTTATTTTTAAAGGTCTGTGAGCCACAAGTGCAAACTACTTAAAGATGCAAGTAGATTTGCACAATAAACATTATGCATCTCTTACCAACCTAAATTTACTCATAATGCAATTTCAATAAACTGCCAATAAATTCAAACTTAAACTGGTCATAATGCAATTGAACAGGACACACCTATCAGAAGTGAACCAACATATGTGAGGAAATGTTTTGAAATGATCAGCTGTATAAACAAGATTGTGTGTTCAGACAGAACGTGGTGAATTTTAGAGGCAGGACAGTTGAATATAAAGTTAAGGGAAACACACGATTAGAAATGTTTCAACTCAAGCAAAAAAAAACATGACTTTTAGTTGAAAATTTGCTTCACTTTCCATAAAAACCATATCAGAGACAAATTATTATTTAAAGCAGAGTATTTTTCTGTGTCTTAAAACATATCATCATATATCAACATATATCATTATTTCAATTCATCCTGTGGGGGACATGATTGTCCGCACCAAATTTCATAGCAATCCATTCAATGTTGTTGAGACTTTTTACTCTTAACTACAAATGCCAACATCATGATGGTGCTAGAGGAAAAGTGAGGGTATCACCAATGTCCATAGGATTCATCCTATGGTGACCATGAATATGATGATCTTTTATTGTTGTTGAGATATTTCAGTTTGTACCAAAGTGGTGGACTGACTGACTGACCGACATTGCCCTCCCTAGAGCCATGTCACAAGCATGCTATTTTATCTTGATATAGATTATAGATCACATCACGCAGACTTTTCTGCAATAATGGTTCTATATTCCTGCACATAAGCCATCTAAAATGGTAATAAAATGAGTGGTGCTACTATAGTAGAAACCACAGATATTTACACAGTGTGGCTTGTGGCGGGACAAGACAGCACTTAAGTTTGGCTGTGTCTCTGTCATTGACGCATCCGTCCCAGTGGCCCAAAGTGAGAAGACGGGAAGAGGAGAGGGGGAGTAAGATGAGAGGAGATGAGCATGGCTTTGAGGTGACGTAGAGTCTTCCATGGCAGGCTCTTGTCTGTCTGTCAGAGGTTGTTAAAGTCTGACTCCCTCTGTGTGTGTCTGATTGACAGAAAGAGAGAAAGAAAGAAAGAAAGAAAGGAAGAAAGGAAGAAAGGAAGAAAGAAAGAAAGAAAGAAAAAAAGAAAAAAGAAAGAAAGAAAGAATTGTCTTTGTCTTTCCAAGCCTCCAATGTCAAGGCCAATGAGGAGGGCCTTGCATTGTATCTTCTCTCCCCCTCTCCTCTCCTGCAGTGTCCTTGGATCTGTGTTCCCTCCAGATGGGCCCTGGTTGCTGCAGCACCTATCAGGATGACGTGGACCCCAGCTGCCTACTGCTGCTGCCGCTGCTGCTATTTCTAGGCCTGCACCCCCCTTTCCAACTCGAGGAAACCTGATACCACCTTCAAACATGCACATCTGTCAGACATCACAGGTCGTAATGTGCATCACTAATGCATGTACAGAGCAAAAAAACTGTTTACTTATACAGATGATAAAAGAAACAGGGTTCTTGAGGATCTGCAGGGTAAACATTTTGCGCATATATCGTCATGGCAACTTAAATTTTAACAAGCGGCCAAGGACAGATATGTGGGCCCGCACGAGAAACCAAAAACAAATGGACACACAAAGTCATAAAGACATGCACATGCATTACTCATATGGATGACAACCCCATAGGGTCACGGTCAAAAGACGGACAATAAACGCCATTTCCCTCTATACAGATACTCCGTTCTCCTCTCAGGCTTGAAATCTCTTTTTTTGTTTTGTTGTCTCCGTCAGATCCCTGTGGAGGCTGGAAATGAAGAATTAAGACGAGCACGAGAAAACAAACCAAGTTGCAACCAAGTCGGAGAACGCTGCAGTCGTCCAATAACAACACTTCTTGATAAAAGTCTATTTTCTCTCCACACTGTCTCCACATGATGTTATCATTTTTCTTTAAATTCAATAAAGTCTTCTCTCTCTGCTCAGATGAAAAACGGTATAGTTTTGAGATGAGCACACAGTTTTGTGCAAGTTTGCCATATGAGGCCGACTTCTGCAATATGACTTGCTGAAATGCTGAGGGTGTACTGCTGTGAGAAGCCGTCATGAACGAAGATCATTATTAAACCTTGGGCTTTGTTTTGATTTCCATTAAAGAACAGACAATTATGCTCTCAGAAAAGGAGACAGAATTTCTCCTTTGGTTAAGAGTTGGATCAAGCTTTTGTAATCAACCTTTTCCTATTTACGTAAGAGCTGGATCAAGCTTTTGTAATCACCCTTTTCCTATTTGCGTAAGTTTGTCTTCCACAATGACAAATCAAACCAATTTCTAAAGGGCAAACGCCTCCTTTGTCCCCGCCTGTATTTCCAGCCTTGGGTGAGAACCACATAAGTGACCGTGATACCTAGGCAGAGAAAACAGTGGAGACAAGTTGCCTATAAATGTTGGGAAAGGACATGAAAAGACTAGTTTTTCACCATTGAATACAATGTTTTGCAGTGATTTTACAAAACACAGAAAACCTAGCAATTATTCAGGTATTGTGTGAATTTTTACTTTCTTAAATTTCTAGAGTGAGCCACTTTATTGACGTGTTTTCCTTTCAATGGACTTCATTGCCAAAGGAAAAATGTGCACATTATATAGTACGGCGATGAACATCTTCATCAGAGTGACGAATGTCTTGAAATGCATCATATCTCACGCTGCACTATCTCTCCATCTCACTCATTCGGAGTATGAGAGACAGGGTGTGAGGGACTGCAGTGAAAAACAGAGCGATCCCGTCACTCTGCACCCCAATGGAGCATAACAGGGTACGCATGTAGAGTCATGAACACATTCCAGCTCTTCTCCAGACCGCTGACACAGGGACATGTCAGAACAGTGGCTCTTGGCCCCCTGAGAAAGCTAGACAGCTATACTGTCACTGTTTTGAGAGGACTGTACTGTGATACCAATGCAACACCACCTGTCAGATGATGTGATCTCTTTCGTTTTCTGAAATGCTCTATTGATCTTCATGGAGTAAATCTGGTATTTCTAATGTGTCCTTCCATGGTGAATAACCAGATCAGTCATTTAGAAGTGAGATTTAAAGGCTTAAAGACACTTCAGCATGAAGACAAGGGATAGTGGACAGTTAAAACTTTTCAGGTTACAACATAACAACGCCCCTGATTCCTTTTTCCTCACCTCCAGCTGTATAAGCAACTAAAAAGCCAATTCAACAGCTATGGAAGATGCCGATAAAAGCACTTATGTGAGGAAAAGCTGTAGCACTTGAACTTGTGTGCATTCAGACTTAAAATTAATTGAGTCAATTAAGTGCAAGAACTCACGTGCCTGCCCTGCTGTGATGGAGTGCAAAGTGAATATTTTCTATTAGAGATAGTCCTCCGTAGCAAAAACGTGGTTTCCTGCCTCCTGCCACACTCACGAGGACATGCTCCTGTGGAAGTGCAAATGACAGGATGCTGAGCACATCACAAGACATGAGAGGATAAATGAGAGTCAAGATGTCATGAGACACATATTACAGCAGCTAAGGATAGACTGCGGTTTCTACACAACAACCATACCGGCAGAGCAGCAGATATAACCAAGAGTAAGGACAAGTTTGATCAAGATATATTTGTGAAGCGGGAGAATTATGGATTGATAATCATCACAAAACTGAGACTACTGAAGAACTGAAAATTAGTAAAAACAAAAGTTTCAAGTCTACGTGGACATACTCTGTCACATGCAAATTTCTTCTCAGTACAATGTGTTCTACAGAATAAGCCAGTTGGCAGATCATGTAAATGTCATGAACAGTGTGGAAAAGAATGATGTGTCAACTAATGAACATCACTTTCTGCTCCTGTCATCATTTCTCAGGGGCCAAATGATTTGATGCAGACTGGAGTGTTCACCAACAGTCTGCAAATGGCCAAACGATAAATCAGAAAACAGCAGGGAGGGTACGCCCAGGAACATCGAGTCAGCTCGAGAAACTTCATGATTTATGCTCATCTGAGACATCAATCTCTGTAATTCTGTCAGAAAAACAGCAATAGCTTCCGAATCCACACCGCAAGTCTTTCTTAAGTTCAGAGGGTCTAATGAAACTATCATTTCAGGCTTTGGTTTATGTCTGGCGGTCAACATTTTCAGTGCTAAGATGCATTTCACCGCACTGCACAACACAAATCCTCCTACTGCAGCATGGGTCCTCTGGGGCTAAGAGGAGCCATGCAGGCAACTGCAGATGGGGGATCACAATTTCCACATGTCCCACACCCTGTTTTATATTGCCATTCAAACACTGAGAGAGCAGGATAGTCTGCTGCCAGACTAAATTTAATTACTCATAGTACACATACTAAGAAAGGACAAAGTGTTCGTGTCCATGTGTAAATCTGTGCATTCCATGTGCAGCCAGTAACAGTAAATATTGCAATCAAGCCTTTGAGTCTAAACCCATCTAAGTTTCCTTCCCATTTCGCCTTATTCAAATCAGACCACAACACACAGGCAGACCTCTTTTTGCACATCCCGTCTCTCAGGCAGATAAATGAGTGTGATTTCTTTTGACAGCTGGGGTATGGAAATGGAGCCACGGGCTAAGAGAGGTGACATGATACAGACAACAAAGTCAAGCGAAGAGTCGGGGAGAAACAAGGAGCCCCTAAAGTGAGATGCAAAAACAGGACTCTTGTTGCCAATGTGTTAATCTGTCAAAGTGCCAAAAGAAATTGATGTTGACACAAAGAGGCATCAAAAAAAACAAAAAACACCCAGACAAAACTTATATAGATATTGTACATTGGTATATATACAATATGCATTCAGACGCACATGTTCACACACAAACACAGGTGCTGGTTGTTTGTGATTTTGAGCTGTTTTCCACTGCTTGACAGCCACACTTTTTTGACTAGAGAGTTCAGACACATGTCAGTGTGTGCTTTCTGCTCTGGAATTTGACCTTGTGTGGCCAAATCAACTATACACAGCTAGGCCAGAGAGAAAACTAACTTGCACCAGGGAAGCACTACCAAGGTTTTTAGCAAATATGTCCACTAAAAGGCCATTTGTCAAAGCCACAGAACCTCACAAGTAGGCAACATGAGCTGGCCCTCACAGTATGGAGTTCCCCCTGAAGGGCAAAGGTCCGAGAGGCCATGCCAGGCCACAACCGTGCTAGGCACTCGAGTAGAGGCTAAGGTCACAGCGTGAGGAAACCCAAGACATCCATCTAATCTTCCCTGCATAAATGTAGGAATCCATGACCTCTGCTACACCACAAAAGAAAGCACTTGAGCAACAAAGAACAGCATAAACATCATGAATCATTAAAGATGATAATAGTGAAAGGGTTGGGGCAGGGGGAGAGGACAAGGGAAAGGGCAGCAATTTATTTTTACCACAGGAATTGCAAAGAAATCAATAATAAAGAACAAATTCAAAAACACAAATGACAAGGGATGACCATCTCCAACACCGTTTTTTATTTCTTATGGCTTCTTGAGCATAACAGAGTTGGGACTCCTACAGCAGCTAGGGGACATTATGCCTTGATAGAAGCAGCAGGTAACAGCTATGAAAACCTCCTACTGGTTGAGGGGGATGACTAAGGACGACAAGGATGCCTAATGTGACTTTCATTAACGATAGGCTACAGGCCGGAGGCTGAGGCAGGCCAAGCCCAAATTGAAAAGTGCTGAAGCATAACTGTGTCGGATGCCCAGTTTCCTAGCCCCATAGTTCAAATGATTGAATTCCTGCCTCGCCCAGTGAAAGAATTCCTAAGCTTCACTTATTCGCATATCAAGAGAGTGGGTTTGGCTGGTTTACTTTCTAACTAACCTGCCATGAACTGCTACATTTATGTAAGTCAATGTTAATGGAAATACAGTCCACAATCAAAGGCAGTTGTAATGAAAATAAATACATTTTAATTTTACCCCAAACCTGAAAGACATCATCGTCTTTGTTAAGCAGACAACACACCTCAACAGTTGTTTGTTAACACTGTACACAGTCAGTAATGGTTTATATATTAATTTTCCTTGAACACTTTCAATGGAAGATACTGAGTTGGTAGTGGAGCGCAGTACATATTTCTAGTTTTTTTCAGGATTGTTTTTATGGCTTTTGACTTTACAGCTTACAGTGAGGAGTGACGGTTAATCCAATTATGCACCATTTTACACATCTCTGACAACATATAAGCATCTCATTGATGACAACTAAGTAAATAAATAAATGATTAAATAAATAATCAAAGTAATTAAATGGAGGGTTAAAATATAGGGTGTCTGCAGTGGCAAACCTATACTTAATGACTGAGCTAAACTCAAAGTTTAGGATATACAGTGACTAGCTTTATCGACTTTCAGTGGTATTATATTGTAATGATTTGATTATATACATTATTATTAGGTTGAGGTTCTGTTGTCAAAATTATTACATCCAAGAAAAATGAATTAATTAATCACATTTTCTTAAATTAGTTGTTGAAGACATTTCAACCACATCACAAAGCCCTACTGCCTATACCATGAACATCGGTGTCTCTGTGGAGTAAAAGGTCAGGAAGTCAAGAAAGGAAGATGTGGCTCCAACACAGTGTGGAAGAACTGAAAAAAAAAAAAAATTTGCATACTCTACATGCAATGATGGGATGATCTGAGGTGTCAGGCTGAAGGGGGAGGACTGTGTCTGCTAATTAGAGGTAGATTCTACTACAGAAGACTCTTCTCCAGCATGGAGGGCCTTGTAGTTGACAGTTGAACCTGAGTGCTCCGGCTGAGGGGTTGGCTGGCTGCTGCGGAGCTGTCTTCCTTCACTGACATCGATAGGGGCTCCACAGGAGGGTGAGGAAACAATGGTGTTGACAAGCAGTATCAGGCCTAGCAGCATGAAGGCAGGGCCAAACGATTCCATTTCCCAGCCAATTCCATTATCAGGACACACAGACTTTACTAATGCCTGAAAACAAACAATACACAAGCATCCTTCTAATTAAGCCCTTGAGTAGAGCTGCTTAGTGCACCGGCATATCTGTGTTGGATGCCTGCGAACAGGCTGATTGGATTCATCAGCACTTTTAATGTGCTCCTGTTTCCTCCCATAGGCCACTAGAAGACTCCTGGCTGAATTCAATGGCCCATCCAATTCATTGTATGTTTAAAGCCCTGAGAGGCAGATTGGGGTATTGGGGCCGCCATTTATTTCTCCAGGAATACACAATCTGACAACAGCCCGTGTCGATGACAATGCAGACTAAGGCTGAACAATTGTGTCAAAAATTATCATCTCTATCTATTGTGATGCTAAATACTGTGACGATGATTACTGCTCACAATTCTATAGCTCCAGTTTTAGTAAAGAAATATATTTTACCTCAACATAGATTCTCACATCTATACAAGAGCAGCAAGAATAAGCAATCAAATTTTAAAGTCAGAGGCCCTTTTGCTGTGGATTCAACTATGCTTTTATTTCATTCTCAGGAGGTTGAAAATGAGAGCAACAAGTTATCTCTGTGCTTTCGGAAGATAAAGATGTTAATGACCAAAGACCGTGAGAGAGTGGGTAGAAAGAAAGAGAGATAAACAGAGTGAGTAGAATAGCCTAAAAATGGTCATTTAGTGAAACGCTTGAAATAGAAGTGGACTCACAATACCCTGAGGTGGTCGAAATTAATTAAATGCAGGATGGCAACACACATTCATACTGCCCGCTCCTTTTTAGAATGGAGCAAATTAATGAGGTGATAACCTAAGAACTGTCCTTGCTTTTATTTCGAAGATAACTGTTCCTTTAATGCTTCATTTGATGAAACGGATAGTGATACACAGCAGTGAGGATTCATATCTGGCCTGCTTGTAATTCTTTCCTTTTCAGTTAACGAATTGTACGGCTCCAAGGATTGAGTCTGCTCCAATTGACAGAAGGAGGTGTTACTCCTCTTGAATAACATTATTTCATCTGTGCAGTGAGTATACGTGCAAGGATAAATATTGCAATTTTTAGATTTGGTGATGACAGTTTAACAAGACAATATACTGTATAGTAAATGTCTTTAAAATGCCTTTCTTGCCTTAAAAAAATATATGATTCATTTTATCATCATTAGCTTGTTGAGACAAGTCTCTACAGTGATGAACAGACAGGCCCACCTGATGTGTTTCTATGATGTCACATGATAATCTGGTGATTTACTATCGATCAAAATTGTTCAAAAAAATTAACATTAGACATGCTGTCCTTGGTCCACACAGCTTCAGAAGCATTGCAGTTCTCAAACATCTTGAGGATGTACTTCATATGAAAAGGCCTCCATCATCCATTTAAAGAGGATGGAGACTGTAAGTACTATTGACATCAGTCAAGTTGTTCAAATTCTGTAATTTTTCTAAGCTACAATAAAGCAGCCTCCACTTCCCCACATATAATTATTTAAAGGGGACCTATTGTGCTTTTCTTATTTTCAGACATATATATAATGTTACAATGTTGGATGTTCATATTAAATGTGGTCAAAGTATCAAATAATAAGGTAAAAGTATGTCGAAGTTATCCTTGTGAGCAAAAAGCACCAGCTTCAGGCTGCTCTGAAAGCTTGGTTTCTAACAGTTTTCTCTACTTTCAGCCTGGGCCGATGTCAACTCATGACAGATTTCTTTATATGGTCATCTGCTCCATGCACAGTGCGCAAGTTCACTGCTCCGCTCTGCTAACATTAATGCGTGAGCCGTGACTTGAATCGAGCTGGCACGCTGTGAGTGTTTTTCCATTACACAGCAGGGAAAAGTAAAATAAGTAGTTTACCTGTTGGAGGTGTGCTGGTCATCTGTTGCTCTTCATCAAATACCTCACTGTGGCTGTTTCTGCACTAATCCTCCCTGCATTAATTCTAACCAATCCACTGAACAAAGAGCTCCAAATATCTCCATAACTTGTTGTGTTGACCGTTTTTTAGCGCTGCTAACTAAGCTCTGCTATTTCAGTGAGGAACACATTTAATTTCATGTAAATTCTTCACAATAATAGTCTCCCATTATTTAGTTATTTAAAGGCTTTAAATATGAAGCAGCAAAAGCAGGAAACGTTGGGTTTTCATCAGCAGTAACTTAACATGACTCTGATATGTGCAGAAAGCTGGCTCAAAACAGAGTAGGCTCATCGGCAGGGGGGCCTTAAAGAGACAGGAGCTAAAATTACCTGTTTCAGAAAGAGGCTGAACTGAGGGACTGCATAAAGGCCCAGTATAAGATAAATAGGGAGTTTTTTTTAACTGAGAATCATGCAAAGCTTCTCAAGTGGAGTTCCAGAATAAAAACAAAGAGCTGGAAATGAGCATAGTAGGTCCCCTTTTACGTTCATCCTCAGTTTCAACAACCCTCTTGAGTACATCTTTGCAAGCAGGGTCGAGTAGGGGAGTGCTCTATGAGTCATTTATAGCTATTGTTAAGAGGGAATACACACCCCTATAAACCTACAAAATGCATCCAGCAAACTGACTGTGCTACTGCTGGTTTACAATAACAGTAAATACCCCAAACTGGGTATAATTGCCCACAACATTCCCCTTGGATTAAATTGATCCTCTCATAAAGATCCATACTAGGAAAAAAGGACTGTACTGAACAATGCCCCCTGAAAGAATGTAAGACAAGGAAAGAAATACTGTACAGTATGTGAATTTTTTAATCAGCATTTTTAAACAGCATATTTCCGATCTATGAAACACTCTCCATTTGATCTTCTCTGTTTTTATGGCTCTCCATTATTCTCTTCCTGAAAATTGCTATACCATAGAGGCACTAAATATACCAATAACTGTACTATAATATGACAGTAACCACACATACAATAGCCAAGTTTCCATCTAAATTCAGCACAAATTTTAACCAAATTTTAAGAAGATCGACCAAAGAAAATTCTAGTTAATGCATGTTTCCATCCATTGCCATTTTGCGAATATTTGGGTTGCCAAGATAAATAGCTGGTGGTGTTATTTTTCCATTCGTGGCCATTAAACCATTGACGAAGCAGCAGGCGCAACATGATGATGCAAGTAAAAGAGTGGCAGTCAAACGTTGTGCGATGTCAAATGGTAAAAAACAATCTAAAAACATAATGGAAATATGGCAATTATGTTTTATGTATTCATTTGAGAAGTGTTATAGTGTCCTCATTGCTCCATACAGAACTGACTTTCATCTGCCATTATTTTCAGTCTCTCCAGTAGAGCACAAGTGGACGTTTAAGTCACATGCAAGATGTACATCATGATTTATTAGCTAAATCTGTTTCCACTGCACTTTGTCACATTTAGCTTTTATCAATACATCAATTTTTCCACCTCAGCCAAGTGTAAAAACTTTTTTGATATATTTCGAGTTTTTTTCTTAATTTTCAGCGTTTCAGGTGTTCTTATGTGCAAACTGAGAATGCAAATACAATAGGTGGATGGAATTAAACCTATGGTTACAGTGTGAGCTTTGCAAGTGTGTTGGCCTAGTAATGAGAAAATTGCACCTGACTACTCCTCCTTAATTTCCCACAACACACATACTGCATACACATACATAGACTATAAGGACCCATACACATACAGTATAATGTAAAGGCCTTTCACCCAGGAATGTGGATTTCCAGCCAGAACTTGTCCCCATCAAGGTTTGTGGTTAAAATACAGTTCAGTGTTTTAAGGGCCATCTGAAATGGTCCCCTTACATACGCTGGAATGGACTGGGAGAAAGCTGCCAATTTCCTCTCTCAAGAAACTGCATAAGAAACAGCAGCCTTTCTGGTAATGGAATTGCCTGCTGCACGCTGAATGAAAGCGGGGGTTGGATTAAAGTTCTAGTAGGAGACCCTAACTTAACTGTGTCTCAAGTGTAATGTACATATTCAATCCAACAGCCCTAATAAGTTTTATTACATCTATTGACTCTCTGAGGGTGCATGTGGACTGCAGGCAGAGGAGAATATGGATACGCTTGCGCTTTGTCAGATACTGTGTAGGTTAGAGTGATTACGTTAAAGGTCAGGGTCTTTTTGCACCTTGGAGAAGGAGGAATGTGATAACAATACTTATCCCATACAAGTCTGCACTAGCCATACCAATGTTGTGCATTCCTCCTCCAGTACAAACAATGGAAAAAAAGTTGAAGGTAGAGAAAGTGAGGAGGAAGAACAAAGATTGTATTCTGTACTCCTGGTAGAGCATGCACAGCTGAAAAAGATGCAAAAAAAAAAGAGAAAACAGATCAGATCGATTAGATCTCTTTTCAAAAGGTATACAATCTTATAATGACAGCAGAGTATGGTGTGTGCTGTCAGTCGGGGTTAAGGTCTCCTCCTCCACATAAACACACCACTCACTTTATGTGCCCATCTCTGTCTGAGTACAGCTAGAAGGGATCAGGCCAGTCCTCCCTCTCTCCCTGCTGTTCCTCACTTCACTAGGGGAGAGATAGTGTAGATAAAAGAGGGCGTTTAAGCTCTGCCACTTGTGGAGAGGTCTCATCTCCAGCCTCAGGTGGTGTTCCAGCGCACAGCTAAGATTGAAGGCGAATCAGAGACACTGCTCGAGGCCAAGCTGCTTTCTACAGCAGTACTGGTGTGTTATACACCTTTATGCTCACAGGCACACAGGGAGAGTAAGAGATAGAACGGAGAGAGAGAGAGGAAGGGCAGTAAACAGACAGACAGGAGAGGAGGAGGAGGAGTTTCAGGAGGAGGAGAAAGAGGAGGACAATATCTTTATCTATCATAACAAAGACAAAAATGCTGAGGCTTCATGGGATGCCTCCTAAGAGGGTGAGATGTGACACACTGCCTGCAAGTAGCACAGAGCAAAATGTCAAAAAGACACAAGGTTGATATAGCATACACAGGCAAAAGGCTAACTCCCTCGCATTCATCAGGAGGTTCAGATTTGATTTAAAGCCAAACACAAGTCTCTATTCCTTCCTTCCTTGCTCGTTTCCTTCCAGACAGACAGACGCACAGACAGATACAGTCTATCTCTTCATTCCCAGACTCACATCCTGCCGGCCTCTGTACTCTCTACAAATCTGTGACGAAAAAAAAAAGTGCCAGCAGTAATTCTGTTGCTCATTATTCTTCATTACAGAAGAGAAAAGCACCCAGGGCTAGATCACATTTGCTGTTAACTAAAGTTTCGGAGACAATTAGCTCAGGTTGTTAAAATTAATCATTGTTACAGCCATAATCTCTGAGGCCAGCAGAAGCTCCGACATTTATGGTTTGTTTATTTGAGCATCTCCCGTGGATATCGACCCGGCCCTGTTGTAAACAGTAGGATAGAGCCTGCTACGATCGTTGGGTGGATTACTTTCTGTACAGGGATGAAACATCCAATTGTGATCAAGATTAGACACACAGAGAGGGAAACACACGCTCTCTCCATTTAATTATTAAAGTACAGTAGGTTTATCTGAACAAACTTGTTGTTATTTCACTATTGGAATCATATGACTGTTGAACATTTTTTCCTTCGTGCTACCAGGATAATGGCTATGGCTGATATCAGATGCTGCTGTCTACATGGGGGGATGAGACTTGGAATTTCAGTCATTTCCTTGTCTTGAAAACCCTTACAGCAGCATTCCTGTGTTCTTGCTGCTTGTTGTCATTCCATCGATGATTGACTGTAAACATCAGAGGCTCATAGGAAGCTCCATTATGCTAATCTAAGCAGTCTCTTTTTCACAGTCTTGCTGAAACATGCTGAATAAGACATGCTTCAATCTTCCAAAATGGAGACATGCCTTCTATGCATTTCTTTTTCATCTTACTTCAATGCATTTTTTTTTTTTGCAGTGCTTTGTGTGCAACTAGATCCTATATCCGGCTTTAATTAATTGGCTAACTTCATGAAAATAAAACATCCTTGGCCTGCTTTACGGAAATATACACTTGCATTCTTTCACTTTGTTTTTTTTTTTTCTTCTCTCCTCTGCTTTTTCAAGTCACGAGATGGGCACTCTCTCTTCAAAGGCATGGTTCTGCAGTTGAGATCATGATACATATTTATGCTGTTACGCTTGGCTGTTTATGGTTGGTAATTTGCATTAAACCTTTGCCTGGTTTGTGTTGAAAGACAGGACACCTGAGAGACATATGGCGAGGAGCTCTGCGGATATAAGCATGAATATCACAAACCTGAATAGACATACCACACATGAACGTGCGCGCACACACACACAAACACACACAATTTCAGGGACCTAGGTTAGGCCTCAGAGGACTTTGGTAATACTCTGTATAATACCCCACATCATTTACCGAGAGCATCTGCAGCAGGCAAACTCATTTGGAATGGATGTGCTTCAGGCAGCTATAAGGAATTCTATTATTGCACTCAAAAAAACCAAGTATCTATATGGAAATTTTTCTTCCACTAATATATGAGTCTGCTGGATAGTTACATGATAATCCCAGTGTAATTAATGGTTCCTCTGGCAAAGGGCTGATTAATGCAGAAGCAGGCATTGAGCACATATGGATTTTTAGTGCTAACTATTGGAATATTTAACAAAGACGTAGGTAAACATGCCTGCTTTCCCATGGGCATTAACAAGACAACACACATAGGATTTCATTTTTGCACTTTTTTATTGTCCAGAAGCCTCAGATGCAGAGATAACAGATGCAGAGAGGACAATTTTATGGTAATATAATTCACAGTATTCACTGAATCAATTAAGCAACATTTTGCAGTTTTTTTTAATTCAATTAGCATTTTAAAAAATTGTATTATAAAAGAAATAAACAGCATCTTCAAAATTACTGAATAATTTTGTTCCCTGAACCAACGGAGAACAAATATTCAAGAGGAAAAATAGGAAAAAAGACGAGACATAAAAGACACATCAAAAACAGCTGTTTCCTGCTACAAGACGACACTATTTAAGGCAGTTTTAGTAAATGGGGTCCTCTTGTGGCGAGGAAAGATCAGAATAGATTCTGCTAATAAAGAGTAAGGAGAAAAAAATGTCGAGAAAACACATAAAGAGTCTTATTTTTATTATGCAAGCGCTTTGGTTAATGTAGTTGCAGCAGTGAAATGTGCAAAAGAGCTGGGTCTAATTAATACTGTATAGATCATAGGGTGTGGTGAACTATATTATCAGCCAGTCACATCACTGGTCTCATAAGGCTGAAACAATCAGCGCCAATCACAGTGAAGCATGACAACAATGGCTCACTAAATGAAAAAACACCAATAACTCACTTGGCACTACCTCATTTGATTGAACCTCTAGTGTTTTGGCACCTCACCTCCCATTTTTGCACTGTGCATGCTGCACTGGCAACAAACCACCAACAAACTACAAAAATATATCCAGATGTTCAAAGCAAGAACAATTTCATTTCTTTGTTGTGCAATTTTCAATTATATTTCAATATTTTACATACATATGAGTTTTAATGAGGCTTAAGTAATAATATGTTGATAGTTGATAGGTTCAGGAACCATTTCAGTGTCTTGGTGACAGTGACAGAAGCACAGTATGTTGGTGTCCACACTCTGTTTCACAAAGCTTTCCACATAGCTGCCTAAGAGTAGATCAATGCTGCTATGTGGACTGCATATTTAGAAACAGAAGAGCTTGCGCATCTTTGTTTCATGCAGGAAATCTCACTGCCTTAGCAATTTCCCACTCCCTGTGTCCGTTCCCTCCATTTTGCCATCTCACTCACCCCCACCTCTCCATCACTCCTCTTTCTCCGTCTGTTATTAGCAGTGCTTTAATAATGAACCCAACAGGCATCCTCTTCATTAGGCAGGCAGGGGGAGAGAGGCCAGCGAGCCAGGCTGACCCTGCTACACTCTCCTCATTGGGGATCTGGCACAGGAATTTTAATAGGAGAGCGATGCAGGCAGGCAGGTCAGTCCAGGAGACACACTGTGCATGCCAATCTGGGCTGACCAACCGACGCGAACACAGCAAGTGTGCTGCGCAGCTCGCCTGACAGTCTGTAACGAGCGCGGAGGAGGGAAGGAAGATGAGGAGGGGATGAAGGCGAGTGGGAAAGTGGTGGTAAAAGGATCAAGAGGGACAACACTGAGGCATTGAGCAGCTATTCAGGTGAGAGGAGAGGAGGAGGATGGAGGGACAGGGTGACAAGGGCCTGGTGGCAAACTGAGACAACCCTTGCCGTGCTTCTCTTACTAATAAAGCAGGTAGGATTCTTGCTAATTGTCTTTTATTTATGCTTCATCCAACACTTATTATGAGAGGAAAATATGAATATTAGGATGCAACAGGGGGACTGTTATAGAGTGAGTCAATTATAATATGACACTAAAAATGGTACTGACAGAGATCTCCCTCAGGAAACGGAATGAGCTGTATTTCATGTCCCCTAAACCAGCCACATGAGTATACGCTACATAAAAAGGTGTGAGCTTGCAGTGGGCTTTTAGAGCTGCTCTGCTAGGCTAGGCAATAAACCATTCACTCTCGTCCTCCATGCTTAAACACTCTGCCTTTGAGCCACATTTTACATCACCCATTTCAAAATGTCCCTGCCCTGAACAGCAAAGGTGATTTGTTGTATATTCACCATTGGGCCAGTGGATTTTCTTTTTTAGCTTCTCCCCACAGTGGTAATTGCCACGTCGACCTTGATGCAGATAGGATAAATGAAACATATCCTCTGTCAAGACTCTGCCATTAGTAGCGTCACAGAATTACCTCATTTCCTCTGTGATCTCTGTAAACATTTCTGATTCTGGGCATGCCAGCCCATTCTGCAATACTTTCCAGGACTATCTGGAGAGCGCTCACACCAGCGCCTCATTCCAAAAGATACTGTATGTGTACCTAGCCGAATACCTCAATCCATTTTCACAATAAATTGTGAACACACAGCTTTCAGCCAGGAGCAAAACAGCTCCTCTGGGACTGAGACTGTCTGATAAACCAAAATACTTTTTTTTTTTAGATTTTGAGATCAGGCTCTGAGAAAGAGAAATGACAGGGTGTAAGTGCATCAAAAGTTTGCAACCCAAAATAAAGTGTTACATAAACTCAAAGGGACTGGGGAGTTATTGCTATACGTTTACTTGTTTTCCCTGATAAATGCAGTATTTTGAAAGACAGGAGGGGACAAGCATATGATAGAAATTCAGTTAAAAGTTTAAAACACAGGGTATTAGTTAAAAGACCTCCTGAACACTGTGCTTGACAGAAACATGTTATTTGACTTGGCAATTTTTCTTTTTACAGTTTTCTTTTTATATTTTTAATAACAGAAAAACAGAACAATCCACAAATAAATCAGATGCAAAAGGGATTTTTGTCAAACATAAAACACATTCACATATCTGCCTTGGCAACACTGACGCCAACATTTTCTTTTTTACAAATATTCAGATTATATCAATAAATCTGCAGCAGGAACAATAACAATACACAAACCAGAAAGAGCTAATAAAAATAAATCACCCTTATATAAACAAATTCTCTCTGACTCTTTTCCATTACTGAGAATCGACTGTGGTTTCCATATCAGAATATGGACTGAATTCAGTTCTGGTAACACAGTTCTATATGGTGCATTTGTAGCACTGACAGCAGCTATATTTCAGATTGGATCACACTGAAAATCCATAAATACATCACTTGTAATTGTCCACAGCCTGTCAGTGCCACAATCACAATCTGCTTTGCCATGTGTGGAGGACAAAGACTTTAATGAAGAGCACCGTACTGGGCCTTCATATTGTTCTCATTTCTTGCCCTGTCAGCTTTCCAAATTAAGAATGATGTTCCTATTTGTCTTGCAGTTTATTTGTTGCAAAATGGTTGATTTAGCTCAAACTAACACATGGTGCGCAGCTCCTCCCATTAGTCCCAAGGCAGTAAATACTGTACTGTAGTGAGAGATGTTTTTGAAAGCAAGAAATGGGAAGTGGGTGGAAAGAAATGAAAACATTTGAACAGTTTCATTTTTCATGATATGTCTGACTTTTGATTTAAAAAAAAGACATCTACTATTTCAGAATGACTGAAAGCACAAAACAAATTCTAGTACTTTTAAAGGATAACATACATTCCTGCAGATGTTACTATCCCTGTATTTTAAACTTAATAGGTGGGACATTATGCTGCACCCTTGTAATGACCCTGGCACAGGTGCTGCTGAAAACTCCCCAACTTGTGAATCACCCCAACTACAGTATCTTTGTACAATCAATGAAGTGATCTCACTGACAGATTGTGGTGGTGGGTCATCAGAGGCTTTGAAATTGTATTCCAAAAACAAACTTTGACATGTCCTGGCCAGATGATGTAACTGTAAATTATCTGTTACAAAATGACTGTGACATTAGTCATGAGTGAGCTCATGGCTTCGCCATCAGCACACTGAGCACATTGTGACTCTCAAGTAGTCTGTAATGATGGTACAAACAGGGGAAGTGGAGAAAGAGTCTGCAGCCATGCTAGCTGCTCTGTGAAGCTGATCTTTGCAACAGCTTAAGTGTTCACAATGACAATGCTAATATGCTGATGTTTAGCAAGTGTGATGTTTACCTTGATCACCACCTTAGTTTAGCATGTTAGCATGCTAACATTTGAGGCTTCATGAATATCTGCCAAATTTCAAGGCAATCCATTCAATGGTTGTCAGACATTCCACACAAAATCTCATCTTGGCGCTGGAGGAAAAGTCAGGGGATCACCAAATCCTCCCCAGGATCATAAATGTCTGTACAAAACATTAACGGCAATCCATCTGATAGCTGTTGAGATATTTCAGTTTGGACCAAAGTGGTGTACTAACCGACCGACTGATATTGCTGTCCTTGCTGCTGGCTAAAATTATCCTTATGGGGTCAGTGCAACAAAAAACTGTTTGAACTGAACCAAATTTAAACATCAATTTTCTTAACCATTATTTCCGGTGGTCGGTCATGATGTTAGGCATGCTGACTTTTACCACCATGGCTGTCTTTACAATCAGTGGACTGTAAAACTGTAAGAATTAACAACTCTGTAATGATAACGGGCATAAAAGTTGAAAAATAGCTCTCAAGTTAGTTCTACCCTGAAAATATGTAGTCTGGGTACATTTTTGCACATTTCAAAGGCTTTTCTTTAAACTAAACTATTAATTTCTGATGAATGCCACAGTGCAAAGTTGTAGCATACTATGCTGTGTATAAATGATTCACATCTATTAGCAATTACGTAGACAAAAATAGATACTGTATTTCTCTAATAGTGTCCGATAGACAATTAAAAGCCGGGTCTCTGATATTGGCGAGAGGCGTGGTCAACACAAACAAATAAAAGCCGGCCCCAAAAACAGGCCAGGGAAAAAACAAGGTTGGATAAACTCCTGGTGCCTGTTATATAATGTTCATGCCAGTTAAGCATAAATACGGTAGTAGTTACCTGGATGTAATTCCACTTCTATGATTGCATGCGTAGCCCTCTAGCCGGCCATCATAGAGAGGGGAGGGGGACAGAGGAGGCACGATGTCATTAAAATTTAGGGATGATGGCGCATATTTTAATAATGACGGCAGCAACACTACATGAGCAAGTGGTGCACTGCCAAAACGTACCAGGTGGAACTCAAGCGCTAGAATTATTGTTCGGAGTAAGTGGATTACCGTAATTACCAGTAATGCAGTAACCAAAATTTAACAGAGCAAACAGAAGCAGATCAGAAAACAAGGAGGCTTCGTACTAAAATATGAGCAAATATACTTGACAAACAGTAAGAATTAGAAGTAAAGGCCTCTCTCTAAAAACCTGCTTCCAATAAATGCCTGGTGCTCTCTGCGGTTGAGGTAAATAAAGGCCCCAGCCATTAAACACGGTATGCTCCTTTCTGTCTATTCTGTCAGCCAAAGTAACAGTAAAACAGTAAAACCTGTGAATGTGTTTGTGAGACTATGCATTTGTACACATATGTGTGTGCTTGCACGTGCATGCATATAAGTGGATGGGTGTGCGCTAGTGTATATTTGGTACATGTGTCTCCTCCAAGTCTCATATCAGTCCTGACGCATCAGATTACCCCATCAGAGTCTGCTCGTCCAGTGAGGCCATCAGTCCGACACTAATCCTCCTTTGATGAGTCTAGCTTCACAGAAAAAGCACTGACATTTCGCACTAAGGCCTTCTCTCTTTCCTCCTGCCACGCACGGACGGACCTCGGCTCCGGTGAGGTGCTCTTTCATCCCGACCTTGGTGAGATGAGGGTCTGGATTCAGATGACTGGTGGCAGCTCATAGGAGACTGAGAGACTGATGTCTGACAGAAAGACTCAGGAGACACACTCTCAGAGCAATTCAGGTCCTTGGTCCTCGGTCCTTGTTCATTATGTTCGCCAAGTCAAAGAAGTTTGTGGTAAAAGGCAACTTGTTACAGACTGTAATCAAAACCTTTCATTTCAATTCCCACATCAGTCATGGAGTCTGTCAATATCAATAAGAAACACCATGAACATTACTCACTGTACATAAGAAGGTCTGCATGGGAAATCATCAAAACACTTTAAACATCAATTATAATGATAAGTTCGCTCTTCAGACACAACAAGAGTGGACACAGGTTACAGATGTGCCAGACCAGATGGTGTTATCTGACTGTTTTTAGTAGACACAGACAAAAAGTGCATGAAAAATAGACAATTCATATGGAAAAGTAGAAATGTAAGTACTTTAATAATTAAAAAAAAAACATAAAAAAACAAGTCCATTATCTGGTGAATTAGTGTTGCTACTTAAAAAACATCAGGGAGAAGCACTTAACATCAGCATGCCTGGCAAATTAAATTATCATCAAAGGAGCTCTATCAACGCAGTGTTAATAATCAATAAAAGTAGATGGCATGGCAATATCCAACACAGAATATTAGCATACCAGAGAACACCAGAAAATTGACAACATTGTACCAGAGGATGCAGTCATGCTCTTACAGTATTTAGAAAATATGTGGCTGTATTTTGTTCTATCAAAAATATAAGAGAAAGAAACTAATGTTTTTGTCTCTTGGTAAACTGGGAAGAGCGCGAGTTGATGCTCATCAGACCAGTGGACTTAAAAAATATCTGTGTGATTACGTTACTGATATACTGTAGTATTATCCCATCAATACTGTAGCTTCCTGTTGAATTTGGAGCGCAGAAAAAATGCTGAGGCTAGATTATTTAACTGGAACAAGAAGGCGAGATCATACAGTATATATCCCGACACAATTGCACTGGCTCCCAGTGGATTTTAGAGTGTTTTCACAATCCTGCTGATTACTTATAAAGTACTGAATGGCCAATTTCCTGTTTAGATTACTGAGCTTTTACAGTATGTCCCTATTCACCACTGTGAAATTGTAGGTCGCCTGGACAAAACACATTTGTTAGTCCGGAGAAGTACACTGCAGACCAAATGTGATCAACCTTTCACCAAAAGTTCTTCTTCTGAGTCTTCTTATAACTGCTAACTGTTAAGCTTTATACTTTGGGGAATTTCCATGTTTTTATTTAGATTGTTCCATTTCTTGCGTCTGTAACGAACATTGCAGAGCTCAACAGTAAGTGTTGCTCTGTTACCAGCTTGTTTCAGATTGTTTGTCTTTTCAGTTTGTCATAATTGTTTTGTCATAATTATTTGTTGTTATTAAGTATTCAAATCTACAAGAAAAACTATTAGAGAGTGTTGAGTAAATGAACGATCTTGCGATTTCATTTCAACTTTGTCAAAATATTATGAGTGTGTCACACTGTGAACCTTGTATTGTGTATCATACCAAACTGTGAGGCGACTATGTCATCAGTAAATATTTGGCTGTGATGTCCTGAGCTCAAATCAGTCTTAATTGCTGAAAAAAAAGAGAAGTTCAATTTGAAAAAAAAGAAAGAAAAAGAAAACTAGAAAAAAAGCAACACCTTCAACCTTAAACTGATAAATGTTACACAGACATTTCACGCTGTATTCCCACCTTGTATAACCAGGTAGTCACACTGTGCAAACCACATTACACAATAGCACTACTGCTGTGGATACTGTAATACAAGCTGAAAACCCCTTTCGCTTTCAGAGCACAGGATCAATATCTTCATATACAGGTTTCAGAGACATGTTAGTTTTATGAACTAAAAGCTCTGTTGTTGCTTTTGCCTCCACGCTGGTAACTTTGCACTGCAGACTTGACTGATTTAAGAAATAATAAAAACCTAACAGCTGGCCTACTGGACGGCTATTGATTTTTCTCAGCAGAGGCAGATCAAGAGGTACATTTATGATCAGACAGGGTGCAAGAAATTATACCATAGCACAAACCTGCTATTGATTGGTCGGAGCAGTGAGAACTGATAAAAAAGCTAACCATTTTGTACACTATTTTGCAAAGAGGAGAGGAGATGGGAGTGTTTTTTTTCCAGGGAAATTCAACCAAAACTCAGAGCTCAATCATTCCATTAATGTGAATGAGAGCTCATCCATCAAAGAGATTTAGTGCACACACTTCCATCAGCGTGAGTCAATAATTTGATATTTTCTGTCACTGCTGATAATTACTTGCATGAAAACTAGAATTTGGTGCTATACAGTATATCGCTATGTGCTGAACATATACTGGATTTAACTTGAGTTTGACTGAATTAATTCATGCTTGTTAACTCCCTGTGGGTACCCGTGGGGAAGTCCTGCTAGAAGACTACAATGCTACATCTGCATGCAGCTGTAAACTTGCCAACTTCAATATTGCAGAGAAATGGAGGGACAAGCAAAAGGACAAGTAGGGAGAGACGAGTAAAAGAGGTAAAACTCCCAAAGGGGATAATAAAAGGGAATACACTGCAGTGTATCCATTTATAAAATCCTCAAATTTCAAATCTATTTTTTTTATAATTTATTGTAACTTAATTCTAAACATATCATGTTTCCAGGAGTCATATTTTGTTTCCTCACATTGCATTTGCAATATATAGCATTGAAAGACTTCCCCCTAATTATTCAGAAAAAGAAAACTAAGCGTAATAATAAATTCTGAAATGATAATAGTTCTGGCCTGATTTACTATACAGTGGAAACCGCTTATAGTAATCACGTCTGTCCAGGTCAAATTGATCACTATAAGTTATATGATTTTTTATTATGATTATTAAAACCGATTTTCTTTATTTCCTTTTTCTTTATTTTTAATGCACATTACCAGCTAATTTACATTTGTATATTTATTACATGAATATAAAGTAATGAAACATCTTCACTATTTACTGAATTTTATTGACTATTTCAAAATACAGTACAGCTGTTTCAAAGGCTTGTTGTTTCGCTGCTGCATCTTGTTGGCTCATTTTTGGCAGTTTGTCATATGCTTCAAGGAGACTATGTTTTTCAGTGAGAGAAAATGACTTTCTTTTTCCCGTCATGATTTCAATGTGCATGCAGCACCAGCCTCAGGTAACCAGCCGGAAGCAGACGGGTTACCGCGAGGCAATAATGGCAAATCATTTAAATAGCATTTGTATCGCAATGATCCTGTCCCTGAGCTTTTTTTTATCCATATAAGTGGTTGATCATTTGGTGTGATGTGTGGTGTTATAACTATAAGCAGTTTCCACTGTCTATCATTTTCTCTTCTAAGGAAAGACAACTGACATTTCAATGTTAACAGTATTACCTGTGATATGACTTTTAGCATTGGTCATTAACAGTTACAAAATAAACAATAACAGATATTATTGCTGCTAAGTTCCCATTAAATACCCATTAAATTGATGAATACCCAATATTTACTTTGCTTATCTTCTATGTTCAAATACCAGCACTCTTAGTCCTTGAGAAGAAATATTAATCTTTAGTAGTTACCACCTGCCATACCAAGCTTAACAAATTATATTACTGATTTGATATATTCATAGTTCTAGATTTATACAAATACTCTTCCCATCAAATTAAAATGTCTTTGTCACCCTACACGCATTTCAAGTGATTTTCCCGTTATGTCTCATCCCAACATTTCAACAGGAAATGCGTAACATTACGGATCCCGGATGCTCTCAAAATTCCCATTCATTACGACTTTAATATTTGATGAAGCACAGGCTGCAATAGCTTTTGAGCATGCCAATAATGATGAGGGACTTCTACAGCGACAACAAATCAAATGATTTTCTTCAAACGAGCAACTGAAGCTCTGACATGATAAACACAAAATGATATTTTGCATAAAACAAGATTGACTTGTTTGGTTCATTAACCAAGCGAACAGGTGAATAAGTGATTAATTGAATGAACAAATGATTCAGTGTTGTGGAGAGCATGCCTCCTATACCTCCTGCCACACCAAGGTGTGTCACTGCCTCCCTCTGGTACTGCAAGGAAGCACACACCTTACTAAGAAGTGCCTCCAACACCATATTGGCTTTTAAAGGCCCTATCACAGCTCGACCAGTTTCTATTTTCACTTCAATTGACATTTTTTCAAAAGCATAATAAACAATAACACTTCATGATGAACAGAAAGAGTTTCTATTACAGGTGACAGTTTGTCTAATTTGTAAATCGTAGCAGAGCCTCTACTTAGGTAACCCGAGTCATCTGCTGCAGAGTAAGCTGAGAGGAGAAACTGATTGTATATCAACACTGCCTGCCCTCTCGGAGGCATCTGATTAGTGATAATGTGGTGAAAGAACCCCTTTATCCAAAACATGCATTACAGGACAAAGGCGTGATGATGTGAAGCGGATATCTGATGCATGAGGGAGGCAAAACTGGTTATGTTAAAATAGGAGACCCCCTAAAAAAAAAAGGTTAATCGCATTTTCTAAAAGCATCAATGTGGTATTGACCCCATAAATATGATGTCATTCAAATCTGACAGAAAAGATGCATCAATAGGTTGAATAAGATTCACAAACGAACAAGTTGGTGTGATGATCTGAATGTAATGACAATTTAAATCAAAGCTCTTTCTCACCATCAAAAACAATGGTGGTCACACTATTCTCTGCCTTCTGTCTGTGTGTGTTTGATAAGAAGGTCCTGAAAGCATCCTGAAAGAACCAAGCTCCGCTCTCTTTCTTTCTCCACGCCCTCCCTTATCCCACCCACCGCCCTCCTCTCCTTCAAACCCCCCGCATCCACGTCTATCCCCTGCTCTCTGCATCTCCACAGACTCTATAATGACATTTGGTCACTGTAAAGAGCCATGATGGTGCTGTTAACTGCGAGGAGGGAGGTGGTTGTCACGGTTACCTGATGCAGCATGGTGCTGGACCATCTGCCATGCAAAAGACAGCTCCCTGCTCACTGCTGTAATTACAGAAAACCCCAAGCAGCCAGCGAGCCCTGGCACACATGAGGACAAGAGGTGTGTGTGAGTGACAGAAAAAGAGAGAAATAACTTGGAGTCATTCATGCGTGTGTTTGTGTCTGTGTGTGTGTGTGTGTGTGTGTGTGTGTGTGTGTTTGTGTGTGTGAACCAGGTATTCGTCATGTTGTGAGGACGTAAATCTATTTATACAGTCATGTTGTGGGCACTCTCCTCCCTTATGGGTCAAAAAGCAAGTCCCCTTAATGTAAATCATTAATTTTAGGGTGGAGATTTGGTTTAAAGTTACGGTTAGTTTAGGGTTATATTAAGGTTAGGGTTAGGCATGTAGTTGTTATGGTTAAGGATACGTCTCCAGGAAATTAATGTAAGTCAATACAATGTCCTCTGAAGTGATGGAAACATGACTGTGTGTGTGTGTGTGTGTGCGTGCATGCGACAGCCAATGGGAGAAACCACTGAAACTGAATCCACTCAGCTATTAGCCAATATATAAGTTTAAACAAAATAGTCCTACAATGTCCCAATCCGATCTTGGCGGATCAAGGCACTTTTTTAATGGATCCATCTGTTCCAGCTACAGTATATAAAGCCCGTTCCATTTCCGTTCCTTTGTTTGCTGTAACCCATTGTGCTCTGTGTACACCAGCTGTCAAAAGCTCCCCATTGTACACCATTAAAACACTGGATCTGTTTCCCAACATACAGTGTGGTGCGCAAGGCAACCATGAGTTGCACAAACAAATACACAGCAGCCAGAAGTTTCAATTAATGATATCCACACTGACAGCAAAGATTAGCGAGTAAAGATTTCTACATGATCAATTTCCTTCGCTTTGCTCTATGACACAACACCTTGAAAAAGCTGCTGTTGGCTGAAAAGCGCATTTGAACTTTGACGGTCTGTTAATGCTGATGAAAAGAAGCTGTCCACTGACAGTTCTTTCTCCAAAGATATTATATTACACACACTAGCGGACATTGTGCAAGGACTTATAGACAGCCATCCAAGGAAAGCTGCAATGCAATATATTTTTATTACAATGATTATTTTTTTAACCTATTTTTTATGTCGACATTCAGAGTAAAAGGCAAAACTTGAGACTAAGTTTGCACTGTAATAAATTTCAGCAGACATATCCTTCACCTGCATGTGTTTATGCTCGTTGGGATTAGAGCAGTTTGTCTAAGTATTCTGCTACTGTGGTTGAAAATTTGCCTCAAAATCAATTTTTTTCTTAAAAATCCACTCCTCTCAAAACCGCAGGGTAATTCAAGTTTATGTGTTTTTGTTTTTGTCTTGTTAAACCCCAACTTGGCTGATGATGTGTTGTGTTACAGTATGTAAAAGTTCTAACTCCGAGGCTCAGATAAAAACCAAAACCTTTTGTAGGATTTATCAAAAATGCACAGATGGCGAGTCAAACAATAAAACCAAAAAGTCATGAGCAAGTTTGTGAAGCATAATTTACTATTTGATATGCATGACAAAGATTGTCATGGACTTCAGTATTGTCAATATCACAGAGCATGACCTTTAGTTTACATATTTTTATTGATGTTATTGACATGTATGATTAGTAGTCAGAGCAGGTCTATGGCTACAGTTAAGACAGAGGTATGTCTGTGAATGATATCATTTTTGAAAATGATTATTTTTTAATTCCTTTGAGATTTAGCCATGCCATTTATAAAACAGCTCGATTGCTCCATGTCATCATATCTTAAATATTAAACCCAGAACAGACCTAGGCTCTTCATTATACCTTGACTAATAGTCTGACAGATGCAGTGGGATTGGACATTTTCTCTTTGACTGATTCATTGGGCCTCCTGTTGAGTTGGACAGTAAAAGACACCATGTCTCTTCCAAAACAGTGCACAACAGAGGATTAACTAAGCCAAGAGTTTTAAAAATGGAAAATTTTAAAATTAAAAAAGAGGAACATGTTTATCTTATTCTTTATTTTGCCAATGGGCGGTGTGTGTCTTAAAAACAGCTGCATAACTATTACAAAAGTAACTAGTCATCACTTGTGTTGGTGACACGCAAAGCTGTTTTGATTAAATATTGCTGTGGAATAAAAACTGTGTGTGAATTAAAGTGATATTGTTTCAATTAAGTGGTTTCATTTTTCATCTGTTATTCATCTGATGAGCTTATTAGACTCAGTACCACGCCTGGTCCACACAATGACTTATCCTGCCGCATACTGTACAGTGTAGTACAGAATAAGGCACAGTGATGGTTTACATGCCTTTCTCCATACGGACAATATTTCTTATTTTGTCATTTTCATTTTCAGAAGGATTTCAATGGACTTTACAGTCGCTTTGTAATTACTGCAGTTTTAATGAAGTCCAACATAGAACATGTTACATATTTGTTGGAGGTGAAATACAATAATTAACCGTTAACCCTGGATCTTCCTATTCGCATATTAAAATGATTTCTGCAGTGAGCGTGTGGATAAAAGGATGATCAAAACACAAACAGCACTAGAAATACATAAAAACTTGAAGTATTTGAAAAACAGCTATGCAGAGCTGTAAAGACTCCACTCATAATCAACAACTTCAATGCTAGAGTTAGTTGATTAGTCATCATTTTTTAACATTAAATAGTTCCAGCTTCTTAGTGCTGAGTATTCCCTGCTGTTCTTTGTTCTATGTGATGGTAAACTGAAAATCTTTGGATATTGGAGCGATAGTCAAACAAAACAAATGATACATTGACATCAGGTTGTCGTAAGGAAAATGTGACGGGCATTTTTCACTGCTTTCTGACATTTAGACCAAATACTGAATCAAGAAAATAAGTAGAAGACTAATCGATAATGAAAATAAATGTTAGTTGCAACCCTATTTAACACAAAACTAGACTTTATTTTTTAATCAATCAGCATAGACTTCACAATTATTGGCACCTGCTACACAATGACTTATCCTGTCGCATACTGTACAGTGTAGTACAGAATAAGGCACAGTGATGGTTTACATGCCTTTCTCCATATGGACAATATTTCTTATTTTGTCATTTTCATTTTCAGAAGGATTTCAATGGACTTTACAGTCGCTTTGTAATTACTACAGTTTTAATGAAGTCCAACATAGAACATGTTACATAT
Organism: Thunnus albacares; assembly: GCF_914725855.1. NCBI lineage: Eukaryota > Metazoa > Chordata > Actinopteri > Scombriformes > Scombridae > Thunnus > Thunnus albacares. The sequence continues at coordinate 18,655,647 of NC_058124.1, read as the reverse complement.
TTGTTGGAGGTGAAATACAATAATTAACCGTTGACCCTGGATATTCCTATTCGCATATTAAAATGATTTCTGCAGTGAGCGTGTGGATAAAAGGATGATCAAAACACAAACAGCACTAGAAATACATAAAAACTTGAAGTATTTGAAAAACAGCTATGCAGAGCTGTAAAGACTCCACTCATAATCAACAACTTCAATGCTAGAGTTAGTTGATTAGTCATCATTTTTTAACATTAAATAGTTCCAGCTTCTTAGTGCTGAGTATTCCCTGCTGTTCTTTGTTCTATGTGATAATAAACTGAAAATCTTTGGATATTGGAGCGATAGTCAAACAAAACAAATGATACATTGACATCAGGTTGTCGTAAGGAAAATGTAACGGGCATTTTTCACTGCTTTCTGACATTTAGACCAAATACCGAATCAAGAAAATAAGTGGAAGACTAATCGATAATGAAAATAAATGTTAGTTGCAACCCTATTTAACACAAAACTAGACTTTATTTTTTAATCAATCAGCATAGACTTCACAATTATTGGCACCTGCTACACAATGACTTGGCAACTAGTCCGTTTTACATGCTCATCCCAACTGCTGAGCATGTGAAAAATCTCTCAAGATAAGTGGCTCTTATAGTCAAAATTCCTGTGCAGTGACCCTAATGAAACGAGTAGCAGCAGAATGACTTCGGCTTTGGCTCTACTCTTTGACTCCTTGGCTCTAATCCCCTGGCATCAGCACATAGTGAGGGTGAGTGGACTGGACACTTTGGAGCAAGGATCACATACTGTCCCCTGCAGGGATGGTTACCAAGGGCAACAGCATACAGTAGGTCAGACACGTACATCACCGTGCTGCACTGACCAGGCAAAGAATTTGGTAAACAGAAAACTACCGCTGTTAAACTTTTTATAATAAAGTGCAAAAAAGCAATTAAGAACCAAACGTGGTTTAAATTGCTTGGTGATCCAATTAAAATTGAAACCCTGCAGATAGCAGTCTACTTCTAATGAGGTAAAATCAACAGCATTAGCATTGCCTCCTCCTGACTGTCTACCATAGAAGAACTTCCTTCTTTCTGCCTTTTCATAATTTTTTTTTTCCTGTGGGCATGTCCTGCTCTGAATGTCTGCAGAAAATAAATATGTGTATTTGGAGTTATTATCGCTCTCTAATTTACCGTAATGAAAGTGCTAGCCTGCGCTGGCGGATGAGCCATTTTAATTTAAGCACTGAATGCAGGCCTGCATATTAATGACCTTATTTGCATAAATCATGTCACTCCACTCGGGATTCCAATTAAACCCTTGATTAATTGCTCGGCTGACCCGTTAAATAGAATCCTTTAAGTGGTTCAACAGGCCACCAAAGCCTGTTGACACACACACGCACACACACACACACAAACACACAACTGTAAACTCACACATGATTTACTCTGAATAAAATTAATCAGAAGAAAGGGATCTACTAATTTTGAAATGTGAACATCCCCTGGGAAGTGTGAAACCTGCGGGATGAAATGCAGAGTGAAAAGCCCAAATCACCCGAGTCTAAATTTAGTTTAGGAAGCGAGACACTTTGTCCAACGAGATGATGATATCAGTGTCACTGGTTAAAAAAATAAAAAAACATACCACAGGAAGTTCAGTTCAGTAAATATATGAGACAGGATGTTTTTCTTCATTTTCATTGTCACCAGTTGTCATTTTTGATTTGAAACTTCAAGAAAGCAGTTGAGATCATGATGGACAATGAACGATAACCCTCATCTCTGAATTATTTTGGTTTAGTTTCCATCGGTGTGTATTCATTAACCTAAATGAACTAAAACCAATGCTGAGCTCAGTGCGCGGTAGACGAACAGGCAACCAAAACATTCAGTATATGTTGTCATCAGTTAGTAGCTAGTACAACCGAAATGCTTAGTGGTCATCAAATCTCCTTGACGAGAAATCATTTTACCAGTACTGCTCCCGCTGTGACACTAATTCCTTGTTTTTGCTGGTAACATAAGCTTTTGGTTTGCAATGCAGAGTAGGAAAAATTACATTGTATGTAAAAGAACGCATTAAAAAATCTGTTTTATACAGATTACACTGAGCCTAAAACTCCCATTATCCTCAATAAATTAAAGATGATGTGACAGACTATATTAAAAAAAAAGATTGATTCATCTCTCTCACACATCCACTTGTATCACACACATATTTACTTTTTCACTCCATTTTTCACAGCTGTGAAATGGTTTCCTTCTTGTGGCTGCACTGCTATCATACTACTGTTTGAACATTCTGTTACTGGCCAGCGAGATGTCAGAAGTACTGGTATTTAAACATGATCCTTTACACCCTTACAAGTGATGCTGACGTACAGAGACACGGCAGTAACCAAGACCCAAAAACAGCCAACGAGCGAATTCTAATCATGGGGGCTGCTGTTTAATCGGCAAAGAAGATCAACACTGTGTCAAAAAGTTCAGAGACAGTATTACAGTAATATAAAAAGGAGACAGGGTACACTAGTCAGTTTAGGATGGGAAAATGTGAAACACTACAATAGTGGCACTTACTGGCCGATCACCACACCAGCTGTGTTACCTAATGATGACATTTACACAAACAACAGCTTCCATATCAATAAATGACATTTTAGTGACATGATATTCTCAGATGGAACCATCAGTTGCCTGCTCTGCATAAAATGACTGTTTACAGTTGTTACCAAGGCTTCTGTTGAATGTTGTAATCTCACTCTGACTGTGTCGGAATGTAAATCATAAAACATACACCATAACATTAAATAGAGAGACTTGTTGAGAGCTTGAAGGTACCAATAAGTGAGCGTTTTCACAACTCATGCTCTCAACTACACGAACATAAAATGATTACATAAGTGACACAAAAAGTGACTAAATGTGATGGATTACCTAGAATATCTCACGGGGTTCAAGCGGGCAGTGTCTTAAACTGGACTATGAGGCGAGGTAGTGAGCGACACAGATCGGCTGTAGCAGTGCTCCACATCTACCTCGCCGCACTGTCAGCTCTGCGTGCCTGCTGTCTGTCACTGCCTCTCAGGTCACAGAGCTCGCCTCCAGCCGCCTGACTGACAGGTAGAGGTGTGTGTGTGTCTGTGTACATGTATGTGTGTGTGTATGCATGCCTAACCAATGCACTGGTTAACCGTACATTGTCAATTAATATTGGCTCATTATAGATACAGTATATGAGTACTGGTGTATACCAGTAAACCAATGAATACTTTGTATGCTACATTTTCATGTATATTTGGACATTATTTTTTCAATAATATGACATTACAATTTTATTTTTTATGCATTTGTTTTGTTTTGGGGTTTTTAATTAGTGCTGAAACAATAAATCAATTTACCAATTTGTCAATTGACTAAAATTAATTGATAATAAATGTGATAATTACTGAATCAATTAAGAATTTTACCCAGTACATTCACTGGTTCTACATTATCAAATGTGTTATTAGCATTTTATTGACTAAAAGTTTCAATTCATTATTTTCAGATTCATTAATAATGAAAATAAGCATTTTTTGCAGTTCTAGTTATTATTTATAAATTCACTTTTATTAACTGTCTCATCTCTTAAATAATCTAAGTATTGTAAAGGGGGTTTTGTCAAAAAAAAATTTGTTACATATTGTAAAATACAAATGTTGGCCAAGACACATCTGATTTTTCCCTACTATTAATTTATGTGTGTCTGAGTCGGAGTGTCAAAAAGATAAAAACACACAAAGACAGAAATAGACAAAGAGAGGCGGACAGAGACAGAGAGAGAGAGAGGTGTAAGGTATATGTGCCTGACTCCAGCAGTCCCTGCTGAACTTGGCAGGGACAGGCGCTGTCATCTGACCCTTTCCTCTCTTTCACTGGCTTAAGGCCAACCTGCCCGAGCTGAGCCAGGCACATCGGATTAATATCTGGTGGTCTGTTACGTGGCTCTGTCCTTACATCACTGTCCTCTGCTGCTGACTGTACAGTGGAACTGAGGCAATGGACAAGATGCATGTCAAAAACACACAGACTGCTGTTCTCACATGAGGCTGCTGGTGATCGCCAGTGGAGCCACACTGGATTTCAAAGGAAAATTCCTCCAGACTGTTCTTGCAATTACAAAATGTATTAACTCAACGCATCAGTCTAATGTTTCAGTCTTTCATCAGCATGTGAAATCTCCATCAATTGCTCCTTTTTTTCAAGTTACTGAGCTCCTTTCAGACGCACCGGCATGACAAGTACCGCATGTGCAAGTTTTTCCTAATCTGCTAGCCATACTGGATTTTAGCCATTAGCCGTAGGGTGCCAATGTGAGAATCATAGAGTGAGAGAAACTGAGGAAGCCTGAAAAAAAGAATTGAAAAGCAGTCCCTGAACCTATTTGTACTCATGTCTTGAAGGATTTTGGTTAGGATGTTTCGGTATTATTTCAATTTTAATGTATTCAGTACAGAAAAAGTAAAAAATACATTTTTTGCCCTCCTTCCTCACCTCATTCCTAGACTTGCAGGCCTTTCATATTTTGTTACATGTTTGTTGAATAAAAGAGAACATTTTCAGATGGGATACAGAATATTTTCCCACAGAAATCTTGGGGAGCAAAGTGAGAAAAGCATATTATTCTGGAATTGTCCCTGAATTTGCTTGGCCTCAATGTTTATGAACTTTATTTAATTAGGAAGTCACACTGACATCGAGATCTCATTTGCAAGTGAGACCTGAGAAAAGAGTAAAAATATAAAATAAAATAGTATAATGGTAATGACATAGCAATATAAAACAGTAATGAAATAGCAGAAATTTAAATATACATTTATATAGGTAACATTATAAATTAGTGCAATTCTAAATTATCCTTGGCTTAGGCATAAAAATAAATCCAAAACAATACAAGCATATTATGTAAAATCAATTAACCTCTTAACAAATTTTTGATTTTTGCTCTATCAATATCAGTGTGCCAAGTTTCTGTCTACTCTTTAAATTATTCGAAATAAATTGGGCAAAATATCTGAAGGCTGTCTTTCCAAAATTAGTATTTACTGACGTTAAATGTCTTGGGCACCAGTGTGACGATAAATGGTAATTTTTGAAGTAGTCCTTCATAAATGAATAGATAAAAGTGTTGATCAAGCCAGACAGAGAGGGAGGACCTGTTCCTATTAAAAAATGCATCCTTAATTTGCAACTTAAGTTGTCTATGTGGGTTTTAAAAGTAAATTTATCATCAATCCAGATGCCTAAATATTTATAATGAGGAATTTTCTCAATCAGTAAGAGCAGTAAAGAATAGATCTGGAGACTAATGTCAGTTTCCTTAGCTACTCAGAAAAACAAACTGTTTTATCTGCATTTAAAACAAGTTTCAGGTTAAGAAGGGCATACTGTAGGTATTGCAGATTACAGATTGGCTGGATAGAGTTTGCCGAATTGTATAAAATAGTATCATCTGCATAACAATGTAAATTTCATGTATTAAGGGACATGGCAATCTTATTAATATCGATAGCAAATAATACTGGACCTAAGATGGAACCCTGTGGAATGCCCTTAGTCACTGAAAGAAATTAAGATTTAAAAGCTCTATATCTAAGAATTATCAAGCAATTTACATGTATTAATCGTTTTTTATTGTCAATGAGTGGACAGGTTGTAATGGAACTTAAAAAATGAGACCTTGCCCTACTTTGTCAGTTGGGTGTATCAGCCTGCGGACTGATTTCTATGTGAGACACACCGGTTTTTCTGCAAAAATCCAAAGGATGTGACATTTTTGCATGTTCCCGAGTGCCTTGCCTCTCTCCTGAGTAGAAACACCCTGCAGATATTAGCTCTCCAGCTAATGAGACAGCTAACTGCCTATGTCAACCACTACAAAACACCCCCACAATGACAAGTCGCCCACTCCTGAGCAGACACACAGCTAAAACAACATTATTTCCTCAACAAAGGAGCAGAAAACAAGCTCCAGAGCGATGGCACATCTCTTACCATTTTTGTTTTTTTCTGTTGGTGGTCAAAAGGTGGTAATAAGTGCACATTTCACAACAAAACCGCAGCATGTTGGATCCCTGGCCACAGCTCGCTGAGCCTACCGGTGTTTAGTAAACATGATTGCTTTAAAAAAAAAAGGTTGGTTTGCAGGTCGGGTCAGGTTCAGGAGGTTGATTAACGTAAAGTGGTTTTACAAGACAAGCCTGATGGGGCCGGAGCTAGCTGGTTAACCTGCTAACTTCAGTAGATATCTCTGCAACACAATACATTTAGGTCTTTGACATAACGTCAAAACTGTTATTTCTTCACATTCTATTGATAATTTTAGCTGATTTTGGAATGTTTTAAACTAAAATTCTGGCCAATTCTTACACATTGAACCTTTAATATAATATCAATTAATGTTGACTTAGAGGGAACTTTAAGGTTCATACGTGTAGGTTCAGAAATTAGCTGGGTAAGGCCTAACTCTGCATGAAGGTTTCAGGAAATCTGCCAATTTAAGTTTAGATCACCCAGAAGGACATCACCATCACCATCAGGCTTCAGTAGGTTTATGCTGGTGTCATTTCTGTCCCTCACAGATGTATAGTTTCACTCAGCTGCTACCGCTGTCTCTCTGATAACTTAAAATCCAGGCGTCCGATGACTAAAATCCTTCATCTGTTTAAAAAAATACAGTTAAAAACAACTTTAAAAGTGTATTGTAAAAATGTAGCTTAAAACTAGATAAAAAAAATCAATCTAAGACAGCATTTCCGGTGGGAAACCACAACACCAATGCATGCACAATGATACTTTTGTGTGTGTGTGTGTGTGCGTGTGTGCGTGCGTGTGTGTGTGATGTATCTCCAGTATTAAAACCTCAGTGCACTCTGAAGTATTAGAGTTTTACCGAGTTATCAGTCTACATACAGGAGTCTATAACTTGCCAGGTTTCACTCTGGGAATTTTATCATGACAATAGTGTAGCCGCCTCAGGGCCCTTTTAAGTTTCCCTCATTTCATTTCCATCACTATTGCTCTATGAGTTCAGTTACATTTGGCTGTGCATCACCATGGCAGCGGACACTGGCCCTCATGTCTGACTCAGACATCATCCAGAGCATTTCAGCTCTGAGTGAGTCATAATGAGTCCCACTCTCTACTGCTCTGAAAATAGGCTCACTTTCCTCCTTAAGATTTCTCTGGGGAGAACATCTGTGATCATCTCTCAAAACGTTCCTTTTATTCTGCAACAAACGTCCCAAAATAAGAAAGAGCTAGGAATGTTGGGATCATGCCTCAGCAGCTCTGGGTAATATTAAATTGCGGATGAAGACAGTTTTCTGTAAATATGGTTATGCACACACAAACACAATATAAAGACACAGAAACTGTACAAACGGACACTCTACATTTTTCTCATGCTTATAAACTTCTCTATTCACATTACAAAATGACTGATCAATGGCATATTTTGCCTTGTGTATAATGCAGTGGCTTTCTCATACAGTTTGTTTTTATATGCCACTATTTAAAGACAACAAATCAAGAAAACTTGAACTGAAAAAGTATAAATTGTCACGTCATACAATTGCAGTACTTCACTGAAAATGCATATTGTATGATGCTTGAAATACACAAAACATTCAAGTTACCGGGGTAGAGAACAGGAAGTTAAGATGAGCTATTAATAACAGATCAGGATAGAGTCCTGCACAGTAAGACTGAGAATCACTTGGCTTGTTGTTATTCAGTGTGTGTGTTCCTCACATGGGTTACTGTGACACAGCCTTCAGGCCCGTAGTTCTGCTAAATGAGAGGTTTCTTTTTTATTGTGATGGGAGGGGAAGATAGAGGAGACACGAGGAGGTGGGGATATTTCCTGCCTGAAATTTGTAAATGAGATTTGCTAACCCTGGGCATAACATCCATTCTGGGGAAAATAGTCATTTCTGTCTCTCCTTTTCCTCTATCATTGAAATCTATATACTCCAACTAGGATAGATAATTTGGAGAAGCCTTTATGCTTGCCTGCCACACAGACCTGCAGGTCAGTTAAAGGGGTGAAACCTACTACACTGATACAATTTAGACAGTAATTAAGCTATTGCCTGATTATATTAATATTTCTAGTGACACATCTTACAGGTTTATTTCATACTTCCATGCAACAAATCCTTCCTACCTAGTAGGACAATTCAATACACAAAGAGGCAACATAAGTGTTGATTCCAGTTTGTGGTGTTACTATTTTGTAAGTAAGTATAGCATTGTATTGTATTGTATTGCTTTGTATTTTTAGTAGTTTTGTTATGTTTTATGTTTACAACTGCAACTTTATTTGCAAAAGGAAAAACTCAAATTTAATAAGAAGGTGAAAATGGTGGAGAAAACAAAAATGGTGAGTGGAGTTGCCAACCAGTGGATGTGACATTTCTAAAATTAAAATAATTAAATATTAAAATGTGGGGTAATTTTTAAGTGACATGGCTCTGTTGTGTAATGACAAAGAATAGTGATGAGACAATTACGCAATTAATGAATTAGTTGCCTGACAGAAAATGAATCAGTGACAATATTGCAAAGTCATTTAATTCATTTATCAAATAAAAATAGAAAACATTAGAATTTTTTTTCATTCAAACATTTCATTTTAACAGCTTATCTAGTCAGCAGATGAACTTATAATTAATATGATCTAAGCTGCAGTCCTATTGAGCAGACCTGTTAGTTGTGTATTTGGCATTTGGTAATGTGTGACAGTTCATGAGGTATGCTAAGGATCATGATAATTGTGACAAGAAACCTACTGTACTGTAGTACAGTATATGAAGCAGTTTTTTCATGGAAATGTTACCTTACCTAGAGCAGGATTTTATGTGTGTGTGTTTGTGTGTGTGTTCTTACCCATATCTTTGATATTCATGGGCTTGACTAATGAATAATTACTCTTGTAGTGGCACAGGAATGTGAAGTAATCAATAATAAATTCATTTAGAATTCTCATTGTGTTTTTTCCTTCTATGATGTCAGTAACATTCCGGAACCTGCTGCATCATAAAGTTCCTGAACAAGTCCAGAAAGATATTAATTTTTGGTAACTGCTTAATATTTCTTATTACACTGATTACAATACAAACAAATCCTGAACCTTTCTCATAACTACACATATAGATATAGAAGACAGCCTCCAGTCATCAGCCCTTTTTCCCCTGAAGGTAAGACTGATCACTAGAGCTGCAACAATTAGTCGATTGATAGATAAATCGACAGAAATTAATCTGCAAATATTTTGATAATCAATTCAGTGTTTCAGTCATTTTTAATGCAAAAATGCCAAAATTCCTGTGGTTCCAGCTTTTTAGATGTGAGGATTTGCTGTTTTTCTTCCGAAAATCTTTAGGTTCTGGACTGTCGGTTTGACAAATCAAGCTAATTAAAGGTATCATAGTGGGCTTTAAAGGGCTCAAAATTGTTTTGAATGGCATCTTTTCAAAATTTTTTTAACAGTTTATAGACCAAACAATTAATCAATTAATTGAGAAAGATTAGTTCAGATCAGATTAATTGATAATGAAAATGACTGTTAGTTGCAGCCCTACTGATCACCTTTGAAATGCTATAAAGTCAGACTGGCTGTCTTATTTACAGTATTCAAAATTAATTTCATGTACTTGTATATATTAAGTAAAGATGCGAAATTCATTATAAATTGTCATATTAATGCTGGTGAATGTGGCTAACTAGTGTCAATACAGTCCTAGATGATACATGTCATTTTTATTACCATTACCATTTGTAACTAACTCTAAATTACTCCCCAATAATTATACTTATCCAACCAGAAAGGTACAAATGATATTTAGCACTAAATTATACACAGAAACACTGGTTCAATTTGTCTGTGATTTCCCACACACTTTACTCTATTATTTCAAATTATTTACTCATTTCAGTGTTATTCAGGTGTACCTACTTTATATTACATGTATATACCTTGTTTATGTTGTTGTATCCATCCTCTGTGAGAAAGTCACACATTATTATCCTTTCAACCTGGCGCCTACAACCATTTCAATAAAACATGATGCAACTGTTCAATATGATCCACAGAGCTGCAAGAGATCCCATACAGACTGAATATGAGTAGCCACAGAGCACATGAGTGCACCAAAGTGTTGTCTATCTGTCCAGTAAAACACCCCAGAGCGCTAAAAATATCTCCATTCAGACCAGCATAGAAAGTAGTATTGTCACTGGAATTTCTAACTTACAATACCTTGAAAAATATTGATATTTGATACCATTTTCAATACCACAGGGAAAAATTGACACAACTTTGAGGGCATAAAATTTTAGATTTTTATGAAAAGATAAATATAAAAAGGCTTTAACAACAAGTTACGGCTTTTCATTTCTTGGCTAGTAGCAGAGTGACTGTAGTAAACATTAATAATAATTAAAACTTTAATTAGGCCTAATTAAAACAATATTCTTCTTGGGGTAGTACACAGCCTCTGAGATTGTTACACATTCCAGTAAAAAGAAAAGCAGTGCAATCTTATGCATTTTCAAGTAACAAATGAATAAAAAAAAACAAACGGAAATAATTACTATGCAGACATGCTCTACAGAGGTGACTGAGAGTGACACTCATTACTGTAGCCTAAAGTTTCTTTGCAACTTTCAGATTTTTTGCTAGGAACACCAGCATGTCAATGTGCTCCTCTATAAGTCGTGCCTATCTTGGACTGAAAATGAGCCTTGATGTGCTAAATACACGCTCTAAAGCTGAGCTTGAAGCGGCGATGCACAAATACTTCTTAGCAAACTGGGCAAGATGAGGTAAAGTTTTCTCATTTGTCCTCTACCATGTGAGCGGGTTTAGGCATCTTTTCATATACTGTGAATTCATTTTTGAGTTCTGCCTCTGCATCCTCCTCTCTGGAAGATGTATCCTCTCCATGTTCACTCTTTTTTTTCCCCCATGTATGCTTGTGAACAGACTCATCAAATCTGTTTTAGTTTTTCTTTGCTGGTTGCTTGGCACCTGGAGAGGGTGTTTGTCGACTTTGGCCTTCTATTTGCAGTAAATGGACATTGTCCCTAAGATTTTGTTTAACCTCTTCTCTTAAGGTAAAAAAAACTGTCCTTGAATCTTGGGTCGAGAAACATGGCTGTGTTCAGTATCAGTTGCAGATGCCTGTCCTCATATCTTTGTCTGAGATCTCCAACAATTTCTTTATGCTGACGTTTTAGGTTGCTGTCACTTTCCTAAACTGTCAAAGTAGAAAATATCGTCCAACTTAGGGGCAGGACAGAGGATAGAGGGGTTTGTTTTTCACCACTAAGGGTATCTATGTAAGAGCTGAAAGGGCTCAACGCCTCTTTTACAGCCTCAAGAATTGTAATGTCTGAATCTTTAGGCATGAGGTGCCATTTCATCTGCTAGTACTGAACAGACCGCTTGCTGCTGTTTCAGAAACCTCTCCACCATTTCATATGCTGAGTCCCAGCATGAAGGCTCATCATAGATCAGTCTGTGCTCAGGCAGTTGCAGATCTTTTTGTTTCTACTTCAGCTGTTGGTTTGGTGACCTGCTGAAAGCAGACACTGTCCTTCTCAACTTTGACATTGCTCCAGACACTGACAGTGATCCAGGCCCTTGTTTATGGCTAAGTAAAGTTGTGCCCAAAGCAGGGGACCCATGTGAAGTCCTACTGAAATACTTTCTTGCTTGTTGAGGCATTATCAGTGGTAACACCAGCCATATTTGACATGTCCAGCATCCATGTTTCATGTATTATCTCCTCAAACGCCTCCCTCAAGCTGTCCCCTGTGTGCTCCGAGCTCAGCCCAACAAAGCCCAAACACCAGCTCTGCATGTCCAAGGATTCTGATATAAATTGCAGAGTTACTGTCATAAATGTGGATGTGGCCCTGCTGGTCCATAGGTCAGCGGTGCATGATGAGAAGGGTAAGACATGCATACCTGTTATTTAACTGTTCAAGAAGTTGTCTGAACCCAGGTTTCTCAACAGTATACCCAGGGACCTGAGCCATACATATAGTACTATAGCCCTGTTCAGTTTCCTAGCTTAATTTGGGTTTGCATTGTACTTTCTTTGTTGTTCAAATACAGCTGGTGGGGTAGGCTGTGAGTGTGTCGTTTTCATTGCAGGTCGATTCTCCTCAGCTTCTTTATGGTATTACAAGAGAAATATCACTTTTTAGAAACATTTGGGGTTTTTTTCTCTTTAGATCAGGCCTTTAAAAATAACTAAATTATCTAATTAACTGATCTTAGAAATTAGGTAAAGTTAATAATACTGTGTGTCAAGCACAACAGCATCTAAGTCAATATACTTCTGACCATAGTCAAAGTATTTTCCTATCAACTGAAATTCTGTTGTCTGTGATTCCTCAAGCCTGATAGCTCTGAAGGGGATTAGCTTTGTTTTGAGAATTACAAATGACTGTTGGTCCAACAACAGGAAAACACACTTATCAACAACAGTTTACTAGGCCATCTTGTTTAATGCTTCAGTGATGTTGAAATGGGAGCTGTCACCAACCTCTTAAAATTCTTTATAGAGGTCGGCGTGTTGGTCCTTCAGGTGCTTTGCTAAATTTGTTGTGTTAGCACCTTTCATTTGCACTGCTCTGTGACATCGCTTGCATATGGGCTTGCTTGTATCCTTTGCCTTTCCTTATTCATTTGCCTCAAATGTGAAGTATTTCCAAACAGCACTCCTGCTGTTTTCTTTGTCAACCGAAACCAGTCATGGAGGCTCAGTGAGTGAGAGGAGATGGTAATAGGTAATAGTGCTTTTTTCACAAAAGACATTCTGACATCACGGGAGAAAAATCACTGGTGTAAATAATAAAGTTAATGATGGCTAAATTCCTTTTAGCTGATTCAGTTTGAGCAGTCCTGGTATTATGTATGCTGACTCACTGTCACACTGTCACACTGTCATGACTTACTGGAACACTTGAATAGAGAAGAGCCATCCTTAATGTTAATAACACCTCTGCGTTTTTCAACTATGACAAGTCAAACTGTCTGCTGTGAAAAATACCTATACAGGACAGTGGCAATCAAAGAGAGCATGTTTGGGGACTTGAACAGAAACATCTTGTATGAAAACTGCAGAGGAATAATGGAATCAATGGCAGGAAGAGGAGAGTGCAGTCAGGATTAGAAGGCAATCTGGATTAGTCAGAGGATCACACTGCTGCTACTGCAGACATCGGATGACACATGCACAAAAATGCCAAGTCAGGCTGAGAGCCGGAGACAAGAAATGTGTGTGCATGTGTGTGTGTGTGCAATATGTTAGTGTTTGCTTTTTTATACCAGCTAGCAAAAGCCTCACACTAGCTTGTGATATTTTAATTTCAGACAGAAATCCCGTGAGAAGAGCATGAGACATATATCGCCATACACTCTAATCACGCAACAGCTCTTTGCTTTAATATCTGTTAAGCTAACAAAGAACTGGCACAAAGTCAAATATGTATTCTATCCTTTTCAATACCATTGGCTCATATAACAAGCAGACTAATAATACTTGAGAAATAACTTAATTACCACTCACACTCCGCAGCACTCTAATTATAGCCTTTACAAAAGAGCAGCAGTAATGCACTTTTAAGTGTAATGGGAGTTTACCTAATTAGGCCTATCACACACAGGCATAGGCACGCAGGCCTGCACACACACACTTACACACTGGTGAGAAAAATGTCATTCAGTAATTAGTAGTGGTGATGAAACCCTCTATTACCATTTCATTTACACACCATCACAAGGCAGAGTCGGCTGACCTGTGCGCTTGCATACAGCCAAGCTTTTAAAACAGTAATATCGTTATGACACAACTGTGGCAGAGCACAGCATGATAAATTAGCTGGTTCGCCTCTTTATATCCACAATCAGTTAAAAGCTAGTACTGTATTTTACCATTATCTTCTCCGGTAATGACTGTCTTATGTCTCCATCGGCGGTGTTAATGAGTGGGCAGGCGCGGTCTAACTGCAGCAACTAATAGGGCTGGTCACACAGTCTAACAAGGTGTGAATATATATATTACAGTCCCCGGGGAACATAATAGAGGTGTTTGCTCTCATTTTTACGGAGCTGGTAACGATGCCCCTGTGAGCTAAGCAGCCGACCAGCCAATCACATACCCAGCCAGCACAGAGTTATTTGTTTTAAACCTCAACAGATGCTCAGATGTACCTCAGTTGGCCTGGACTCCATTTGTGTGTTCGAGTTTGTGTGAGATTAGAATCTGAACTCCCCGCTGTGACACGGGGTTTATGAGATATGGAAACCCTTTATTTTACATTAAAAAGGGTTCTACATCTGGCGCGTAGAGAGACCAGAGGCCTGTAGTTGAAATGAGGTAATTTAAATATATCGAGAGTTTGCCAAGGTACGGGTTGTTTGCTCTCTCATTTTCACCCAGATAAATGAGATGTACTGCGTTTGCCAAATTTTCGAACTGCATATAAGAACTGCCACATAAAATTATTTTCACATGTGGCCAAAAATATCATGGGACATCTTTAAACATTTAGCTCATTTTAAAGCCCATTTTAATGGATAAGTCATGGGAATGGCGTGTCTATAACATCCACGATTAAAGCCAAAGCCCAGTGTATGGGGCGCCCAGACGGCTTAAAGAAAAAACTCAGTACTAAGTAGTGTTTTGTTTGTTGTGCTTTCAAAACATGCAAAAACATCCCATGAAGAAAACAAATTATCACAGGACGCAGCTGTAGCAGCTTAGTTTACATCTACTTTCCACAATGTATATACTGACTTCGAATTGCCATCCACAGCCAGGACAATGAAGATGGAGCCACCACGGACCGGCAGGTAGGGCCAACCGGTGGTATCATACTCCATTTGTCACACCAACTGAGTCAGTGCTGCAGTAAAACAGTTAATTTTCCAAATTATATCAGCCTTGCCAGCTCAGAAAGAGTGTGGTTTGAATGACAACAGCGGGGCTTGAAAATGTAATCAAAGATAAAGCGAAAGAAACAACCAATATCAACAAGCAATTGACCCCTGAGAATTTATTACTGCAATTTGAAGGTGTTAATGTACATGGCAGCAGTGTAATCATATTTAAACTTGTATTGCTCTTAATTGTAGCTAGTAAAGTTAATTTATTTAGCTGCAGCTAACAACAGCAGCATGCTTATTGCAACTGAATATGAATATGTGTGCAAAAATGCTTGCTTTCTGTAGGTGTCCCAAGCAGGACTCATCCAAGAACTTGCCACAATGCAGGAGTATAAGCTACCTGAGCAGAAGACTGTTAATGTATATATAGTATGTTGTGTTTATGACTAAATACATGCCAACAATTAATCAAATTACATATTTATATCCGGATATTGCCTGCTGTATAAAAATAAGGACTAATTTAATTTTATGTTTTATCATATATGGATGTAACATTGCTTTATTTCTTACATTGTCTGGGTTTAAAACGAGACAAAAAAAAAAAAAACATCTGAAGTGCAGCTTTTCTTAGTCATGTACCACACAATTGTGGTTTAAAATTCAATGGAATAAAACCATTGTTTGATTCCATTGAATAAATTTATTGTTAAAACCACTAAGACTTAAGAGGAAACATTGTCACTGCTGTTATTTTTATGTGTTTTTTTATTTATTCACATTCATTTGGGCTCTGGTCCTTGTCTGATTAAGTGAAACCACTTCTCTCACCCATAACTCACCACCAACACTTCACAGTAAAGTCGCAGTCATGTGTTTCCGATCATTACACCCTATTAAATGTTGTAAACGTTGTGTATAAGAGGGTAGACATGCAATTTTCCAGCAAACAATAGATATAATAGGACAGATTTAATAAATTACAACTTTTATATCTTGTGGTTTCTATTTTGGTTTTTCATTTGTTTGGGATTATATAAAGCAGTATAAGATTTTCAATAAGACACTAAAACAAGAGAAAAAAAAAATCTTATATTGTTCTTTTGCTTCCTCAAGATGTTATGAACACAACAAGCCAAGTCTCATCTAAACACTGGAAAAATATTGATGCTAAGAGCTTGATTATAATTAATCAAACGACATTTCCGAGTGGAAACAGATTGTCCAAATGGAAATATTTGAGCGCATATGTCACGACTAAACAGTGTAGCATCTGTCAGAGCAGACAGAACAGAGCTGAGGTCATCCTCCCCTGTGAATGCTCTGGTCTCAAAGATGCCCTGAAAAATACAGTTATTCTGTGTCAGGACATTTCTTGCTTACAATGACAACACTGTGGTGAGTGAGCTGTTCTATGCAGAATTACACTAATTCAAGACAGTTTTTATGGGAAATGTTGATATACTTACTTAATAATATGCAAGTATAAGTGATATGTGGGCACCATGGCCCAAATATAATGAGGAGTACACAAACAACTCCCATATGCTAAAGAAAATAAATAAAAAGAGCATCAGCAGCTGTCTCCAATTCTGAATCTACCCCCAATTGAAACCAGGCACCAAGTGGAGGAAACAAAACAATACATTTTTGTATGCAAATAAAACGTACAAGCAGTTTGATAGCATGACTAATATGAAAATAAGCCAAGCAGTCTGCATTTCCCTTTTTTCCAACTGATTGAAAAAGCTTTCTGTCCACTAGGTTCTGATATGTCTTTTGTTCTTTAGAAAAAATAGGACAAAGGCTTTTTTATTCATGTACAAAAATTTGGCAGACATGATTTAATTAATTCACAGTCTGCATAAGAAACACTAAACACTAAAGAAGTCATGCACAAATATGGGGAACAATAAAGAACAATATCACCCATCAAAAACAGCGTTATTTGATCAAATTTGCCCTCTGGGAGTTGTTCACCTAAAACAATAATCATATTAACAAGTCTTCTTCTTATTTTTTTCACATTTCAGATGGTTTGTGTACCTGATTAGCAGGTAAGAGTCTTCTATCTTGGTGAATGCAAAAGTGTTCAGTGCTCATCTATCAGTATCAGTTCCATTTTTTGTGACAACACAGAATGGATTGGAAATTATTTGTAATGTAAGTATGATCGGTACAGTGAAACGCAACAGGAAAAAGAAAAGTGACGATGGAGAAGTTTGGAAGTACAAAATACAGGGTATAGTATAGTATAGTATAGTATAGTATAATACAGTAAAACCAGTGGTGGTGGGCCCCTTTATGTGTATCCAATACCTAATAAGATCCCCTTTGTGATGCAAAATTGCCACAAAAAATACACCACACACTGTCTGAGTTAGTGAACCATGTAATCCACTTAGATTCCCTTTCAGGCAATGATTGTCAAGCTGCATATGATGTTTCTGTAGTTCCACCATAAACAATCCTCTATTGAACCTATTGTACATAGCAATTTCATGACTCTGAGAGCCACATGATATGCAGTCAATGGCTGGAAATGATAGAATTAAACATATTTTCTGGCAAGATATAAACCTCTTGGGATTCCATCCAGTGAAAACCAGGACTGACTATTGCTAATCTTGCACATTTGGCAATTCTGCACAAGTCTTCCTTGACCTTTCCTTTGCTGCCAAGTCATCACAAACTGAGAAAGTGAACAGTTCCCCGCCTTGACACTGAGTCAGACGCAAGCCTCTAACAACAGACATGCTTCTATACAACTCCACTGTAGTAGACATACAACGCACATTGATGGGATGCACAATTCATTAAAAAATGAAAATGTGGCATTGCAAATCCAACAAATATTTAATCATGAGCAAAATAAATGCAAAACAGCAGTAATGTGTTTTTTATTAATGTTCTTAATAGTTTAACAAATTCTCAGGAAAAAAAACATCTGTTTTGATGTATCCTAAAACATTTTCCAATATTTTGAGGAAACGGACAACAATGTGATTTTTCTCAACAGTGTACAGCATTAAAACATACAGTACAATCACATTTACACGCAGGCACATGTAAACCAACCTCCACCACAGATCTCAGAGGTGAATTTTTTTTTGGAAACAGTGACCCTGAACACCTGTCAACCACAAAGCTGAATGTGGTTTTGATGACATTTGTGAATGTAAAGGCTGGAGGTCAACAGGATAGGATGTTGAAGTCAGGCTGGACTGGAGTCATGACTGGTGACTCTGCTGAGCCCAATGAGCCCTTTAGGTCATCTGTGTCGAGGGGGGATTAGGAGCGGTCGGTGATCCCATCAATGCAATGTGTCACCAGCACCGTGTCTTACCACTGAGCTACACACTCCAGCAAGCACTGATCCCCTTAACTGACTCTCAGCGGGCCCAGCAACTAAGGCGAGCTGACAGCAGGGCTATTTTCGGGCAGAAATCTCCCTGGTTTGGACAGGGCCACAGATAGAGATGGCTGGGGCTCATGCCATCGCTCTCCATTAGAGAGAATGAAAAACACAGCCAGGATCTCACTTTGCCACTTTGCAGCAGAGAGCGACCTTTTGCTCGTGACAGCTCCCAGAAACAGATGAGGGATAAATGTGTTGTGACAGCAGCTAATAAGGTCCCTGTGATCTGCTGGTAGTGTGGTGTTGTGTGTGTGTGGCTGTGTACATGCGCGAGTGCCCATGTGTTGTCTATGTTTATACTAACCGCATGCTTTGAACAGAGGAGTAAAATGAACTGATGAGAGATAGAGCTGCTAAAAGAGGTTGTGTCTTGATACATGAGTACATGATACACATTTGACACGCTTGATCATCCTCTCTACTTTTGTGTGACAGATTAAAGAGCCAATGGACTAAAATAGTAAGCAGGAACACAAATAAAGTTTCTACAAATAGCAAGCGCCAGTCATACAATGCATTAAATACCATAACAGTCATAACACTGATTAGCATTTCCTAAAGCTTTGTTGTTACCAATGAATAAGTAAAAGCTATGTAAATAGCTGTTTAACCAAAATGTGTCACCATTATGATTTATGCTTAGGTTCCATGGACTTAAAATTCATATGACTACCTCTACAGATCCACATGGACAGTAGATATCCATGCAGCAATCACAAATAGAGCAAAGGATTCAAAAATCAATTTGTAATGCTCTTTTACCTTCTTGCTAATGATCATCTGTCCCTAATACATGAGATCATGGACTAAGGGTT
This sequence comes from Thunnus albacares, assembly GCF_914725855.1. Taxonomy (NCBI): domain Eukaryota; kingdom Metazoa; phylum Chordata; class Actinopteri; order Scombriformes; family Scombridae; genus Thunnus; species Thunnus albacares. The sequence goes on along the minus strand of NC_058124.1, from coordinate 18,636,477 downwards.
GACCTTGGTCACCAAACCAGGAGCTAACCCAATTATCTCCCGTTCTGGACACTCCAGAGACGATATATTTACCTCACCTCGCTTGATAGCAATGCAGTGCATTCTTTCTAGCATATGAAAAGGCACAAGTTCTGACAGAAAAAAAGTGTATCTACTGTCAAACACTCATTTTTAATTAATTCATGTAAAGTGCTAGCTTTCAAGTGACATTTTTTTTTTGCCTTATTTAAGTCAAGTCAAGTCAATTTTATTTATATAGCATAAATAAAATTAAAATAACAGAAGTTATCTCAGGGTACTTTTTAGAGCAGATCTAGACCGAACTCTATATAATATTATTTACAAAGACCCAGCATTCCCCCATGAGCAAGCACTTTAAAGTGTATTAGTCATGTGTTATGCTTGGTAACTTGCTGAGCTCAGCAAGCTGATATAAATGCTGTGTCACCTCAACACATATAGCTGGATATTTTAGTAGTGTTTCTGCAGTGCTTCATTATAGTTTTGGCAAATTAGCTGGAGGCTCTCTTTGTATATCTGTTTATGAAATTCAGTATTGATATTTTTCTGATACTAGACATAGAGAAGACCCAGCTGAGCTGCATTTTTTATAAGAATAAAGGCCTTTTCACAGCAGACATTTTGTCTACTTGTCACAGTAGAAAATGCATGTGTTACTAATAATATTAATGATGGCTCCGATCTCAGTAAGCCATGAGAGTGTGGCATTGAGCAAGCATGCAAAATACCACAACAACAAGCGCAAAATGGTGGGGTGCAGACTCTGTGAGCATCTCCGATCACAATTGCTATTTTTGTTCAGTATGTAAAGTAGTGCAAAGTGTAAAGGGGCTGGGTGAAGGTGAATATAGATCATGGGGTGTGATTAATAAATACACTGTCTACCAATCACATCACTAGTCTCATAGCGCTGACACAGATGTGCAAACAGCTGAAAGACGCGTCTCCAGGAAATCATATTGTTGTCTGGAAGGTGCAGAGTGGCACAACATGAACACACAGCACCACAAATATGCAGCCAGTGACAGATGGTGTGAGGTTTTTTGTTTTTTTTTTACATTTGAATAGCACAATAAAGAGCCATTTATGATCACATCAGATTAATGCTATCTCTACTGTACATCAAAGTATTGTCATATGGTTTAGAAACAACAGCTTTTGTTTTTTTCGGTGTTTTATTTTTGCATTTCACAAATAAAACATGAAACACATCTTTATTAATATAATTAATTAATATGATTAATAAGCCCCCCCATCTCCAACCAAGAAAAAGATTATTAAACAAACAGAAAAGCGAGTTTTAACCGACCAGTCTAATGTGTGTTGAGGTGTGCGGTTATTTTGTAGCTGCATGTCATTTGCACGTGTTTTCATGAAAGTACACACAGTGGATGGCTGTATCATGGCACTGCACTCTATCTCCAACATGTCTGTCCTGTTACCTTAAGATGGCTGCAGGGATTTAATGAACTGAAGGAGAAGGTTTTCATACAGTCTGAAGCAGCTGCAGCAAACAGATTCTATAAGAATCATCCATATTCATTTCATTTAGATCAATGTCGACTGATTTACAGACGTTTCAACTTTAACCACATTAACGTTATTTTTCCATGCCAATGGAAAAGCATCTACTGGTTGGAGAGTGTATATTTTAAGAATGATTCTGTTATTGCAGCGCCAAATCACCAAAGTGGCAGCACACCCATGTGCCGCCAGAAACAGGTGTGGTTCTGAGACATGTTTTCTTAAAATCTAAGACCCAATTTATACCAAAATACCAACAACTCTCTTTGCGCTGCCTCATTTGAATCTCTTCCCAGTGTGCATTGTGTGCTGGCTACCAAAATACCCCACAGACGGGAAGAGTGAATTTCAAGTTCAGGAAAATACCAAACTGTTGAAGCATTGCTTCAATGAAAATAGGGCATATTATGTCTTGTTTTAAATAAATCATTACTTGTTTGACTCAAAAAGTTTTAAAAAAAAAGGTTTAAAAAGGTACGTAAGTCTCAAGTATTGTTGAGCAATTCAGTCCAATTATTTTGTTTTAGTAAATCAATACAGCTGAATTGGAGGTCTCCATAATTTAGATTTGAGTCATTGATGCAAGAGCCCTTTGTCACAGCAGACATTCTGAATTGTCATTGTAGGAAAAGCACAGCTGTAATCAGTAACATTGATGAAGAAGTTTCATTTAGCTGTAATAGTATCAAAGTGAGCTAGCAGGCACAATATTAAAGCCCAAGGCAAGGCAAGTTTATTTGTATAGCACATTTCAACAACAAGGCAATTCAAAGTGCTTTACAAAGAGCATAAAAGGCATCAAAACAGAATATAAAAGCAACACAATTAAGAAGACATATAAAAACAATTAAAAAGTGTTACATTTGGAAATAAAAAGAAGCTAAAAGGGAATAAGACAGATAAAACAAGAGAATAAAAATTACAACGCAGTGAAAAATATTAATCCTAAAATTTGGTTTAATAAAAGGCAGCGGCAAACAGAGAAGTCTTCAGCTAAGATTTAAGATAACTGAGAGTTGCAGCAGACCTGCAGTTTTCTGAGAGTTTGTACCAGATATGTGGAACATAAAAAATGAACGCTGCCTCTTCATGTTTAGTTTTTACTCTGGGGACAGAAAGCAGACCTGTCCCAGACGACCTGACAGGTCTGGATGGTTCACAATGTAGCAGCAGATCAGAAATGTATTTTGGCCCTAAATCATTCAGTGCTTTATAAAGCAACAGCAGTATCTTAAAATCAATTATTTGACAGACAGGAAGCCAGTGTAAAGATCTGAGAACTGGAGTTATTTGATCCACTTTCTTGGTCTTAGTGGGGACTCGAGCAGCAGAAATCTGAACCAGCTGCATTTTGTTGTTTTCCATAATCTGAGCTAGTGGGAGCATGTAGATGTTGAACAGAAGAGGCCCCAGAATGGAGCCTTGGGGAACTCACTAATACTGTAATTCTGCCACTGTCAGTGTTCAAGTGGATGTCATTGAAGACCTTAACAAGAGCAGTCTCAGTGCTGTGGTGTTGTCGAAATCCTGACTGGAAGACATCAAAACAGTTGTTTAGTGCCACAAAGTTGTTCAGCTGTTAAAAAACAGCTTTTTCAATGATCTTGCTTAAAAATGGGAGGTTTGATATGGGCCTTTAGTTGCTCATTAGTGATGTGTCTAGATTGTTCTGAGCGGCTTGATGACGGCAGTTTTCAGGGCAGGTGGGAAGACACCTGAGAGAAGAGATGTGTTGACAATCTGTAGAAGATCTGAGGTCATGCAGTTAGAAACAATTTTGAAAAAGCCTGTAGGTAGAATATCAAGGCAGCAAGAGGAGGATTTCAGATGTTGTATAATGTCCTCCAGGTTTTTATGGTTGATCGTATGGAAGTGTGTTATACTACTCAAATTTATTTTAAGTGGACACAGGGACAACACATATCCTGCACCTCATATGGAGGCACTGACTACTTGTCTAATTTTCTGAATTTTGTCAGTGAAGAAGGAGGCAAATTCATTGTAAGCCTTGGTGATAGAAGCTCAGGGGCTACTGACACATGAGGGTTCGTTAGCCTGTCGACAGTAGCAAATAAGGCACGTGCATTATTATTATTTTTGGCAATGATGTCAGAGAAGAAGGACCGCCTTGCATTTCTCAGCTCCAAATTCTAAATGTGAGGTTCCTCTTTATAGATGTCAAAATGAACCTGGAGATTTGTTTTTCGCCACCTGTGTTCATCTTTTCGACACTCTCTTTTTTCCATTTTGACCAGTGTGGCATTCCTCTATGGAGATCTTTTCTTACCAGAGACAAATGGAATGCAGCTATTACTAATGTTATTAGTAACATCTGTATAAGTCATTCTGTCTGCCCTGTTAAAGGTCTGTTAAATATAACCTAATAAGAATAGCGATTAAAGATGTTATAGACCTATTGTTACTTGACACAAGTTCATGTTTTTGTTCCGTTCTGTAATTGAAGCTTTCCACACACATATAAAAAAAGATGAATGTTTTAAATAAACATTAAAATTTTGAATTGAGTTAGTGTGTGTGTGTGTGTGTGTGTGTGTATGTGTGTGTGTGTAAGAGAGAGAAAGAGAATACATGTATCTTGCCTTATGTACAATTTATGACATTAATAAACATATAAATATTTTACAGTAGGTGTGTTTCTCTCTTGTGTTTCTGATTGTAATTGCCTGCAAATACAGGCCATAATACTTAGTCTACATAAAAAATATTGCTTAATATAGCAGTGTTTCCTCTATATTCATTCTGCATAGAGGTGCACCACCACTGCAAAATTATGAGCACCACTGCTAAAATTTCACACAATCATTAATATCAATGGGCTACTAACGATTTTTGCTCACACACTGTACAAGCACAGTAACATCCTATGTTATCCTCCCTCTCCTCATTCTTCAAAGGACATCTACGTGAAAGGTACTGTTATAAGAGTAGTGTAGCTCCGTTAAGGAATAGGGCAGTGTGTAATGTGTGTGTGTGTGTAGCGAGAGTGTGGTTGAGTGAATGGCAGAAAAGTGACGGTGAATGCGAGCGGAGCAGAAGAAAAGGTTAGAAGTAAGTTGTCAGTCTGGCAGTAAATGTACAGTACAGGCTACAGGCTACAGTTAATAAATGGTGCAGATTCTCAAGAGCAAGAAAAGTCTTGTCTGTCCTTTCCCCAACTGCTGGAAAAGTGAAGGTGGTTAGCCTCAAAGTTAGTGAAAATGGGTTAGCCTAACCTGATCAGGCTCATTTTAGATGGACTGACCTTTATTCTCATTTTAATGTCAATCTCAGACGCTCTTAAACAGAGAAGAATGGAGAAACATCCGGCTGCTGAGTCTCTTCCAAGTTTGTGCTCAGCAGTTCTCTGCCATCACACTAAGGTTACATCTCACCTCACTGCAACGCAATCAACCGTCTCCAAAGGCATTTTCCTTGAAATAGTCTGACGTATGGCAGTGAATATTTGTGCTGTCAAAGGATTAAGACATCACAGCATATCTAACTCTATTACAGCTACAATTTATTTTACTTTTCCTGACACAGCTGAGCAGAGAAGCTATTAATTTTCTAAACAAAATGGGGTATTAAGGCCTTTTTAAAGGTTCCTACTATTGTGGAGGCTTAGAGCTGCCATGCTGGACACTCTACACACACACAGAAGAAATCATTTGGTTATAGCAGGTTCAATTTGTTGCAGTAAAAAACAGGCAGCCATCTGCATGTGTAAATGTACAGTCTTTGACAAGGTGCCAGTTCTCAATTTGTCCGCTTCCAAAGAGCACATTGTAATTTGCAGTTTAATGTGCATATTACAGTCATTTGTGCATTGTGCTGTTTACATGATCAGGCATTCTGGCATATTGATTAACCTGTGCTTTAGGAAACCTGCAGAGGCTTGGGGCAGACTCCTGGGCTGTTCCCCCCCGAATCTATCAGCCCACCTCCACTACCCATTCATATCCGGAGGAGGGGTGCGGGATCGATGGCATGCCGGGATGCTATTAGAGCTGAGGTAGCTAGGCAGCCAGGCAGCCACGACTTCAAAAGCAAAGTGTGGGAGGAGAAATAACACAAGGTAATTATCTGGGCCCCGCTAGCTACCACCGAGGTAATCTGTAGAGTGGAGGACGAGGGGGGCTGTGGAGGTGGTGTTCAGGATGTCTGTCCATATTTACCTCAACTCACTGCACTATGCTCACTCCAGCAATGCTGATGGAGAAAACAAAAAACTTTCCCAGTCTTAGTACATTTCATCCTATTACCTACCATTTTTACCTGACATCTTTATTCAGATTGTCTGTACAGCAAAAAACAGTGTTGGTTATTAGCAATAAATTGTTATATAAATTTGGATAAATCAATTCTTTAATAGTTAAACTGCTGCCCAGTTTTAGAGTTTACAAGCAACATAGCTAATGCTGTGTATAAAAAGACAAAAAAGTAGTGATAAGAGTGAATAACATTGCAACTTGTCATTGCTGCCGAAGCCAAATTGCCTGGCAAGGTGAGAAGCCATCTGCTTTTCTAGGTATCTTTAAAAGTCATGATGAGTGAGAAGCCATTAAGCAAATGCTCCAAGAGCATCTGGACAACAAGTCATCACAAAGTCAAGAAAGTTCCACTTATCTGACTTGAGTTTACACAACTTGATTTCATTGGCTAACAAACATCAAATTCATTCAAATCCTGGCTAAGTAACATCTGCATGGATTTTAATTTTCTGATCGCTCATTTGGAAGCGCACACAAAATCGTCAGTTGGAGTAATTTAATATAATTTGCTTCCTCTGTTCCTGAATGTTTCTCATTTGTGTAATCAAATATAACAGCAATAATCACTGGTACAACTATTCCACTCCACGCCTAAAAGCTCAATCCCCAATGACTCGTTTCTAATGGAAAGAAAACACAAATTACCACAGCGAGGAATAGATCAGTCTGTTTTACATACATATGAGAGATGAAATAAACTGTGAGTGCGCACAAGCACAGATATTAACACACACTCACATACACACACACACACTTCTAAAATTGAGAACAATTATAAAAACTGCAGGATCAGCAAGCTAACTCCTACGTGCGGCCATAGGTTTTGTGCTTTCCCACTTATTTCTGCTTCCAGTGCAGTTAATGAGTTAAAGGTCAGTAGGCTGTTATGACACCAATTAGTGCAATATTTCAAATCAGCACTGTAGCTCATCTTCAGTGTTAGTCTGTTGATACTTTATGAGATTTCAACAAAGCTAATTGCAGAATAATGAGCACAAACTGCTATTATGGCGAGGGATGCAACTGAAATAATCCCTTGGGTGGTTTCCAGGTCATGTACTGCACTTCAGTTCGTGTCACGGATCAACGCAGGGGTAAGGGTACAGTCAAGTGGTAGTGGTCATGTTGAGGTTAAAGTGCAGGGTCAGCTTTAAGACCCTCTGCTCAGCCCTTGAGAGAAAAAACTTAACCTGATATTCCTTGAGGAGTCTTCTATAGAACACATGGCTGCTGTGTGGAAAGAACCTGAGATGTTTTTTTCGAAACAAAACTAAAAATATGTATGTTTTCTGCACAATATTTTCCAACCGAATGTTGCTGCTGCCAACAGATACAAATACTGATGAGATAAGAGTATAGTCCATACACACTCAATAGGCAGGCTCTGTTCTGGATCTGGACCAAATAACAACTGAATCCAGACCCGGAACAAAATTTTTACCACAACCTGACCCAGACTGCTTTTGAGTGACACATCGCTATCACGTCACCTCAGTTGTCATCATTCAGCCACCCCGCTAGTCGCCACAATTAGCAAGGTTGTTGTGGAATGTAGGATCTCTGGTTGAAAAAGTAAAATGGATTGTTCAAAACTAGCCAATACAAAAAAAAAGGTTGACAGTGAAAATCATGCATTTAAGGAAAACTTGACTCAGAAATATGCATTCATCTGGCCCAAGGTAAGTGCGACACCGTTGTGCTTGATGCTTGAATGAAACAGTGGGAACGCAAAACGCCACTATGACACCAAACATGTCTGTTTTGAAGAAAACTATCCCCAAAACGCAGAGGTAAGAACCACAAAAAACTGAATCAGTTGAAGCCATGATATCTAGACTTCAACAAAGAATGCAGTGAAGAACTCATACTGCAGCAGACTCATTAATGAACACTTACGCCAGTGTCTCCACCTGGCCAATGACCTTTTTATGCTCAAGTTTAAGGACATGGTTACACAACAGACTTGTATTTTGAGTAACTTGTTATTGTCTGTCAGTCATGTGGTGTCATATATTAAATCCAGGATGTACAGCTGTGAGCAATTATGCGCACTTCACACTCATTAGCACAATGTCTGATTGGACAACTGACTCAACCAAGGTGTCAAAAGAAATCAAACATGTAACATATGCACTGATTTTTACACTGAAAATCAGTGAAAGAACAAACATCATAGAAAACGTTCTGTGACTCAATTTTCACACTCTGTTTCACCCCTGGCCTGCTTCAAAAGACATGAAACCCTCCAGTGCAACCACAGACTTCAACACTTAAACAGATAACATCGCAGCCTAGAGTATTTGGGAATGACGTGCTGACTAAGGGGTACTTCATTAGTTTATTGCTGAGAGTAAATGAATGTTAAACCTTGACTTTTTGCCCCTGGGTATTCAGATTCCAGAGATAGTCTGGGGATTCAAACTGAAAAATGTACTTTCACCGGCTGACTTCCTTAACCTTTAAGTTTAAACAGCAGACTGCACTGTGCATGACCTCGTAAGCCACCACAGCTTTGAGCCTGAGCCCACAGGTCAGACAGTAGTGCCACTTCCTTCTCTATGATGTATCACTAATAAACAACACGGCAGGCCAGAGGCAAGCACCTTTTAACAAGGACAAGAACACTGGTCCACTTCCACCGATGACACCTTGATGAATAAACTCTCCGGACTAATCGATGACACCACGGCAGCAGTAGCCAACCTGCCAAATGGTTTGTCAGGCAATGTCAGAGGCACACACACTCCCCGAGCCACCTTCAGTAAATTGCAGCAGGTGTTGCTTTTGACTCCTCTGCTAATTAACCAACAAAGAGTACAAAAATGAAAAAAATTACCCTCTCTCTCTCTTAAATTTAGGCTTAACAACAGGGGCAGTGGCCTTGTTGTCCATTATTGGGTAATGTCTGATATTTGGGGACACCCACTGTAAAATCAAAGAACAACATTTTATTTTGCCACTGTGAGCTAGTAAGAAAACCACTACTCTCTTAAATTGGAGACGCTAACTCCTTCATGCCACATCGGTTCACAACCAAAGAAAGACAGATGCCTGTTTTGAACATAAAAGCTGTGTACTCAAGCTACTGTGGTGGGAACAATCATCATTGGGAGCTCTTATTGTAAGTTACTTCAGATATGTATTAGTCAATGTGGGCTTTTAAAACCGTAGCTCTGCATTCTGATAAAACTTTTTAAAGTCAACTATTGGAACAAATTGGCAACCACAAAGCCCTGCTTGAGTGTTTCTGTGGAAGTTCTGTTGTTTCATTGAGACAATTACATCTAAGAAATAAGGGAATCTATTTTCAGGCCTTGTGGAGAGTGTTTTGAATTTGTGTTAGGAACATCTGTGGTATGGGATTTTTTTTTTGTCCTTTCTCCTTTAATTTGCATGGTTCCAGTGAACGTTACCTCTCAACACATGTTAACATTATCCGAATGAAGGCAGGCATCAAAAGCTTAAGATGTTTTGTACTGCATTACACCGTTACCACTATTTGTTAAGACAATGTCAGTGGGAATGAATTGATTATCTGTCTCAGACATTTGTCATTCTTTACAACTCCAAAGTTATACAAGCAATTATTCCAAAAGGCTGAAAATGTATCCAAGATTTGAGAGGGTTGGCTGCAAACGGCATTGCACTTACAAGCTATTATCTTGATAGGGAAGTCTTTTATTTCACAATTATTGCAGCATTTCAGTAATGAAGCCAAGGTAAATCACAACAGCATTTACATGCAGACTTTTGAGGGGAAAACCTTTATACTAAAATATAAAGACATGTCTGTGGGTAAGGACATATCTGTTTGGGTGGGCTTCTTAAGTACATATTGGTGCCACTGCTCAAGATTGATTAGTAAATTAGTTAAGATATCTATAAGAAATAGACATAAAATTTATAAGCAATAGCACATTATAGCAAGTGAGAGACAAGCTGCGACCACACCTAACACACAATTATAATATTTTCCATTTTCAAAAGTTTTTGATCTTATCTAAATGCTTCTGAAGCCCTTTTACCTCACAAAATTGAAGACCCTTGAGGGTTATGTCGATTAACATTTGCCCAAAGTCTCCTCAACGTCTGCTCAAAAGGACTCAAAATTGTTACAGCAAGCCATGACAAGCATCCCATTCAGAGCTGCCAGTAGCAGTCAGTCTAGTCATCAAGTGAATGTTTTCGTATATCTGTTGTGTTTATTCTGCCACTATCTCTTCTCGTCTCCGAGGCCTATAGAGTCTCTCAGGCTGATTGACATCTTTGAGATGGAGGGGAGCCAGCAAGGATTTTTACTGTCACTCTTGGACGTGCAGAGGGTTCCAAGATATTGTGAGGGGTTGATATGTTTAAGAATCAGCACTCACATGTGGAGACTGTACAAGCAACTAAGGTTTGTATGTAGTCATGCACGATTCTAAATGCATATATTATAGCTGTGGTTTTTGTAGTTCTGGTATATACAGAGCAGTTGTCACAGCAACATAACAATACATTACTTACTTCCTTTGAAACCACTGAAGCCAAAGACCAAAAGTACCTACATTTACAGTTTCACTTTTCCTTGCAACAACACTGGTGAGCAAACAAGTCTTTCCAGCACTTCTTTGCAGTTGTCGACACTCCTGACTAGCATGAGCAAAAGGCATGACATCATTTAACAACATAAAACATGCAAACAGCTTTACAACTTAGCTTTTCAGCACCACAAGAGATAACACAATGTATGAATAAGAGTCTCTCTATGTGAATATACAGGACGTGTCACCCAGAATAGCTCAACAGACAGGCGGGATCTCATCACTCATCACACACATTCAGACACACACACACACTGCAGGCACAGTGGCTGCAGATGTGCAGCAGTGGGAGTCTGCAACTTACTTTTCTGTCGTCTTTCTGTGTTGCTGGCTGTGCATCCTTACTGTTGTTGTCAGCGGAAGGCCTGCCACTGGCATCCGTCTGATTGTCTTCCGATTCATCCTGCTGATTGGATCCTGACTGAGGAGAGGCCAGAGGGCGGGGCTCCGGCTGCTGAACGCCACTCTGGACCTCCATCTTCCTCTCCAGTGCCTTGAAAAGGAAGAAAGAGTGAGACGGAGGAAAAAGGGAGAAAGGGATTAATTAAACAGGTGGACTGCACACAAGGATTCATCTCTCCCAAATACAAACAGTGAATTCCCTCTACTGCCCTGAGGTGATGATGAGTGCACCGAATGATATAAGGATGTAGTAAAAGTTGGAAACACCTTTGATATGAATCTTCATCAGAACCTTCAAGTGCAAAGTAAATGCTCTACTAAAGGTTGCATCAAGCATTTGTGTTTATATCAAGGCTTTACATCAGATCATACTAATAAGAAAACTTTCTATGTAGTTAGTAGTAATATATCTACCTTACAAGCATGAAAATAAGATCTAGTTATAACAACAGTAAATATTTCTGTGTAGGTAACTTCAAAAACTTCACCGAAGTAAGTCTAGATAAACCACAGATAACAGAGACCAACATTTTATCTATTTACCTTAGTATTTACATAAGTACATAAACTCCATTTGCATATTTGTTTTTATTCGTTTTAGAGAATGTGCCTAAAGCCGCAGCTTCCCATAATAACCAGCTTTGTGTAAAGAAAAACACTGTTTAAAAAAAAAAAAAAAAGAGGAAGAAAAAAAAGAAATGTTTATTAATAGCCTCTGGGTTTTTGTCATCTACCATACACCATATAATCCAGCACTATTTGCATTTATGTAAAAGTCCTTTGCATTACAGCACATAGGCCGAATGAAGAGATTTTGTGTTGATCACTTGTCAGATAAAATTCAGCCATTCAAGATCTCCTCTATCATGAGTCATCTGAAGTAATATTCATTTCTTTTAATAAAAGATAATTCCTCTCCCGAGATAGGAAAGGAAGCAGTCAAGCTGATCACTAACTCCTCGTCAGTCAAAAAACTTCCTAACCCAAAAAGACTATTTGGCTTCACAAAATGAATCCCTGCCAGCCTCAGGGATGTTGCACTGTGGGACGCTGCTGACCTCTGACCTCATACCCGCCTGTGACAGTGAATGATCAAAATTAGAATTTTTCCTCATGAACCATTGAGTTATAATCATCTTGTTCTTGCTGAATGAAGTATGTATGAGAAGCACCACAGATATATCTAAGCCTGTTTTATCATGCAAACTAAGGGCTGGGTGCAAAAATTCCATGAAGAGGTTTTACCTGTTAAAAACACCTTTGCACAGGTAGTTGTGATGAGTGACTATGCTGTAAAAGAAAAACCTTTATATGGCTTGTCTAAGAAAAAACTTCACTGGACTATATCAGTAGCAAGTGCACAGAGTGTTTTTAAGTCCAACACAGAAAAACAAAAGGAAACATGTGTTCTTGTCTGAAGGACAGATCAAAAACTAATCCAGAATTCAGCAGCCTGGTGATGTTTAGCACTGAGTTGCTTCATTCTGCATTCTGGGGCCATCAATAAGTTATGAGGTCAGTTGGTTGTTCTCTCGACTGAGATGAGCTGCCTCGTAAATGGATGTCCTGAAGGACCTTTAACAAAGCACTTTACCAGTGCAGCACGTTGAGAGCAGCAAGACCAGGCTACAGCATTTGGCATGTTAACATCTCAGGTAAAAGCACCTGTTGGCGCATGTTAATTAGCCTTGTGACGTCAGCTGTGACGTATTTCCTAACGTTCCTAGCATCTCTGCAAATAAAGGATGATTATTACAAGTTAGCTGCTAATTGAGACGAATTCTGAATGGTATGTCATTTTATTATAGTTGTATTATATATCTACGCCATGGCTAATTACCTAGCAGGTATATTAAGGTTCAGGGTTAATTTTAAGTTCAAAAAACGTTCAAAGTTGGCTCCTTCCTGAGTTGCTAATGTGCATCCGCTTGCTTTCAATTCACGCTTATAGACAATTAAAGCTGCAGTTACCGATGGACATGTTACTTATAGCAGGTTAAAGCAGCTTCCACAAGCTTTATTATCCGACTAAAATAGGAGAGAGACTTTTCTAAACAGCTCAACGAGGGGTTGTCGCCGCTGACAGGGCTTCTAGCGCCGTCTCTGTGCTCTTCACCTGCGTATGGCGGCGGTATATTAACATAAACAAGTCGCGAAATAATGCCAAAATACCTCTGTCACTTCTTGGCTCCTCGTTATGTCAGAAGCATATCAAGAGGAAGATGCGGGTAGTGCAACTTGCTTTACATCTCTGTTGTTGCTCTGACGCGGAAAGCCACAGCAGTCTGGGGCAGAACAACAGGCAATCGGTTCATTTAGTTGTATGAGAAGTTATTCCGTCAAAACACTTGCAGAGAGGAGGCTGCGAGACACTCCGGTTGTCACCGCTTGGGAGGCAGTGCTCAGAGTCAAAGCTGCACAAACCCGCTGCTGCTGTCACCAAACAAACCCTCCTCCTCCCTCCCTCCCTCCTTCCTCACTCCCTCCCACCTCCCCTTACACCTTACACCGAGCCCATGTCAAAAAATGCTGCCTTCAGGTGCTCTATGAAAGATCCTGTCTCCGAGACATCACAGGTTGCGAATGGTTAGAGCTTGCCTTAAGTGCTTCAAATCAAAACTGCAAGAAAAGTACCTCAAACACTTAAATCCATTTACATATGTTAGGATGTTTATAGATTGGACCACCTGCAGAAATCTAAGCCTGTGCAATAAGGTTTTGGTTGTAAATGACTCAGATGCAAGAGGAACTTGACATTGACAATTGTTTGGAAACTATTTAGATAATCTAGTATTTTTTAAAGCAAAATTGCAAAAAAAAAAAAAAAACATTTGAAGGCGCCACCTCTGACTCTGGGAAACTATAACAAGCAACTATTTCCTGAAAATAATGTAATATTGTTGATGTCTTATTAGTTCTCTAGCTGTAGCCCAAACTAAATTTTAGAAAGTTGCATTTATTTCTAAAGCAATTGAGGAAGAGCAAATACTGTATGGACAGGTTTTATTTAATTAATTTCATTTCTTTACACTTCAAAGATAATTATAAGATAATATGGGTTCAGCTTAGAAACAAATAGACAAAAATAGTAATAATGCATTGAATTGACACCATCATCTACATCATTACAGTAGCAGCAGTCTTTAATATGTCCTACTGTATGTGAAAGCAGCAGTAGCTCTACTACCGTGGGAGGGGCCGACCTGCCTGGTTGAAGGTGAGGTGAAACCAGGCCCGTTAAAGCTGAACAGGCAGTGCAAGTGCTGAGTGAGAATAGATTTATTATATAACCAGCACTGTGTAACTGAAAAAATGGCAGGAACATGATAAAATTCAAATTCAAATAGTACTATTGATAATAATCATAATAATTATTGGTAATAGTAGTGTAATAGATAGTAGTATAATAGTAATTCTGTATTTCAGCTGAATATATTAAATGTATTATATGAGTATTTAAATGTTGCATAGTGACAAGATTATGTTAACTGTAGGATTTTTTTTAGAAGCCTGTTAAGTATCCGGTATTAAACAAGTGTTTAAGGAAGACAGTATTTTTCTCTCTTATCCCTCCAATCATCTTGTCACCTCCTTAAGGGATTACAATGCTCTGGTTGGATACCAACTGGCAGCAGGAAATTACTGTTGGTCAAAGATCAGTAGGCCTCCATGACGGCCACAAGGTGGCAACATAAACTCAATAAACACTAAGTAGAATGAGGCATGTTTGAACTAACGCTTGATTCACATTCTCTAAAGAGATAAAACATCATAGTTGATAATGCACAAAGGCCATATTGCTGCTCTGTTGTCTTGTTGTCAGTAAGCAGGAGATCAAGTGTTGCATAGAGAGCATGATAAGACTCCACTATGTACCATTTAGTATGTATATGACATATACTGTTTAATTAACTGTTGTCTTTCTGTGCTCTTTGATTATTGTTAAGCTCATATCTATCTATCATCAGTTGTTTTTCTGCTTTTTAGAGCCACTTATGGGGGGGGTGGATAGGAGGGGGGGGGGGCAAGTCATGCAGAATCTTATAGACAAGACAAGCGTCTGTAAATTTGAGATTGTCCCAGCTCAGTAAATAATTATTTCTTAGGCAGTAACAATGGTAATGGGTGTTTGGCTTCCCATCAAGCTCCTTAAGAGCCTGGTGGTATACCTACTGTACAGGGTTAAGTGTTGTTCAGGTCGCTTGTGCCCAGCTTGTCAAACAGAATGGGACCTTCCCATCTGTTGAGCTTAGGGAGGCCTCATACTGTGTGGGTGTTGGCCCATTGTGCCGTCTTCATCGCCTTCCTGTCTGTGTCAACTTACTGTAGAAGCCATACTGGTTCCACCGTCTTGTCCAACCAGAAGGGAATTCACCCAAACGAACAACTGCTCTGACAGGCGGGCCCTCGTCTGTTCAGACAGAGCTGCCATTGCTAGAGAGAAGGCAGAGAGGCAGTCAGAGAGGCAGGTGGGTAGGCTTGAACAGGCTGTGTGGAGCAGGAGACGGGGCCCTGTATGCTCAGGCCCCTCGGCATCTCCAGGCAGGCATGTGTCCTCTGCAGTATGTAAGCCAGCAGGGATACACATTCAGGCATGTCAGTGGCCCCAGCCGGCACAAGCAGATGTTTTCTGGGTATCGTTGTTCCGCCTCTCTGGTAATTGTTTTCCTTCAGGGCCAGCCAGTGGGACAAGGTGCCAGGTTGTGTTGTGGGAAGGAGTTATGGAGGGATGGAAAGACAGTGTATTATCAATCAGCCATGGCTTTGGAGGCTGTTCTACGCAGACTGTCCAGTTTTTTTCTTGTGCTCCATGTGGCTTGAATAACAGCAATAGAAGAAGGCTGGGATATCACAATCGGAAGGAGAATGTGTGTATTAATTGTGGTTTTCAGGGTCATTTTCATGCTGTAAAGGTATTTAATGTGTGAGAGCACACCCAGATTTGCCTACAGGGATCAATATGATTAAAACACTGAGATATTATGTAATTGCCAATTTAATGCCATATATTTGCCTATTCGTGCTTAAAGTCTTAATCTGTATTTTAATATTTAATATAATGTTTATTGGTTTCTTTATATCTTAGTGTTATTACAACTGCCTGTGTCTGATGATTTGAAGTCAGTTTACCCTCATAGACACAGCAGTTTGCAGTGGTGGAAAGTAACTAAGTACATTTACTCAAGTACTGTACTCAAGTACAACTTTAAGGTACTTGTACTCTACTTGAGTATTCCCATTTGATGTTACTTTATAATCCCACTCCCATACATTTCAGAGGGGAATGTTGTACTTTCTGCTCCACTGCATTTATTTGACAGCTTTAGTTACTTTTCAGATGAAGCTTTTACATAAAATAATATATTTTAATATCCTGTTGTTTTAATTGTTTTGTTATGCATTTGTGTGAAAGTGTACACTTATATATAATATAATCTGATGCAGTACTATTACTATTAATCTACCCAAAGTATCTAAAATTGGCTCCACATTGATGGAATACAACATTAAAATCCTCTCACATGTATTTGTTAGTGATAGAAACAAACAATATAATATACTATAATAATATAACACATTCTGCATAAGCAGTACTTTTGATACTATTTTACTATTGATAATACTGTATATTAAGTACATTTTGGTGATAATACTTCAATACTTTTACTCAAGTAACATTTTTAATTCAGGACTTTCTCTTGTAATTCAGTATTTTTAGACGACAGTATTTCTACTCTTAAGTAAAGGATCCGAGTACTTCGTTCCCCACTGGGAGTTTGTTATAGTAGAGCAAACAGCTAATGCACTCTATTTGTGTTAGACACTGAGTGTTATCCTGTGATCCCATGTCGGAAATGCCCTCTTAATTAACACAGTGAACTACCAAGACCTCATTATCGGGTCAAATGTTTCCCAGACCTTGTTGAGAGCAGAGACAGAAAAGACCCACTAGGGGGCACTTTGAGACTTTGGAACAAAAGCATAAGCAACAGAGGCTCCTTTATAAAGTGTTCTATAGTTTGGGGTTTATGCATTGTAAATTTTTCTGTACTTCAAATATAAACTCATACATTTTTATCCAGATTTCTAGATTTTAAAAAAAGTATTGTGTTGTTTATATTAACTGATCGAACTGTTGATTGCTTTCTATAAGCTTTATTTATCTATTTATTATTTTTTGGAGACTTTTCTGCTACTACATGGCTCAATCCAACAGTTGAACTGTATGATTTTTTTTCAGTGCTGAACCCAAAAGCTGTTCAACATCCACTCCCTCGATGGAGCACGGACTCAAAAGTGGGATCCTGAGGTATGGTGAAGCTGCTCTCATCATCTGTTGCCATGGCATGCTACACTCCTGGGAAGCTGCGGCCTTCACTAAAAGCCAATGTCAAGATGTTAAGCTTTTTACAGACTGACGCAAGATGTAAGTAATTTGGTCCAATCATGTTTTCATTTTTTAAAAAAGATATAAATATATAATTGTAGGTGTTAAGAGCGCTGTTAAGAGCATGTGGGGAAGGCAGACAGAAAAAGCTTCAGCCATGGAATCTGCTGTTCACACGCAGAGCATTGGATGAGGACTGTATTTCATAATCTGTCCTCACTGCCAATAGATGCAAGTGAAAATATAACCAATGTCACATCTGCCTTTTCACTATTTTTGACGCCACGTCATCCATTTGTGTAATTCCACACCGAAGATCATCCATGTCAGACAGAGCGTTTAAGACCTCGTTTGCTCTTGTGTATCTATGTTTCTGCTCAGTGTTCGTCGGGCTTCTTTCTCTGGCTGCTCCACCACACTGCGTCTGACAAATGAAGAGGCAGCGGAGACCCCGTGGCTATGCGGGGTCACACGGCAGCCTTGTGAAGTTGTGGCGCTTACCAGCACGTCTCGCTGTACGCTGGCAGGATGAGGCACAACAGTCCAGCCTGATTACAGAGTAGCACCTTAGGCCCCCATATTTCTCACACCCAGGATGAAGGAGTGACAGCATCTGTGGGATAAGCCTGTGTTGGATGAGATAGATTTACACAAGAGAGAGTGGGTAGCATACCTGAGCAGAAAGATATATATGCAGTGAGGGAACATTTGGTCAAGATTATTGGAAATGTATTATGAAATGTTATGTAAGCCGCATTTATCCAGAATAGTCCTGATGAGATGAAGAGTGTCTGTTTACTCAATCCGCAGGACAACAATTAGTATTCTTCCTCGACCTACAAATATCATATTATTTAGGCCTCCATTGAATCATTGTGTGTGTTTGTTTGTGCACATGAATGCCTGCTCCTTGGCAGTGAATCATACCTGTCAAAATCATATCACCCATGACTCAAACCCCACCTACGGTCGGCATGATTGACGGCTCAGGCAAAGTTCAAACACCACGCTCCAGATCATCACCAAAATACAGCTGCTGCCTAGTGAGAGAATAAACACGTATGAGTCACAGGGGAAGACTTTGAAAAAATCTTAGTCACACATTGATTTTTGTCATCATTTGTTTTTTTGGTTAAAAATTTAAGAGACCACAATGCAGGTCTCTTGGAATCAAAGCCCCTGTATTATCCAGATATAATATATTATAAGAATTGTATCCTTAGCTTAAAGGTGAATAAAAATAGAGAAGAAGAAAAAAAGAATATTGTTTTATATTTCACTATTTAAGCAGTGATAACCAAATAGATTTTACATCCTTATTTCAAATTAAACACCATTTCAGTTCTGTTTTACATTTGCATCATACACATTCAAGACAAAAGCGCAATGTGTTCCAAGAGCGGTGGTGTTGCTAAAACTAGCAAGAGGACAAAAGAACTGCGCCTGCTGATATACCATGTGTCAACTGCCCTGTTTGTGTGCTTGTGTATGTGTGTGCGCACGCAGGCATTGCATGTGTACACGTACAAATGTGTGTGTGTGTGTGTGTGTGTGTGTGTGTGTGTGCCTACGAGCAAGCACACGCATACATTTGTGTCAGCCACAGTGTGCACAGAGGTGGCAGGTTTTTTTTTTTTTTTTTTTCCTTTTCACGGGTGTGAACTATAAAAGAATTACAGTCCAATTAGTTTTTTTTACAGTCACCAAGATCCAACCAGAAAAATGTTAAACATTATTGTAAAACACTAAATGAGTTTATTCAATATATTGTGTAATCAGAAAGGAGAATTTATATGTGAAATACAACAATTAACCCTAAAAATGATGAAAATATGTTTTGAAAATATCTTATTTGTGACCAGAGATGTCCTCTTAAATTCCAGTTTAATTTATGAGCAATTTTTCATTTAAAAGTTTTGTTTTGTGCCGATAAAGCTGTTCTTATCAACAATGCACCTTAATAATTTAGTGCTGAATTTATATTGAATTTGACATCAGTTTTGTTCCATAGCTCCTAGAAAGTGATCATAGCTGATACACATAACCGTACACATCAGTACCTCGAGTTAACCGCAGCGACTGTATGTGCATGTAGGCTATGTTAGGACTGCATGCCCAAGTGTTACTTTGTGTGTGTTGATGTTTCCAAGCTGGGTTGAATCATTAGGAAGTGATTCTTTCTAACAAGGGCTAAGGAGCTGTCAGGAGACATTCACAGGCAGGTTTCGCCATGGAGAGTGTGAGGAGTCTTATCAGGGTCTTAGCTGTTTTGCTGCGCCTGTTTATAAAGAGCCTGCTTTATTTGGAGTGAATGCATTCTAGCAAGGTCTCTACTGTTGCTGTGCGTTGATTAAAAGTGTTTTCACGATTACCCGTAGTGAGTCTATTCCAGCCTAACAGGGTTACTAGCAGTTTTAATGAAGGGGAATAATCATTACATGTGAAAGGGGTTTGTCGGGGTCTCGGGGCTGTCTCTCTCTGTCTGCTTGTTGTGAGTGTGACAGCAAACTTTGCTTCCGTGGGGTTAGGTTTTAGTTTCCACTTGTTAAGTGACGGTTTTTATTTGGTCAAGAAAAAAAAAAGAAGAAGAAGAAATACTATTCCAATCCGTTACAGTTATGCCATTATTACCAATATTCACGCAATAACACTTCCCTTCTCTGTAAAATGTCTCCTGTATTAAAAACTGTACAAAATTTTGTAAGCTGTGATGAGAGTCATATATCTTTATTTTTGTCTCTCTCTATGTGTGTGTGTGTGTGTGTTTGGGTGTTCTGCATCGCTCTTCCTTGTCTTCAGTTACAGTTGCCTGCTCGCTAATGCAGCTTTTTTGCTCTGCTCCTTTTGTTGGCTGTGGTCAGCTTTTGCATTTGCTGGTGTGAGTGAATTTCTCACAGCTTCTCATGAATGTGTTTTTTGAAAGTCCTATTCAACATTTGGTGCAACTATAATCGGCACTAAGCCACTACGCTCATGCAGACGTGTCTGTGGATTCACACATTTAGGCCTTCAGAAGTGTTGTGCCATCTCCTTTTTTTCAGTTCTTTTTTTTTTTTTAATTTTTTTTTTTTTTTTTCAATCCGAGTTGCAACTAAAGAATTTTTTAAGTTGATTAAAGGAATTCTGAGTGGAGGAAGAGTCACAAGATTTTAACAAGTGATCACGCAGAACACTTAGAAATCAGCTTCTCACATTTTGGCCTTCCTCAAAATACAGTACGTACAAGCAGTAACTCAACATAGTGTTTATCAAAGAGAAATACACACTTATAAATATTTAATGGATTTTACTAAACGTTTTCATAATTTCAGGAATCAAATCAGGAAAAACAAAAAAAATAGACAAGTAATACTTCCAACCAATAGTGGAAATAGGTGATAATAAACAATACATTTTCAGTACAACCCTGGAAACCACCAAAAAATTTCACTCATTCATTTTAAATTTCAATATATTGAGAACTTCTACTTTTTATTGCGTGCACATTTGGTAATAATTGTAGAAGTGTGCTTCGGTATAACTGAGGTTCCTCTTAAAAACAACACACCAATCATACTTTCACTTCTCTTTTTTTTTCATAAGGTACAGCCTGATATCTTAAATTTAAACATTAGCTTAACCCACACTTCAACTATTTGTGTATGCGCCTGAATGCGTACGGCTCTGTCCCTGGGCACATTATGTACTTCTGTTGTCAAATCAAACAATTACATCTCCAGTCCTGTAGCAGAAAATTACATTTTGACACAATGGTGCATCTTTGATTAATATATTGTAACATCTGACTCCTTGCTCTATCATTCTCTGATGGGGCCAATAGATAATAAATGGATGACTTGTGAAGCTATAATGAAGTGACTGTCTCGTTATTGACAGGGGAGCCTCCAATGCTTTAGCGCAAAGTAGAGCTTCCAACAGAGGCCCTCCGGTGCACAGATTATTACACTGGCCGCTAAAATGAGCTAATGTTCTGCTGCCAGTGCTCCCCTCCAAAGGGACAGAAGCTGAATTCCCCTCTCACAGCTGCAAAACAGAGGTGTAAATTAAAGCCAAACAAAGTAAAAAAAAAAAAAAAAAAAAAAAAAATCTCAAATCCAAAGCCAGGCAACAGTATTTCTATGATTAAAATGTGGGATTTCCTCTGTTTCTGGTGGAAAGGCTGGATGTGGGTGTGTTATGTATGACAGCTGATGCTTGTGCAGCTTTTTTTGAACAGTGTACTTGTGTTGCGGACGTGTGTAGTAATTTCTAAAATCCAACATTTCCACTTTCCACAATCACTAAGTTCCATTTTTAAGATGTTTGTTTTGACATTTCATTTTGTTCGTGTATTTTTTTTTTACTGTTTTCGTTTCAGATTTCACTATCGTTTAGAGTGAAATGAGCTACATCTTACGGAGGATACAGTTTCAAGTGTGTATGTGTGCGATGTATTATATGTGACCAGGCTTTATACATACATGTGAGCAGTTTCTATAAACAATAACTTATAAAAAAAACGAGACTCTGTGTAAGATTTGTAGCTGTTATTTATTTTCCAGTGCTAAAGTGCCACCACTTCCCCCAGGTATGAAAGAGGATTTGAAAAGAGTGTGACAGGTGTAAATTTCACACACAGTTCAACTCCACACATTAATCCAATTTCTTTTGAACATGTTCTCCTCTCTTGCTCTCTGCTCACATAACAGAGTCAAGGAAGCTTTGAGATATTGCTTGCGTGATGATTTTCTTTTCTTTCTGTATAAATAATTTTATTTTTTACACATTTAAATTGCATCTCAACACAGGAACTTGCACAGGTACAGATTACAAAACTTCTGTGTATTCCTAATATCATATTTGGAATAAAATGCATAGATAGCATGCATATATCAATGGCCAATATTAGAAAATGAATATAACAAAGCAGAAGAGATGATGTGCTTGTTAAAGGGTAAGAAAAGCACTTCACAAACATCAAGGCATCTTTGGAGGTGGGGAGTTGGGGGTTAGGGGGATAACAGTGAAAAAATATTCCACTTTGAGAATGTGCAAGATCTCATGCAGTTGCCTCTCTCTCACTCTCTATCCCTCCTCTCTGTTGGCGCTAAATCACACGTTAGTACAGCCAGTGGATGTGTTGACAGTTTTACAAACAGAAATGTAAAACACCATACTCAAGGGGGTCTAAGAGATAAGGGGGAGCTGAACAGGGCAGGAAGCAGAACAAACATGGCCCAGGGAAGCACAGAATGCCATGTTAAAACACCTTGGCTGGGTTATTTTAATTACATATTGTATGCACACACAGCCATAGCTATGAATGGCATCAGAATACAGAGAGGAAGCATTGCTGCTCAATACCCACAGGATTTCCTATTGCTCATTGCTTTTGCAGAGCAGATATAAAGTTTAATAAGTGTAAGAATAGGCTAGAAAGCTGGTTAGGGTGAGTCTATTTTCATTGTACGACGATGAAACCTTGAATCCTTGAAACTCTCCATCAACCACTGAATCAAATTTGTATCAGTAAAATTTAACTTTTGTGATTGTGATTCCCCGCCGTCTTGCACACTCTTGAAATAAGTATGGTCTGCAGAAGTGAGAGACATTCCCAATGGATTGTCTTAGCAGAGTGAGGAGGGACATGTAGACACGACCAAGGGTGCCCTTAGGGGAGGGTTAAGGGCCCTGGATAATTCAAGGGGTCCAATGCTGGACAGGGACCTTGGCATATGCCATGGATTACAGATATATATTGTGTCTGTGCAGCTGTCAGGCTCAACATGTCTAGCAGTACACATGACCTATATTGACAGGTCCATTTCTGCTTTGTTTAATAGTCTGAAGGACATTATGTGTGTCTGGGCCAACATGACGCAACTTTAAGTGTCCTTTAAGGCAACACAACTCATAAATCACATCTGGTCATCCACAGAATTCACATTTATGTTCAATTGGAGTTAATTGTTTTCTTGCTATGCGTCTTGCTTGCATCTGTTATTCATGCTCCATGTCACATGCATGTAGAAAAGCACAAAGTTGGACAAAGCTTTCCTTTCATCTTGTGTGTGTCTTGAGTGTGTAGGTTCAATACACTGTGATTTCATAATGGAGGGGAGACAGATACCTAAGATGAGTTAGAGGATAGGAAAATTCAGGTTTCATTAAAGCCAAGAACACCACCCAATACGTTTGAGCATCCCACTCCAGTTCAAAGTGGTTGATTGATTGATTGTGTGTGTGTGTTTATATTACATGTGTATCTACACGTTAGGGAGTATGCTTGTGGATAAATGCAAGGCTTTTCATCAGATGGACTGAGTTTGGCAAGAAGACAACGAACGATTAGCCCCAACTGGTCCTGGTGCTGGTAGGACACAGGCCTTGCCTCTCTGAAAGGCATCATTAGAAAGTGACAAAACTGCCAGGGGCAAAACTGGCCCCGCACAATGATCAATTCGGCAGACAGGATTGAATTATAAGGGGAGGGCAGGCTTTAAAGACGGGGGATTGGAGGGAGGTGGTATAGTACAAGGCCCCCTG
Source organism: Thunnus albacares (assembly GCF_914725855.1). NCBI lineage: Eukaryota > Metazoa > Chordata > Actinopteri > Scombriformes > Scombridae > Thunnus > Thunnus albacares. The sequence goes on along the minus strand of NC_058124.1, from coordinate 18,612,763 downwards.
CTGCTTTAATTACTGATGTGTGCGTCTCCCTATTAACAGCGCACCTATGGTCCACTGGCCACTCCAGGCCTGCACAAAGCTGGAGAGGAGAAAGAACATTCTGCAGAGAGGCAGGGAGAGAGAAACGCAGAGACATACAAACCGGGGTGCTCATTAGCGAATGGTAATCAGCGGTCGAGAGGTTGGGCACTCACCTCACAAAACGCCACATGTCAATTTGTCCCCTTCCATTAATGAGCCCACTCTCATTTTACCCCGCTCCCTCATGTTCTCTTGTTGAGGAGAATTGGATGGAGCGCCGTGGGGGGAAACACTCGAAGGGAAACGTAAACACAGGCCTGGAGTAGGACTCCTGCTTTGTCAACAAGGGGGGACCACACTCCTCAGCTGTGGCCCCTGGCTCGTACTTATCAGTCTCTGTCCTCACACGCTCATCAGACATCAGTCTTGGTCCCATATAGTACAGCTCCTGCATTCATATACTTTTCACCTTTCAATCCCATGCATACTGTATATCCATATACAACTGTGAAGTGAATTTTTAAGTGCCTTCTTAGTACAATTTTTTAGCATTTAAAATATGGCATTCAATATGATGCAGTGTAATGTACAGTATATAATTAAAACACTTGAACTGCTTATGTTCATTAGCAGTTCTGCCCTAAAAACAGCGTTACTTTATACCGTTCTTCTTTTTTATAGTCACTACAGATGATATGTTATCTAGTAACAGTAGTGTTTATACAGTAAAAGTACAATCTTCCTTTACTCAGATAAGTTGCCACCATTTCCTCTACCATTCAAGCATATTATTCACACACTTCACCTCAAGGAATACTAGGAAATACGTTTATTTGCTTTCTTGTCGAGAGAAGATTGATACCAGTCTCTTATACAGTGTGTGTGATAAATATGAAGCTACAGCCAGCAGACACTTAGCTTATCTTAGAATAAAGATAGTAAGCACAGGGAAACAGCTGTCTAAAGGTAAGAAATTAACTTATCAGCTCTTCTGAAGCTCTCTCATTAACATGTCACATATCTTTTCTTTAATTCGTACAAAAACCTACGTGAAAAACATGGAGTTGTGGTTTGAAGTTGCTGCTCCTGGTTAAGAGAAATTATCCCAAAATGTCGAACTATTCCTTTAAGTTGAAATCACACAGATGTTGTCCCTGTTACACACATTTTTACATACTGTGCAAAAACACCAAAACTTGAACACACAAAAGGGTGAATGGTATATAATGCATAAGTGAAAATATTTAGAATGTATACTTTTTTTGAGCAGCTGCTAGTTGATCTGCTTCAGACAGAGATGTAATGTTATAGGACTTGGCTCTGTTCTATGGAGACAACTTAAACTAAGCCAAGGCTGCTGTGGCATCATGTATGGGCATGCCCTCCAGCTGTGCAGGTGTGTGTAACACCAACCCTGTATAACTTAGCCCTCACAATGTGACAAAACACTGCACCGAGCACGGTCCGCTGGCCAGCAAGAGAATATCTAATGCAACAAAGCCAATTTCATCTGAACTGAGATTGGGGAGGGCTAGCTCATGCTCTTACATTCAAAAGTTAAATCAGATCTCTCAGTCGAGTGGAATCAATGCGACCCCCCATCTTACTTTGAAATGAGACCTATTCGTCCTCGTGGATTATAGGTGGCTCATCACGGGATGACAGCGCTAGTGGATATTCTCCAGAGATCCATCTCCATCTGATCCGTCTGATTTCCATCTAGTCTACCTCTCAATCTCTCTTTTCCACTATCCATAACCCACTCACTTCCTCTGTATTCGGAGGAGAATGAAGTAAGATCAAAAGAATGAAGTAAGATAATCCATATTTTAATCAGAAGCATCATGTCAATTGAAACCTCTGCACTCCACAAAGCCTGCGCACACATCCTCAACAGGACACCTCAAAGAAACAATGGCTCAGCTTTTGGAACAGTAACACAGTGTTACACGGTTTACAGTATTCCTCATAAATATATTAATGCATCCACTTTTCAAAACAGTCAAGAAAATGCTGAAAAAATATCTGAAAAATGTGACATTTCTAATAAATAAGAAGTCACATAAATATAAGCGGAGCACAGCTTTGGTGTGTTTAGCTATTCCACATCCTTTGCACCTCCATTTTCTCATCATTGCAGCTTCAACAAGGTTTAATTGGTATGGAAATAGAAGTGGTAAAAACATGACAGGAATTACTCAAGCCTGGCTATTTAGACCCTTTATTACTGTATACTGTCCTTCAACCAATTATCGCCAATCTACTGCTCTGCAACCCCCTACCAACCTCCTCCCTCATGATTTAACCAAGCCTCGTTCAGCTGCAGAGAGGCAGCCATGGGTCGATAAATACAACTTGTAACCCAGTGTGGTGCATATTGAGTTTCTATTGGAGAATAATAGTTTGAGGAGCTTATTTAAGATTTCAAGTTTCCTATATCGCCCCAGCCACACACTATCAAACATACTCAAATATGTCAACAATAATTCTCTATAATTATAATTCCATGATACCCCTCATACTCTCATTTAAGGTTGTAGTTAATAATATGGGTCAAATAAAAAGTATATGTATTTAATTGGAAATTATGTCATCTCTTGTGCAGAGAACCACCTCAGTCTTTGTCTGTGACAGTGTTTCTGTGTGTGCTTTATTTGCACATAGCCAGGAAATGTCACCTTGCAAAGAAAATTCACAGCTCAAGCTGTGTGTGTTTGCCACATAACGGAAAATGACTGGACCTCCAAAGAAGCAGATAAAAAGATGAGAAGTTACATCTGCATAAACAGATTACTCTTTCAACTTAAAAATAAATACATTTTTCTGACATTTGAAACTTGTTTTTGTGGTGTTACACATTGTGGTGCAGAAGTAAAGATAGGTTAACATGGTAGCTAAATCTTGAATACACAACTGCACTGGTGCAGTGCTGTGACACTTCCTGTAAGAATCCATCTCTGGCACGCTCATTTGGCCTGGCCTTCCCATAGACCAGCTTGTTGTCTGGGCCATTGTTAGCCCAGGAGGCTGGCCTGAGCCCTGAGGGCTTGGTCAGCGTTTAGGGTGTTTTGCAGGGTGGGGTGGTGAGGGAGGGATGGGTGAGGGGGGAGGCTATGGAGATGGGTGCAGGCCAAGGCTGGGCAAGGCTCAATGCCAGGGTCTCAGTGGGACACCCTCCTTTCTGGGAGCCTGCTCAGTCCCCTCCTGGGGCCCCAGCAGGGTGCAGGGATACATGGTCAGTGCAAGACAGGTCCATCTGCCCCACTACCTCTGCCCCGCTCATGCCAGCACCCTCCTATCACCTGCTCCATCGGCACCTTATGGAAATGACCTACTGCTGCCTGACCTATCTGACATGCATGGCTCACCTTCAGCATATGCCACACGGCTTCTGTGTCTTCTGTGCAAGGCTTTATGAATGGTTCAGGCAGGTTTAAATACTTTCTTTCCTCTGTTTCTGTTTGCAATGCAACTATTTGTTATTTTAAGACAACACAAATTAAAACAGTGAATTGAGATGAGTGCAAAATACAATTTAACTCGGCTTCAAATACCATGTACAGTAAATGTTGCTGTTTCGCAGCACTATAAGACATGAGAAATTTCCTCTCACTGTAGCAATGTTTTATTCTTTTGTAGATGCTGAGATATCATCAACAAAGCTGTAAGTGAGTTTATGGCACATGCATGTTTAGAGTGAAGAGTGTCTTTCATGTGGTCAGATGTCAATGAGGAGGGGGTTTCCTTGTGCGTTCTTATTGGCTCTCCTTTAAAAGTGTTGTATGTACATATGCAGATGCTGGGTCATGTTTCGGCTGTCATAGTGCTTTATAGAGCAGGGGGATAAATAATTCTTCATGTGACTGCCTGTGCTATTTTACTGTGAACCCACAGAAATTTACAGCACAAAAACACCAATCTCACTAGCAAGCGAGAATGTGGAGTTTCATTCTAAAAATAAGACGTCCTGTATTTCAAAAGCTGACACCTTCTTCAAAAAAGCTCTGGTGTGAAAAAGAGCACGATACTTTAGAAGACTAAAAAAGTTCTCTGAGTTGTAAGGCATTAGCAGCACTGTTTTAGAGCTTTTGCCTTTAAAAGAATTTTCCAAAGGAGATATAAAGTTGTAAAGATTATTAACTATTATTCAGCTACAATTAGTATGCTTCTATTCAGGCCAGAAAGACATATATATGATAGGAAGAAATGGTGGGGTACGATCTGTCAAAATCACTTGCATTTGGATCCAAATATGTTGTATATTTATCAAGTTGACATCTAGGCATATTTCCCTTTTTTGGGTCAGTGTGGTGAACATATTTGGTCATATGACTTTTGTGTGTACAATAGTAAATTCTGTCTATTCTAATTGGAGGTGTTGAACAAAGCCGAGCTGAAAAGGAGAACTTCAGTGCCATTTGGAAGAGTTGTGTGCAGCATTATATTTTCATGGGCAACCATTAAAAAGTTACTGAAGATCACTTGCTTTCCTGAACTATTGAATTAGAGTACTATCAAGCATATTGAATGCTTTCTGGTTTTCCCTAAACCCCTTAATATTTAATAATCTGCATTTATCCGAAGTTGTCATATACGGTAGATTATAAAATCAACAGCTACCTAATATTTAGACACATTTCTAATCATAAACAGGGGTTTCTTATTCCTCTGAAGTAGGAATTCAGAGATCATTATAATCAGAGAACTCATTTAAAACACAAACAAAACAAGCCTCTACAAATGGGGCAGGCGGCACAGTCTATTGTGCTGCTGTAGCTGCCACCATGTTGAATGTGGTGAACAGGGAGCAGTCGTGCCCTCTGTGTAGCCCCAGCTGTCTCAGGCTGATAGGATGGAGGAGGGGGAACAGCGAGGTGTAAGGAAGTTCAGGAGGCCTGTAGATTTACAACAGAACTGAACAGACTGTCGTGTTAGTCATCTTAACTAACCAACCAACCAGCCAAGCGGTGGGCTGCTGCGTTAACACCCAGCTCCGAAGCTCGGAGCAAACTAATTAATGCAGCCAAATGAGATCAGCGGTAGAGGCCCAGGCCAGGGCCATATTGCTAAATAGCTTCCTTCAGTACGGGTCTGTGTGGTGTAATTACCACCAGGCCACTCCACAATGCTGCCTTTATGTCCTACTGAAAGTGATTTCATGTCTTTCATTCCTGCGTTTGGCAGCATGTTTTTCAAATGTGATGAGAGAAGTCTGTCAATGGTTATCGTGTGTGTTTGTGCGAGAGAGTGCCAGTTTGCTTTGAATATAATGGACAGCTTGACGAATGTGTTGAAGTGGGCACATGTTCATTTGATGCAGTGAATGAAAGGCATCGGCCCACCAACACATAATGACAGACTGATAGAGATTAAATAAGAGTGAAACCTGTGGAGGTGATAACGCTAACTTATATGTCGCATGAAACGTGGGGAACAAAATGTCAGAATGTTTTAGAGACCTGCAGGTAAACAAAAGAATGACAGGATGTTTAGGTGGAAACAGACGTAACACTTGTTCCTCATTGTAAATAAATTAAAGAACGTGCTGCTATATATTCAGTTGCACTAATCACATTGCAGCAAATCCCCAGATCTTTGCAGTTCTTGTGATTCGACAGCCTGCTAGCATCGTTAATGGGTTTAGCTGTGCTTTGTGCATGTTAATGTGGGACAGGGTGCATATTTGACAGACTGTCGGACTGAAATAGTCCAAGACAAGTCGTTATCATAGCAAGATCAGTCTTTAAACCCTGAGTGTGATAACTGCGGTGCAAAAAGAGCACAGTAGATAGACATAAGACACTGACAACCTCTTTTCGGTTCAGTGTATTCAGTCAGCCACAAATATGTCTAACCAGACTTGTTAAAGGATAATGTGCAGAATATATTATAGGATTATTATTTTAGTTTCTGTCATACTTAAATTTTGAAGAAATTGATACACTAAAAGGATTCAACAGAAATAAAACTGATCCTTTAATACAAGTAAAATGTTAAAGGATATCCAGTAGATCATGAATAAAAAAAAATCCCAGTTTGTTGTAGTGTCTCTCTTTTTTCCTCATCCATATGCTGCGTTGTTTCTCCATCATAATCCCTTGATTCAAGTCAGCATGAATATAGCCACCAACAACCGTTTGGTGTGTAATGTAGCAGAAGCATCTAGCTGGCCGCCACTATAGTGCCACCCTGACACTGTCAAAGGTGCCACGTTTAGCCCCAGGCACTACTACTCAATCACTGCCTGGTTCACAGGGGCCAGCACACCAGCAGGGTCCACTAATGCTTTACTAACCCTCACCACCTCCGCTCCTCCGTCTCTGTTCCCCTCCCCTCCTTGTCAGGACAGGCAAAGCCAGCGTCTTCCTTCTCCCCCAGGCCCTTGTGGATGGAGCTCATCCCCACGGCACTAACGGAGCGCAGGCAGGCCATGTTTTGCTGGGTCCCCGATAAACAGCTCTCTGCCCGGGATGGAGGGTCTCAATGATCGCTATAGGAGACAGGACATGTGTGGTAATGGGCTGCGATGTCCCAGATCTGTCACTATGGAGTCCTGCAGGGAGTGCTCACATATACCTTAAGTCTGTCTGTAAGCAAAATCAATGCCAAAGAGGCAAACAGTTGATAAAAGTTGATTGGGAAATAACTCATAAGCTTGATTAAAATGAAAAGCTCATTTTCATTCCTATATTTTGTCTATTAAGAATAACTTCTCTATTGTGCCATCAACAATTTTGAAAGAGCTTATATAAAATTGTAGAGAATATGAACATTGAATATAACAGGAAGGTGAACTTGTTGTGCCTTCCTCTTTGAACAGCAGGGTTGGAAGAAAGACAAAGACAAAGAGAGTCACAGAACAAATAAAAAAAAACAGCAAAACCCATTACAGAGAGAGAATATTGTAGACAAACAAAGGTACAAAAAAAGATACAAAAGATGAGAGAATAGTGGAAAAGCATAGCCGAGCCGTAGATCAGCTCCAGTATTCACAGGTCCAGCTGGGTAGGAGGTGAGAATCCAGGGTCAGGCTCCGACACGACTCCCTGACTCCTAATTTGGAGATTCTCATTTTCAGTTCCCGAACCGAGGGCAAGAAATCGTACCTGTGAGAAGCCTTCAGACAGAACAGGAAGAGGTGTGGGAGAATCTGTTTCTGCCAGAAAGGAGGCTGCTCAACTACTTGGCCTTGTTTCATCTGTATGTCTACACAATCACAGTTGAGAGTTGTGGCTATATAAGGTTCAAAAACGTGTGGCTGAAGCACTGCGTACTTAAGTCTTGTGTATGGTAAACTGGATTACGATGTTTTTAAACCATGTCTTTCTACAATATCCATGTATGGAAACTATATTTTGAATAAGGAAAGATGATGGCTATGCCAAATAAACTGTGGTTAAGGTTAGGCAACTAAAACAACTGATTTAAGGATAGTTTTGTTTTTCTTTTTCTTGATGTCAATGTCAATCTATAGCCTGTTCATCTGTGCCACAGACCTCATCATTGTCTATAAAACTATAAAAAACACATAAATGAGTCAGACTGCTGCACTGGGTGACATGTTCCTTTATTTATTCACATGCACATGGTCACTTTAGTTTATTTTGAGTCAAACCCACATGCACTGTTATGTTGCTGTAAATACTCACCAGTGCACCAAATGTCTATTAATCAACTGCTGAAAACAAATGCCCCAAATAATGCGCTGTTTTTGGAAATTAAAAAACTTAGCCTTTACAAAAAAGTACACTAAGTAAGTGTTTGTGATCCTTTCGGAAAATGTGAGTTAGTTTTGTAAACATAACTCTCACTTCCTCTATTATTATTTATATTCTGTTTTCTCTGTCTATAGCCTGATTATTTTCTGGAAAGGTCAATAAGCAAATTCAACAAAAGTTTACAGGCATGTTCCTGGTATTTATGTTTTCCCCCCCCACAAACCTTAATTTTAAATATGAAGATGAGCAAATTACCTTTGTGATTTTTGTGTCCTTTACTCAAGCACTGAGGCCTAAAGTGAAAACATAAAGTCAATCTTTTTGCTGTGAAGAGGGCAGCGCAGTCATACTATCATCATCAAACCGAGTATTTGCTTGACCACACACACATTTTGTCACGTTCACAATTCTGCACAACAATCTTTCTCCATCATGATTAGCAGCGTGTCATTTCACACTTAAGACACACATTTACTGTCCCCTCTCTCTTTCTGACAAAACTCACACACACACACACAAACACACACACGCACGCTCGCACAAACCGTCACCCTCAGTGACCTGAGCCTCTGACACTGTTGTCTCATGGCTTCGACGATGAGGTCAACTTTGTCGGAGAGAGAAACGTGTGACCTTTCTCTTTCACAGCCGCAACTCTAGCCAAAAGATGCTCCAAAGCCGCTTTTCATTTCCTCATAATGTTGGAGCGTTATACAAACATACGCATTTACGTGCAAGTGAGCACATTCACTTTTGCTCATTCTTTGAATTGTATTTCTGGATTCACATTTATGTCTCAGTCAAAAGACTGTGGCTGAGTTGATGACACTGTTTTATGGGTGTTCGTTTAACACCTGCAGTTCATCATTTAGTTATTTGGCCTTCTCTTATCTTAGCCTTGACCAGACAGGAAATTACAGTGAGAAGTGTGTTGGGCCAAGTCCAAGTCTCAAGTCAAGTCGAGTTAAGCTGGAATTAAGTTTTTTCTTAGCTGCATGTAGGTGATCATCTATGGAGGTTGCTCTGAGTCATTCACATGGCTGTTTCTTTTATACTTGTTTGAAGTATCAATCAATCAACCTGCATTAAGCACAGGTCCATACGATGCATTGCTGGTTTTCAGAAGGTATGCGAGTTGACTTATCTGCAAGTCCTTCCAGTGCATTCGCCTGATAAGTAAGTGTTTGAGGCTAGCAGCTTTGCCTTATGTTGTCTTATTTCATTTTTATTGTTCTGGGTTTTTAACTTGAGACTTGAATGTTTTCTTAAGTTAAGTGTTTAGTGGGTCAAGTTTCACAGCTTTAAGTTCTCATATTTTTGACTTAGTCTGACTCAGATTCAAATGTCTGAAGTTCACTGCTTTGGTAAATGACATGCTCACAATCACACAACACTTTAATTGCGATCATGTTATTCTATCTTTTGTTTTGTTCGTGACAGCGTGCTTCATTTCAGTAAGTTTATTTACATTTAATTGCATTTGATCATTTCATTTTGATTTGTTTTAATTCATTTTAATTCATCTGCAAGGCTACATGTCAGTGCGCAACCATCCACAATATGTGTTATCAGTATCTTTTTTTGTTGACATATTTGTTCCTTTCTGATAGCCCCAGCTTTGCATTAGTACAATATCTTTTTTCCTATTTTGTTCCTTCCGTCACACATTTTTAAAGCAGGGACTTATTGTCTCAGCAGGTGTCAGGGGATTTGGTTTGTCTTACGCTTTGAGAAGACCTTCCTCCCTGTTAGCCCTTCTCTCTGCAGGGTTCACTGAAGCAAGGAGAC